>NC_136069.1:6815000-7476806 GCF_964261635.1 Lissotriton helveticus | reverse complement strand
AGGTCTGAGACAGACAGTGGTCGAACTGGGGAAGAAAAAGTCGGGGAACTGTGGGCGGAGAATCAGAGGGCGGGAATAACCGAAGATTGGATCAGTGGGCGGAGTCAGAGGTGTCGCCAGAATGCGCAAAACATTCCAGTTGTTAGTATTTGTTTGGCATTTCACTGCCCAGTTACAGCTTATTATGTTATTTAATTCAACCAATGGCTACACATAATTATTTAAGGTTTAATATGAGTTATTGACATTAAAATAAATTCACACATGTTTCCAATCACAGAATGTCCCAAAAACACTTAAAAGTGGAAGCACAGAACATTTGTCTCAGAGTCATGGAGTTTCTGTCATCAGCACTTCTCTCTTTTTCCACAATAGTAGTTTCAACATAAATGGCAAAATATCCCAGTTTGGAAATGTTTCCTATATAACTATGGCTTTGCCCTATATGCCACATAATACAAGGTCTGCTGCATAACCTGACAATTTTAACTAATAAATTCTTTGTACCTCAAACGAATCAAAAGTTGTGTTGCTGCAAAGTGGACGGCCCTTTGCAAAGGTTGACTGGTCACCTTTCTCTCTGCTGTATTTGTATGTTACACATGTACTAATAAGGCAACATATTTCCAGAGACTGTTAGCATGTGTACAAATGTCAAAATAAATCAGAAAATATACTCTAGTATGTTGCAGCCTTTGTTTGTTGCATAATTTAGTCAACACATTGGCATAATGGTGTCCTCCTTTGCTGCAAAACTATGGTGGTCCCAAAGCAGGCAGCGCATGTTAAAAGTGCTTGTGCATGAAGCAGAGAGACTGTGAAGTTGGCAAACATAGTTTGGTGTGCGTGCAAATCCTGCATTGCGGATCCCTGGTGAGTTGCAGCTGCTGCTGAAACAAGACTAATGGAGGTACCGATGGGTGAGGCGGACTGGCCTCAAGGGCAGGGCCAGCTTTAGCGCTGGTGCGCCCTGTGCGACAATGTTTGTTAGTGCCTCACAATGACCACCTAAGCCACAGATTCCCTCACTACCACCATCCATTTAACATTGCCCCTCAAGTCTCCATAACCACACTCTCTCTCACCTGCATTTAGTTTGATTGACAACGCCACTGAAACCAGCGTAGGGTGTCAGAGCACTTTACATCACACGTTACTCTGAGACAATCAATTATGCGTGTATAAATCACTGTGTAGAAAATGTTACATAAGACAAAGGACCACAAGGGGTAGGAGTCACATGACAACCATGTTAGTAGGCAGTATTGATTAATAGTGATTGGTCTGGAGAAACACAGATTCTGAATGTAAAACCTAATACCATGGTTGAGGGTACTCTTTAATAATCAGAATTGATTTATACCCAAATTAACACTTTTTGCAACATTAGGATAATCACAGACTGGGGATAAAAAACATAACGCTCTAATGTATACCTTGCAGTGTGTATGCAGCTCTTAGATGACGTTAATAGCTCACTGCTCTATGTTAGGATTTTAACTTATAACCTCTTGCGTGCTCATGACGAGCTCAGCTCGTCATGAGCACAGCGCCACCGTGCAGCGCGACGAGCCAAGCTTGTCACAAGCACCGTGGCACTGCGCGCTGCCCGCCTCCCTCCCTGCGCCACAGGAGAATTAGCCCCGCGGCGAAGGGGTTAAACTACAGGTAACAAAGGGGTCTCTGACAAAAGCAGTAACCCACTGACCCATGTACATTATGTGCTCTTTGTGATCTGCATGGTACATGTTTGTGCAGCAGGCACATGAACGAACTGTGCTACCTTTCCATGTTTCAAAACTTCCACTAGATCTCTCCCTAGGAAGAACATTAATCACCAGGGTTATCATGACATTTTTTATTGTTGCTGTAAATTTCTGGAGGTCAGGAAGGAGGCAGCAAGTGGTTTTAGAAACATAATACACTTGCAAACATGATGCCCCCACCCAAAGTCAGGTCGCACCGCCCTGAAGCCACCCCGCTCACGGGTCCAGTGACCTCAGTGACAGGGTCACTGTTGCTCTAGGGTGTGCTGCTTTATAGGCCCGCCCACAAGACTGGAGGTGAACTTCAGTATGGGTTGTGGTGGACAGACACTTGCCACTGCTAGGGTCGACCTGCTGGTGCTAAGACGGTATACAATGTTTACAACGCAATTTTTACAACGCACTACCATTACAACGAAACTTTTACAACGCAAAATCTATTACAACGCATGCATTTACAATGCAGTCATTACAACGCATGACACTACAACGCACACCACTACAACGCATACCATTGCAAACCAGTCATTACAACGCATACCATTACAACGCATCAATTACCATCCAACACTTACCCTCCTACTGTTGCACCCCCTGGAGTTAGAATATTAATTTTAACCCCTACACTATCCAACACTTACCCTACTGTTGCACTCCCTGGAGTTAGAATAGTAATTTTAACCCCTACACTATCCAACACTTACCTTATATGCAATGTAGTGTAATGCCTTGTAATGGTATGCGTTGTAAATGTACTATGCGTTGTAGTGGAATGCGTTGTAAAGGTAGTTTTAAAGTATTCGATGTAATGGTATGCGTTGTAATGGTGTGCGTTGTAATGGATGTTGCGGTGTAAAAATGCGATGTAAAGGTAGGCATTGTAAAAGTATGCGTTGTAACGTCATACATCCGCTAAGACACCAACGCTTCTAAGGTCTTGCAGCCCCTTCTAAGGTCTGGCATGGGACAGTGCTACCTGAGGAGAGTGGTCCGGTGAACTGGTCATGAAGGCTGAACCTGCTTCCCCAGTTTCAAATTCGGCAACTCTGGCCATAGTGCCACATCCTCTCCCCCACTAAAAGACTCTTGGAACGGCCTTCACCTACACCCCAATTGTGCCCCACTATAAACCCCTGGATGCAGCTCAATTTAAATTAAGCACTAGACATGAGTAATATGTTACCTGGGAAAAAAGTAACTACATCCGTGAAAAAGCAAACACTCCTAGGCAAAGCAAAATTAAGTAAAGCATGTGAAATGTAAGCAGGAACAACATGGTTACCTTAACGCCTTTACACTCACTATTCAGAAATCAGTGAGTGCTTTTGCCTGAACAGTTAAGGACATGACTATAGGGCATGGAATGGACCCATTTCAATATCCATTGCTAAAATCCTTACAAATCGTAAGCAGTACGGTAAAAGGACCACATCCCTGGACGCAGAGCCGCAGCACACATTTTGTTTTCCACCCCACCCATCAATCACGCATTGCAGTACCTTCAGCATTGGTGCACTAGATCCCCGTCTGGGAAAAAAAATGCTGTTCAAAGAAAGACAAGAAAACAAAAGAAGCGTTTCACTGGCAAACTCTGTAAAGGGGCGCTAATGTATGTGGGTGTGAATAAAAACAATCTGGCCACTTTGCTACCACTCTGTCTTGCTTTATTTAGTTATTTATTTTTGTTATTTTTAATCTTTTATTCCTGAGACTGCACTTTGGTCTAGAAAAATTTCAGAAAAATATGACATTTCCAGCAAAAGTGTTTTTCTTTTTTGGATCCACTTCACATTGGAACAAATAAAGGACAGGAGGAAAGAGAGGGTAGAACCCTTTCTTGAAGTCACGGTTTTCAGTAAGTCAGAAGGAGCTAGACAGAAAGAGAGGGAAGAAGAGGAAGAAAGGGGGTGGTCATCTAAAGCGGCAGAGCAGTAGTGTACCATGTCCCCCTCTTCTCTGGGTAAGAATAAAAAGACAGAGGGGCACATTTACAATGACTGGCGCATCCCTGCATATCAGCAGAGATGCGCCAGTTATTTTACGTCACGGCAGACACCTCTTGCGCCACCATGGGTGTGCCGCATTTACAATGCCTTTTTTCCCTTTGTTGCTATAGGACTGACGCCAGCACTCGAATAGCGTATTGACTGATAGTCATTGTCAAGATATTGTAACTGGAGGTTGTTTGACTTCCCTGTGAAAGTGCCGCAACCGTGCTGGACTGACCTTGATCGGTAGAACAGTGATAGCTCCGCTATTGATATAAGCGGTGTGAAACTTACTCCCATGAAAAGGATTTAATCGTGTTGAGTCAATTCAGCAAGAAAGGGTTTTTTTCAAATGCAGTATCTATTGTCCTGAAGATGGTCTGACAGACTGACGACACTTAAGACCGAAACGTCGACTCTACCATCTACTTCCGAAACACTTAATGTGTTCAAGTGCCCATTATTCTCACTAGGAGATATGCTATTTGTGATTCTACTGGAATAGATGTTTTATTCATGAATTGCAGGATTAATTGTACTTTACCTCTTTCATGATTTATTGCTGAATTAATTGTTCATTTGTACTCCCTTTTTAATTTGATCCATACATATAAATATTTTTGTATGTTCAACAAAAGATACTCCCCTGTTTGTGCTTTTCTTACTCATTTATTGATTGTTTCAATTGGAAATGTGGGTTTGTGATCTAATTAAACTCACCCGTAGAGAAACTCCTTGATAAATACCTACAGAATATTTTTTATAAATAAAATCCCTTGTAGGCGCCTTTACTTGCTACTGTTTGAATTGCCCAAGCCTCCAAGGGTGTATTGGGTTCCCCCGTTTTCACGCATTTACAATGCGGCGCACCATGGCGCAAGAATAGACAAATGCGTGACGCATCTGATGCTGTAAACGCTGTGGAGTTGTGTCGCAAGCGCGACGCAACTCCAGCACTGCTCGGGCCGCCCTATACTAGCTGTGCTGCTTCAAGCAGGTGTAAGGTTTTCACACAGCATGACCTTAAAAGTGACTGAGTGAAATCTTGTAGAATTCACTCAGCCACTTTTCCGAGGCGTTCCTGCGCCGGAACGCACCCCCTGCGCTGGAACGCCCACATGAAACCTGACGCAGGTTCCATGTGGCGCAGGGCTTTACAACGTGACGCATCTCCCTAAATGCGTCACATTGTAAATATCCCACAGCATGCCGCTGGTTTTGCGCCGCCGCTGCGTCACAAAGGTGACACCACGGCAGTGCAAAAGTTGCGTACGGGGCTTGTAAATCTGCCCCAGAGTCCTTTTCTACCCGTCCGTCCGTCCGTCCCAGAACGGCCACGAGCCGAGCCTTATGTACAGGCCTTGGCTATTCCGGCCGTCCTGGGACGCATGTTCAAAACAAAAAAGTTGGGGAACGGAATCTATGGTATTAAAGAAGTAGGGGCATGACGTGTGCTGCCGATCCTGTCCACTTCGACCACTGGAGATAGAAGAGAGAGAGAGGAGTGTCTGAGACAGAAGAGAGAGAGAGAGTGAGACAGAGGAGAGAGAGACAGAGGAGAGAGAGAGAGTGAGGAGGAGAGAGAAGAGAGATAGGAATGTCTGAGACAGAAAAGAGAGAGAAAAAGAGAGAGAGAGGCAGAGGAGAGAGAGAGAAGGAGGGTCTGAGATAGGAGAGAGAGAGAGGCAGAGGAGAGGGAGATGGGGAGAGGGGAGAGAGAAGAGAGATAAGGAGAGAGAAGAGAGATAGGAGTGTCTGAGACAGAAGAGAGAAAGAGACAGAGAGACAGAGGAGAGGGAGATAGGGAGAGGGGAGAGAGAGAGGAGAGTGAAAGAGAGAGATTGAGGAGGAGAGAGAAGAGAGAGAGAGAGAGAGAGAGAGAGAGAGAGAGAGAGAGAGAGAGAGAGAGAGAGAGAGAGAGAGGAAGGGTCTGAGACAGAAGAGAGACAGAGGGAGAGACAGAGAAGGGAGTGGAGAGAGGGAGGAGAGTTAGGGAGAGAGAGGACAGAGAGAGAGGACAGAGAGAAAGAGAGAGACGGGAGAGAGGAGGGAGAGAGAGAGAGAGAGAGTGAGGAGGAGAGATGAGAGAGAGAGAGAGAGA
This sequence comes from Lissotriton helveticus, assembly GCF_964261635.1. Taxonomy (NCBI): domain Eukaryota; kingdom Metazoa; phylum Chordata; class Amphibia; order Caudata; family Salamandridae; genus Lissotriton; species Lissotriton helveticus. Next base: position 7,470,951 of record NC_136069.1, on the reverse strand, counting down.
GAGAGAGGAGAGAGAGAGGGAGAGACAGAGAAGGGAGTGGAGAGGGGGGGAGTTAGGGAGAGAGAGGACAGAGAGAAAGAGAGAGACGGGAGAGAGGAGGGAGAGAAGAGAGTGCAGAGAGAGAGAGAGAGAGAGAGAGAGAGTGAGAGAGTGAGGAGGAGAGAGAAGAGAGAGAGGAAGGGTCTGAGACAGAAGAGAGACAGAGGGAGAGACAGAGAAGGGAGTGGAGAGGGGGGGAGTTAGGGAGAGAGAGGATAGAGAGAAAGAGAGAGACGGGAGAGAGGAGGGAGAGAAGAGAGTGCAGAGAGAGAGAGAGAGAGAGAGAGAGTGAGGAGGAGAGAGAAGAGAGAGGAATGGTCTGAGACAGAAGAGAGAGGAATGGTCTGAGACAGAAGAGAGAGAGGCAAGGGTCCAAGGGTCACTCGAGTCCAGCCGCTCCTCACAGGTGATGACAGAGCGGAGCTGTCTCACAGGAGCTGTGCTGTTAACTCTCCCCATGGGGCCCCATAAACACGTCATCGGTTCAATATGTCAGCGCTTCTCCTTTCGAGGCTGGAGCTGCTCCCGTCGCCGCGGCCTCTGCTGTCTGTTTATTTATTTATGTGCTATAGCGCCCAGCGAATGTGCCATGTAAAGCGCCTGAGGGGTGGGATACACCCTCAGCTAAAATGAGCCGCGGTGAGCAGAGGCCTCAAGGCGCTGAGATGAGGGGGGAGGGGGGGGGGCAGATGAAGGGGAAGCTTGAGAAGAATCCGGAGCCGAGCGCCTAACTGCAAGTGTCTTTGGAAGAAAGCGCTATGAGCGCGGCCTTGAGCACAGGCGCCGGAGCGGAGGGTCGCAGGCGAGGAGGGGGAGAGTCCCGGGCTCCGGTGGCACCCCTCTAACCCCCCCCCCATCCCCCCCCTTAAAAGGACTGTTCCACGGGGAGTTTATTTGTAAAAGTGGGCGCTTTAAAAACAAGTATTTCAGCCATCTGGGACAGGAGAAAATTCGTGTCTTCATTCGATTCCAAAAGATGAAATACGTTTTCTGAAGAAAGTCTGAAAAAGTCGCTGTCCTGGCTCATTTGAATGCAGGGCACAAGTCCTAACAAGCATTGAAAATGCAATAGGTCTCGCCCTCGTTTAAGTTAAAGCCATTCTGTTTAAAATTAGGTGGCTTTTTAGCTTTGCTTTTATTAGTGTTTTTCAAACTTCCATGTACGTAACATGCATATGTATGCATATATGTATATGTATGCATGCATTTATATTTATAAAGATATGCAGATGTGTATTTTTGTTTATATATGTATGTATATATATATATACACACATTACCTACTGGCGGTCGCCAGTAGGTATATATAGTTAGGATTTTTTCTCTATGGGATTTTTGAAAATTCTATGTCTAATAACTTTGGCGTTTGTGGACGGAATTGGCTGAAATTTTCAGGAAAATGGCACATTTTGTTTCTGAGCAGCCCTTGAAAATTTGGGGGGGGGTTCGTCAAGGGGGGGCCGAGAAAAAAGGGGGGTCCCAAAACGTGTTTTTAACATTGAGTTTTCCATAGGGCGGTTGGCCTCACTTTTAGCCCGAACGGCTGAATGGATTTGCACGAAACTTGGCAAAATTGTAGGGACTGGTAGCCCGATGTGCCTTTTGTAGGTCTCAATATATGTGCTCCAGTGGATTTTGAGAAATTAACGTTTAAAAAAAGATATATATCTGTAACAGCTGACCGGGCAGCGTCCCAGGACGCGTACTTTTCGCGCAACGGAGCTTTGTGAAGCGAAGCTGATTGGTTCTCTGGCGTCTGTCAACATTCCAAAAAGTCCGTAGCGGCCGCCATCTTGTCTCTCGGTAGGATCGAGAGACAAGAGGAGGCCAAAACAAAGGGGGAAATAACCATAAGGGGGCATAGTAGATCCTCGCTGACCCCCTAGGTTTGATGTGGAGGTTTTAAAAGGGCCCCGCGGGGCAAAAAAAATAATAATAATAATAATCGAACGGCTGAATGGATTTGCACGAAACTTGGCAAAATATTAGGGACTGGTAGCCCGATGTGCCTTTGCTAGGTCTCAATATATGTGCTCCAGTGGATTTTGAGAAATTAACGTTCAAAAAAAGATATATATTTGTAACAGCGCTCCGCTTCGCGTAACGGAGGTTTGCGAAGCTGATTGGTCATTCTGTCACTGGGCTATAGTTGGGCTACATCTGGCTGATATTTGGGCTACATTTGTTTTTTTGTGTGTCTGGCGGCCATCTTTGGGCTACATTGGGCTACATTGGGCTTCATTGGGCTACATTGGGCTACATTTGGGCTCCAACATATATATAGGCCAATGTAGCCCAATATATATCTTTCAAAGTTAATTTTCGTAAAAACCACTGGAGCATATATCTTGAGACATAGCAAAGGCACATCGGGCTACCAGTCCCTACAATTTTGCCAAGTTTCGTGGAAATCCATTCAGCCGTTCGAGCTAAAAGTGAGTCCAACCGCCCTATGGAAATGAAGGAAATGAATGGGTAATTTGTAATTAGCAAATAGCTAATCGCAAACTAGGAATGGTAAAGAATCGCTATTTATTCCTTAAAGTTCGCTATTTAGGAAATGCAAAAAACTTTGATGATACATATGGCGGTTCATCTCTAACAAGATAAGAAGCATAGGGATAGATTTATGATGACTGGCGCATCACCAGGGATGTGTTAGTCATTCTGTGCCGCTGTTCCGTCACCTATGGTGTGCTGCATTTACAATGCGGCGCATCATGGGGCAAAAACAGCACAGATGCGTGATGTATCTGTGCCGTAAAGGTGGCGCATTGCTGGAGTTGTATCGCAAGTGTGATGAAGCTCCAGCAAGGGTCGGGGGTGCCCCTGTCGCAGGGTTTCTGTTCTCACACAGAACTGTGGACAGAGGATTGGAACCTCGGCGAATTAGGGTGTCCCAAAACTCACGTTAGTAATCAAAGACTCCTTAGCAAGCTAGGTACAGTGTCACATTGGATATAACAAACTCTCAATGTTTAGACAATCCAGAATATGAACTTATAGTACCTCAGGATACGTGGAACTCATGAACAGTCGGTCGTTATATATTTCTTAGAAACCAGAACATGGAGTTAAGAAGAACACATGTGTATTTGAAATGTTTATTTACTAATGCCGTCTTCTCAGGCGTAGTATCTTAGATAATACAAGTACACATATTATCAGTAGCAAAATTACCAGCATAGTTACTAGTACATAAAAAGCGAATGGTGATAGTATGTTAACATGCTGTAAATGAATAAGAGTTAGCAACACTTATAAGCAGCCGCGGGCCGTGGAGGGAGTTACGGTGAGGCAGGGAGGCGGGGAGGGGGAGAAGCAGGGTGGAGAATACAAGTACACATATTATCAGTAGCAAAATTACCAGCATAGTTACTAGTACATAAAAAGCGAATGGTGACAGTATGTTAACATGCTGTAAATGAATAAGAGTTAGCAACACTTATAAGCAGCCGCGGGCCGTGGAGGGAGTTACGGTGGGGCAGGGAGGCGGGGAGGGGGAGGGGCAGGGTAGAGAGGGCTCCACCCTGCTTCTCCCCCTCCCCGCTTCCCTGCCTCACCGTAACTCCCTCCACGGCCCGCGGCTGCTTATATCTCACCCTCCCTAATACACATATTATATTATTTGCTAAGAAGGTCTCTTTGTGTTGGTTTAGGGCGTGCCCATACTTTAGTGTCTTAGATTTGAAGGAATCACATCAGCATACACCAGCTCTCTCTTCATGTGAACCGCATCAACTGTTGTGTATGTGTGTTCGGCAAAGCAATATAAAACCCGCCTCATGCCCAGAATTGGCAGAAGTTGCACTTATGTTATGAGTATGAAGTCGTGGAGATCAGACCTCATAACAATTCTGTATCGTGTTGTTCTTGAAACTTTAGCACTCGCTGTACAGATATAGTTTAACAAGCAAAGCAGATAGTAGAGCAATAACATATTATTCTCATGTAAACCACGATGAACTACTAGGTGGAAAGCTAAAGCAACAACTAAGTGTCGTGTGCAGAAGTTGCAAAAAAGGAAAAATGGCGTTTAAACCGGTAATGAGCCCATGCTAACTTAACACGGTGTAAAGATATCCAGGACCTAGATGACACCTCCCCATGATCCGGAAACGAACTGAATAAGATAATAGAAGTGCCATCTCATGAGAGCAGATTGCAAGTTTATATGTGGACGGTCCGCAAGGTAAAGCATTAAAAACTAGGAAAATTTAATGCTAAAGAAAAATAAAACAGCCAAGTACTTTATCGAGTCTTAAGCCAATAGGCAAGGTAAATAATAAAAACTTGACAAATAAGTCAATGAATTGTCAATGAAATGCTAGTACTCAGCATATCAAACATGAAAAAGGTCTATGACATAACTGTGTATGCAAAATAAGCTGCAACAGCCTCCAATAGGAAGTCACCGTCTTCATCCGAAAACAGTTCAGCCATCCAATTGAAAAGCGGAAAAGAACATACGTGCTCTCCCAGCACCGGATCCTCTATCACCATCAGAGGACAGCTCGGTGGGTTTTCAAGAAAGCTCTGTTCCAAGAAAGACTGTGCTGCCGCCAATAAATTCCAGGGACCAATTAGTCCATGCATCAATGCCACAGCCATAATCCTTTCGCCAGGACAAACCAACTCGTGAGTAATGATAGGAGTCATCAGCTGATTAAAGTCGACGTCAGGAGAAACCGGTCCGCAGAGACACAAATCAATGGCCCAATCGAAATCACAGGTCAGGCAGTGAAATACAGGCTGGACACAGGTGAAGTAGGAGAATCGAAAAGATAATCCATATGCCGTGCTTAATATCGCCAACGGCATTGTGCCATAATATTCTAGCATGCGATTGCGGAACAGTGTCAGCAGCTGCAGGGTGGGAGGTTGCATAGGAGGGACATCCATATTTAAAAATGTAAAAAAGCACAAGAGCGTCCGCTGGTAATGCAAGTAAAAATGCCAATCCACGAAGCAGAGTGGAGAAAATAGAATGAAAGAAAGCAGGGATGACTCCAAAGATTTCCTCAAATGAAGTCACGAGACCACTGGTAACAACTTTAAAAAAGTGCGCCAGGGCCTTTGTGGAGGATGCGTTAAAGATAGTCCGAACCATCTTGCTGAAATTGAAAGGCAAATCTGAATTGAAAAGGGTCTGCACCTCTGTACGGGTGTTCGCTATGTGAAGCACGAAAGTTTCACGGGCCGAACTCAAGGCCACCTCTCTCTGAGACAAAAGAGCTCTTATTCTTGCCATGCCGTTGAAATCTTTCCCAAGGTTGGTATTTGTGGCCAGATTGAAAACTCCCTATGTTCATGTGTGGGAGGAAATAGAACATTTCTGCAGCAAATAACCCGTTCACTTACTGTTACCATAAAAGGAATACTTTTAATTAACCCAGAACAATCTTCATTATTGAGCATCAAATAACTACCATTTTCCAACAACTTGAACGTGGGGATGATAGCAGGAACTGGCGTGCCTTGCAACACGCAAGCCATATTTGGTCGGTGTTTGTTGCATGAACCGTGTAACTGTATGTGCCTACACATTAGTGAATGATCTGGCGTCTCAGTGCATTCCTCTCCATTCAGATAAACTTCTTGATCATCTTTGAAACATCTGTATGTGTATGGAAGCGACCAGACCTCATGAAGAAAAGCACTACCTAAAGGTTCATAACGACCTATTGGTATATATTTCATACAATTTGAAAACTTATATAAAGCAAAAGGCAGCGTTATTAAACCGTGGATAAGGCACGTTGCCAAAAAACCCGCAATCCTCTGCTGATGATGTCACTGAGCATGTCATGAATGATGTAATATGTGACATCATCAGCAGTGGATTACGGGTAATAGTATCTCTAGTTTACTCCCCTATAGCTGTCTTTCTTTTAACATAAGTGTCTGTTTCCTTCCCTTATACTTACTGTTTTTGGTTCGCTTCCGGTTCGCGTACCGGCGAGCGAACTGGGAAGCGAACTAAGAGAAATAGAGGTTGGCACAGTTCCAAATATTGTACCAATTTTTTAATAACGGGGAGGTAGTTCTGAAAAGAACTTTTTTTTTTATTGTTTTTGTTGTTTTATATTTTTTTAATTATTTTTCAGAACATTTTTTTACTTTTTTTGAATTTTTCTGAACAGTTTTATATTTTTTGGGGTTTTTCTTGGAGGGGGCAATGAAAACGATTCATTGTAAAGGGCTCAACAGGAGCAACAAAACAAAAAAAAAGTATTTATTATTTTGGGCGTTTCGTACAAACTTGCATATGATAGTCAATAGCTCTGTTGATCAGAGTGATGCTTCTTTCTCCGTAGCAAATGAATCCATCGCAAAATACGCAGATGTGTTTTACTTCACCAAATCTCATTTGTATATTTGGCACCATCTCCCTGCCCTCTGGTCCCGTTACTTCCGGTACAACAGATCTTCTGGCCATAATAGGGAGATTATCTAGGTCGTTCCGAAACTGTGCAGCACTGTAGTTGTTAGGATGCCACCTAGTCATATGGCGATGCATTGTGTAGTTTCCGAAACTGTATTTTTTCTCGGTTCCTCTGGACAGTCTATCTTGACATATAAGGCAAGTTACGTATCTTGCATTTACTTTTTTCTGACCTTTGGGAATTTAAAAAAATTGCCAAATGAAGTTTTCTTTCCGGTGAGACGTCCTGGGTTCCTCAGGCAAAAACTGCCTCTCTTCCTGCTCTTCCTCGTCTTCCTCTTCTTCCTCTTCTTGCTGAATTATAACTTGAGCAGGTGGTCCACTCTTCCTTGGATGTGGTGGAGGTGGTGGGGAAGCACCAGCTGAAGCTACTAAAGAAGCCATTGCTCAGTGATCACAAAGGGTCTTTCTCTCACAATGATGAAAGTCAGAGTGAGGAAAGAAGGAGGGATTTTCATCATTTGGGAAAAACAAGAGTTCTCAACCAATCAAAAGTGTTCATTTTAGATTATATGACCTAGTCTTACATCATTAGGAAACCAAAAGTGAAATGAACCAATGAAAAGTGTTATTACCAAGTCACATGACTTGCTGTGTTTACGTTAAGCGCTTTGCAGGGCCTCCCGGTTTGCTTCCAGAAACCTGCGCTTTGCGACTCGCTTCGCGTACCAGTTCGCTAACGTAGCACGTCATATGACGTATCACGCGACAACGTGAAACGTCATGCGGACGGGAGGCGTCACGATGTTGTTTTCTAACGCGGCACTTGCGGTAAAGAAACGTTTACCGGCTCGCGGTCTATTTCGCGGCATCAAGGTCAGCTAACGGGAAGCTTCCCGATTCGCGAAGCGGGAACGAAGAAAAAAAAATATTTAAAAAAAAAATTATTCATAAACATATAAAATATATTTTTGGATTTAAAGAAGAATACATTTTACAGCTACAGATATTAGCTGTTAAAAAACCAATGAAATTCACTGAAAAAACCATAGGTTATAGACCATATATAGTTAGGAATTAGCATTTACAAAACCTTGAAAATTCACTGAAAAAACCATAGGTTATAGACCATATATAGTTAGGAATTAGCATTTAGAAAACCTTATTTTACTCACACAAAACCATTGAAATTCCATATATAGTTAGTTGCACTAACTATATATCGCGCACCCGCAATCCACTGCTGATGATGTCACATATTACATCATTCATGACATGGTCAGTGACATCACTGATGACATCACTGATGACATCTCAAATGACATCACTGATGACATCACTGATGACATCTCAAATGACATCACTGATGACATCATGACACACCAATACCAGTTACTACATACGCACTCACTGATTCCTACGTCTACACACACATTCACTCATTCACCCATACAATAACTCATACATACAGTCACTTATTATTACAACACTATCATATGCACTCATACACCTATGCAGACAGTCACACACTGCCACTCATCCATGGAGTTACTCACACACCAAGTCAGTCCTGTAAAGAATCAATCACACTTCCATTTCTTCATCTATACAGTTAAACACAGAACACCATACTTCAGTGACATCACTGATGACATCACTAATGACATCTGAAATGACATCACTGCTGACATCTCAAATGACATCACTGATGACATCATGACACACCAATACCAGTTACTACATACGCACTCACTGATTCGTACGTCTACACACACATTCACTCATTCACCCATACAATTACTCATACATACAGTCACTTATTATTAGAACACTATCATATGCACTCATACACCTAGTCAGTCCTGTGAAGAATCAATCACACTTCGATTTCCTCATCTATAGTTAAACACAGAACACCATACTTTTCACACATATACTAACACATACTTACTCTCTTATACAATCACTGATACAAGTACACATTGATATGCACAGAGTCACACACCTCCCAGCCAGCCACACACACACTCAGTCTTCCATACATCCAGTCATTCTTCAATATGTAAAACGTATTTAAACTTTACAAAAACACACAGACACTAGATGATGTCATCAGTGATGTCATTTGAGATGTCATCAGTGATGTCATCAGTGATGTCACTGACCATGTCATGAATGATGTAATATGTGACATCATCAGCAGTGGATTGCGGGTGCGCGATATATAGTTAGTGCAACTAACTATATATGGAATTTCAATGGTTTTGTGTGAGTAAAATAAGGTTTTCTAAATGCTAATTCCTAACTATATATGGTCTATAACCTATGGTTTTTTCAGTGAATATATATATGCATACATATACATGTGCATATGTGTATTCGGAGAGAGGTAGAGGTAGAGAGTAGTGGAGAGCGAGTAGTGAAAGTGAGTAGTAGAGAGTAGAGAGTGAGTAGTAGAGAGTAGTAGAGAGTGAGTAATAACAAGTGAGTAGTAGAGAGTAGTAAAGAGTGAGTAGTAGTAGAGAGTAGAGTAGTAGAGAGTAGTAAAGTGAGTATTAGAGAGTAGTAGAGAGCAGTAAAGAGAGAGTAGTAGAGAGTAGAATAGAAAGTGAGCATTAGAGAGAACAGAGTAGTAGAGAGTAATAGAGAGTGGGTAATAGAGAGTGAGTAGAAGAGAGTAGTAGAGGGTGAGTAGTTGAGAGAGAGTAGTAGAGAGTAGAGAGTAGTAGAGTGGGTAGTAGAGAGCAGTAGAGTAGTAGAGTGAATAGTAGAGAGTGAGTAGCAGATAGTAGTAGAGAGAGTAGTAGAGAGCGAGTAATAGAGAGTGAGTCATCGAGAGTAGTAGAGAGTAGAGTGTAGTAGAGAGTGAATAGTAGAGAGTAGTAGAGAGTGAGTAGTAGAGAGTAGAGGAGAAAGTGAGTAGTAGAATTCACATTCAGGATGTGAATTTATGTCATAGAGAAAATATATAATAACATAGGAGTAATCATCATTTTAATAGAATCAAGGCGTTCCCACCAAGAGAGAAATAGAGGGTTTCAGGAGGAGAGGAGTTTAGAAATACGATCTAGCACTTCCTTCATATTAATTTTAACTGAATCCAATATGGAATTATTAGTCCAAATGCCTAGGTACTGGATTTTAGAGCAGTTTCACGGAACCCACTAGCATCAAAATGTTGCTTGAAACAAAATTTGGTGATGGGGAGAATTGCTGTCTTGTCAGAATTAATCTTATAACCTGAAACAAGGGAAAATCTGAGATTTCTTTCAAAAGAGGGGGAATAGAAGTTTCGGGATGTGATATAAAGAGTAAGATACCGTTCGCATAAAGCAGATAACTTCAAACTTTGATTACCATAAATAAAAACAGACTTAAGACAGACTTAAGTTAGGATTTTGTCTTAAGTCTGTCTTAAGTCTGTCTTAAGTCTGTCTTAAGTCTGTCTTAAGTCTGTCTTAAGTCTGTCTTATGTTTGTCTTAAGTTTGTCTTAAGTCAAACTTAAGACAAAATCCCAACTTTACTACTACTAAATGCCTTCTATGAATACTAAAAGTAGTAAGTTTAGGATTCTGTCTTAAGTTAGCTCTGTGAATCGGTCCCATAGACTGTCACTTAAGAGTCAAGTTATAGAAGGAGGACCAGCTGTATCTATGGAGGCCGTGGAGTGTGAATGAAGACATTTTCGAAGATCTGCCGGGTCTTCAAAAGTAGAGGTGTTGTTTTGAAAAGTTACTTTGAACAAGCATGGATGGAATAAACCATATTGCGCACCTATGACACGTAAAGCTAGTCTGATATCAAGAAACTCCTTCCGTCGTTTAACTGTTACCGTGGAAATGTCTTGGAATAAAAACACTTTAGATCCCGACCACATTATTTGCTTTTTAAATTTGGCCACATTTAAGACTAGCAAAAGGTCCGTGAAATTCAAAAAAAGAAGGATCACGCCACAAGGTCTTGATGGAGCAGATGTGGAAGAGAGGTCGAAGACCCAGCCTATGGACACGGATATTCAGAGAATCTGAAGCAGGAAGGTCCAAAAGCTTCAGAAGAAAAGAGGTGAAAAAGGTCACAGGGTCACCTCCTTCAATACCCTCAGGAAGACCATACAGACGAAGGTTGTTGCGCCTATTTCTGTTTTCAAGATCCTCAGCAGATTTCTTCAAGGGTATCACCTCCCTCTCCAGAGATTACATTTTTCTAGAGGTATCTTGAAGGTCACTGACGTGTTGTTCCACCGTGGACAACCTGGAGTCAAGCATAAACCATTCAGTATCCAAAACCTGTAGGCGTGTATTGGTTTCCTCAATCAATGGGTGCAATGCACGTATTCCCTCTAGAACAGTGTCTAAAGAAACAGGCTAAGTGGGTTTCGGCAGAAAAGGAGGATCATGTTTGAGTCTTTTGTTGCCCTGGAAGAGATAGAATGAGCCATATTGACAGGGTTATGCAAGTCATCCATAGGGGGGCACAACGGAGGCTGAGTGTGTCACAGGCAGTCCAGTAATAGATTTGTTACTAGAAGGTAACAAATGTTTAGATCTGCTCATGCAATAAATATGTTTCAATCACTCCAGCATGAAAACATTAATAAAAACTCCCTTTAATGAAAAAAATAATAAAAATTAAAACACAAGTGGCGTGAATTATATCCCTTAAAAATAACTGGAATCAGTCCTAAAAAATTAAAGAACGTAAGTCTCAAAGGCCAATGTGTAGAAACAATACCTTGTGCAAGGAGTAGAGCTGAGAAAGATTATTCCAGTCAGGAGAATAAACAAAATGGCATCTGGAAGGCAGGAAATTCTGTCCCACAACGTTTCATATAGCCAGAGAGAGGAGGAAGGATAGAAAAGGCAGCCTCATGTTCAGGGGAAATTCCACAATGGAGAACTCCCCATGAAAGTCAAAAAACTGCACTGAGACTGCCGGATTCAGAGAAACATCTCCTGCCACAGCGCGTAGCTCAGAGCTGAGACGGCCATCTTGAAAGGTGCCGCACGGGTGTCCATGGGCTACACTCAATGCTCTCCTGCTGAATGGGTTACACCCTTTCCACTCTCTTGCTGAATGGGCTACACTCTTACCCTCTCCTGCTGAATGGGCTACACTCTTGCTCTCTCGTGCTGGATGGGCATTTTACCAAACGTTATCTTACTAGACCTTATCAGATCAGGAGGTCTGAAGCTCTCCTGGACATGAATACGTCTATCCAGGCATTTAAATTCATGAGCTATCACAGTCGACCATCTGAAGTCACAAGGTCTGGGACTTGCGTTGGTACAAGAGAGTCCATTCAGGCACATTATCCACAACAACACCTTTGGAATGGACGATATTGGACTTTCCTTGGTATCACGTCTCCCAATCTAGCGTTGACTCTTACAGCCTGAAAAGGATCATTTCAATCATTCCTATGACATCGGAAGACATCGCCTGGGTTTGATTGCTTCTAATCCATCCCAGCATCGCATGATCCACCATAGACGATCAGAATAAATCTGGCAGAACCAGCAGATCAGAAATGTTCTTTGGTACGAATGCCCACACTCAAACATTGACGTACCAGGGATATACTCAATAAACCAAACGACAGCAGAGGATACAAGACTTTCCTGGATACGAGTACATCTCCTAATCACTGAATCTCGTGTTCTGCCATGGATCATCTGAATAAATCAGGTGTGAATATTCACTCTGCAGCTTTTGGCGGGTACAACAACAACTGTTTAAGCACTGGAGTGGAGTGGCCAATCAGGGGTTCGTCTATGGTACGAGTCTATCTATCCAGGCATTAAGCCTCATGAGTGGCCAGGGATCATCTGAATATATCCATTGCCATAAACAGATCAGGGTTCTTTAGGGTACGTGTCTATCTATCCAAGCATTGGACATCAGGAGGGGCCAGGGATCATCTGAATTTATCCAATGCTGTAAACAGATCAGGAGCTCTTCTATGGTACAACTCTATCCAGGAATTAAACGTCATAAGTAGCCAGGTATCATCTGAATATGTCCAATGCTGTAAGCAGATGAGGGATTCTTCTAGGGTACGAGTCTATCTATCCAAGCATTGAGCGACAGGTGTGGCCAGGGCTCATCTGAATGTATCCAATGCCATAAACAGATCAGGAGCTCTTCTATGGTATGAGTCTATCGATCCAAGCATTGAGAGTCAGGTGTGGCCAGGGATCATCTGAATATATCCAATGCTGAAAGCAGACGAGAGATTCTTTAAGGCTATTAGTGTATCTATGCAGTCACTGAATATCATGACTGGCCAGGGATCATCAGAATATACTGACTGCCGAAACAAATACAGGGATTCTTCTAGGATACAAGTCTTTCTATCCAGGCATTGAGCGTCAGGAGTGGCCAGGGCTCATCTGAATATATCCAATGCCATCAACAGATATGGGGTTTTTCTAGGATACACGTCTAACTATCCAAGCATTAAGCGTCATGAGTGGCCAGGGCTCATCTGAATGTATCCAATGCCGTAAACAGATCAGGAGTTCTTTAGGGTACGTGTGTATCTATACAGGCACTGAACATCACAAGTGGCCAAGGATCATCTGAATATATCCAATGATATAAAGAGTTTTGGGGTTCTTTTAGGGGACGAGTGTATCAGTCCAGCCACTGAACGTCCTGGATGCCAGGGTTCATTTGAATACATCCAATGCTGTAAATAGACCTGGGGCTTTTTGTCTTCCACAGTATGAGTCTATCTGTCCAGGCATTGAATGTCAAGATTGGTCAGGGCTTATCTGAATAAATGCGATGGCGTCAACAGAACAGGGGCTCTACTAGGACACGAGCTCGTCTATCCAGCCATCCAGCCTCATGATTAAAGGATAGTGTTTGCGACTCGAGGTTCCTCACTTGCTTTTTACTTTTTCCATGAAAGAGACTATTTTTTCCTTGATTCTTTCTTGGTAATTTACCTTCTTCACCTAATTGGCGCAAGTTAAGCTGTTGCAGATGTTCACAGTCTTGGCTGCTCTTGAAAGTTTTGTCAGATGTTTCTGAATTGCAGTCATGTCTGTTCACCTCATGCGACTCCGCAGAAGCCGGACATCTTTCCTCCTCAAGATGAGATCTTCCAGGGCTATCATCTGCAATCGATGGGCGTCCCCTGACCTCGTCCAACTCGTAGGATGGGTCACTTCAACATACAATCAAATATTGTGGCGTGACCTGCTGCCCTAAGTGTGCCCTCACCAATCATACCCTGAGTGAGGTGATATTTACCTCACTAAATAAATAAGCGAGGATGAGATCTATAATTGGATACAGAGACCCTCATTAACCGCATGCGCGCTAGCGGTTTTCCCGCTGTGAGCGGCGGTTTTTAAAAAGCCGCGTTACATGACGAGCTCAGCTCGTCATCAGCGTACGAGCGTCGTAACTCATGATGAGCTCAGCTCGTCATCCGCGTACGAGCGTCGTAACTCATGATGAGCTCAGCTCGTCATCAGCGTACGAGCGTCGTAACTCATGATGAGCTCAGCTCGTCATCAGCGTACGAGCGTCGTAACTCATGATGAGCTCAGCTCGTCATCAGCGTACGAGCGTCGTAACTCATGATGAGCTCAGCTCGTCATGAGCGCGGAAGGGCTTAACAAGAGGCCTGCGCTGCGGGAGCATCACTTCTTATGATGATCTGGTGGTGGAGGCCTCTCAATCATATCTACAGGTAACGGAGAGCCACCATGCACTGCCTCGCCTTACTCTATGCCAAGGAGGCGTTGCATGGGCGCTGTAATGGGTATTTCCACTCAACTCCTATGGATGTAGACACCGCCCCAGATTTACATCACATAAACCTTGGACTGCACTAAAAACGTACACCTTCCCAGAGCAAGCGTGACGAGGAGAAATGTTTACATTTCTCCTTGTTTATTCCTCTTTCCATGTGTACTGCATTCTGCAGCACATGTAGAAGAAGGAAAAAGCCTCAGCGGTGTCCCTCCCTGCACAAAACAATCCTGCCTGTAAAGGAGGCACGCTTGCCTCATGGTGCAAAGGCACCTGCATTGGTGCTAGCAGGGCACAAGTCCTAAATAAAGAAGTGGGGGGACGCTCACAGCCAGGAAGTGACGTCACGACCGGAAGTGACGTCACGAAAGGCAAAAACCTACATGTGGGGGGGCGCTCAAATACGTGAAGTGACGGCACGACCGGAAGTGACGTCACGAAAAGGGAAAAAACCTGTTAAAATAGGTACGTGTTTAATAGTTGGTGTAGCGCTTTTGCGCAGGGGGGACGGCGTCCATCCATTGGTTGAAGATCTCGGCGTCTATTGGGTACCCTGGCAACGGCGAACCTGGTAGGTGAAGGGGCGTGGTGACCGGCGTGGTGTCCTGCGGCAGTCCGAGAAACTTCCGATTTCAGCCATCCACCCGGAAATGCATTGTTTACTTTGGACGCGGTTTTGATTGAAGATGGTGGACGGCGTTTTGATTGAGCAGGGTGGACGGCATCCACCCTGGAAAACCCTCGAAAATAAGTGGAGGGATGCCGTCCACCCGCGTGGTACCCCGACTCGTGCCCTGGGTGCTAGGCAGCAGTTTGTGCGCCAGCGCAGGCGGAGAGAGGGAATCTGCTATATCGAGATAGATATGATGCTTTGCTGCCCTGACCCTTCCATGCAGCGCAGCACAGCAAGGTGTCTTGCTGCGGTGCGTTGCGTGAAATAATATAGCCTTATAGCCCGCCATAGAGGGCTTTACCGGCTATTAAAGGCCCTCTCCTGCGTTAAAGGCCCCGAGCCGAAGGCGAGGGCCTTTAACAAGGGAGAGGGACTTTAATAGCCGGTATAGCCCAGCTACGGCGGGCTATAAGGCTATTAGAACATTCTGACAAGAGAGAGCAGAATGTTCTACCAAAAAAGAACAAAGACTTATGGGAGCGTGAGGGGACTGGAATCCCCTCAGGGTCCTTGAAGCCTTTGTTTACAGCCAGAGCTGTGAACAAAGAAACATTGGAATGTTGGAGCACCTGGGCTTTTACCAGCCATTAGAAGCCCAGAGCACGCCATTGTTTTCAATGGAGCTCCCAACATTCCAATGTTCTAATGATAACTATGGCCCTGAGTGCTTATCTGTAATATTACACGCAAAATGAGAGAAGAGGAGAGGGCAGAAGAAACGACTTGAAGAGCAAGGGAAAGAAAGGAAGGAAAGACGCATTTTCAGTGTTGTACATTCGGCCATTTTGTAGCCAATCGCCCACTTTTAAGCACTCTGAGACACGGCAGAGGTAAAAACAGATCAGAAGGAGATCTCAGCAAATAGATATGCAGAAGAAAGAGTGAGCATGGTGTCAGGATAATGTAAGGTGCCTGCTCTAAAAGACCACCTGGACTCTCTTGTCCTCTCATTTCCCACACAGGTATAGTGCCTGCAACCCCTACTGTGCCTCAGGCACTATCCTGGAGATGTTTTATCTCTGTCTGAACTGTGCAAAGGTTTGCTTCTTTTGTGTGACCCTCTCGTTCTTTACTCCTGCACTTATCCGTCCCCCATTTGGCTTTTGCCTCCTGAAGTAAAGCTGTTTATGTGGCTCCCTATTGAACTGATATTAGAGGGGTATTTCTTGGGATGGCGGCCCTCACAAGCTGCTCATCTCTGGCCTCCATCAAGGTGTGCCTTCATGGCGATGCTTCCTGGTGCAGTGAACATTGGTGCAAGCATGGTAGGTCCTTTTATGCAGAAACATCGGGCCCAATTCACCAAGGTAAACTGAGACCAAAGTCTATCTTTACGTCTTTCAGTATTCAGAAAGGGTATTTACAAGTAGTAAAGTTAAACTTTTGTCTCAGTCTTAGTTTCAGGTAAACTAAAGACCAAAACTTAAGTTTAACTGAGACAAAAGTCTAACTTTACTACAGAATAAAATATTAAGTGTAGACCCTTAGGTTGTTTTAAGTATATGTATCTGCACTGTTTGGTCCTGTCTTTCAGGGGAATACATTTCCCTGCTTTAAGTTGTGTCACGTTTTTACGTGTTTTTGTGTGTTCTGTCACTTTTTCTTTTTTTCTACCCTCACCACTGTTCTTCATCTAAAAAATCATTGCGTTCCATCCAGAGTGTTGGTCTGCACCTGGATGTATGATGCGGCCCAATGATGAAGCATGACACTGCAAAGTGTGTGAGGGCAGTATTACGACATTTACGGCCCGATGTAGGTAAATATGAAAAACCGATTCCGAAATAATTTTTTTTACAGATTTCGTATTTAGGAATCAGTATTTCATATGTAGCAAAAAATTCAGTAAAAAATACCGCATCGATAATATTTGTTATTACCGAATCGGTAATACCGATTCGGTAATAAGGAATCACCGTCCCATTCATTCCTATGGGCCTGGATGCCCATAGGAATGAATGGGAAGCCATTCACTATGACCGATTCGGTAAATACTGAATCGGTAATAGGGGGAGCATATTCAACGGTGGCAGGGTGTCACGTTGACACCCAGTTGCACCCCTGAATAGTGCATGTGTGCACATGTGGCGCACATACATGCCCTTGGGCATGTATGTCTGCCACATGGCACTGAGGAAAAAGGAAAAAATTGCTTTATTTAAGGTATTCGTTATTTACCACCAACTTGTAGTTGGTGGTAAATACAGAATCCTGATAGCAAAAATGCACTCACTTGAGTGCCTCCTACATAGCTTTTAAGGATTCAGTAAGTTACTGATTCCTTAAAATAAGGATTTGAGGCCATATGTATCATCAA
Organism: Lissotriton helveticus; assembly: GCF_964261635.1. Lineage (NCBI taxonomy): Eukaryota > Metazoa > Chordata > Amphibia > Caudata > Salamandridae > Lissotriton > Lissotriton helveticus. The sequence continues at coordinate 7,453,772 of NC_136069.1, read as the reverse complement.
CCTGATTTGCGATTCTGAAATAGCGTTTTTTTAGAAATCCCTATTTGAGAATCGCAAATAGGGATGTATGTACAAAATCGCATTTTTTGTGTGAATTCTTAGTATTCCTTAATTGCGATTAGCAAATTGCGAATCACAATTAAGGAATACTTTCCCATTTATTTCTATGGACCAGGAGGCCCATAGGAATGAATGAGACGTTATTCTCAATTTGCGATTCGCAATTTGAGAATCGCAAATTGGAAATAATTTCAAGGGTGCAGGGGTGTCCAAAGGACACCCTGTTGCACCCCTGAACTAAGCATGGGTGCACATGTGGGGCACATACATACCCTAAGGGCATGTATGTGCGTCACATGGCAATTTGAAAAATGCAAAATAGTGCATTTTTCAAGGATTTCGCAAATAACCACCAACATGAAGTTGGTGGTAATTTGGGATTCCTTAACGACAATTTGCATTTTTTTTATGCTTCGTACATTGCATTTAAGGAATCGCAAAATTTGCGATTTCTTAAATGCAATTGCAAAATAAGGAATTGCAAATTTTGCAATTCCTTATTTTGCACGCAGATTTCTTTGATACATACCATTTTGCACTAATGCGTTCGCAAACGCCGAAATTCTGCAAATTTCGGGAAATTCTGCAAATTTCGGCGTTTGCGAACGCATTAGTACTTGATACATATGGCCCTTGGTATTTTACCGAATCCTTAAAACCTGCCTCCTACATTAGAAAAGGCTAAATACCGGTCGGTAACGGGATAATTAGCGATTTTTGGCCGCTACCGACCGGTATTTAGCTACCTACGTATGGCCCTTATTGTCTTCCCCTTGTTTGTCTTGGGTCTGGGTGGATATGAGATTTACTATTTATCTTGACAGACAGTGCCTCGAAGCGCCCACCCCTCTCTAATGCTCTTGACAGAGTAGCTGCCCCTAGATTGACAGGTCCTAGATTGACAGGTCTTTGATTGACAGGTCCTTGATTGACAGGTTCACATGCAGACGCCTCCTCGTTGCCAACACAGCTTTGGTTGTGCAGTAAACACGGGCAGGTGTCCGGGCCCGCGGCTGTGCCCGGTGGACGCCCGTGGGTCTCCTGCCCCCCCTGCCCCCGGGTGGTCCCGGGGAGAGAGTGCCCTGGCACCGCGGAGACACATTAGATTCGGTGGCACCGCCCGGCCGGGCTGCAGCTGCGCCCCGGACACTGCGAGGCTGGAAATAGCCTCCGCTGCGGCGACCCCCCCAAGCCCCCACAAGCCCCCGGCCTCTGGGGCGAACATATTCAATTAACAATATAACAATAATATGCATCGCTGGAGAGGGCATTACCGGGGAGTTAGTGCCCGCCGCATCCATGGGTAATAATGGGCTGAAAATCCTCTCGTTTGATACTATTTAAATAGCGCTATTTTCATGCCCCTGCAGAAATTGGCAGCTACTATGGAAGAATACATTAATTTTTTTAACAAACAGTCCTTTTCTTAATTCGATTAGAAATGTCACTTTTTTTAATCCCAGGATGTATTTTATGAATACTTTTATTTTTTATCAAGGTTGTATTTTATTAATCCATTCGTTAATGTCAATATGTGTCAGTATTCTTCCGTTTCCGCTTCATAACCAGTTACAGAAATGTCCCTTCCTTCCCGGGTCTGACGTCACTCTCCGAGGCATGTGACAGCATCCGTTTGACCTGCCCTCACCACCTCCCTGCCTGCCCTGGGCCCTGGCAGGATACTGTGCACAACACCTCTGATTAAAGCGCCTCGAAGCCTCAACACGCGCGGATCAGGAGTAAAAACCATTCAAAGAGAGACCTCTGTGGGCCATCAATCCAACCGATGAAAAACAACCACCAGCCTTTGTCACTAGTGGAGTGAACTGGGAGAGGACATTCAAACCACTGTCCACACCTGGCCAGCACAGCCATCCCCAACGACAACGCTGTCCCCTTCTAGGCAGATCCACCATCACGACTCCACTGTCCCCTTCTCAGCAGATCCACCATCACAACTCCACTGTCCCGTTCTCAGCAGATCCACCATCACTGACACCACTGTCCCCTTCTAAGCAGCTCCTCCATCACCGACACCACTGTCCCCTTCTAGGCAGATCCACCATCACGACTCCACTGTCCCCTTCTAGGCAGATCCACCATCACCGACTCCACTGTCCCCTTCTAGGCAGATCCACCATCTCCGACACCACCGTCCCCTTCTAGGCAGATCCACCATCACCGAGACCACGTCCCCTTCTAAGCAGATCCACCACCACGACTCCACTGTCCCCTTCTCAGCAGATCCACCATCACAACTCCACTGTCCCCTTCTCAGCAGATCCACCATCACTGACACCACTGTCCCCTTCTAAGCAGCTCCTCCATCACCGACACCACTGTCCCCTTCTAGGCAGATCCACCATCACGACTCCACTGTCCCCTTCTAGGCAGATCCACCATCACCGACTTCACTGTCCCCTTCTAGGCAGATCCACCATCACCGACACCACCGTCCCCTTCTAGGCAGATTCACCGACACCACTGTCCCCTTCCAGGCAGCTTCACCATCACCAACACCACTGTCCCCTTCTAGGCAGATCCACCATCACCGACACCACTGTCCCCTTCCAGGCAGCTTCACCATCACCAACACCACTGTCCCCTTCCAGGCAGATCCGCCATCACCGACTCCACTGTCCCCTTCTAGACAGATCCACCTTCACGGACACCGCGGTCCCCTTCCAGGCAGCTCCACCATCACTGACACCACAGTCCCCTTCCAGGCAGCTCCACTATCACTGACACCACTGTCCCCTTCCAGGCAGCTCCAACATCACTGACACCACTGTCCCCTTCCAGGCAGCTCCAACATCACTGACACCACTGTCCCCTTCCAGGCAGCTCCACCCTCACCAACACCACTGTCCCCTTCCAGGCAGCTCCACCCTCACCAACACCACTGTCCCCTTCCAAGCAGCACAACCATCACCAACACCACAGTCCCCTTCCAGGCAGCTCCACCATCACTGACACCACTGTATCCTTCCAGGCAGCTCCAACATCACTGACACCACTGTCCCCTTCCAGGGAGCTCCACCCTCACCGACACCACTGTCCCCTTCCAGGCAGCTCCATCATCACCAACAACACCTCTGTCCCCTTCCAAGCAGCACCACCATCTCCAACACCCCTGTCCCTTCTAGGCAGATCCACCATCACCGCTGTCCCCTTCCAAGCAGCACCACCATCACCGACACCACTGTCCCCTTCCAAGCAGCACCACCATCACCAACACCCCTGTCCCTTCTAGGCAGATCCACCATCACCGCTGTCCCCTTCCAAGCAGCACCACCATCACCGACACCACTGTCCCCTTCCAAGCAGCACCACCATCACCAACACCACTGTCCCCTTCCAGGCAGATCCGCCATCACCGGCTCCACTGTCCCCTTCTAGACAGATCCACCTTCACGGACACCACTGTCCCCTTCCAGGCAGCTTCACCATCACCAACACCACTGTCCCCTTCCAGGCAGATCCGCCATCACCGACTCCACTGTCCCCTTCTAGACAGATCCACCTTCACGGACACCGCGGTCCGCTTCCAGGCAGCTCCACCATCACTGACACCACAGTCCCCTTCCAGGCAGCTCCACCATCACTGACACCACTGTCCCCTTCCAGGCAGCTCCAACATCACTGACACCACTGTCCCCTTCCAGGCAGCTCCAACATCACTGACACCACTGTCCCCTTCCAGGCAGCTCCACCCTCACCAACACCACTGTCCCCTTCCAGGCAGCTCCACCCTTTACCAACACCACTGTCCCCTTCCAAGCAGCACAACCATCACCAACACCACAGTCCCCTTCCAGGCAGCTCCACCATCACTGACACCACTGTATCCTTCCAGGCAGCTCCAACATCACTGACACCACTGTCCCCTTCCAGGGAGCTCCACCCTCACCGACACCACTGTCCCCTTCCAGGCAGCTCCATCATCACCAACAACACCTCTGTCCCCTTCCAAGCAGCACCACCATCACCAACACCCCTGTCCCTTCTAGGCAGATCCACCATCACCGCTGTCCCCTTCCAAGCAGCACCACCATCACCGACACCACTGTCCCCTTCCAAGCAGCACCACCATCCCAGACACCACTGTCCCCTTCCAAGCAGCACCACCATCACCAACACCCCTGTCCCTTCTAGGCAGATCCACCATCACCGCTGTCCCCTTCCAAGCAGCACCACCATCACCGACACCACTGTCCCCTTCCAAGCAGCACCACCTTCACCGACACCGCTGTCCCCCTCTAGGCAGCTTCACCATCACCGACACCACTGTCCCCTTCCAGGCAGCACCACCATCACCAACACCTCTGTCCCCTTCCAAGCAGCACCACCATGACCGACTCCACTGTCCCCATCTACACAAAGGGCTTGCGGTGCCGCGCTGCAGCCCTTTCTTGTAGATCTGCCCCAGCGTATTTAAATGTGTTGTGCTGTGTGCAGCAGTGCATTCCTGTTGCAGAGACTCGTTTACTTCTAGTGTGCAGAGAGATGTCTTGATGTCAGAGCTTCCATGTTTCCAAGGAAGGCAAAGGACATTTTAAATAGAATCTGATGGATGTATATAGTTTTTTCTTCATTAAATCAGTTTATTTGTATTGCTTTTTTGCCAGCCTGTTAACGTGCCAGGCAGATACACCTGCCCTGGGTATGCTGCAAAGTTGACCTTCCATTTTATAAAATGCTGCACAGTCTACGGGCTGACCGACACGTCCCCGCAGGAGACCCTCATAAGAGGGCGGCCCCTTTAGTGCCACAGGATGGCACACTGGACAGCCTAGTGTCCGGTGACCCCTTCTGGGTCCCGTGCGTCACTTCCGGCCGAGGTGAGGGAAGGGGAGAGGTATATATGCCTCCCCCGCCCACCTGGTGGCCTCTTTTTCCCTCACCGACGGATTTAACCCTGCCCACATTACCTTAAGTTGTATCACAACATCCCCATTTACTTAGACTCAGGACTACTGGCATTATGGTGAGGCAGCAGCAAGTTGCACATGCCTTGGGGCCTGCAGAAGCCTCTCATATATTTCCTCCATTCTGGCCCACGCTTGGTCCATTCGGCTATGTCTCCACTGTTGGACTGGCTGATACAACAAAGCCTTTATTTGTTTAATCTCTTTGGATTTAACTGTTTGTTTAATTTCTGTTGCCCAGAATAACTGTTGCAGAAAACCGAAACACGGTTTTAATATATTTCTGTCATGACACTCCAGCTGTGTCGCACAAGGGGGAGGGGCCCTTACATTTTCTCCCCGTCTAGTTAGTTGCGGGGGACGCACTTGTCAAATTTGTAACTGGTTTAACACCACAAGGTGAGAAAGTCAAGTCTGGACTTCCGGAGGTGCGGCAATGGCCCGCCACTGCTATTTCCAGCAGCAAGTACACCGGTGCTCAATCTGACAGGGTGTTTTTTTCTGGTGTGTGGCACCGTCCCTCAATTGTTACCACGGGGCCTCTAACAGTCAGCCACATAGTGGCACTAAGTGGCTTTTAGAGAGGACCACTACAACAGGCACTGAGTGAGTCAAGATCTTTGGTGACTATTGCCTTTGGATTTAACAGCTTGTTTCAATTTCTGTTGCCCAGAATACATTGGACACATATTGGCACGTTTATGGCCATATAGGGTTGTGTCTTAGCAGGAGGGCCTGCGATTGGTTTGGCTAGTTTTACTTGTAGGGTCCGGATGTGGGCAGGCAAAAACAACTGTCTAAAAATACAACAGCAGGGGTTCACACGCAGTGGAGAGCCCTTGGCTAGGTGCACTAGTAATCTTTCTACCTGAGACAGTATGTATTGAGTGGTTATTCAGGCACTAAGGTAGGGAGACCTTATGCAGTATTTACATGCCGGTAAGTACGTGGTGATGAAGTAATAGTGTCTCAGGTTGCGCAACATGATATATACTCTGGATAGGGTGCTTGTTAGAAGCTGCCTTGGGTCCAACGAGGCGACTTGTCAAGAGACAAACATGAATAGTTACTCTGCACGGTGTACTAGAAGGGATGTTGTCTAAGCACGTCTCAAACTAGCCTTCAACGCATGATGGAGACATTTAGTGACAGGCCTAAAGAGGTAAACCTTGTGTTAAAGGGATGGGATGCCAAGGGAGATAGCTTGGTCGGCTCGCACAGGCAGGCGTTTTCCGCAGGGGCTTAGCTAAGCTTGCGGCCAGGCAGTGGGCTTGTCCAACTAATGTCATAATGTTAAGAGTTGCAAGCATGCACAAAGAGCTGGATCCTCAAAACCATCCAGGACAGACAAAAACACCCGCTCTATAGCCAGGACGCCAGGCAGTTGCGGCAGCTGCCAACTAACTTGTGGGTTGCGGTGCAATAAACTGAGGGGAACATGGGGTCAGGACATAATTTGGCTACAATGATTGAAGAAGGATTGTTTTGGCGTTCCCACGGATGTATGACATTACAACGCATGCTTTTACCACGCATGCCTTTACAACGCGGTTTTTACAACGCATGCCTTTACAATGCATAGTGCTTTGGGGCGCTGGATAGTGAATAGTTTAATTTACTATTCCAACTCCAGTCCCCGTGGATAGTAGGGAAGGTGTTGGATAGTAAAATAAATGTATTCCCTATCCTAGAGCGCCCCCCAGCGCAATGCGTTGTAATGGTTTGCGTTGTAAAAGTTGCGTCGTAAAGGCACTGCGTGGTAAAAGTTGCGTTGTAAAGGATGTTTCCCGTTCCCACTGCTCAATAAGGGGCAAGTATTCGTCCATGTGGTTCCCCCCTTTTACACGGCAAGTACACGAGGACACCCGTGCTTATGTCACATACCCCATGGCAGGATAGTCACCAAAGGGGGGAATGGCCATTCACATGCCTTGTCAGGACAGGGATAGCCACCCACACTAACTGGAGCCTGTAGGGGAGATAAATGTTAGAAACACAGACTGGGGTCCGCTGGGCCCAAAACCCCTCACAAAAGCTGCGGGGGCATCAGGCTGTCAGGTGTCTTTGAGGGACAGGCAAGGGCATTAAAGGGCCGTGGCGCGTGACACAACATTTGCAGGGACACAGAAGGGTCCCAGCGGATCCACCAGAGGGACTACAGCGAAACATGTGACACAAAATCTTGTAGTCTGACACCATTACTGGTGTAAGTATCAAGGGTCACAGGTGGATAGCAGGGACTGGGCATCTGTGACCGGTCAAAGGTTCAGCAAGCAGGGTAGGCGGTGTAAGTTGTCACTTCACGAAAGGGTGCAGTGTCTATTAACGGGCACCGTACACGTATTCCCTCAAACCTGTTGTGACACCATTACTTGTACACCAGGGATAAATTGAAAAAAACTATGAAATTGTCTGGTCAATGTGGTGAAGTGGCACCCTAGAATAAGACCACACAGTGCAAATTAGCAACCAGTTGCGGACAGGTGAACTTCAGTGGTCTGAAATCACCCCCGGCTCCCGTGACATGGAGATCGGTCGGGGGAGGCGATGGAGCCTGCGCGCAGGAGGTTCATCTGCGCTATGCATAAATTCACTGAGCAGAGATTTGGCTTCATTAGACAGGGGCGTTATATGCCCAATTCACAGGGTGTTTTGAGGACGATGCGGTACATCTGTCCGGTATAAGCATGGACCTGTTTCCTGCTGGATAGGGGAGAGGCCCTAGAGATAGCAGGATGTAAGTAGGAATGTCGTCCTTGGTGGGGGGCCCTGGCTGCGATGGTCGCCACACCCAGGGCTGTGGCGGAGTTACAGGGCGTTCCAGAGGCGGAAATGTACTCAGGGGTACCCTCTTCAGGAGCACAAAGGGTGCTGAGGCCTAATATCCCCAGGAAGTCTGTGTGGTGGACCCTGGGGTGCGACGGCGCCCCGCTATCCTACGGGTGGTTGAAAACCTGTACAAACGGGGGTCGCTTGAATGCTCCGCCCCTCTTTGGGGGGGTGAGTAAGGAGGTGGGCCAACGGTTCACTGGAAGTGGAAGGGGCTATCCCCTCACCACAACCGCTAAGCACCGATTGGCTACGGCCAGGATGCAAGTTGGCCCATCAGGTGGTAGGCCGCGAGGGGCGGCTTGCCTTTGGATCGCCTGTAAGATAATCCACCATGTTGGCATATGTTGTATGCTAATAAACCTACAGCAATTTTCCCAGCAAAAAGTTGTCTTGTCTGCTTATTTATGTTACATGTATGTTGCTGTGGGAGGGCTGGTGAGTGTGACCGATATTGGCACTATGCCTTTTGCTGCTGCATAATTTGCTTTTCCTTTAGTCTACTTTAGTTCCCCTCGCCTCATAATGTATCGCTCTGATGCCGCATAACTAAGTGCCCCGAGAGTCAGTGTCACAGCAGTGATAGCTGCACCTGAATGGCTTGTCTTGGTACCACGTACGACGGAGCCCTCCACGTCACTGCATGAATGGTGCCACCCCAGCCGCCAGCCCCAACTGGTCTGCAGATGGCCGCGCGCAGCTCTTTAAAGTCACTGAACCCTACATATTACCAGAACTGTTTGCCTCGTAAAAATTCCCCACATCCCAGCTCAGCCCAGGGCCTCCCAGCGCGCTCGTGTCACGCTCATTTGGGAGCCACTTTTATTGGATTTGTGTGCGGGGTCTCTTCGGAGAGCTGCCCCCCCATGTGAACCTGTCCATCACCAGCTGGGATTAGCCACGCTCAGGCCGGACCCAGAGGCACGCATCCCCATCCTGAACCGTGTCACCAGGGCTCGCGGTTAATTATAGCGTCAGCAGAGCGGCAAAGGGGGCTGTGGAAAGCTGGGGTCCCAGAAGAGAGCCCCTCCCCCTCCAGCATGAGATCTGGGCTTCCCACACACCAGGGGCTGTGGACAGCTGGGGGCCCAGAAGAGAGGGACCCTGTTAGACTTGGCATCTTTGGCGTGTTTCACCTGACTTTCTGCCTCTACATCCTGTATTTTTGATGCTGTCCTGGATTTTGTTTTTGCTTGCTTAGATGCTTTGGGCACTTTGCCACTGCTGATCAGTGTCAAAGTGCAGGTGCTCCCTGTGTTGATTGTTGTAGCAATTGGTTCTCCCTGATTGGTATATTTGATTTATTGGTAAGTCCCTAGTACAGTGCACTGATTGTGCCAGGGCCTCTAAATCAAATGCTCCTAGTGGGCCTGCAGCACTGATTGTGCCACCCACGAGTAGCTCTGAAAAGGTAACTCAGAACTGCCACTGCAGTGTCTGTGCGCACTTGTTAACTGTCATGTCGACTTGGCAAGTGCACCCACTTGCCAGGCCCTAACTTTCCCTTTTCTCACATGTAAGGCAGTCATATGGTAGGTTCATGGTACCCCCTGGGCAGGGTGCAGTTTATGCGAAAGGTAGGACATGTACTGGTGTGCGTGACATGTCCTGATTGTGAAATACTGCCAATTTCGGTTTTCACTATTGAAAGGCTATCTTGTCCCATAGGATAGAATGGGGATTGCTTTGTAACATCTTACAAGTACAACTTCCCATTGGAACAAGATGGAGAAATATAGTTTAGGCCCTCTGAACTCAGAATTTAATAACACATCTTTTAGTAAAGATGGTTTTTAAATTGTGTGTATGAAAATGCCACTTTTAGAAAGTAGGCATTTTCTTGTTTAACCATTCTGTGTGTCTCTGCCTTTTTATATATTGTCTGTCTGGTTTTTGAGTGACAGGGGCCGGGGATGTTCATTCACTGTAGACAGCCACTGGGGGGGTTGAGGTGTGCCTGACCCTTCCTGGATGACTCAGAGCTGGGCTGTATAGACCCTGGCTGAATTTAGAGTAGTACGAGGAGATTTCCTAGCACCTGAATAGGGACTGTCTCCCTTGCACAATGCTGTCTCCACCCCCTGTGGTCATGCAGCACCAGTGAGGACAGAACTGGTTTGGACTGAGCTCAGAGATACTTGAACAATGAGAACAAAGACATTTTGGGGTATAAGTATTAGACCTAAAACCCCTGAATTTTAGATCACTTCTGGGATTCAAGATCTGGAGATTCAAGAGCTGGAGAAACTGAAGGAGAAGTACTGCCCCTTTGGTGTGTGCTGTCTGGGGTTAACCTGAAGTAGCTGATTATGCCAAGGAAAGGATAAGGAATGTGCTGTGTGCTGTGTCCCCTGCTTGAGGAAAGTGTCCAAGGGCTTGAGTGGAGATTGCCTCCTGTTTTGAAGTCTCAGGGACACAAAGACTTCACCCCCAGCTCCCCTGAACTCCCCTGCTGGGAGTTCTGACCTGCAAAGAGATGACTGTGACTGTGTTGGGCCTCTAGAGGTTGTTCCTGCTGTTGGGAGCTGGAAAAGCAACGCAACTACAAGAAAATCGACGCAACGCTCTTCTTGCGGCAGTTTTCTTGACGCAGCACAGCAGTGTGAGAAGAATTGCCATGCATCGCCTGTCAACGCTGCAAGAACTGACACATTGAGGGATCACAGCTGAAGAGTTCGATGCAGCGCCGCACGACATCGCTGCATCGATCGCCAACGCCTCCCAGATTTCTACACATTGTACCTGTATTATTTTGCACTGTTTAAATGAATGCTCTCCCCTCCACTTCACGCCACACAGAACCACATAGTTTCGCTCCATTCCATACCACATAATGCCACATAACTCCACTCTACTCCATGACATATAGTGCAACAAATGTTTACTTCACTCTACCCCTCTACAATCCACTCCACACAATGCTGCACACTTCCACTTTACGCCACGCCACAGTTCCACTCCCGTCCACATACTCAATTCCACTCCACTTCATTCCACTGCACACAATTCAACTCTACTCTACTACACAATACAATGCCACACAAGTCAACTTCACTCCATAACACAAATTGCCATACAATTCCACCCCACACCACACAATGCCACAAAATCCTTGGCACACCACACAATACCACACAATTCCACTTCACTCCAAACAATGTAACACAGCCGCACTCCACCACGTACCACACAATTCCACTCCACTCCACACAATGCCACACAATTCCACATCACCCCACTCCACACCACACAATGCCACACAATTTCACTGCACACCACACAATGCACACCATGTCAATTCACTCCATTCCACGCCACACAAAATCCCACTCCACTGCATGTCACACAATGGCACACAATTCCACTGCACTCGACACAATCCAGACAATTCAACTACACTTCACACAATGCAACACAATTCCACTTTACTCCATGCCAAACAATGCCACACAATTCCACTTCACTCGGCACAATCCATACAATTCAACTACACTTCACACAATGCAACACAATTCCATCCCACTCCATTCCAGACATGCCACACAATTCCACTCCACTCAATTCCTCCCAATAGCATACAATTCCATTCAGTTCTATGCCATGCAATCTCACTCCATTCCACACAGTGCCACACAATCCCACTCCTCTCTATTCAGTGCCACACAATTCCTCTCCATGCCACATAATGCCAGATAATTCCACTCCACTCCAAGCCACACAATTACAATCCACTCCACACAATTACACTCTACTCCAGTACACTCCACACAATGCCACAGAATTCCACTTCACACCAAGCCACACAATGCCACATAGGTCAACTCCCCTCTATGCCACCCAATTCTACTTCACTCTACTCGACTTCACTCCACACCACTCCACTCTCCACAATGCCATTCCACTCCACTCCACGCCACACAGTGTACCACTCTACCCCAATCCAAGACACACAATGTACCACAATTCCACTCCATGTAATGCCACAAATTTCCTTTCCACTCCGTGCCACACAATTCCACTCCACTCCAGACAATTCCACTCCACTCCATGCCACACAGTGCCACACAATTCCACCCCAGACAATGCCACACAATTCCACTCCACACACTGTCACAGAATACACATTCTTCTACTCCACACAATGTCACAACATTCCACTCCACACAATTCTATACAATTCCACTCCACACAATGCCACACAGTTCAACTCAACTCCACACAATTCTACTCCCCTCCACACAATGGCACAACATTCCACTTCACCCCACCCACACCATATCACACAATACCACACAATTCATTCTACTCCACTCCATTCCACTCAACTCCACTCCACATGATGCCACACAATTTCTCTCCACTTCACACAATTCGGCTCCACACCACACAATGCCACATCTCTCCCATCCACTGTACTCTACTCCACACAATGCCACACAATTCCACTCCAATTCACTCCACACCACACAATGCGACAGAATTTCACTTTACTCAATTCCTCACAATGCCACAGAATTCCATTCTCCTCTATGCCATGCAATGCCACTCATTTCCACACAGCGCAACACAATTCCACTCTACTCTACTCGGTTCCACACAATTCCACTCCAAGCAATGCCAGACAATTCCACTCCACTCCAAGCCATGCTATGCCACTCAATTACTCTGCACACAATTACACTCCACTCCAATACGCTCCACACAATGCCAATCAATCAATCAATCAGAACATTTGTAAAGCGCACTACTCACCTGTGCGGGCCTGAAAGGCGCTAGGGTAAGGGGAAGGGGGATGCTGCTACTGCTCGAATAGCCACATCTAGAGTAGTCTTCTGAAGGTCAGCAGGTCATGGGTCTGCTGTAGGAGGGTGGGGAGGGTGTTCCAGGTCTTGGCGGCGAGGTAGGAGAACTATCTGCTGCCGGAGGTCGCTCTTCGGATGCGGGGGATGGTGGCAAGGGAGAGGTCGGCGGAGTGGAGCTGGCGGTTCTGGGTGTAGAAGGTGAGTCGCCTGTTGAGATATGCCGGTCCGGTGTTGTGGAGTGCTTTGTGTGCATGGGTGAGGAACTTGAAGGTGATCCTCTGCAGGTCTTTCAGGTGGGGTGTGATGTGGCTGCAGCCAGGGATGTCGAGGACCAGGCGTGCAGAGGCGTTCTGTATGCGTTGTAGTCGTTTCAGGAGTTTTGCCGAGGCTCCTGCATAGAGGGCGCTTCCGTGGTCCAACCTGCTGCTGACGAGAGCCTGGGTGACTGTTCTTTTTGTTTCGGTGGGTATCCACCTGTATATCTTGAGGAGCATGTGGAGGGTGTTGAAGCAGGAGGGTAAGACGGTGTTGACCTGCTTAGTCATGGAGAGAGTAGAGTCGAGCATGAACCCCAGGTTGCCTGCGTTGTCGGTGGGTGTTGGTGCTGTTCCTAGTGTGGTCAGCTACCAGGAGTCGTCCCAGGCTGAGGGGGTGGAGCAGACGATGAGGACTTCTGTCTTGTCCGAGTTTAGCTTCAGGCAGCTGTTCTTCATCCATTCAGCGATGGCCTTCATTCCTTCGTGGAGGTTGGTTTTGGCGGCAAGGGGGTCCTTGGTGAGGGATCGGACCAGCTGGGTGTCGTCGGTATAGGAGATGATGTTGAGGTCAGGCAGTCGGGTGACGTGGGGGAGCGGTGCCATGTAGATGTTGAACAATGTCGGGCTGAGGGATGAGCCCTGGGGCACAAAATTTCACTTCACACCAAGCAACATAAATGCCACATAGTCCAACTCCACTCTATCCACACAATGCTACACAATTCCACTTCCCTCCACTCGAGTTCGCTCCACACAACTCCACGCTACACAATGCTGTTCCCCTCCACTCAATGCAATTACACCTCACACCACAAAATGCCACGCAATTCCTATCCACTCCACACAGAGCCATACAATTCCACTCCACTCCGTGCCACACAATGCCACATAATTCCACACCAAGCAATGTCACTCAGTACCAAACACTTACACTCCACACCACACAATACTACATAATTCCACTCCACTCCACACAATGCTACACAATTCCACTCCACACAGTACCACTCAAGTCAATTCAACTTCACACAACACAACATAATTCCAGCTCAGCCACACAATTCCACTTCACTCCACTTACACCATGTCACACAATACCACACAATTCCATTCCATTCCACTCAACTCCATGCCACTACACAACACACAATGCCACCAATTCCCATCCATGGCACTCCATCCTACAGAGTGCCACACAATTTCACTCAACTCAACTATACTCCACCCCACACACAAAGCCCCACAATTCCAGTAGAATGATGGGGAGATGAAGGGCAAACTGCTGTTGGTGCTATGCCTGTGGATTGAACGACAGTTGCTAATTAAGTGTTTTTCCTACCTTGTCTTTTCTCTTTGAAGTTGTGTAGCTAGGCCCTGGACAGCGTTATTCCCCATTTGCATTGTTGGCCATCCTTTATCCGTTGGGTAGAGAAGCAGTCGAAGAAGAGCATGTCGGTGTGGGCCTCGGTCTGCACTCTTGACTACTTTGAAGTTAAATGGTGAAGCAAGTGCAGCATGAGATGTAACCAGCTCTTGCTGTGGGTGTCAAAGTTAGTGACTTCCCCTGTGTCTCTAGACATGTTACTAATTCACTTAGGAGAGAGTGATTTAGAACAGCTTTCTGATCTCGCCTTACTAAAGTTCATGAAAGAAGATTTAAACTTTATTGCCAAGTCATGGCCATGGACCCACATTATGTGGACGGAGTTAGTTTCGCGTCAGGTTTGGAGGGGGCGCATAAGCACCCAGCAGTGGAGCGAGCCTGGCATAGGGTCAGTTGAGAGATGTGACCCTTCTTGTGCCCTAAGAAGACCATCCCTTCTACAGCGTGAGAGCATCATCGAGAAAGACCTTTCACCAGTTAGACCGGACGGGGACATCTGTCCTCTCTGGACAATGAATATTGCTTGACGGGCACAAGGAATCTTTCGGGTAGTTGGACAAACTATGAGTTTTCAATATCGAGTTACAGAAATATTGGAAAAAGAATACTGTGATGCAAAAATATTGTGACGCAGAAATAGTGTTATCAAGAATATCGATTTTTTTCATTTAAATATATATCTGTGCACCAGTCCAAACGACCCTTATTGATGGTAGGTTAAAGTCAACCTTTATTGAAAGCTATCCTAGTGGTAGCTGTGGAGAGCATCCTTCAGGCTAAGTCTCGAAGGAATGTAAAGGAGCTTGTTTTACCAGATCAGAACCTCCTGAATGACCAAATGAAAGGAGAACCACACGAGTTATATAAAATATATGTATTTATTACTAAACACTCTCTACTAAACTCTTTATGAGTTTAGAGCAGTAGATACACAATACTGGATCAATAGAACGATAGTAAATAGCACAATACACAGCGGGCTCCAGGGGGAGACCGAACCATATACTAAAAAAAAGGTATAACAACAACAATTTCACTAGACACAGAGTCTAGAGCACGTAGAATCACTGGGACCCCAAGGAACCACCCAAAGGAGTGACACAGGGGACCCACGGGAGACGTGTGCAGTGTGAGAACACAGACGCGAGCTCCGTACAACACCAAGGGAAAGTCACGGTTGGAAAATTACAGTTTAAGGACACTTCAAGCATACCCTTTGGAATATAGAAGGTTTTACGGCCAGCACCCTTGTGAGTACCGAGGTACCTGTGTTACCTATCCCAGAGGGGCCGGGCACATAGGGGTCAAGTGGTGTCGGAAACCCTCGTCGTTTTCAATGGCGTGATGCGAAGAAGTGCTGCTGCCGGGAAGAATAAAAGTGTCTGGTGGAATCCAAGCCTGGATCCGAGGTGAGAAGAACCTGAAAGCAGAGGGGAGAGAGTCTGGGTCACTTCAGGGTAACCAGGCCCTCGATAGACGAATTCCCACCGATGTCGGGTGCTTCAGGTGAGAAGATAGGATGCTTGACTCTGCAGCGACAGGGACCAGGAGATGTTGACGATCACCAAAGTCTGGAGGTGAGCTGTCCCACAAAGGATGCTGAGTGCTGGGGGGTCAGTGTCTGGATCGAACACCAACAAACCTTAGCAACGGCAACCCATGCAGGCACAGGAAAAAAGTTACGTGAGGACCAGCAAGGTCCTGGGGACTCTCACAGCAATGGAGAGTCAGGGCATGTCTGGAGCAACCAAGGAAGCCCAAGGAAAGTCAAAGTTACGTTCACAGGGACCCACAGGCCAATGGACCAGGGATCGCGAAGGGACCTCGAACTGAATCACAAAATACCAGCCCACGGAACACTTGTGGAGTGTAGGCCGGAAATCTTCAGTAGAAATACTGCTTGGGGTCGGGCCTACACATAGCCCAATACACAGTCTCAGGGATTGTCGAAAAGCATATGCAGCTGCAAAAGTACACGGCGGACAGGGGTTTGGGTTGCACGGTCCCCCCGAGGGATACTGGTCTCAGAATTGCTGAGAGGTCAGATCAAGCTCACGGACGCTCAAGAACCCACTTCCTGTGTTGCAGAAATCTTTGGAGTCCTCAGGAGCTTGGGAGATGCAAACTGGTCAGATGCTTTTAGGTGCCTGCTGCTGCAGGGGAGTAACTCCTTTAAACCAAGGGAAATTCTTCTGTCGTCCAGCGAAGTGTAGACCGTCAAAGTACATGGTTTTTGCTTGCAGAGTTTAGTCCAGGTAAAATCTAAAGTCCTGTAGTCATTGTTCCTACTTTATACCCAAGGAATGGGTTGGACAAACTCTGGGGACCCACCTATGGGAGGGTCAGGACAGAGGGGTGGCTACACCCATGTCCTTTGTTCAGGCCAGAGCAAGAGCAAGTGGCTCCTGCAACCGGTTTGAGCTGGACTATGCATAGGGACACCCACCCAGCCCCAATACACTAAAACCTGTTTGGGAGGTGGTCACACCTCCCTGTGACAGGAAACCACTTGTCAGGCCTTCCTCTGCTCAAGCTAGGCTCAGCAGCAGGAGGGCAGACTCGTGTCTGTGGCTGGCAGCATCCATTTTGTGATGCCCAGGTCGAGAAAGCTGGTACGGGCTGTACCGGTGTTTCACATATGTCCCTCTAGAAGGGTGGAATCATACCTCTCCTACTAGTTACTGGCGGGGTGGTATGACTCCAAGGTGTTTGACACCAAACACAACATGTTTTTTAAGCAGCTGTTTTAAAGATAGAATTTACCGCGAGGTTATAATGCACTTAAATATATATGGTTGGCTGCATCACAGACAACCCCGGAAAATAAGTTCTGAAGGCTGCAGAGGGGCTCTGCTCATGCAAGGGCACCCTCTCACATAAAACCCAGCGCCCTCCGTTCAGGATTGATAAGGCCTGCCATAGGGGTGACTGATAGGTTTACATGTGTAGTGTTTAGAATAGATATAGGTAACCTATATCTAAGTAAGGGGTGCATGCATCACCTTGCACAGGCTGCAGTAGCAGACCTGTGGTGCAATTTGGAATGGACTCTCAGGGGTGGCATAATATATGCTTCAGCCCCTGGAAATCCTCTGGGTTACCTATGCCCTGGGTACATGGTGTAACATATACTAGTGACTGATAAGGGTACCCCAGTATCCAATCTGGAGTGTACCTAAAGTACATGCACAACCAATTTAGGGAAAAAGCAGATAAACTGGGGTCCTGGTTAGCAGGATCCCAGTCAGACTAGTTGAAAACCAGCAAAACACCAGGAAAAAAGTGGGGGTAACCATGCAGTCAGATTCCACCTTCCAATGAGGACTACCCCACCCACCTGGGAGGAGGAATGGGCCATCATCCACAAATCCACCCTCCGCCTGAGCACACTCCCTGATGAGCCGACAAACCTGATGGAACACCTTCACTTCAAGATACTGGCCAGCCTACCTGCACCCTCTGTGGCACCCCCATCTACCGTCCCCCTGGTCCCCGCGGACCATTCGGCAACTCCATCACGGACATCATCTCCCCGCATGCCATCGTATCCACCAACTACACCCTGCTGGGAGACCTCAACTTCCACCTCAACAATCAACTGGACCCCAATACCGCATCCCTCCTGGACAACCTCCCCAACATTGGACTCCGCCAGATCATGACCGAACCCAGGCACTCAGCAGGACACACCCTCTACCCCCTCTTCACAACAGGTAACTCCGTCACCTTCAGCCACACCACCGAACTCCCGTGGACTGACCATTGATGCAGCCACTTCACCTTCAGAACACCCACCATCCATAGACACCAGCACCCGCTCCCACGAAGAAACTGGACCAAAATCACTGACGACCAGCTAACCTCCTCACACATCAATTCCACCCCTACCATTGTGGAAAACGATGACCCCAACACCACAGTCTGCACCCTGCATAGATGGATCTCGGACAGCGCCAACACCCTAGCCCCTCAAGAAAAACAACAACACCCACTCCAAGAAAGCTAGATGGTTCACCTCCGTACTTCGAGAGTCCAGACGCACTTCCTGCCGCCACGAAAAGGCCTGGAGGAACACCAAATCCACAGAAGCCAACAACAACTTCAGAGCCACCAACAACGCCCACCATTAACTCATCAGAGAAACAAGGAATAAAGCGATTGAAGACAGAATCTCCACCCATGTGCACAACAGCATCATTTCAGCAACTCTTCAGCATCATGAAGGAGTTCGCCCAACCCACCAGCGAGTCCACCGACATCCCTCCCTCACAAGACCTCTACGACAAACTGAGCACCTTTTTCCACCACAAAATCAAGAGCATCTACGACAACTTCGATGAAGACAACCAACACACTGAACCCTCACCAACCACCCCTGACGCCCAGAAACCAACGATTGACAACTGGATAGCCCTCACCACCGACGACACACTGAAGACAATGAAGTCAATCCACTCAGGGGCCCCCACGGACACCTGCCCCCACCACATCTTCAAAAGATCCGCCGACACCATCGCACCCATGCTCCGCCACACCATCAACCACTCCCTGGTGAACTCCTCGTACCCCGATGACTGGAAACACGCCAAGGTCAACCCCCTCTTGAAGAAACCCTTGGCAGGCCCCACCGACCTAAAAAACTACAGACCCATCTCCCTAGTCCCGTTCCCAGCGAAAGTCCTTGAGAAACCCATCAACAGCCAACTCACCACATTCATTGAAGAACACAACATCCTCAATTCCTCCCAGTCCGGCTTCAGAAAAAAACAAACTTCTTGGAAACTGCCCTCCTCGCCGCAACAGATGACATCTGCACCCTACTTGTCAAAGGAGAGAGAGTAGCCCTCATCCTCCTCGACCTCTCAGCAGCATTCGACACATTCTCCCACTGCACCCTAATATGCAGACTCTACGAACAGGAATACAGGATAAGCCCCTCGACTGGATTTGCTCCTTTCTCTCTGCAGGACGCAGCGGGTCAGACTCCCCCCTTTCCTCTCGGACCCCGCACCTACCACCTGCGGAGTCCCCCAGGGATCCTCCCTCAGCCCAATGCTTTTCATAGTTTACATGGCTCCACTCGCCCCCATCATCAGAACCTACGGACTCAACATCGTGTCATACGCAGATGACACCCAACTCATCCTCTCCCTATCCAACAAGTCCAACACCGCCAGACACAACTTTCAAGACGGCATGGAAGCCATCGCCAAATGGATGAAAAACAGCTGCCTACAACTAAACACCAACAAAACAGAAGTACTCGTCATGGGCCCAAACCCCGATGCCTGGAGTGAAACCTGGTGGCCCCCTACCCTCGGAAACCCACCAACCCCCACGGGCCATGCACGCAACCTGGGAATCATCCTGGACTCCGAGCTCAAAATGGACCGCCAGATCAACTCCGTCTCGTCCTCCTGCTTCCACACCCTCCGCCTCCTCCGTAAGACCTTCAAATGGATGCCCCTCTTTCACTGATAGACCGTGACTCACCCTGGTCACCAGCAGACACGACTACGGCAACGCACTCTACACCGGAATAAACAAAAATCTCACCCGCAAGCTACAGAACATCCAGAACGCCGCAGCAAGACTGGTCCTCAACCTGCCAAGACACTGCCACATCTCCCAGCACCTGCGCACACTCCACTGGCTCCCCATCGAGGCTAGAGTCAATTTCAAGATGTCACCCATGCTCACAAGGCCCTCCACAACACTGGACCAGCATACCTGAACAGCTGACTCAAATTTCACGCACCCCAAAGGACCTTATGATCAGCCCTTCTCTCCTACGCTGTGGTACCCCGCACCAGAAAGACCAGATCGAGAGACCGCTCCTTCCGCCAACCGGGCGGCCAGAGCTTGGAACGACCATCCACTCCACTTCAGACAGACAACATCGCTCCCCATCTTCGCAAGAAACCTCAAAACCTGGCTCTTCGACAGACCGCCTTCTTGATGGAATGGAACCTGCACCCCCCACCCCTACCACCTTGAGACCTTTACGAGTGAGTAGTTGCGCTTCAACAATCCCCTGATTGATATCCTGGCTAATATGGGCTGAAAGCCTGAAACCGGTCCTTGGATGCTTGTTTCCAGACCAGGGAGGACCTGGCCTGGCAGTTGGGGCTGGACTGTTCCCACTGGGCGCAGGGTCAAGACTAATTTGCAAGAAAAAAGTTCCACAGCGGATCAACCGAAAAAGCACCTCCAATTTCCAAAGTCCCTTAAAATGTTCAGTTTTATTGTGCTGTGAACCTCCAGGACCTGCTGTGGTTCAGTCCCACTGGAATTCCAGACAGAAAGTATAAAAAGTAGTGGAGGCAGCACCAACTTGAAGTAAATCAACACGACCAAAGTTTTTTTATCCAAAAATATATTTTTCTTTTTATTTTCGTATTTTGAAAGTGCACAGGACAGCCAACGCGTTTCGCTCCCCAACCATGGGAGCTTCGTCAGGGCTGAAAACAACGTGAAATATACACATATATTAATAACACATACTAACATACAAACTACATCACAGAACACACAAAAATAAAAGCCAATGAATACAGAAATGAAAAATGAAGAGGATGACACTACACCTACGAGGACACAATAACAATCCTACTAACTTGAGGGCGTGTTGTCTCAATTATAAAAACACAAAAGAATTACTAAAGCTCCACGATAAAAACAGCTACTATATTATCAAACAGAGTTTTATGTGGCCATAAATTCCATTACAATCGAAAAATTGGAGTCATTGAAAAAGAAAAAGAAGAAAAAGAAGAAAAAGAAAAAAAAGAAGAAAAAAAGGGGGGAGGGAAAAAGGCAGGGGGAGGGAGGAGGGGAAAGAACGAAGTTAGAAAGAGATGAATAGGGATAAAAACCGGTATTTCCTAGTGGGTGGGAGAAGCTATGGCGGATATTACAATGTAGTCAATTATCAGTCAAATAAAAAAACATATAATTCTCACCAAATATATACACGATGGTTTTTCTCACAGTTGTGCAGTCAAATTTGTAAAAAGAAGAGGAACTGGCCAGTATAATGGTATATAAACTGGAACAGCAAAAGAAAGGAGATATATATGGATGTCAAAGTACTAAAGACAAATTCTTAGAAATTACGCGTATACCTAGACACATCCATTATAATGGTACATATATGTTAAATAAAAGAAGGGAGAAGGATATGTCTCCAACCAACATCCATAAAGAAAACTATAATATGAATACCCTATGGTAAACGCTCTTCATAAATGAGGCAATCTGTATCACAAACTCATCATAAAGTAATGACTCAACAGTTTTAATATTGAGGAATGTAGACAGCAATTCCTAGCCTGCAAGCAAAGCATGGGTCTATTGTCTTCTCACCTAGTGCAGATATTCCAAGTAGAAATAGAGTATCCAATGCGTCAGGGTCCGTCAGGTTTTTCACAAAATTATCATAATAGATAGTCTGAAAGAGCAGCAGATAAAGAAGTGTCACTGGATGGAAACACACAGCTAATGAAACCCAAGTTCACAATCAAGAGCTTTCCTATTTCCATGACAGAAATAAGCTCCTCGAAGGGCCCCATATTTACCCAATCTGAAGGTGTATACCATCAGTAACTAACTACCTGGGAGTAAAGCTAGTATCACTGGTGATGGTTATGTTACAATCACATGGTATCACACATACTACTATATTTTAACACAAAAATGTACACGATTATAAACGGGTAAAAGATAAACAACATTATTAGCAACTCACATTAATATCGAAGGTTGTCGTAACGCAAAGCGACGTATGTGCAGTCCTTGATAAGCTGCTGAAACACACGTGCTGTAACAAAAAATAGGGTTGGTGGGTATTATGCACCGACTACAAACAAACAGACTCCGATAACGTAAGCTCACTAACGCAATGCAGCACAAAACCACATACGTGAGGCGCCTGAGCTCCCTCCTACCCCCGAATATTAGACATTAGGCATGAAAGCCCCCATCTCCAAAAAGCACATGATAAGCTCGCTAGAACAGCATAACCACGCAAGAATAAACGCTACCGAAGGGGAACTGACTTGACAGTTTAGAAGTTAAAGTAACAGATTGCAAAAGTGCCTACCTTCAAAGGTTCAACAAAGCGTGACGGCCCACAACGGATTTTCTCAAACAATCTCAACGGCACCGGGCCAACTTTTTAAAGCCGGCAAAACCGGTCACGTGGACCAACTTTTCAGTGTAAGGAGAGTGGAGATAGAAACAACAACGTCGTAGAGTGCGGCGGCCATGATGGACTGGTGAAAACTCAACTATATAGCCATAAACAAAATTGTACAAACCACTTCAATCGATCAGGAAACACCATAAAAAACAACCATAGTTACTGAACAAGCGTTTGCGGCCCATAGCGATTATATGCGGAAGAAAGTGGGGGAGAGATGCTAAAGCAACGAGGTTGGCTCATAAGTCCCGTGACGCTGGCTCCAAGTCTGATATGTGGGAGAAAATAACAGACACAGCATGCAGTGGTGTGTAGTGGCCTTCGAGGAGGAAATATATAACTACATTTATATAATAAATGTATCCGCATGATAAGTGTGAAATAAGATGTGTGTTGCAATAATAGTTGCATAATCATAAAACGGAAAGGAAAGGGTAAATTCACAAAATACAAACACAATGATGGAAAGAAATGCAAATGAGGAGAAGAGATATAATAAGTGGAGAAAGTACACAGAAACTACATACATGAACATGTCTTGATCTTGACAGTATAACAATTGGAATCAGTATGAAAATTCAATTTAGGTCACACAAGAATAGGACCATGTCAAATGAACCAAGGGGTAGAACAGAGAGACTGAATATACATGCACAGGGATATCTTGATTTCAGTATTAAAAGGTTACAGGCAGTTAGAAATTTGAATTACATCCAGTCGATGGTTGTTAAACCATATCAGATGCCAGAACGTAAAGCAGAGGGTGCACTATAAAAAATGGTGCATTTCATTATCGGAATTGTGTCCCTGGTTGATCGCTCGAAGGCGACAAATCCATTTGGCTTCCTCCCTCCTTAGAGTTAACTCCCGATTCCCACCTCTCCTGTTTTGTGGAATGTGTTGAATCGCATGGAACCAGAAGGTATCATCATTTGCGTGTTCCAAGTTGTAATGTTCCATGATTGGATGTCTAGTGTCTCTATTAATGATTGCCCTACGGTGTTCTTGAATTCTTAGTTTCAATGGTCGTATACTGCTGCCTACATATATACGACCACAAGGGCAACCAAGGACATAGACTGTGTAGGGGGTGTTACAGTTACAGAAATGAGTAATTCTAAACTTGCGGTCACTGTTGTATGAGAAGGTAGTGATCTTATTAATACCCATCTCACAAACAATGCATGTTCCACATGTAAAGAAGCCTGCAGGTTTAGGAGGTAACCAATTTCCTACATTGGGGGGTGTAGTCACATAACTAGGACAAAGCTCATTGCGTAGGGAGATACCCCTCCTATAGGTGATCAATGGCTTTTCACCTATATGGTTTTTGATGCTCTCGATTCCAGTTAACAGGGGCCAATTCTTCCTGAATACATTGAATATTTTGTCGCTATGAGACGTATACTGAGTAACAAATCTAACTCCACTGGCTCCCCATCGAGGCTAGAGTCAATTTCAAGATGTCACCCATGCTCACAAGGCCCTCCACAACAAAACCTGGCTCTTCGACAGACCCCCATCTTGATGGAATGGAGCCTGCACCCCCCACCCCTAGCACCTTGAGACCTTTACGAGTGAGTAGTTGCGCTTCAACAATCCCCTGATTGATATCCTGGCTAATGAGGGCTGAAAGCCTGAAACCGGTCCTTGGATGCTTGTTTCCAGACCAGGGAGGACCTGGCCTGGCAGTAGGGGCTGGACTGTTCCCATGAGGCACAGGGTCAAGACTAATTTGCATATGACTGGGTACAAACTGGAATGGCATGGTGAGCAAAAAAACAATGGATTTAGGGCCAGATCTCTGTACTGGGATGAATGTACGACATTGTTCTGCATTCTGTCCATCAACTGTTGTTTTTGCATTTGTCACCCCGAGTGGGCTGGGGATGCTCCGACGTGAGTCCTGTGCTCTCCACACCATTGGAGTCAAGCTATCCAGGCTGAAGAGGGCTGAAAGCCCGAAACCTGCCCTAGGATGCTTGTTTCCAGTCCAGGGAGGAGCTGGCCTGGCAGTTCGGGCTGGACTGTTCCCATGGGGCACAGGGTCAAGACTGATTTGCATATGACTGGGTACAAACTGGAATGGCATGTTGAGCAAAAGAAAACGATGGATTTAGGCCCAGATCTTTGTACTGGGGTGAATGTAAGACATTGTTCTGCATTCTGTCCATCAACTGTTCATTTTGCAGGACCACATCCAGGCATGCAGAAACACGTGTGCATAAGGAGCACATCCAGGCATACAGAAACACGTGTGCACAAGGACCACATCCAGGCATACAGAAACACATGTGCACAAGGACCACATCCAGGCATACGGAAACACGTATGCAGAAGGACCACATAAAGGCATGCAGAAACACGTGCACACAAGGACCATGTGCGCAAGTAACACATCCATGTATACAGAAACGCATGCGCACAAGGACCATGTGCACATGGACCGCATCCAGGCATGCAGAAGTACGTGTGCACAAGGACCACATCCAGGCATGCAGAAGTACGTGTGCACAAGGACCACATACAGGCATACAGAAACACGTGTGCACAAGGACCACATACAGGCATGCAGAAACACATGTGCACAAGGACCACATTCAGGCTTACAGAAACACGTGTGCAGAAGGACCACATTCAGGCATGCAGAAACACATGTGCACAAGGACCACATACAGGCATACAGAAACACGTGTGCAGAAGGACCAAATCCAGGCATACGGAAACACATGTGCACAAGGACCACGTCCAGGCATGCAGAAGCACATGTGCACAAGGACCACATACAGGCATACAGAAACACGTGTGCACAAGGACCACATACAGGCGTACAGAAACACATGTGCACAAGGACCACATCCAGATATGCAGAAACACGTGTGCACCCAGACCATATTCAGGCACGCAGAAACACATGTGCAGGCATTCAGGCTTACAGAAACACGTGTGCAGAAGGACCACATTCAGGCATGCAGAAACACATGTGCACAAGGACCACATTCAGGCATACAGAAACACGTGTGCAGAAGGACCACATTCAGGCTTACAGAAACACATGTGCACAAGGACCACATACAGGCATACAGAAACACATGTGCACAAGGACCACATACAGGCATACAGAAACACGTGTGCAGAAGGACCACATTCAGGCATGCAGAAACACATGTGCACAAGGACCACATTCAGGCATACAGAAACACGTGTGCAGAAGGACCACATTCAGGCTTACAGAAACACATGTGCACAAGGACCACATACAGGCATGCAGAAACACATGTGCACAAGGACCACATACAGGCAAGCAGAAACACATGTGCACAAGGACCACATTCAGGCTTAAAGAAACACGTGTGCAGAAGGACCACATTCAGGCATGCAGAAACACGTGTGCAGAAGGACCACATACAGGCGTACAGAAACACGTGTGCACAAGGACCACGTCCAGGCATGCAGAAGCACATGTGCACAAGGACCACATGCAGGCATACAGAAACACGTGTGCACAAGGACCACATACAGGCGTACAGAAACACATGTGCACAAGGACCACATCCAGATATGCAGAAACACGTGTGCACCCAGACCATATTCAGGCACGCAGAAACACATGTGCACAAGGACCACATTCAGGCTTACAGAAACACGTGTGCAGAAGGACCACGTCCAGGCATGCAGAAGCACATGTGCACAAGGACCACATATAGGCATACAGAAACACGTGTGCACAAGGACCACGTCCAGGCATGCAGAAGCACATGTGCACAAGGACCACATACAGGAATACAGAAACACGTGTGCACAAGGACCACATACAGGCGTACAAAAACACATGTGCACAAGGACCACATCCAGATATGCAGAAACACGTGTGCACCCAGACCATATTCAGGCACGCAGAAACACATGTGCACAAGGACCACATTCAGGCTTACAGAAACACGTGTGCAGAAGGACCACATTCAGGCATGCAGAAACACATGTGCACAAGGACCACATTCAGGCATACAGAAACACGTGTGCAGAAGGACCACATTCAGGCTTACAGAAACACATGTGCACAAGGACCACATACAGGCATACAGAAACACATGTGCACAAGGACCACATACAGGCATACAGAAACACGTGTGCACAAGGACGACATTCAGGCTTACAGAAACACGTGTGCAGAAGGACCACATTCAGGCATGCAGAAACACATGTGCACAAGGACCACATTCAGGCATACAGAAACACGTGTGCAGAAGGACCACATTCAGGCATGCAGAAACACATGTGCACAAGGACCACATACAGGCATGCAGAAACACATGTGCACAAGGACCACATTCAGGCATGCAGAAACACATGTGCACAAGGACCACATACAGGCATGCAGAAACACATGTGCACAAGGACCACATACAGGCACGCAGAAACACATGTGCACAAGGACCACATTCAGGCATACAGAAACACGTGTGCAGAAGGACCGCATTCAGGCATGCAGAAGTGATGAAGCAAAGCTTCGCATATTTTGCGGCTTGCCGAAGTCAAGAACCTCGTTTATGTGTAATAAGGTAACAAATGTATGTTCTACTAACGTTTATTTTTGTTTGGGCAAAGTTTACGAAGCTTGCCTATGTGTATTTCTAATGCATTTAATCCGTGTCCTTTAATATGGCCGCCGCTTGTATTTTAGTTACTGCGCATGCGTCAGCCACACTCACGTGTCCTGACGCGTCTGCAGAAGTGGAGGGAAATTTATGCGCATGCGTAATGCATAGCTGTGCCCATCATGTGGTACTGCTCGTGCCACTGCTCTTGTGCCTGTATCCATGTAGCTAACATTTAAACTGCATAAGTATATTTTATGATGATAAGTAGAAAGTACAAACCCTGTGATGTGTCTTCATGATGACATTATTATGTATTAATTTGTTTTCGCTTACTTTTCATGTACCGCGGGGAATGGGGGTCTGAGAGAGAGGAGAGCCATATTGGAGGTCCCTTCTGCGCCTGCGCAACTCTCTGCGGCACAGTAGACCTTGACTGATGGAACATAGCCAGTTGGCAGCGATGGGCGAGATGCTCCTGAGAAAGTCACCTCTGCCCTGCGAGAACAGCGAATGTGGCTCCTTATATGTTACAATGTAATATTGTGCTACTGCTTGCCGTGTAGCTTCTCATGGGAACCCCAATCTTTCTAGGCGGTACCCAAGCATGCAAATACAGGCTTGAAATATTGTATTGTGATTGGTGTGTTACCCAAATCCTACCTTAGGACCAATCCAAATTGAGGGATTCTGACACTTTGCAACATTGGGGGGTGGTACACTGTCCCCAAACTGTATATCTACCCTGGGTTCACCTAGGGAACCGTCCGACTTGTCTGGTTTAGCTGACCTGTCACTGACCCATCGCACTCAATAGGTGACTGAAGATACAGAGAGCTGCGGAGCACTCTGTCCGAAATTGACCATAGACTAAGGTTCTACTGAACCTTAAAGTGCTGGCGAAGCACTTTGCTGGGAATTCGCTGACCCAATCGGGGTCTTGATCGATAGCTGCAGAGCGGGTGGAGCGCAGGCGTTGCTTTCGAACTGTGGGTTCCGGTCCTGAGCGGTCCTGTCTGAGGGTTTGCTGTCCTGTCCTGAGGTCCTGTCCTGATTCCCAATCCGAGGGTATCCTGTCCTGTCCGGGGTGTGCATTCTGCACCTGCTGTCCTTTGAGGGGTATCCTTCCTTGAGGGTTTCCTGTCCTTAACTGACCCGTGGCCAGGGTTTGGTTTCCACACCATTCTAGGTAAATACTGTCCTGAAACTCTTAAATCTTGCACCTTCTGAATTTCTAACTTTTGCTTCAATAAAGTTTCCCATTGCATATGTTATTTTTCCATGTCTTTCCGCAACTATTGAAAGTTATTTGCATTTTCCTCATAAATTTGTTCTTATGTCTTCTCACTTGTTAGAAATTATATTTTGCATTGCAGTTTGTCATTTTCTGATATGGTCTAGAACCTCCTTACCTAGACTATTCAAAGGCCCATTCACTTTAAGCTTAGCGTGTTACTCTTTATAGGCCTTCCTATAGTTACCCATGCATAGTCTGTCCATGCTTGAAGATTTTGAGATTGTGTAGTATTCTTCATTTATATTCAATAGCAATTTTAATGATTACCCTGTCAATGTTTCTCTATAGTTATATCATTTACATTTTACTAGTCATTGAATGTCTCATTCTCGTGTATTTAATGCAAGAAAATAATGAACTTTAGATAAACATTTTAAAACTTCCAGTTGTCCGTGGTCATTTCAACAGTATTTTGAATGTTATTGGTTGGGTTTGTATTTTGCTGCCTTTCCTTTTACAGCTAGCTCCCTGATTCATTGTGGTTATTAGGTACCCGCATCGGTGGATGGTAAGTCGGGTGCACTGAGAAAACATAATAGGGAACACACACAAATTGGTAGAGCTCGTGAAGTCACCTGGTCGATGTATATGGTGATTTGAAAATATATGGGCCCTGAAGCCGGAAACGGCGAAAACTATTGGTCGGGTGGCCTCGCGCGCTCTATCAGTTTTACTGGTAGCAGAGGTATGGTTAGGGACTAGCTAAAGGTTAGGCAGGATTAGTTAGACTAGTTGAGTCGGAAGCTGCTAGTACATTAATGCTGCTAGAAGAGCGGCTGTTCTAAGAGACCTGATCATTCTCTTGTGAATACGCTGTTTTGGAATTCATGAATTGCTGTATTGTTATTATTCTTGTTTTTATATTGTTATATGTATTAATCCATGCGTTCGTAAACCGTTTAGTTTTGTGTTGTCCGAACTCCCCGGGGAATTGAAAGGGCAAGTGGTGAATAGAATCCATTGTCCTGAGGTCACAGGCTCGAGGAAAGTTAGGTGCAGGTTAAGATAACCGGGAAGCACTAACTAGGGTTTTCTGAATACATGTGTGAATAAATGTCAGTAACGGGGTTCATTGGCAAAATTCCCATAGTGGCGTAACCTAGTAAGGGTCACATCGGAAGAGTAGCAGGTTCCTCGGAGCTTGGGTGAAAGCAAAGGGGTCCACTGGGAAACCCTAGACTCGGATATATCCCGGAGAAGTGGATGAGTTTTGGGGAATAACAGGTTCACCGATGCTAGAGTGAAGGGTAGGCGGAAGGGATCTGCCCGCAGCGTGTGAAAAGTAAATGGAAGTAGTTTACTTGCAGTAAAAGAGAGCTTTCTGTCTAGACACTTGAGCACTGTGGCGAATGTGTATTTGTTGTAAAATAACCAAGCACTGAGCACTTTAAAAGAAAGAAAGTTTCCGTTACCTTGTGAAGGGAGGGAGTCAGTCGCGAAGCGCCTCTGACGTCACTCTGTGCCGCGCTGGGATTGGTAGAAGCAGCGGGCGGGTAGCGGAGCTGAGATTGTAAAGGAGGGGTGAGCGCCAGAGCGTGGGAACTGTCTCACGAAGGGGCCGCGCACCCATTGGCGGAGATTATTTAGAGTCGCGCACCCATTGGTTGCACGGATTTCTGAAGCGCGTTCTGATTGGAGGTAGTTTATAAACAAAGTTTAGCGTAGAAGTCGTATGTGGCACTCGCAGACTACAGGAACTCGACCTGATCCAAGGCACCTAGGGTTTGAAAGGGATCAGTGGAAGACTAATAGATACGATATTATGTACGGAACAAAGAGAAAATTGTCCCTTGTAAGTAAGGTGAAAAATTATTTCAAAACGGACAAACCGATTAAATCTAGAGAAGGTGTTCTTGTCCCACCACCCAATACTCCTGCCTCATTCATGATGTTTGACCGAGGGTACAATACCTGTGTGTGGTTGGAGAATTGGGTGAAGTACACAAAAGATGACGGAGTATTGGCTTTTCCGTTAGATGGTACTTTCAATGGTGGGATCTTATTTAATTTAACAACTCGAATGAATGAACTGCATCCCAGACCGAGACTAACGCAGTATGAGGCATTAGAGGAATGGGAGATTGAGGCTTTTGAAAGAGAAAGACCCCGAATGGACAAGGGTTTGACCAAGTGGTACCCCAGGCTGAAACAGGAGTCCAGGGAGAAAAGGATGAAACAGTGGAGGCAGAGCATGATTGTTGAGGGTCTGTTTCCCATGATGCCAGCAGGTAACCCTTCTGTGGGGGAGAAAAGGACAGAAAAGAGTAAGCATTGGGGGGCCCCTGGGGAGTCAGATGATGAATTGATAGATGACATCTGTACCAGAAGTCCGCAACCTTATAATGAGGGAACCCGACCTTCCAGTGTAGGAGATGCTCCCCGACGCCACTTCCTCAAGGAAGAAGACAGATCCCTAGGACTGGGAGGGGGTGGTCAAGTATTGCCCTATTTTGAGAAACCCGAACCGGCGGAAACAAGGGATATATATCCCAAAGTGCCCGTAAGCCAGGAAGAAAAATATTCACGTACGAAAGTTTTCTTTCCCAGACCCCTGTATGAAAACGAAGAGAAACCATCGAATTCAGGACTGCCTTTTGTTCAACCTCCATATGAGGAAGAGCGCAGGTCCTTTAACACTGGAACTTTATTCCCGAAACCAAATTATGGTGGGGGACCAAGTGAAACGCATCCTACTGCCCCGAGTTTTACTCCTCCATTGACCCCACAGATATTACATGATACGACTTTAAGAAGGATACTAGTGGAAAAGGAGCAAGAGGCTCTAGCTAGACAAAGGACAGAAATAATTCAGAAAATCTCCCAGTTAAATACCAGTCCTGAGGCATTGACTATTCCAGTAACTATTGGACCAGTGGTTCCGTTATACGGAAATGGTCAGGGAAATCCGATTACTCCAGTTATGACCCCAGTCAGGGCACCCCCGAGACAGGAACCGATAATCATAGATGATCAGTCCAGTGAGTGCGAGTCTGAAGTTGCGTTCTTGGACTTGCCAAACAAACAGACTGGAAAGGGAATACAGCAGAGGCATAACCCTTTTAATACGAAAGAAATTAAATTAGAATCAGCAACAGGTACTAGGAGTGTGTCTTTGGTAACTCCGGATGAAATTGAAAGTTGGAGTCGCGAATTAGAGAAACAGACTCCGCAAACGAAACCTTTAGACCTCTACAAGCTGAGGGTAGAAATAGAAGAATTAATGGCAGGAAATGTGGGGTTGGATCGATTGAATACCTACTCTGAAGAAGAATTGTCGTTTATGTGTAAAAGCCTTACAAGGAACACCAGAGTGCTCCACGAAAAACTGACAGACACCGCAGCTAGTATGGGGGTAGATATTTCAAAATCCAAGCCCTTGCAGAAACCGTACAGAGCAGACTTCTCAGACAAAGATATAGAACACCTGAATGTGGCAGGGAAAAAGTTGCAGATTAAAGAATTATTGGGGGTACTGCAAAAATGGGGAGACGTGGAAAGATGGAGAAGCAGGTGGGCGAGAAAGAGGGAAGAGGCTCGCTCCCGACAAGTGACTCCTGAGTTTGCTTTAAGGGAGGTAGAAAAACCTGAGCAGTTATGCCCCATGCGCGAAGTACCTGGAGGGAAATATGTGCATGTCCCCTGGTCCAGACAGGATATTGTGTCCTTTACGAACGATTTTCCAAAATTACGAGAGAAACCAGTAGACTGGTACAGGCAGGTGGAAAGGTTTGTGAAAGTACAGAAGTGTCTGTGGAAAGACCTGGATGGGTTTTTCGACATTGTGGTTCCGGTAGATTTATGGACCCAGTGTAAAATAGCCATAGACTGGCCTAGTGAAGAGTACCCAAGAAATAAGGAAACAGGGGAGCCATCAAAGGATGTCATGCGAAAATATGAGCAGGTAATTCAGCATTTGAAAGAAAAGGTGCCCGCAAAGGAAACTGATTGGACCAAGATAGATAGAACAACACAGGAAAGGGACGAAACAGTGCACTCCTTCTATGAAAGGTTATTACAGGTATTCAAAACATACAGTGGTATTGATAACATCGAGATGAAAGACATGACGCACTTTATTTACAGGTTTGTAAATGGTTTAAGACCCGAAATTTGTCAGTGGATAAAAGATAATAAAATCTGTTGGCATACAAAAAAAATGGATGAGGTCCTGCGGTACGCTAAGTACTGCGAGGACGAGATGGCAGAAAAGAAAAAGGCCCTTAAAGAAAAGGTGATGTGGGCTCAAGTAAAGCTCGCAGAACAGCAGGAAAAACAGTTGAGTAACATGGTTAAAAATGCTGAGAACAAAAGTCCTGGGGGAGGGGGTGGAGGAAAGCCCCGGCCCAAATTTAGCAGGGAAGAGGCTATGAAGAAATTTCCCTGCCATCAGTGCGGCGAAATTGGACACTGGCGAAACGAGTGTCCCTATTTGAAAGATGATAACCCCAAAACACCTGATTTAACTCCACAGACGCAGAAAGAAAGACCAAGAAAAACGCAACCACAGGTAAAAACAGTTCAGGTGCCTCGTGCGCCAAAGCAGGTATACAGGGGAAAACAGGCAGAGGGTGAGGAGATAGAAGTTTGGGAAAGCGGTGAGAACAGAAATACAGCAACTTCGCAGTATCTGCTGAATGATACCTTCCTTTGTAATGATCAGTACTGACGGGGCCTGAGAGGGGAGGAGGAGGAGTGCGTACTTGGCGCTTCCTTGCCGGTAGACCAGTCTGGACCATACATTGAAGGAAAGGTTGACGGAAATGATGTCACCTTTCTGTTGGACACTGGCGCTACCCGTTCCACTGTAAGAACAGTGGACGTTCCAAACCTACCCCTCTCGGGAGAAAATATCCAAGTAGTGGGTGTATCTAATCAATTGATTAGTACTCCTGTTACCGAACCAATGGAGATTTCAATTGGAAATTTTAAACAAATGCATAGGTTTGTCGTCTGTGACACCAGTCCAGTGAATCTACTGGGTCGTGATTTGCTGTGCAAAATGAACTGTACCATCTTTTGCACACCAAAAGGTGTTGAAATTCAGACCCCGGATGAAGATGGCATTTATAAACTATTGTTACTCAGACCTGACTCAGAAATTAAAAGATTGACCCTGCAGGACTTGCCCAAAGAACTCCAGGAAGCAGTAACGCCAGATGTGTGGGACTTCACTGGAAAAGATGTAGGATTGATGAAGGATGTAGACCCCATTCAGATAGCCATCAAGGACAATGCAGTATACCCTAACACCAAGCCCTACCGAATGAATGCTGAAGTGAAAGCCGGTGTCACTCTGGAAATACAAAAATTATTAGAAGGAAACATCATACAGGAAGTGATGAGTAGCCCATGCAACTCACCGATTATGGGTATCAAGAAGCCTAGTGGCAAGTACAGGGTAGTGCAAGACCTGAGAAAGGTAAACAAAATTGTAGTTCCTTGCTGCCCTATTGTCCCGAACCCAGCAGTGATATTGTACCAGATTCCTTGGGATGCTGAGTGGTTCACTGTGATTGATTTGTGTCATGCATTCTTTTCGATACCCCTGCACCCCGACAGCAAATTTCTTTTCTCATTTGCCTTCGAAGGTCACGTGTATTGCTGGAACCGGGTCCCTCAGGGGTATACAGAGAGCCCCTCTATCTTTAATCAGATCTTGAAAAAATGTCTAGAGACTTTGACCTTACCTGGGAACTCTGTCTTAGTGCAGTACATAGACGACCTTCTACTGGCGTCTAAAAGTCACAGGGACTGTGTAGTTGACACCATTGCCCTCCTAAATCATCTGTGTGAGAAAGGGCATAAAGTGGCCCCTGACAAACTACAGTTCTGTGCAAAATCAGTGAAATATCTAGGACACCAGATAGAAAAGGGTGTCAGAAAAGTCACATCAGAAAGAGTGAGAATAATTCAAAAGATGCAGTTGCCCCGTACTCAAAAAGAAATCAGAATGTTCCTGGGTGTACTAGGGTACTGCAGGCAATGGATTCTGGGATTTGCAGTCTTAGCCAGGCCTTTGATAAAAATGACCACGAGAGGAATGCCAGATATTGTAGAATGGGACGATGAAAGCCTAATGGCCTTCACAAGACTGAAAAACTGTCTGTGTACAGCCCCTGCGTTGGGAATGCCAGATTATTTCAAAGAGTTTGCCCTATTCTGTGACACTCGCGATAATTGCGCATTGTCAGTCCTGACTCAAGAACATGACACGACCAGAAGGCCTGTGGCCTATTTCTCTGCCACCTTGGACCCAGTAGCTGCTGGGTTACCAGGCTGTCTGAAAGCAGTAGCTGCTACTTGCGCAAGTTTGGAACAGAGTGAGTCCATTGTCATGGGACATCCTGTGACTGTGTATGTTTCACATGGAGTGGTAATTCTATTGACTAGAACTAAAACGCAGTATCTCACCCCTAGTCGGCTGACTAAATACGAGAGGATTCTTGTGGGTGCAGCAAATGTAAGCATTGTTAGGTGCGGTATTCTGAACCCTGCCACTTTACTCCCCGACCCCCTGGAAATGGAAGGTGGGGATGATGATGAACATGACTGCATTGATTTGACAGAGTTCAGCACCAAACCACGCCCAGACATAAAAGAAACGCCATTGCCTGAGCATGATAAAGAATTGTTTGTAGATGGTTCCTGTCTAAGACATGAACTAGGAGGCCTGAGTGCTGCCTATGCCGTAGTGTCTTTAACAAAAATAGAAGAAGCAGGTTACCTATATAACATCAAGTCTGCACAAGTAGCTGAATTGATTGCTATGATAAAAGCTTGCAAAATTGGGAAGAACCTACGCATAACAGTGTATACTGACAGTCAGTACTGTTATGGTGTTGTGCATGACTTTGGCCAATTGTGGCTACAGAGGGAATTCCTGACTTCCTCAGGTACTCCCATTCGAAATGGAAAAGTTGTTCATGAACTTTTAGAGGCCATCCAGTTACCCAAGGAACTGGCAGTGGTAAAATGCGGTGCTCATAAGAAGAGCATGGACAAAGTATCACTGGGAAACGATTATGCTGATCGAGTGGCCCAATGGTGCGCCAGAGATCACTATATCGTTAATCCTAAACGAGGGGGGATCGGAGCCAGCTGCCAACTTCAAGTGTTTGAAGAAGTGCCTACTTGGGATGAAGTGAGAGAGTGGCAGGAGTCGGCCCCTTGGCAAGAAAGAGAGAAATGGAAGGAGGATGGGTGTAGACCGAGACGTGTGGATGGTGTCATCTTGGGCCCAACTGGTATGCCTGTGTTACCCCGACACTTGCTTGGCACAATGGCAAGATTAATACACGAAGGATCACACATTGGTAGGGATGCCATGATTCTGGTATTTCAACAGACTTGGTACAGTAAGAAGTTCAGGAAAGTAGCAGAGTCCCTCTGCCAGAGGTGCCTGTCATGTCAACAGATGAACCCAGGGAAGAGGACAATGGTTGAACTGAGCAAAATTGGGAGATCAGGGGGTCCCTTTGTAAGGATACAGATTGATTTCATCACCATGCCCCGTTGTGAAGGGAAGCGATATGTCCTTGTCATTGTTTGCGTATTTTCAAAATGGGTAGAAGCTTACCCTACTCCCCAAAGTGACGCACTGACAGTAGCGAAGTGTTTACTAAAAGAACTGATACCTAGATTCGGGGTGCCATTCATTATTGAATCAGATAAGGGTGGACATTTTCAGAATGAAATACTGGCTGAACTCTGTAAGGCCTTTGGAATAAGGCAGAAACTTCACTGTGCATATCATCCAGAGGCTTCTGGAGTAGTGGAACAAGTAAATGGAACTATCAAAAACAGACTAGCAAAGCTGACTGATGCAACTGGCATGACCTGGGTGAAGGCCCTGCCCCTGGTCCTGATGGGACTGAGAAGTGTTCCTGACCGCAAGACAGGCCTAAGTCCCCATGAAATCATTATGGGAAGAGTGATGAGACAAGCATGGGTGCCAGGAAGCAAACTGTTGAGTATTACTGATGATTTGGTGCTTGAATACTGCAGAAGATTGGGTGACCAAGTGCGTTATATCTCTCGCCAGATTGGAGACGACGGCATCCTCAATCCAACGACTCCTCTCCACAACTTGGTTCCAGGAGACTGGGTCAAAATAAAGAAGCACACTCGATCAAGCTGTCTGGCACCAAGGTGGGGAAAGAAACGCCAAGTTATCCTGGTAACAACCACTGCAGTGAAGGTCGCAGGTATTCCCCAGTGGATCCACGCTGGCCACACCCAGAAGGTATTACCAGACAAGGAACTTGAAGAAGAAGGGCATCCAGCAGAGGACTCTGCAGGAGCCAGACCAGAAGCAGCTGACAACGAACAGCCCAGCACCAGTCAGGCTGCAGGAACAGCAGACGTTGGCCCAGGAGTAGTTGACTACTACCACATGGGTGGTCTGATGGGAATTGTGTCAGCCTCCCTCGACTTCCAGTCAATGGTGTTGGCAACCCTTGCTTTCACGCATGCACCACCAGTACCACACGGCTACTGCTGTAGGCACACATCTTTTTAGACTTGATCTGCTCTTGTGTGTTTTGTAGTCTGATATTGGGGAGTGAGCAGACAGGTCATAAAACTTTCCCCTTGACCCTCCCATACCCTTTTTGTTGATAGTATTTAGTGCAACTTTTCAGTTGCGGGTCTATTTAATCAGGATGTAAACGCCGTATAGTTTACTCCTTCCAGCTCACCCAACCTAATTGTGTGTGTGATCTTCTGTCTGCCTCCACTGCTCATCCCAGGATAATAACATCCCATGCAATGATGTTTAAATATAAATAACCCTTCATGTTGCTAGTCATTGGACTTAATACATATTGAACAACTATGAGACATTTGTCTCTCGAGTAATGGCTCTAGATCTATTTCCAGACACTGATGGTCCCTTTTCCCAGTTATCTGAAGAGATACTCTCCTATATAGGTCTCTTTACACATATCTATTACATGACTTCATGTGAATGAAAGACGACCTTGATAAAATTCGTCTGACTGTATCTTATTTTACAGCGGTATAATGTGCGCTCATAATTCACACTCCTAACAAATATATAACCTTTTACATTTGCCGAACCCCTAGTGGAGTATTCCGCCGGTTTTATGTTCAAGGAGTAGTGTCTCCTTCAAGGACATACGACTGTGTCCCCCAGTTTTATTTATGCCAAATAAAATAATGTTCTGACTCGTTAAACCAACCCACACAGGAATAGAACCATTAATATGGATTCCTATGATCCTATGGGTGGTTCAGAGCGCGATGTCTGCAACAAGGTCCTACGAGTGCAGATGAATGCGCATGCGCGAGAGAGTAATGCGTTGCATCTCCCCGCGCATGCACTCCCGAATGGAGAAATGTTTCGGAATCATTGCGCGACCCTGCCTAGCCGTACGATAACGGAGGGTTAGTGCTTTGTGCAGCGAGGCTATATTAAGAGGAAGGGCGTTTTTTAAAACTCGCCTCCACTTCCGCTCGCCATCAGTATCGAGGTACCGACGGAGAGGTAAGACGCCCGGATGCCCAGTACCATGCTTTTTTACTTTACTAGGATCTAGGTTTTTTGTTAAGGGGATTGTGATTTTGAGTCCAATGAGAGCCTTGTACTTGTCACGGACTCTGTGCTGGGATGGGGAGGCTATCTTCTTGTTTCCCCTACAATCTAGTACTGGACATTTGGGAATACTTTCCAGGCAGCCAGTCATAGGCGCAGGTTTAGATACATTACTAGCACCCTTGCGCCTTGTTTGCCAATAGGCCATGGTCATTAACAGGTCTCATTCCATGAAAACAGTTGGGATACTATTATTCCTTGAATGTCATTAAATATGCGAGATTTACGCGCCCTGGGCACTGTCAGTGGTAGACATGGTAGGAGAGTCACTATCACACGTCCGCTGGGTTTCAGTGTAAAGTCATTTGGCCAAGACACGGTAAAGTTAAGTGCTTACTGAGTCTTCTTCTTTTTACACTACAGAGCGGGGCCTCTTCCTCCCGAGCGGTTGCCGGGTGAGGTGAGGTCGTCACCCACACAAAGCTGGGTGAGTATCACGCTGAGGAAATGCCTCGGTGTGATCAAGCATATATGGTTTAGATTCATGTAAAAATCATATTTTTCATGTATGTGTGCCTGCACGGTTTCTATGTGTGTGCGCCGTGTTGTGTGTGTTGAACCTGGTGTTGTCTGATACAGTGTATTTTGTTTGTCAACAGGAAGAAGATTCATTTCTCTCCCTGCAGTGGACACTTAAGTATTCACACTCTCGATATATAAGTAACTTTGTCAGTACAGGTCTATTATTCATCATTTATACACTTTGTATGTAGTTGTAGTAGCTTATTTTTTGTCATCGGTCCTGAAGAAAGCTGGGCTAGATGCCCTTAAGCTGAAACATGTCGACCATATCACATTGCGCTAGAGGGTAGTCATGCTACCCAGCGTGCTTTTTAATCTTTAACATCCGCACTTCTGTCGCAATGTCTCCAGGAGTCCGGATTGTTAATTTTAATTTTATTTACATTATTATTTGAGCACTGCACTTTTTTCATTCATCACTTTAGGATGCATGTCTATGATGATACTTTTTACATCCATTCCTGCACCGACACTATATGGTCGGTTTTGGGATGGCATGATTAACATTTCCCACATGACGTAAACTCCACCACATGGGTGGTCTGATGGGAATTGTGTCAGCCTCCCTCGACTTCCAGTCAATGGTGTTGGCAACCCTTGCTTTCACGCATGCACCACCAGTACCACACGGCTACTGCTGTAGGCACACATCTTTTTAGACTTGATCTGCTCTTGTGTGTTTTGTAGTCTGATATTGGGGAGTGAGCAGACAGGTCATAAAACTTTCCCCTTGACCCTCCCATACCCTTTTTGTTGATAGTTGACTACGAACTGCCAAGAATCCAGCCTGCTGAAGAGGTCCAGGAAGCTGAGCCAGGAGTAGCTGATGACGAGCTGCCAAGCATATGGCCAGAAGAATGGATACCATTGATTGATCTGACCGAAGATCCCATCCGAACAAGAGAGCGACTTTGTGAAGGTAGAGAGTGGACTAGTCAGGAAAAGCAAGGCACAGGCGAAGAACCTCAGCCTCTTGAGATACACATCAAAACTGAGGAAGGAGAAGGTCAGACAGGGACAGAACAGGTGTTCGATACACCTCCACTAACTCCTGATGTGGATAAGGGACAGCTTAGACATAGAGTGATAGTTCGAGCAGAAGAAAATCAAGAGATCGAAGTGCTTGAACAGGATCAGATAGGGTTAGAAGAACGGGTTCAGGAAACAGAAACCGAAACAGAAACCGAAACAGAGACAATCGAAAGCCAAAAACAAAATATTCCTGAACAAGGCCAGATTAGTAACCAGGGAGAAGAATTAGATGCTAGCCCTGGAACTAGCCAGATAGGGGAAGAAGAAGAAGAAAGTGAAGCAGAATTGCCACAAGCTAAAGAGAACAAGAGGATAAGAGAAGAAGGCAAAGTCCAAGTACCAACTAAGAGACTTAAGAAAAGAAACAACCTTGAGCCTAGGTTCGTAAAGAAATTAAGGCTAAGGATAAAGACGGTGGAAGAAAAACGTGCAGAAGCAAGGAGAAGTGCGCGAATAGCAGAGCAAGAAGAAAACTCTTCCAAAAGAAGGAGTGAACGAATAAGGAGACAAAACAAAAAGTACAAGTCTCCTGAATGGACACTCGTTTTCGAAGAACTTGAAGATCTTGATATAACTGACGTAAGCGACGGAGAGCCCGTCCCTGAGTACTCTGCTGAAGAAGAAGACGAACCACCGTGAATTTGCACAAAGTAAGCTAGTGGTGTAAAGACACAAAGAAGGGTCGAGAAACTTCTACTGAGCCGAAATGTCTGATTCAACTGTGAATGGTAGACCTAGTTGCAGTCGTTGCAAGACGTGCTGCAAGGTGTGTATATGTAGTATAGTAGTACTGATAGTAATTTGGATAGGACTAACAATCTTTATACCCTTCACTGTAAGTAAAGATACTAACATTGTCCCTACTGAAATTATAAATACTGACAGTGAGGAGTTGACAACACAGAGTGTAGCGAGACATGAGAGAGCACTGAGACAAACAAAACGAGACTTAGAAGCATCAGATGAGGGAGGACTACATTATCATGGAATGAAGAACAGGACACACTTAAATGTTTTTGCAAATTTGTTAATACACTATGTAGAGACTATGGAAATTGAAGATTGCTATGTCTGCATGAAGCTACCTACCTCTGTGGCTGAAGGCGTGACATACCATCACTTGCCATTGACATATGGAATCTCCTGTAGCATTTTAGCTAGTTTATTTTACAAAAGAGGACCGTTACAGTACTATTACTCTAATAATGACGTGATCTTTTCTGAACTTCCTATACGTGGGAACTTGAATCCTGTACATACCAAAAGCGACACCATAAGATATATGGGAGACTACTTCTTGACTATAGGTAACATTGACATAGCTGATGCACACAGAGATAACTTGACTTGTTCTTTGCGTGAACAGGAAAAGATGTTCCTGAACATGGCAGAGAAAAGAAGAATTAAAATACAAAAGAAGGCTAATGACGAAAGTCAGAAAAAGCCAAAGTGGGCTGAGAACATGGAAGGCACCTCAAATGGTGGGGCGGGACCTGCTCTGTTGCTGGATTTTGAAAAGAAAGGCAAGCTATGTCTTCACCGCGAGAAGACTAGCTATTATAATAATGTTTTCATTGGTTCCAGTGAATGCGAACATAATTACAAGGTAATTGGAGGTTGGGGTTTCAAAAATGGGTCAGAGCCTGTGTTTCCTGGAATTTATTATATTTGTGGGGACAAGGCTTATTTCAAATTGCCGGATCACTGGTATGGAAGCTGCTATTTTGGCATTGTCTTCCCGAAAATATACCATGTGAATGGAAAAGCTGGAAGCAATGAAGATACTAATGGCTTAGTGCGTAGTAAAAGAGAAAGTATAGGTGAAATTATGGGTAGTATTTTCAGTGCACTGATACCTGGAGTGGGAGTGGTTCTGAACACACACAGAATTTGCAAATTGTCTACTATAGTGGATGTATTGTCTACTGAGACAGCTCATGGATTTCTGCTGGTCAATACCGAAATGGTTGCGATCAGATCAATGGTTTTGCAGAATCGACTTGCTCTTGACACCTTATTAGCGAAAGAGGGCGGAGTCTGCCGGATGTTGAAGGCGCAACATTGTTGCACTTATATTCCGGACAAAAGTGTACAGATCAAAAGATATGTGAAAAACATTACTAATTTGACAAAGGAACTCAAACCACTCGAGGTTGATAGTGCCTGGAAGAGACTGGTAGATGGTCTCTCAAATGTAGGTCATTGGCTTGCTAGCGTAGGTAAAAGCTTATTGTTCAAGATACTGATGCCAATTGGTATTATAGGTCTTATCATATTTCTCATTTTTATCTGTTGTAAATGCCGCAAGCGCACCAAGAAGCACGAGGTAAATGCAAGAGGGTTGAAACGGAGTGTGGATGAGATTGAATTGGAGGAAGTGAATGATCAGATATACAAAAAGGTGAAGACTTCTCACCCTACTAGAACTGAGAGAGAAAAGTTAGAACGATTGCTGGAAGAGATAGAGCTATATAAAGTGTGAAAGAAAGTTGGCATCTGGTTCCATTTTTTGTGATGATAGTAAATATCATCAAAGAGGGGATTGATGAAGCAAAGCGTCGCATATTTTGCGGCTTGCCGAAGTCAAGAACCTCGTTTATGTGTAATAAGGTAACAAATGTATGTTCTACTAACGTTTATTTTTGTTTGGGCAAAGTTTACGAAGCTTGCCTATGTGTATTTCTAATGCATTTAATCTGTGTCCTTTAATATGGCCGCCGCTTGTATTTTAGTTACTGCGCATGCGTCAGCCACACTCACGTGTCCTGACGCGTCTGCAGAAGTGGAGGGAAATTTATGCGCATGCGTAATGCATAGCTGTGCCCATCATGTGGTACTGCTCGTGCCACTGCTCTTGTGCCTGTATCCATGTAGCTAACATTTAAACTGCATAAGTATATTTTATGATGATAAGTAGAAAGTACAAACCCTGTGATGTGTCTTCATGATGACATTATTATGTATTAATTTGTTTTCGCTTACTTTTCATGTACCGCGGGGAATGGGGGTCTGAGAGAGAGGAGAGCCATATTGGAGGTCCCTTCTGCGCCTGCGCAACTCTCTGCGGCACAGTAGACCTTGACTGATGGAACATAGCCAGTTGGCAGCGATGGGCGAGATGCTCCTGAGAAAGTCACCTCTGCCCTGCGAGAACAGCGAATGTGGCTCCTTATATGTTACATTGTAATATTACGCTACTGCTTGCCGTGTAGCTTCTCATGGGAACCCCAATCTTTCTAGGCGGTACCCAAGCATGCAAATACAGGCTTGAAATATTGTATTGTGATTGGTGTGTTACCCAAATCCTACCTTAGGACCAATCCAAATTGAGGGATTCTGACACTTTGCAACATTGGGGGGTGGTACACTGTCCCCAAACTGTATATCTACCCTGGGTTCACCTAGGGAACCGTCCGACTTGTCTGGTTTAGCTGACCTGTCACTGACCCATCGCACTCAATAGGTGACTGAAGATACAGAGAGCTGCGGAGCACTCTGTCCGAAATTGACCATAGACTAAGGTTCTACTGAACCTTAAAGTGCTGGCGAAGCACTTTGCTGGGAATTCGTTGACCCAATCGGGGTCTTGATCGATAGCTGCAGAGCGGGTGGAGCGCAGGCGTTGCTTTCGAACTGTGGGTTCCGGTCCTGAGCGGTCCTGTCTGAGGGTTTGCTGTCCTGTCCTGAGGTCCTGTCCTGATTCCCAATCCGAGGGTATCCTGTCCTGTCCGGGGTGTGCATTCTGCACCTGCTGTCCTTTGAGGGGTATCCTTCCTTGAGGGTTTCCTGTCCTTAACTGACCCGTGGCCAGGGTTTGGTTTCCACACCATTCTAGGTAAATACTGTCCTGAAACTCTTAAATCTTGCACCTTCTGAATTTCTAACTTTTGCTTCAATAAAGTTTCCCATTGCATATGTTATTTTTCCATGTCTTTCCGCAACTATTGAAAGTTATTTGCATTTTCCTCATAAATTTGTTCTTATGTCTTCTCACTTGTTAGAAATTATATTTTGCATTGCAGTTTGTCATTTTCTGATATGGTCTAGAACCTCCTTACCTAGACTATTCAAAGGCCCATTCATTTTAAGCTTAGCGTGTTACTCTTTATAGGCCTTCCTATAGTTACCCACGCATAGTCTGTCCATGCTTGAAGATTTTGAGATTGTGTAGTATTCTTCATTTATATTCAATAGCAATTTTAATGATTACCCTGTCAATTTTTCTCTATAGTTATATCATTTACATTTTACTAGTCATTGAATGTCTCATTCTCGTGTATTTAATGCAAGAAAATAATGAACTTTAGATAAACATTTTAAAACTTCCAGTTGTCCGTGGTCATTTCAACAGTATTTTGAATGTTATTGGTTGGGTTTGTATTTTGCTGCCTTTCCTTTTACAGCTAGCTCCCTGATTCATTGTGGTTATTAGGTACCCGCATCGGTGGATGGTAAGTCGGGTGCACTGAGAAAACATAATAGGGAACACACACAAATTGGTAGAGCTCGTGAAGTCACCTGGTCGATGTATATGGTGATTTGAAAATATATGGGCCCTGA
Source organism: Lissotriton helveticus (assembly GCF_964261635.1). NCBI lineage: Eukaryota > Metazoa > Chordata > Amphibia > Caudata > Salamandridae > Lissotriton > Lissotriton helveticus. The sequence continues at coordinate 7,409,690 of NC_136069.1, read as the reverse complement.
AGCCGGAAACGGCGAAAACTATTGGTCGGGTGGCCTCGCGCGCTCTATCAGAAGCACATGTGCACAAGGACCACAACAAGACATGCATAAACATATGCGCACAAGGACCACGTCCGGACATACAGAAACACGTCTGCACAAGGACCAGGTTATGGTATACCCAAACATTTGTGCACAAGGACAGTAACGAGGCATGCACAAACTTGCTTAGTCTCTGGTACACACATCTGCCTCACACGGTCTCTTTCACACACATACACGCACTGCTATCGAGACCCACACACGTTTTGATACCTACACACACAGACATGCTCTCACCCTCTCACACCTAGTGTCCCTCACACACACACAGACAACAAACATGCCCCCCCCCCCCCCCCCCCCCAGGCACACGCTGTCTCCCTCCTCACAGATAGTCACCTGTGTGTGCGCACAGGCAGACAGAGAGAGAGACAGACAGAAGCAGTGACAGAGAAGCAGACAGAAAGAACAGTGACATACCTGGCGAGAGGGACAGAAAGACAGAACCTGGGCAGACACGTGCACTGCTCGGCTGCGAGCCGGGGGGAGCTTGGAAGAGCCTCAGAGCCCCCCATCCCCCGTTCATGAACCTTTCTGCAAAGAGTGCCCGTCGGCCAGGAGAAACACGCGTGCCCGCCGCCCTCTGCCACCTCCAGGTGAGCAGGTATTGACTCAGCTCGGATCACGGCTGGAAGCTCCCCCCCAGGCTGGGTCAGTGCGGGGCCCTCGCCAGCCTCCGTCCATCAGCCGAGGACCACACAGCGCACCGCCAGCTGCCGGGACGCGGCGTTGGCACAGCAGACACGGGTGCTGTGCAGGGTACGAGCTCTGCGGTCAGACTTCATCCACAGGCAGGGTCCTGTCCAGAGTGTGAAGTGTGCCAGCCATCGGTGCCCGAGGCCTAAGGTGCACCTGGGGTGGGTGTGAAGTGTGCCACCCATCGGTGCCCGAGGCCTAAGGTGCACCCAGGGTGGGTGTGAAGTGTGCCAGCCATGGGAGCCCGAGATCTAAGGTGCACCTGGGGTGGGTGTGAAGTCTGCCAGCCATGTCTTCTGGAGATCTGTGGCGCAACAATCGGACTAATACTGGAATATTGAAGTGAAGCAGCGGGCTCAGCCTGTGCTGCTGCGGGCCCCGCCGGCCCCTCCCTGGACCTGTGCTGCTGCGGGCCCCGCTGGCCCCTCCCTGGACCTGTGCTGCTGCGGGCCCCGCCGGCCCCTCCCTGGACCTGTGCTGCTGCGGGCCCCGCCGGCCCCTCCCTGAGACTGTGCTGCTACGGGCCCCGCCGGCCCCTCCCTGGACCTGTGCTGCTGCGGGCCCCGCCGGCCCCTCCCTGGACCTGTGCTGCTGCGGGCCCCGCCGGCCCCTCCCTGGACCTGTGCTGCTGCGGGCCCCGCCGGCCCCTCCCCGGAACTGTGCCGCCTGTTTCTTTTCACAGGAGACGCGGATGCAGGCCCTGTTGTGTGGCTATGCCTCTGTGTATTTTATGTCTAATGCTTTAGTTTACGCCTACAGCTTACGTCTAGGTGAGGCCAAGGATTAAGGCCTGCGTTGGCCCTGCGATATTGACCTTGGGTTTCAGCATTAGTATTTCTTTCCCTCACGTATTCTCCTATGGTTTCATGCCAATGATAACACGTTTTTATTTCAGCCATGGACTCACGGACTTAACCTTTTATTCCTGCCCCTTTCCCATGTAAATAATCCCCGTTGCATTCATTGCTCTGGCGCCAGTTGGCGCCCCCTTGTAATTACTGCTATTGTTGTGTTTTACCTTTGCAGGTTGGAGTTAATACAACACTTATTCTTTTTCCAACCAGAAGCGGTGTCGTGTCTCTTTTGTGGTGTGCCTGGTGTGTCGTCTGTGGGTACTGCGTGGATGCTTTACACATGTCCTCTGAAGTTTGGCCTGCCCGCTCTGCTCCATGCTACCCCCCCGTAGAATTGGCAACCCCATTTCTAACATTGTTGGCGAGCGGTGGGATAGGACTTGTGTTTGCGCAGTAGCACAGCGGCCACAGGTACATTGCAAATAGAGATTGGAGAGTAATCACAGTCCTTTTGTGGGGATTATTGTTTTGCTGATTATTGTCTTTCCATATAATTATTATTTCCTCCTGAAAAGTGTTTTTGAATTGTGTCCCCGTGTTCCACTGTGGGTGTGTCCCGGGTGTACCTTGTCAGGATGGGGTTGGTTTATAATGAGGACAACCTCATGAATTACACGGATCACTGAAAGAATATCGACTACCAAAATATCGAGGAAAAAATATCTACAGCAAAAATATCGAGTTTGTATGTACAAACAGGTAAGTACAAAAATATCGAGTACAAAATATCGTTTACAAAAATATAGTTGTAAAAAATATCGTATTTACTAAAAACAGTGTTAAATTAAATTAATATTAATAATTAATTACTAAAATATACTTAAAATTACTTAAATTAACTTATAATAATTAAATAATTAATGAAAGTTAAATAAATATTTTTTTATTTCATATTTATTAAACATATATATATAGTAATAAAATATAATAAAATAATACCCAATAACTGAAAACTGACCCTGAACCCTAAAAATACCCCTTTACCCAAAAACTGAAAACTGACCCTGAACCCTAAAAATACCCCTTTACCCAAAAACTGAAAACTGACCCTGAACCCTAAAAATACCTCTTTACCCAAAAACTGAAAACTGACCCTGAACCCTAAAACTACCCCTTTACCCAAAAACTGAAAACTGACCCTAAACCCTAAAAATACCCCTTTACCCAAAAACTGAAAACTGACCCTGAACCCTTAAAATACCCCTTTACCCAAAAACCCAAAACTGACCCTGAACCCTAAAAATACCCCTTTACCCAAAAACCCAAAACTGACCCTGAACCCTAAAAATAAAAACGATATTACTTCACTTACCTTAAAAACGATATTACTTCACTTACCTTAAAAACGATATTTTGGCTGTCGATATTCTGTCCTGTCGATATTTTCTCCAAACGATATTTTGGAGTCGATATTATGTCTGTGTACCGAATTACACCGAGCAGGTAGTGATAGATTTCTGCAAAGAGAGAGGGATACCCCCAGTAGGCAACATTAGAAGGAAGTTGTTCCTTTACGAATCCCTCAAGAGGGGAGAGCCCTTAGAGGTAGGTGGGGACCTGTCTGATTACCCCTCCGCGTACTTGAAGGGTGGATTTGGTAGAGACCAGAGGGAGGGCTCCCAGTCCATAACCCTGGAGGGTGGTTACTCTGATTATGAGGAGGAAGAATTATATAGGGCAGAGACGCCAGTAGCTGAGGAGGACACCGTAGATAGGGAGTCCCGCGCTGGGTCCAGTCCCGGGGGCACTGCCCCATCCCTTTCCCGGTCCCCAGAAGAGTGGGTAGATAGAAGGGAAGAAAGGGAGCATCGGCTGGCGCTGGCAAAGCTTAGGCATGCCCAGGAGTTAGCGCAGATGAGGGTGGAAGAACAGAGGCTAGAGACGGAGATGGTCCTAGCGCAAGAGAGGATGGCGGAGAGACTAGCTCAGGTGGGTAGTTTGTCCCCTGAGAGTGGTTTCTGTGGTCTGGATTCACCGGTGAGGGTGGGATCCAGTGGTGGCACGGAGAGTAGGTCCAGTGCAGGGAGTCCCACTCACAAAGCCCAGGAGACGGTGCCTGATTCCCAGGAAGAGGGGGACGGGCTAGTGTTCAGGGGCAGGGGAAAGCTGTCCCACCAGTCCTGGAAGGAGTTTGCGGAGGAGTGTTGGACTGCATTGGAGGGTTGTTTGGTGGATCGCGCAGTAGATGATGGGGAAGGGTTGTTCCAGGTAGTCATCAAGGAGCGCCTGCTACGCAGTTGTTTCCCCCGGTTGCGGCACCACCTGTTGCAGTGTAGGTTCTCAGACCCCAGGGAACTTGCACGGGAGGCAGACCTCTGGGTAAGTGCCAGAGAGTCTGAGAAGGCATTGGGGAGTGATCCTAAAGGGAGTGGTGCAGGGATCTTCCAACTCAGCGAGGCGGGAGAGGTGAGGAAAAGCCCAGCTAGATCCCAGGATAGTGAGCGGGTTGTAGGGCCTCACATCCTATCTACAGGAAGGAGTGAGACGGGGAGGTGTCCCGAGGTGCTCCAACCGCAGTCACAGGGCATGGAGAGTTCTTTAAGGGAACCCCAGGTTGGGAGCCGAGGCTGTCCTGATGTGCCTTCTCTTGAAGGGGATCCCCTCGTGTCAGGAGAACCCGGAGTATCAGTAATTGGAGCTCCAGTGGTTCGGGGGTCTGACCAGTCGCAGGGTTTAGATCCTGGGCTGGGGTTCCAGGTTCAGGGGTTGCCTGACCTGGAGGGTGCGCCCTTGTAATCAAGGACCCTACCAGTTTGACTCCCAGGGGTACTTCTCCCGGTGGGAGGGTGCAGAACTCTGGGAGGGGGTGCAGAGGGAGGAAGGTCTCTCCTCTGTCACCGGCTCAGCCACAGGGCGCAGATCCCGGGTTGGGTGGCCAGGGACAGGGGTTGCCTGCCCTGGCGGGTGGGGCGACTGTAAACAGTGTCCCTCCGGATTTGTCTCTCAGGGGTACTACTCTGGTTAGGAGGGTGCGGAACTCTGGGAGGGGGTGCAGGGGGAGGGAGGACTCGCCCCAGTCACCGTTTCAACCTGAGGGTTTCGACTCCAGGTTGGGGAGAGAGTGGTGTTCTGAGGGTGCTCCGCATAGGAGGAGAGGGCGGAACCCCTGAAGGAGAGGTAGGGGGAGGAGAGCCTCACCCCTGAGTGCTGGTCAGCCTGACGGTTCGTACCCCAGATGGGAGTACCAGTTGCAGTTTGCTAGGAGGAGAGTGGTCCAAGGGTACTACGGGCCTAAGGCTAAAGCCTCCCACTCTGTGAGAGAGCAAGGGCCCGAGACTTCTGGATGGTCTAGGGGCCTGTCCTGGCCACATCCCACTAGAGAACACCAGTGGGGTGGTTTGGTTGGTGAAGGGAGGGTTGCGAGAGGGAACCATCAGGTTCCAGAATGGCGAAGAACCTGCAGATGGCCCTGCAGTTGCGGGCCGGCGTCTACCTTTTTCTGCCCCAAGCGGGGAAGCCCATCAAGGTAATGATTGGTCTACCCTGGCTTTTGGCTGGAGGGGAGTTGTGTTGGACTTGGCCCTTTTCCCCCAAATTTTTCGCTTTCACCCCCCTATTGTAGGATGTCTCCCCCATAGTAAAGGTTACCGAATAGGCCATGTGAGGTATGAGAAGCCCTGTGGAATGTTAAATGCAATGCAATGGTGTGTACATTTATTTTCCCCCATTGCAAAAATGTACCCTGGTGAAATGCTGCATTTGTGTCTTGCATTTAAAATGGCTGCCAAGGCTATGCGGTGTGCCACCTGACTGTAGGAGGTTAGCAGTGTAGTTGTTAGGTACCCAGCCACCCCTGTATTTGGAGGGAAAGCCTGGCACCTTGGGTGCTCTACTCCTCCCCCTGAGCCAGTTAGAACTAGTTCGCTTGTCTGAGGTGGGTTAGCTGTCTAGTTGTCTGGTACCCAGCAATCCCAGCATTTGGAGGGACCTTCTAGAAGCTTCCAGTCTTTCTGGTATAGGGAGAGCAGTAGAGTTGTCATGAGCTGAGACAGAGCTGGGACAGGAATGTAAGGGGACCTGCTTCCCGGGGATACCGCCACTTGGGCCTGTGTGCTGGGCCCGGCACCCATCTAGGACCCCCTACTGTCCCCAGGGCTAGTGAAGCCCCACTTCAGGAGTTCAGGCTGCCGTGTGGGAGGAGGGCCACGCTGCAGTGGGGATGGTGAAAGCCTACCACCCTGATTTGATGATGCCCCCACTACCTGCTGACCTGGCCTAGTAGTGCTACTGCTCTGTCCCCCGGGCCACTGAGGAAGGAGGGCCCCCTAGGTCCCTGGAGCTGCCGGGACCCTGCGCTACGCAAGCGTTGCACCAAGAAGCGCTTAGAAGGGAAGGAGCATCTGGGACCCCGCCACCCAGGAGGTGAGGAGTGTTACCCTAGGCCTGCTGCTGGGACTGTCCGCCCCCCTTTTGCTGTGCTCTTGGATGTGCTGGGCCTGGAGGAGGCGCTGCGAGCCAAAGCGCTATAATCCTGGAAGCGCTGTGCTGCAGAAGCCCTGGGTAGTCCTGAAGTGCCTGAACTGTACTGCCTGCTGTGTGTGCCTGCAAAGCCCGCTTTAACCAAGCACTGGACTGTTGGAAGTGCTGCCTGGCCCTAGATAAGTGCTGCCTGCTAAGCACTGTGATCTAGAAGCGCTGTATGAGGAGCTGGAATGAGGAGAAGCGATGTGTGGTGGCTAGCGCTGCGCAGCTGGAAGAGGCTGCTTTTGTGTTCCTAAGCGCTACCGCGCCAGATCCTGCCGCCTCTCAGCCTTGTAAATAGGGCAGGAGCCTACCCCACCTCCGCTCAGGGAGCAGTGTCTGCGTCTGCCTGGTGAGGCCTCGAGGCACATTGTCGGTGCCTGCCTCCCACCCTACTTCCAAGGAAGCCCGGAGCGAGGAGCAGAAGCGTGGAGACATTGCCAAGAGCTCAGTGAGTGTGGGGCTCAAACAGACTGTGTTGGGGGTGTATCGGGGCATACTGTCAGTGCCCAACCCCCGGTGCCAGCATTCCGTGGTGAACTGCCGCCCCCAGGAACAGTATTGTTCTCCAGGTGCCCCGCCTGGCAGCGGGCACCTGCAACGTTGGGCCAGTAGACCCAGGACAGAGACTCGGAGGGGTGGGCCCCGGGTGGTTCAGGGACCTGGGTTGTGCCTGCAGTAGTGAGTTGCCTGATTCCAGGCCATTAGGGGAAGTCAGGCTATGGAAGTTTAGCTGCAGATAGTCCTGCCTCATGGGTGATACCACTGTTGAGGGGGGGAATGCAGGTCTTGGGGGCCTAGCGTTTTTATGTCACCGGGAGGTGCTTTTGAGCCCCTATTCGGTTATGGCTGGGTACTTAGGTCACTGCGCCCCTACTCATGAGTAGTTGAGCCAATGTGGATGTGTGCTCTGCCATTCTTATGAGCACCGTGATTCCAGCCCAAGGATAAGGCTCCTGCCTGATGCCCAGAGGTCCCTCTACTGAGGTTGTAGGCCCGATGTCAATGTTATGCAAACATTATTTCTTTTCTTGTAGGAGGTGCTAAGGCCAGGCCGGCTGTGTTATACCTAGTGTTATGCCCACTGTTTATATGTTCTGTGCCAAAGGTATGTGCCCCAGGGCGTGATTATGCCAGCCAAGCCTGATATTACATTTGCATGTCTATGCCAGTTGTTAAGGCCAGGTGCCGCCTGTTTCTTTTCACAGGAGACGCGGAAGCAGGCCCTGTTGTGTGGCTATGCCTCCATACCTAGGGGTCCAATCCGATGCGGGAAAAAAACCCGTCTGTACGATTTGTATCCGGAGCCCTCTCCGTACGATTCGTACCCGTCCGTCCGAGTCGCGTTGTACGCTCCATCCGTATTCCGTGAATCCGTCCGAATCGTTGTGATCCGTACGTATTGGAAGGCTGAAACCGTGAACTGTACGACTCGTACACATGCCGTACAACTCGTACACATGCCGTACGACCCGAAGAGTATGATCCGGACCGGGGTATGAGGACGCGATTCGTACGGTCCACGTCAGGTAAGGGCGAGCGGTACGGAAAAGCACACAAACACATACACACTGTATGGTCCGTACACCCCATGATCGCAGGTGTACGCACCGTACCCCATGTACGCTGGGTGTACGCACCGTACCCCCATGTACGATGGGTGTTCGCACCATACCCCATGTACGATGGGTGTACGCACCTGTTCTGCTTGGGTTCTCAGATTAGATAGAACCAGCTCATCAGAGCCTTACTAACCCAGCCAGAACGTTACCCTCTGCCCCTCCCTAGGACCTATTCACAACAGGTATCTACCCCCTAAGGACAGGGAATTCCTAAGATGCATACCATGTACCTCCTATAATATTAGCAATCAGTGGCCTCGCGGTCCCATTCGAACCCAGACCTCTCTACCCAGACGGCAGTATCAGAATCGGCGGCCTCGCGGTCCCATTCGAACCCAGACCTCTCTACCCAGACGGCAGTATCAGAATCGGCGGCCTCGCGGTCCCATTCGAACCCAGACCTCTCTACCCAGACGGCAGTATCAGAATCGGCGATCTCGCGGTCCCACACGAACCCAGATCTCTCTACCCAGACGGCAGTATCAGAATCTGCGATCTCGCGGTCCCATACGAACCCAGATCTCTCTACCCAGACGGCAGTATCAGAATCGGCGATCTCGCGGTCCCATACGAACCCAGATCTCTCTACCCAGACGGCAGTATCAGAATCGGCGGCCTCGCGGTCCCATTCGAACCCAGACCTCTCTACCCAGACGGCAGTATCAGAATCGGTGATCTCGCGGTCCCATACGAACCCAGATCTCTCTACCCAGACGGCAGTATCAGAATCGGCGATCTCGCGGTCCCACACGAACCCAGATCTCTCTACCCAGACGGCAGTATCAGAATCGGCGATCTCGCGGTCCCACACGAACCCAGATCTCTCTACCCAGACGGCAGTATAAGAATCGGCGATCTCGCGGTCTCATACAGACCCAGACAACCTACCCAGACGGCAGCTTATCCTATGATTACCATTATATAGAGGGATCGATCTCACTATTCATCAGGGTTATAGAACTACAATGTCCCGGATCACACAACGGTTGCCAATTTAGATAATGTGCAGCGGGGTCGTTAATTCAAGGGGCTCCTCTCTCCCTTATTCAGTTACCACTTACCTGATCAGGGTTAGCATCTGTTCACATAGCAGCATCTGACTAGAAGAATAGGTTACCCTCTCATACAAGAACACACAGCACATATCGGTTCACTAAGAACTGGGGTACTTTATTTCCCATTATACAAAACAAACATATAACACCATACTACAACACATAGCCTGCAAAGAAAAGTAAAAGATTAGGTTGTACGCTCTAATAAGAAAGGGTCGACATCACCTTATTAATATGCAGTCCACACTCAGCAGTCATCTAGGTTCCCCTCTCGTCTGGGCCTTGGCTCGTCTTGAAGTCACACCTCCGCAATCACGGGTAGACGGCTGCACCGCTATGCGCTGTTCCCTTCACCCTTCTCCAAGCCCCTGGGACCTTCCTCTCATCGGCTACTCTCCTTCCCTGGCTGTTCTGCTAGGAGAGTATCTGTCTCTCGATTCTTCTCCGCTTTTAGAATGGTGTCTGTCTTCCCTGGAATAAGTAATAGGTTTGCTACTAACGGCTAGATGCCGCCTACGAACTGACTGCCCAACTATCTCGGGCTTTCACTAATATAGAAGCGTGTTTCTTCATGGAAAATTCCAGCCAGTAACCTGCCGCCCACCAAATTCTTGTACCTCCCCGTACCAAGGACACGTTCCCAGCCGGCCGGCCTGATGTTGTGTCTTCGGCATGAAGAAAAATACAATCCTTCGACAAGGGCCGGCCTGAACCGGTTCTCTCCAAGCGAACAACACCTCGTAACTAAAACATTACACTTGACCTAGAAGCATCCCAAGCTGCCGGGGCAGAAAGAAAGATGGAGTCTCTCCCGTTTGAGGCCTACCAGGCCCGAATTCAGCATAACTCCATGGAAAGTATAATAATACCCTAACTAAAGGACGGACTATCCCTGATACTAGCGAATCTATCCCCCAGCCTATAGGTATAAGCTCTAATCTAGGGAGGAGGATGCAGAATTACATCAAAGTGCCTCGTAAATAGGCTCTATCCACTACTCTGACCCTTGCACTGGAATGATAAGAGACTGAAGTCACCATCAATCACCTTTCCTCAACAGAGGGCCGGGAAAATCGAGCAGAACATTTCACCCTTGACTTCAGTCTATTATAGATTCATCAAACAGAACTAACATCTGTGGAAGAATAATAGGAAACAAAACTAACTGATCTATGTCTAGTACCAGGTTTGCAGTATTGAAGTAGAGAAGGAATACACTGAATGAAGCAACAGATAGCAATCAGAATGCTAATAGTAATTAAGATCCCCCCTAATATTTGACGCAACATATGTAAATCAGGTAGCCAATTAAAGAGCCAGTCAAACCAGCCCTGGTCAATGTGTTTTCTAACCTCTTCCGTCAAGTCATGAAGTTTGTCAATATGAGCTTGAATGTATTTCGTATGGTCAGACAGGTTAAAACAACAAAGACCCTCAAAATCAGAACAATCATGTCCATGTTTAAGCAAAAGATAATCAATAGCCGCCCGGTTCTGCAAGATAGCTCTACGTTCACCCTGGGCGTCTAATAGTATGTCAGACAGGATTGTAGAAGTATGATTAATGGATTTTACCATCCAGCAGGCCATTTTCCCAATAGACTTGGCATTATAGACCGCCAAGGCAGGAACACCAACAATTGAGAAAGCTAAGCTAAGGTATTCAGATTTGGAATATAAATGCATAGACGAATCACAGTCCTCCTGTAGCATTACAGTATCTCGGATCACACGGGAATTAGCATGAGGATGTGAGGAGAACATCAACAAACTCAGTCTGGTAATGGCACAAGGGCCTCCGGAAATGTTTGCGGGAATATATGACCAGGATGTATTACCACAAGAGAAGAGCCAACCAGAGGGTAGCAGCATTGTACGGTAATGACTGGGGGTCACCACTAAACTCTTACAAGTCATATTATTTTGAACAGAGGTACATAATTTCGGTGATCTTCGGAAGCACAAAGTCCTTTCATGAGCTGTGAATGATGTAGCACCTTTCAATTTTAAACACACACACTCAGAAATAGCATTGGGATCACAAGTAAGGAAGAAGCATAAATCACCCTGCGTGATATTATAAGTTATTATCTGGGACTGGATCAAGGGTGTGGAATCGGACAACTCAGTACATAAAGGGCAGTATTCATGTGTAGCAACGTCTCCCAAAAGGACATTAGGACGGTAATTCGATACATTGAAAATATGGGCCAAAGTCTCGAATGAAGCAGGGACAGCAACTAAACAAGTCGCTAGAATGTCAGTCACCGAACGCATCGGTGTTAAACAGAAATGAGGGGCATTAGTCACTCGCTTGGCCAGAGTAGTCCAAAAGTTCGATGATGAATCCCACGCAGCAAAGGAACGCGGCATCCGGGTTCTCAAATCAGCCCGGGTTGATGGGTTCCCTCCTCTCCCGTCGTAGCAGTCCAAAAGGAGTCCAACGCCGACACATCCTGCAGCAACAGTCCAGAGAATGATCTGAAAGAAAATCAAAGACAGGCATTATTCATTCTCGTAGGTAACATTTGTCAGCTGGGACAGCTTCCCAGCTATCTTTCCCTGGTCTCATGACTAGAACAGTATTGTCATGACCGGTTGCAATAATCTCAGCTTGTTCAGGGGGATTCTTAGGCGATTACACCCAAACTCTAGCTCCAGGATTATCCGTGGAGCCGAATCCTTTTTATCCTCGTACAGTTAGCAACGTTGGGGCAGTGCCTTTTGTGATCTCACCACTGAAAACAGGCATTATCAACAATTGAGCAATTCGGTCAGTTCTATGAATCGGTAAATCAACCTCACTGCTATTCAGCAGGAGCACCTTAATCTCTTCCAGATAGTCACTGTCAATGACTCCTCCGAGTACTTGAATACCTTTCACAGCCAGCCCCGATCTAGGGGCGATTAATCCAAAATTTCCAGTGGGTATACAGACACCAACACCGGTTTCAATGATAACTCGATCTTTACTCTTCATAACAGTATCATTCATGGCATGCAGGTCTAGACCTGCCGACCCCGGGGTCGCTCTGCATGGAGCCAGTGCTCCGGGGGTAATTTCCCAGTATATCACAGTATCACCGATATGATTGGGCTTTGCATCGACATTTGGAGGAAACAAACGCATCAATGGAGATTCAGCATTTAGAAAGGGACGATTATTCAAAATTAACAAGGCCTGCAATAAACAGTCTCTCCAATTCCTATAGCGGTCGCCGGTTAACTTCCACAGTTGATGTTTCAGCAAACCGTTCATCCGCTCGATGAGGCCCGAGGCCTGCGGATAATACGGTATATGAAACACCCATTCAATATTATTTTCCACACAAAATTCCTGTACCAATCTTCCACGAAAATGGGATGCATTATCAGATTGAATTTGGAATGGGACACCATAATAAAGCATAATCAATTCCAATGTCTTAATTGTATTCACTTGGGTAGCTTGTTTACAGGGGAGGGCCACTAACAGGCCACTGTATGTATCCACAATGGTGCAAATGTATTGACAATTTTTACTCACAGGAAGTGGACCAATATAATCAATTTGCCAAATTTGCCGATGTAAATGACCTTTAACAATTTGAGGCACTTTCCGCTGCCTAGCATGCTGACAGATGGGACAATGCAAAATAATGTCTTTGATTAAATCTAAAGGAATATAAATTCCTCGATCAGCAGCCCACCTGCTAGTGGCTTTCTCTCCATAATGTCCTGCTTTCTGGTGGGCCCATTTCGCCAATCCTTCCATATCAGAATCTTGCATGTCCACCATTGCCTCAGCAATTTTAGATTGTTCATCTGCAATATTATGAAAAAATTTGTCAAGGGAGTCTATTGGGGTATGAGCATCCACGTGAAAGATTGTAACAGTACTTTGCGGGAGCATGTCCCAAATCTCTTGCCATAATTCTTTCCCCCACAGTTCTTTTGAATGCAATTCCCAATTATGGGAATGCCAAGTCGGTAACCAAACTGCCAATCCATTGGCAGTAGACCAAGAATCAGTAAAAATATGACATGTGCCGGGTAACTCTTGCTTCAGAACTTGATAAACAGCATAAAGCTCAGCAAATTGGCTGCTCTTTCCCTCACCAGTTGTACTCAGCAACTTTTGTGTAATCGGGTTATAGGACACTGCCTTCCAATGTCGTTTTGTCCCTATGAACCTTGCGGAACCATCAGTAAACCAAACGTGGTTTCTGTCCTCCGGGGACAAATCATCAAATGGCTTACCCCACTTGACAGGGGATTCCTGTACCAAAGGTACGGAGCATTCACTCTCTGTCTCAACCGATGGTGCCCGCGCCACCTGCTCATGCAAGGATGCAACTCCCTTTGGTCCCACACGTGCCCTGTCCTGTATGTACCACTTCCATTTAATCACACTCGCCTCCTGAGCATGTCCAATTCTGTGAGTTTTCGGCGAACTCAAAACCCACTGCATGATAGGAATTTCAGGTCGCAGGACCACATCATGTCCCAAAGTTAATTGCTCGGTATCCACCAGAGCCCAGTAACATGCAAGCAACTGTTTCTCAAAAGGTGTATAACGCTCACCAGCATCGGGTAACTTTTTAGTCCAAAAACCTAACGGTACTTTACTTTTTCCTTGTTTCTGCCACAAACTCCAATTTGCATAAAGGCCTTGTACAGACACATTCAAATCCACATCACCATCGCACACAGGCCATAAATCCAAGGCATACTGAATCGCTTCTTTTGCCAAACTAAACGCATCTTGCTGTGGTTTACCCCATTCAAACGCATTCTTTTTACGAGTGACTCGATACAAGGGGGCCAATATTTGACTCAAATGAGGAATATGCTGGCGCCAAAAACCAAATAAGCCGATGAAGCTTTGGGCTTCTTTCCTATTCCTCGGAACTGCAAAGTCAAGAATCTTTTGTTTTACTTGTGGAATCACTTCTCTGTGACCTTCATGCCAATTGATACCCAAAAATTTTACAGTCTGGGATGGACCTTGTAATTTATCCGGGTTGATTTCCCAACCTTTCTTACGCAAACACTCAAGGATTTTATCTAATTGGGTCTGAACTTCATCTTGTGTTTCACCTTGAATCAGAACATCATCAATATAATGACATATCTGAATTTTCGAATGTACAGGTACCTCAGCCAAATGCTCTGCCACCAGCCGGTGACATATCGTAGGACTATGCACGTAGCCCTGGGGAAGACTTCTAAACGTCATTTGACGTCCGTTCCATGTAAAACTGAATTGTTCCTGGCATTCAGGGGCAATCGGGATTGAAAAGAAAGCATTAGCAATATCAATGGATGCATACCATGTACCTGGATGCTTTTGAATTCTTTCAATTAAAGTAATGATATCCGGTACTGCGACAGTCAAAGGGGGCGTATACTTATTCAATTCTCGATAATCAACAGTCATGCGCCAGGAGTTATCACTCTTACGCACGGGCCAAACAGGATTATTCCAGGCAGAAGTAACCGGAGTTATAACTCCTGCATCCACCAAATCCTGAATAGTGGTACTAATTTCTTCATGACCACCTGGAATACGATACTGCTTCTGGCAAACCACTTTTGTCGCCTGGGAAATCTTTATGGGGGGCATTCTTAAACGACCAACCCGTACGGGTCTGGACGATATATAATGTTTAGTTCCAAATTGATAACATCCATCATCCAAATGTAAAGTCATTCCTTTCAAAATGTCAATTCCAATGATATACCCTACGAGGGGCACGACTAATACAGAATATTCTTTTCTAGGAATTCTGCCTATTCTCATTTCAATTGTAGTTTGTACTGCAGGAGTTTCCTTTCCACCTAAACCAGTAATTGTAAAAAATTGGCCTTTAAATTTCTTTGATTTTCCATGAATAAGAGTGGCCTCCGCTCCAGTATCTACCAATGCTCGGGCCCTTTGAATATTACGATGTCTCCAAAAAATTTCAATATCTACATAGGGTCTATTATCTCGGTGAGCCCATCTGTGTACGGGAGCTTGACCTACTTCCTAGTCATTTTTACTGCGTTCTATCATCCAGGACAAATCAGGATAAAGGTTCTCACGTTTCTCAGGTATCAATATATCATGTTCATATCCATCTCCCTTACGAAATGGATTCCTGTCCTCCGCATTATACTGTGAATTTCGATCGGAAAATCTGTGTCGATCCTCCCTCCTCCTCAACTCAGGGGACTGATCCCTTTCATCTCTACGTCGGCTGTTACCATAATCATCTCTCCCCCTTTCTCTCTCCCCCTCTCTCTCTCTCTCTCTCTCTCTTCCATGACGAGGGGACGCATCACGTACATATCGTTGATCATCACGACGATCAGAACGCACACGTCGATTGTCATCACCGCTGTCATCAGAATACTCACGATCACACTCATTCGTCCGCACACGCCGGGCACCCTCCTTTCGGTCTAAACCGCGTTTGCGAAACAAGTCCCACAAACGAGAAGTAGTTTCACCATCAATATCCTCCTTCCTCACACCATCAGCCAAAAGTGCCATAAACATGTCACGTCTAGTAAGCTTACTGTCTCCAGGAGAACGAGTGTCAGGCCGAGACTGACGGTCAGGTTTAAACCAATCACCCAACTCACCGAGCTGGCGCACAGATTCCAGTACCATAGACAACGCATTACCAGTCTGATTGATCAATAAGGTCATCATGACCTGCTTATAAGCAACCGGGGAAGAACGAATAATACGATTCCGCACAGAAGACGTTAACAAACCATCAAGCAATCTGTCAGCAGTACTCAGAAAAATCGCAGTTTTCATCACCTCCTCTTTGAGACGTTGTGCAGCATCGCGCAATGTATACCACGGCTTGTCATTCACAGGCCAGTCAGATTCAGTAGGGTACTTTTGATTACACCCCTCAGTCGCCAACTGAAGCAAACTGATTTGACCACCACCATTATAATTACGAAAATGATCTTGTACAGTAGAATCCGAACTCAAAGAACAGAATTTCAAAGAATCGCCAGCATCCAACATAATGCCAGCAGCGCCCAGTTCATAAAGGCGCACCATCCACGTAAGCAAGGTCTCACCAGCGCGCTGTCGAAATCGCTGCAAAATATCACTAATTTCCTGTTGAGTAAAATCCTCCAAAGAATCCAAAGGAATACCGTTCGGATTACCGGGAGCCTGCTGCAACTTTCTACGAAAAACAGGATGTGCAGAGACCGCAGGAAGAGCACGAGAAGGAGCCTGAGCAGTAAACCCAGGAGAACAATCCGTATGAGAAGTATCAACAGAATGCAAAGAGCGATCGCAGTCGCGGGACTCAACATCTGTAGCACAAGAAGCAGATTTAAAAGCCTGCCCGGAGCGAGAAGACTCGCGATTGTTAGACTCCTCATCCGAGGAACGAGAATCACTCGAATTCCAGATATTACCATCCCATTCATCAGGATTCCAATCCAGTCCGGCTTTCGCCACAATTCGCAAGCAATTTATTTTGACACCGCAACAAAGTACGATCATTCTGAATTTCAACAAACGTCCGTTCCATGTCTACATGCTCCTTCTGCAATTTCAACAACCTCTCATGTACAAGTCTGTACGCAGACAAGACAATCCAACCCCTGCGTCCCAAAATAGGAAGCTCATCACCCTTCGCAACTGGCGCCTTCTGCAAACGGGAAATCACATCATCCGGCTCCGCCAGCCCCAGACAAGAATTCCAATTTTCACTCAAACCAGTAGAATCAGCCCACTCGCGGGCCAAGGCCTCATAAGGCGTTGAATCCCAGCCGGGAATATCAACAGGCAACTTAAAAACAGATTTCGACTTTCTCAAAAACATTTCGACAAAAGAAAACTACACACACAAAATAGAAAAAGAATACACAAACGAAAGCACGTACACGCCGAGGACAAATAGAAAGACAACAACGACGCACACAGGTTTCGTAAACGGTTCGTGACGCCAAATGTTCTGTTTGGGTTCTCAGATTAGATAGAACCAGCTCATCAGAGCCTTACTAACCCAGCCAGAACGTTACCCTCTGCCCCTCCCTAGGACCTATTCACAACAGGTATCTACCCCCTAAGGACAGGGAATTCCTAAGATGCATACCATGTACCTCCTATAATATTAGCAATCAGTGGCCTCGCGGTCCCATTCGAACCCAGACCTCTCTACCCAGACGGCAGTATCAGAATCGGCAGCCTCGCGGTCCCATTCGAACCCAGACCTCTCTACCCAGACGGCAGTATCAGAATCGGCGGCCTCGCGGTCCCATTCGAACCCAGACCTCTCTACCCAGACGGCAGTATCAGAATCGGCGATCTCGCGGTCCCACACGAACCCAGATCTCTCTACCCAGACGGCAGTATCAGAATCGGCGATCTCGCGGTCCCATACGAACCCAGATCTCTCTACCCAGACGGCAGTATCAGAATCGGCGATCTCGCGGTCCCACACGAACCCAGATCTCTCTACCCAGACGGCAGTATCAGAATCGGCGATCTCGCGGTCCCACACGAACCCAGATCTCTCTACCCAGACGGCAGTATCAGAATCGGCGATCTCGCGGTCCCATACGAACCCAGATCTCTCTACCCAGACGGCAGTATCAGAATCGGCGGCCTCGCGGTCCCATTCAAACCCAGACCTCTCTACCCAGACGGCAGTATCAGAATCGGCGATCTCGCGGTCCCATACGAACCCAGATCTCTCTACCCAGACGGCAGTATCAGAATCGGCAATCTCGCGGTCCCACACAAACCCAGATCTCTCTACCCAGACGGCAGTATCAGAATCGGCGATCTCGCGGTCCCACACGAACCCAGATCTCTCTACCCAGACGGCAGTATCAGAATCGGCGATCTCGCGGTCTCATACAGACCCAGACAACCTACCCAGACGGCAGCTTATCCTATGATTACCATTATATAGAGGGATCGATCTCACTATTCATCAGGGTTATAGAACTACAATGTCCCGGATCACACAACGGTTGCCAATTTAGATAATGTGCAGCGGGGTCGTTAATTCAAGGGGCTCCTCTCTCCCTTATTCAGTTACCACTTACCTGATCAGGGTTAGCATCTGTTCACATAGCAGCATCTGACTAGAAGAATAGGTTACCCTCTCATACAAGAACACACGGCACATATCGGTTCACTAAGAACTGGGGTACTTTATTTCCCATTATACAAAACAAACATATAACACCATACTACAACACATAGCCTGCAAAGAAAAGTAAAAGATTAGGTTGTACGCTCTAATAAGAAAGGGTCGACATCACCTTATTAATATGCAGTCCACACTCAGCAGTCATCTAGGTTCCCCTCTCGTCTGGGCCTTGGCTCGTCTTGAAGTCACACCTCCGCAATCACGGGTACACGGCTGCACCGCTATGCGCTGTTCCCTTCACCCTTCTCCAAGCCCCTGGGACCTTCCTCTCATCGGCTACTCTCCTTCCCTGGCTGTTCTGCTAGGAGAGTATCTGTCTCTCGATTCTTCTCCGCTTTTAGAATGGTGTCTGTCTTCCCTGGAATAAGTAATAGGTTTGCTACTCACGGCTAGATGCCGCCTACGAACTGACTGCCCAACTATCTCGGGCTTTCACTAATATAGAAGCGTGTTTCTTCATGGAAAATTCCAGCCAGTAACCTGCCGCCCACCAAATTCTTGTACCTCCCCGTACCAAGGACACGTTCCCAGTCGGCCGGCCTGATGTTGTGTCTTCGGCATGAAGAAAAATACAATCCTTCGACAAGGGCCGGCCTAAACCGGTTCTCTCCAAGCGAACAACACCTCGTAACTAAAACATTACACTTGACCTAGAAGCATCCCAAGCTGCCGGGGCAGAAAGAAAGATGGAGTCTCTCCCGTTTGAGGCCTACCAGGCCCGAATTCAGCATAACTCCATGGAAAGTATAATAATACCCTAACTAAAGGACGGATTATCCCTGATACTAGCAAATCTATCCCCTAGCCTATAGGTATAAGCTCTAATCTAGGGAGGAGAATGCAGAATTATATCAAAGTGCCTCGTAAATAGGCTCTATCCACTACTCTAACCCTTGCACTGGAATGATAAGAGACTGAAGTCACCATCAATCACCTTTCCTCAAAAGAGGGCCGGGAAAATCGAGCAGAACAGCACCGTACCCCATGCACGCTGGGTGTACGCACCGTACCCCATGTACGTACACCCATCATACATGGGATACGGGGCATACACCCATCGTACATGGGGTACGGGGCGTACACCCCATGATCGCAGGGGTACGCACCATACCCCTGCGATCATGGGGGGTACACACCGTACCCGGGGGACCGTTTCATACCTGTTTTGGCACGAACTCTACTTTTACGGCTGTTTTCAGCTCCCGTAGTAAAAGGGTCGTACGGTGCGTACCTGACATGTATCATACTTGCTGGGTCGTAAAAACCAGCCACGAACCGTACAGATGTCGCGTACAGCGGGTCCCGGGGGAGAATCGTACGGAGATTAGAGTCGTACGGTCTCTGTACGACTTGTACGGAGTACGGCTCCTGGTACGAATCGTCCTTCGTCATACGTACCGGGGACGTTGCAGGGTATGATTCGTACGGGAAAAACGCTCCGAACGGCTATTCGGAGCGGTTTTTCCCAAATCGGAATCGGCCCCCTAGTGTGTATTTTATGTCTAATGCTTTAGTTTACGCCTACAGCTTACGTCTAGGTGAGGCCAAGGATTAAGGCCTGAGTTTGCCCTGCGATATTGACCTTGGGTTTCAGCATTAGTATTTCCTTCCCTCACGTATTCTCCTAAGGTTTTATGCCAATGATAACACGTTTTTATTTCAGCCATGGACTCACGGATTTAACCTTTTATTCCTGCCCCTTTCCCATGTAAATAATCTCCTTTGCATTCAATGCTCTAGCACCAGTTGGCGCACCCTTGTGATTACTGCTATTGTTGTGTTTTACCTTTGCAGGTTGGAGATAATACAACACTTATTCTTTTTCCAACCAGAAGCGGTGTCGTGTCTATTTTGTGGTGTGCCTGGTGTGTCGTCTGTGAGTACTGCGTGGACGCTTTACACATGTCCTTTGAAGTTTGGCCTGCCCGCTCTGCTCCATGCTACCCCCCATAGAATTGGCAACCCCATTTCTAACAGACACAGTTTTCTGCAAACACTCCACTTTGTTAAATGTCTCCTTGTTCTCGCTTAAAACTTTGTCCAGTTTGTACCAGAGCTGCGATACCAAGACAGTCAATACGTCTGTGAACATTTTCTTCAAGGTGCTCCAGAAGTCCCCAATATCTATCATGCTGGTGAAACTAGTTTGTACCACTGGCACCTCTCCTCTCTGTATGGTCTGGTTCCTCTTTGTTGTTTTGCTGGGTCTTTTATGTACCGGGGAAACATCTAGCTCTGTCTCCACCTTGTTGTCAGCTGCAGGCTAGTTAGAATGCTCTTCTCCTCCCTCTTGCAGCATATCATCGATAACCAAGGCTTGTGATTCGTCAAAGTAAATAGCCCGGGGGTTTCTATCTGTCGTGGGGTAGGCGTAGTTGGCGTAGCGAGGCTACGTGGAGTGCCACAGAGATGGAACCAATCTCCACACACTTCGCGTAGCTCCGCGACATGCTGCCCGCCTCCCGCCCGCACTATTAAAACGTTAAAAAAGAACAATTTAAAACACCTTACCTTATCGGCTGCGTCCAGAGCTTCACTCTTCCTCCATTCCCCTTCTTCTTGATAATTGAGCATTTTCTGACAGCTGCCAGTTTGTAAAAAAAATCTGGTGCAAACTACATACGTGTAATGTCCACTAGTGATGGTGCCCTCGATCTTCAGTTCAGAAAAGGGGGTGGTGATGAACAGAGTGTCTGAATTAAGCAGACCACTCTTACCCAGTCCAGAGATCAGGGCTTGATCCATCACCGTTATTTAGCTCACTGCCCCATCCCAGCTCAGAACCTGGCTATATGTAAATTAGTCTGTCCCTGGCCCAGTGCATCATGGGAACAGGGCAGACCAAACTACCAAGCTAATTCTTCACCAGAAAGGGCCGACGACGGCTGAAATGCCAGAAACCGGTCCCCGGAAGCTTGTTTCCTTCCCAGTATAAGAGTTGGCTTGGTAGTTTGGTTTGCCCTGTTCCCAACATGCACTGGGCCAGGGACAGACTAATTTACATATAGCCAGGTTCTGAGCTGGGATGGTGCAGTGAGCTGAAAAACGGTGATGGATCAGGCCCTGATCTTTGGACTGGGTAAGAGTGGTCTGCTTAATTCAGACACTCTGTTCATCACCACCCCCTTTTCTGAATCATTTTGTCCACCATAAGCGTGGAAGGGTATACTCAGATGTGAGTCCCTTGCTCATTGCACCATCAGGATTCAAGCAAGCCGGGCAGACGACGGCTGAAATGCCAGAAACCGGTCCCCGGAAGCTTGTTTCCTTCCCAGTATAAGAGTTGGCTTGGTAGTTTGGTTTGCCCTGTTCCCATCATGCACTGGGACAGGAACAGACTAATTTGCATGTAGCCAGGTTCTGAGCTGGGATGGTGCAGTGAGCTGAAAAACGGTGATGGATCAGGCCCTGATCTTTGGACTGGGTAAGAGTGGTCTGCTTAATTCAGACACTCTGTTCATCACCACCCCCTTTTCTGAATCATTTTGTCCACCATAAGCGTGGAAGGGTATACTCAGATGTGAGTCCCTTGCTCATTGCACCATCAGGATTCAAGCAAGCCTGGCCGACGACGGCTGAAATGCCAGAAACCGGTCCCCGGAAGCTTGTTTCCTTCCCAGTATAAGAGTTGGCTTGGTAGTTTGGTTTGCCCTGTTCCCATCATGCACTGGGACAGGAACAGACTAATTTGCATGTAGCCAGGTTCTGAGCTGGGATGGTGCAGTGAGCTGAAAAACGGTGATGGATCAGGCCCTGATCTTTGGACTGGGTAAGAGTGCTCTGCTTAATTCAGACACTCTGTTCATCACCACCCCCTTTTCTGAATCATTTTGTCCACCATAAGCGTGGAAGGGTAAACTCAGATGTGAGTCCCTTGCTCATTGCACCATCAGGATTCAAGCAAGCCGGGCCGACGACGGCTGAAATGCCAGAAACCGGTCCCCGGAAGCTTGTTTCCTTCCCAGTATAAGAGTTGGCTTGGTAGTTTGGTTTGCCCTGTTCCCATCATGCACTGGGACAGGATCAGACTAATTTGCATGTAGCCAGGTTCTGAGCTGGGATGGTGCAGTGAGCTGAAAAACGGTGATGGATCAGGCCCTGATCTTTGGACTGGGTAAGAGTGGTCTGCTTAATTCAGACACTCTGTTCATCACCACCCCCTTTTCTGAATCATTTTGTCCACCATAAGCGTGGAAGGGTATACTCAGATGTGAGTCCCTTGCTCATTGCACCATCAGGATTCAAGCAAGCCGGGCCGACGACGGCTGAAATGCCAGAAACCGGTCCCCGGAAGCTTGTTTCCTTCCCAGTATAAGAGTTGGCTTGGTAGTTTGGTTTGCCCTGTTCCCATCATGCACTGGGACAGGAACAGAGTAATTTGCATGTAGCCAGGTTCTGAGCTGGGATGGTGCAGTGAGCTGAAAAACGGTGAAGGATCAGGCCCTGATCTTTGGACTGGGTAAGAGTGGTCTGCTTAATTCAGACACTCTGTTCATCACCACCCCCTTTTCTGAATCATTTTGTCCACCATAAGCGTGGAAGGGTATACTCAGATGTGAGTCCCTTGCTCATTGCACCATCAGGATTCAAGCAAGCTGGGCAGACGACGGCTGAAATGCCAGAAACCGGTCCCCGGAAGCTTGTTTCCTTCCCAGTATAAGAGTTGGCTTGGTAGTTTGGTTTGCCCTGTTCCCATCATGCACTTGGACAGGAACAGACTAATTTGCATGTAGCCAGGTTCTGAGCTGGGATGGTGCAGTGAGCTGAAAAACGGTGATGGATCAGGCCCTGATCTTTGGACTGGGTAAGAGTGGTCTGCTTAATTCAGACACTCTGTTCATCACCACCCCCTTTTCTCGATCTTCAGTGACACAAGGTCGACAGAACTCTCTTGCCATGATGGCCACTGAATAGGACATCTTGCAAAAGGCAGACTCCCAAGTTTTCCTCAAAGTTTTCACCACAAACAAATTGAGGAAATTTAATATTTAAAATTGTGTCAGTTTATTCTAATTAAAAAAGAATGATTTTGTTTAATAACTTTAAATTGTTTTAATGTTTTGTGTAATAAAATTGGTTTATTAAAATAGTTGGTTGGTAAAATTAAAAACATATTAGGAACAGTGCTTTAAATGTTCAAAAGATATATATCCATACTCAGATGATAAAATATGCACTATAAGAAAACATGCACATTTTAGTATTATGGTTGTGCAAATCTACTGCTGTTTAAGGCTCTTGACTAAAATTCCTTTATTTTTGTAATCCCCTTGCCTGTCAATCCGCATAGCTTTCAGCATGGCAGTCATGACTGACAGCATTCAGAATCACTCAAAAACAACCCAATTTCCGTTTTTATCCACATTTAAAAATAAACACAGACAGAAAAATAAATGGTTTTCTGTCTGTATTTATCTGTAAAAATCAGTAAAAACGGAAAACAGGGAGCCTTACTAATAAGTGTTTTCATTACTACCCAAAGTAACCCTTTTTTAGCAACCTCAAAAAATGGAAAGATTGAGAAAAAAAAAGTATGGTTCTATATATATATATATACCTTGTTGTTGCATGCAGGTTCTTGCTGGAGGGGCATAATTCACTGAGATTTATGCCAAGGATGTTAACTTGTGACCTACAGGGAAGACAAGGATCTATGATACAAAAACAGTATCCAACTGATCTACATAAAAAAACCAAATCTCTGATCTACATGTTGCATGCTGTGCTTTCCAGCAGGCACAATGACCTGCTAGGTAATTTTATGGTGTGTTGAACCTTAGATTACAATGCACACAGATCTTTCAAACAAGCGCATTAACCTTCAGAGTTATCCACTTTATTGCACTTATTGGACCCCAATCTTACTTTCTTAAGAGAAAGGCACCGACTTCCTGTTTCATACGGTTAGTAAATGCTTAGCTGCAAAAAAAGCGAGCAATTCGTCAATTGGGATTTTGTCTTAAATTAGTGTTTTGTCCTAAATTAGGATTTTGTCTTAAATTGGGATTTTGTCCTAATTAGGATTTTGTCTTATATTAGGATTTTGTCTTAAGTTAGGATTTTGTCTTAAATTAGTATTTTGTCCTAAATTAGGATTTTGTCTTAAATTGGGATTTTGTCCTAATTAGGATTTTGTCTTATATTAGGATTTTGTCTTAAGTTAAATTTAAGACAAATTTAAGTTAAACTTAAGTTTAATTTAAGACAAAATCCTAATTTAAGGCAAAATCCTAATTTAGGACAAAATCCTAATTTAAGACAAAATCCTAATTTAGGACAAAATCCTAATTTAAAACAAAATCCTAATTTAGGACAAAATCCTAATTTAAGACTACTAAATGCCTTCTGTGAATACCAAAAGTAGTAAGTTTAGGATTTTGTCTTAAGTTAGTTCTGTGAATCGGGCCCAGACACACTGTTTAAGTTTCTGCTGGTGGCTCAACCTTTCAACATTTCAAAATGTGTGATTGAAAAGGAGTGGTGGACAGAGTAAACAGGTTGCACATGTGATTTTAGATGAATAAAGGTATCTATTCTAACTGGGTTCTCTGAATATACTCTGTGTAATTAAAATATACACACATATATGTAACACAGCAGACATGTTGAAAAAACGTCTCTGTTAGATCATTTGAATTGCTGTCAAATGTTTTGTTGACATTACTTTGCAGTATTTATTGCAATCCCACGTATGTTAATTTAGATAATATCATATTATCTGCCTCATATACTTAATATAGTAAATGTCAAATGTATTATTGCATTTTTAAATGTCGCTGAAATAAATATTTTAAAAAAGGAAACAGACATTCACATCTCATTACAGATGGCAAGAGGGTCTGTCTGAATCAAAATATGGCTACTGACATGAAGTCCCAGTCAGGAGATGGGACTTATTGCAAATAAAATATGTTTGCTATGCTTGAACTAAAATAAATTGTATTAATGACCACCTAGGGGTGCAAAATAGAAGAAGCATTTTAGTTTTCCTGCTTTTGCCGTCGGAACACAGTGTACAATAAATTGCAAGCAATGAGTTACACGCACTTACCTAGTCATACATTATATACATTGGCTTTTTTGGGTTTCAAAAGCTTTATTTGAATAATAACAAAAAATGCAAAAGGCAAGCAATACAGAATATAATAAATTGAAATAAGTGTCTAACGATAAAATGGCTAGCAGGAGAAGAAAAAAGAAAGCTGTTTAAGTTTTATGAGGGAATATGGGGTGAAGTGGGGGAAGAAAAAAGGGGGAGGGAGGAAGGAGAGGAAGGGATAACTCTTACACAATTGGTAAAATATGAAATTGCATATCTACAGAGGAATGTGGACAATAATTCTAATATAATTAATAAAAACAATCAGCCAACAAGGGTTAGAAGAAAAGAACAGAGAAGATACATATTTAAGGAGGCTTAACAGTTTCAGCATTTAAAGTAGAACTATCTGTTAACGTCAGTTTGTCTAAATAAGTAGTGAGTGGCAAAAGAGTTCCCTATTAAGCATCGGCGTACAAGAGGAGGCAAAAGCAATATCAAGTTGGTGAAAATGGCATAGACTGTTCCACCAATGTCGGACACAAAGTTTTGCAGGCGTTTTCCAATTAAGAGTTATGTGTTGAAAACCTAAAGCTAACATAAGGTCAAAAAGACCGTGTTTATGAATGGGAAGGTCTAAGGAGTCATACAAACTTCCAGAGTAAAGAAGAGGAGTAGAATAGAGAGTGAAGATGTTAAACAAGCAAGAAATATAGGACCATATCTTCCCCAAAAGAGAGAAACTGAAGGGCAAAGAAAGAGAAGATGCTAGAGATCAGGATTAGAAAAGCCACAAGTCGAGCAATTTTCATCAGTAGAGTGAGTAAACTAAGCTATAGAGACAGGAGTGAAATAAAGTCTATGGTAAAGGAAAAACATAGATTGAGTAAGAGGAGCAGAGCGAGGGATTTTAAGAGAGCGGGACCAAAGTTTGTCCCAGAAGTTGATAGTCCATTCACATTACATATATTGGCTTTTGATAAAAATACAGCTGTATACTTCCTAAGCCCAGATGGTTTAGCACTGACTACAAACATTTTTGTTCAAAGAGCATATCGCTTATTTCGCAGGGATCAGTGAGTTCGATACCGAGATCCCATTAAATTTACATATGCAAATAGGCAATTGAGTTGAGAAAGGATGGTTAGAGACAGTGAAAGAAAGCGCAAAAGCAAACTTTTTGTCCTGTCCAGGCTTCTTGAAAATACCCCCCACGGGCAACAGTAACTTGAAAAAATGCTTGAATGTGTTTGGTAGATGCGTAATATCAAGAATTTGACTTTTACATCGAGCTCAACATCTGATCTTGTGATAGATGTACTGGTGAATTTGTGTAACGGTGACAAAAGTGGCGGTGCTCAGTACCGGCCCATTTAAAGCACTGATTAGGGGATCACGTGTGGGGGTGGGGGGGTTCCACAGGGTTTAGTCCGGCCCTGGGTCAGCCTTGTGTGGTGCTTCACTCACACCTGCTCTCGGCTCGAGTACATTTTTAAATGTGTATTTTGCAGATTACATTTGTCCACCTCATTTGTGGGGGGGTGTCCTGCATTAGCAGGCCCCCCCAAAACTCTGCTTTGATGTCCCTAAAGCCTATTTGTTTATTAGTAAATATTCCCCAGGTCCCCACCTCCCCCTACTTTCTGCCACATTTACTATTCAAACGTACACCTGTGAGTGCAGCGGTCTCCGCATAGACTAGAGAGGCGAGGCGGAACGATCACGCCGGATGCGTGGGACTCGCACATTGGAGAAGGTAAGTACAGCTGATAATATACTTACTGCCAGGTGGCTTTTGGGACTGGGGCCTCCCGTCATTCTATCCACAGACACACCTCTGTTGACTTATTACATAGAAAAAAAATGCTTTTAACTAAGTTCAAAGACACCTTCCAAACAGCATCGTACTCACAATAATATATAATGTACGGAATATGTTTACTCTTTATGCGCAGGTGCCTCTCTGCACAGCGCCCTGACACCCTCTTGGACATTCTCTGAGCTTTCTATAAGAGTGAAATACAATTCGTTTTAGAGGCTCATTCTCCAGACGCCTTGTGGGGTTTCCAGCTGTCTTTATCCCTTCAGGAGTCTGCTATTGCAGTCCTGTATTTTCAACCAATTTCACGTTGCATGCTGGGACTTGTAGTCCCAAGCACCGGCCCTGACACACCCAGTATACAAAATACCCTAAATTAAGGACTGAATAAAAGTACTTGTGGGACCACTTGGCAAGTCTGATGAAACTGCAGGGGGCGCAACGCAGTCCGCGCGCTACATCATGGTGCAGGAGCTTCAGCAGCTCTGGAGCCTGGGGCATCAGGGCAGTTACTTCTCAGGTACTCTCTGCCCCAGCAAAAGGGTCATTTCTAAAGTTTGGCTTTGAAATCTGCCGCCCCATTTTGATGGTGCCATAAGGCAATGGACTATGGGGCATATTAGCAATTGCAAATCTCGTCGCTTTAGCAGCACTTTTTGCCGCTAAAGCGGCAATATTTTTATCGCCCTATCAGCAAGCTGTCGTTAACAGCCGTTAGCGACAGCTTTTAGGCGATAGCGACCGGATTGGGGCACGCTTTGCATGTCAGCAATATTTATCGCTAATGACATGCAAAGTGGGCGTACCCAAACTGTTAGCGACTGTAAGCAGTCACTAGCACAGCTATCGCCTATTAGCAACGCAGACTTAGCGATAAAAAAATTGCGCCAAGCGCGAGTATCGCTATAATCTAACACCTGCTAAAAACATGACTTACCTGTTTATTCAAAGGGAGGTGGATTTTTTTTTTTATTTATTTAGATTTGTTGAGCGCCTTATCACCCAGGGGTCTCTAAGCGCTTGTCAGAGGGCATACACTGGTTCGGTGGAAGAACAAAGAGCTACTAGGACTTACCCCAGGCCTCCCGAAAGAGTAACGTTTTTAGCTTCTTCCGGTAGGGTAGGAGGTTTGATTCCTTGCGTAAGTTCATTGGCAAATTATTCCAGGCCACAGGAATTTCATTGGAAAAAGCTCGCCCTCCCATGGCAGCTAATTTAAAGCGAGGGCAGACCAAGAGGGTGGCATCTGCTGATCGAAGGGTCCTGCCAGGAACGTACGGGACTAAGCGTTCCTTGATATACTTTGGGGCTTGTCCATACAGGGCTTTATGATTGGTCCAGAGGCCCTTGAACATGATTCGATGCCTGATTCGGAGCCAATGGAGCTCACGTAGCAGTGGTGTAGCGTGTGCTCGTCTAGGTTTTAAAAAAATTAATCTTGCCGCATCGTTCATGACTATTTGTAATATGGCCAACAGTTGTTGGGGGAGGCCAGCATATAGCGAGT
Organism: Lissotriton helveticus; assembly: GCF_964261635.1. NCBI lineage: Eukaryota > Metazoa > Chordata > Amphibia > Caudata > Salamandridae > Lissotriton > Lissotriton helveticus. The sequence goes on along the minus strand of NC_136069.1, from coordinate 7,381,396 downwards.
TGCCATTATCCAGGCGCGACAAGATCATAGCTGATACTGCCCGTCTAAGAGTGGCCTGGGTTAAAAGTCGTGATATTTTTCCCAGTTGTCTTACTAGACCTACACAAACACCGACAACTGAGGAGACTTGTTTTGCCATTGAAAGTTTGGCGTCTATATGAATGCCCAGACTTTTCACAGCCGCCGCTGGTTCTGGAGAGAGCCCTAACTCTTTTGGCCAAAGAAGGTCGTTCCAAGGGCCGGACGCTGTCGTAATTGCCAGCACCTCTGTTTTGTCCGGGTTTATCTTTAGTGAATTTGTTGACATCCAATTAACCGTAAATTTTTGTATATTTTGTAACCTAGCATATGCCGAGGGTGAATTGTCAATTTGGATAATAATTTGCGTATCATCAACATAGTTGTACAGCCGGCACTCCATCTTATTTGATGCTGAGATCAAAGGTTGCAAATAGGCATTAAAAAGGAGAGGTGAAAGTGCAGAGCCTTGAGGCACTTCACATGGGATACCTGCTGGGTTGGAAACCAAGTTTGCCAGTTGGACTCTCTGAGAACGGTTTTTAAGAAATGAGGTCAACCAGGCCTGCGCGGTGCCCTGAATGCTGAGGTCCCCCAACCGCGACAGTAACTGGTCATGATAGGTCTAACAGCACCAGGGCACACAGAGTCTTTTGGTCTGCCCTGATTCTCAGATAATCCAGCACGGAAAGCATTACCAATTCCGTGCTGTGATGGGCCCTGAAGCCGGCCTGATTTGGTTCTAGCAGGTGGTTGTTTTCAATGTGGCGAGAGAGGTATGGAAGGACATGCTGTCCAATTACTTTGGCTAGGTAAGGCAGCTGTGATATAGGCCTAAAATTTTTCAAGATCTTAGTATCTGCACCCGGCTTCTTCAGCAGCGGAATCAGGCGAGCCTCTTTAAAATCAGCGGGGACCTGTCCTGTTTCCAGAGAACGATTAAGGAGAGATAATACATCATCCTCTATTCCTGGCAGGGCTAGTTTAAATATCCTGGGAGGACAAGGGTCCGCTGGTGACCCTGATTTCACTCGCTCCATCAGGCATGCCAGAATCTCTTTTGTAAGTGGGGGTAGCGTACTAAGAGGATGGACAATCAAAGGAGGTGTCAATGGGGGGCTTTCATGGCAGCTAAGGCTCGAGGTATGGTGGATTTCTGTCAAAAGATCCGATATTTTATTAGTAAACAAAGACTGAAATCTGTGACAGTCTTCTTGAGTAAAGGAAAGATTCTGCTCCTTGTTTTTCCTCAACTCGGTCAAAACCTTAAAGGTTTCTTTCTGGGGATTACTTGTCGCAGAAATTCTGCCCTCAAAGAATTCCGCTTTCCTAGAGATGATCGTCAATTCAAAGGTGGCAAATGCCCGGGCACTGGGTTCATATTCTTTGCGCCAAGCTCTCTCGCTCTTGCGCAGAGATCGTTTCAGCAGCCTAAGAGTATTGTTGAACCATGGGCCCCTTTACCCTTATGTACAATTTTCACCCTGCGTGACGGTGCTATTGCATCAATAGCTTTTTGGAGCTTGAATGTAAGATTGAGGCTAGTGGCCTCTATATCGCCCTCGGGTTGCATAAGTGGGACGGGAGTTTTTAGGATGGCTACTAGATCATCTGCTCTGATCCAACTTCTTAGAACTTTCCAACCTCGTGATGGATTCTCCGCTCACCCTGGGAATATGAGTTTACCATGCAAAAGGTGGTGATCTGACCACGGGCAAGGAGAGATGGTTATTGGACTAGACAACGGGACAGCTGTCCAAATTAGGTCCGGTGTATGACCTTTCTCGTGTGTCGATCCCACCACCCGTTGACCAAGATCTAATGATGTCATAGCCTCATCTAACTGCTTTGCCTGGCAGTCTTTAGGAGTTTTCTCCCAATGGAAGTTAAAGTCTCCCATTACCACCAGTCCTTCATATCGTGATCGGAGGTCGTGGACTAGTTCCAAAAAAGTTTCAACAAAGCCTGGAGTTGTATGTGGGGGATGGTAGACTAGGAGTATTACCAAGCAGTCAGTGGTGGAACAAAACTTGACCCCTAGTACATCCGCACCCTCCAGACTTTCTGAGCAGATGATTTCTGTTTTGAGGACGCGATTATAAAGAAAAGCTACCCCTCCTCCCTTCATACTACCCGTGCGGTTTATATAATTGGCTGCAAAATTCAATGGCAATGATGCAACCAGATCTGGAGTAGAGGAGTCCTCAAGCCAGGTTTCCGACGTGACCCCTAAAATTTCAAGTCCACCATCCGGAAGTAACGTAAAGACCTCAAGATTGGGTTTTTGGAGAGAGCGTGTATTAAGAAGTCTAAAGCTGTGCCTATGTGGCCTTACCTTTTTTGTCGGTTTTAAGTGGGCCTTGCATTCGGGGTCAGGTCAGGTTAAGTCCCCATTGGCGTTAATGCGTGAATATCGCTGGATTTCCAGCGATATTCACGCATTTCGCCGCTATCGCTGGATATTTTAGCACAATGGAGAAAAACGTTGCTAATAGCATGTTCTCCGCTAACATATCCAGCGATGGGCAGCGATAAAAAAAATGCGCTAAGCAAGTTTTGAGATAAATATCGCTATTCCTTGCTAATATGAACCCATTATTGCCTTAAATGCCCCTCAAGCAAAAGTAGCTGGTGGAAGGGGGAGAAATCCCACCACTCTATACTTTCCCACCCCACCCTACGCCGCTGCCCACCTGGTGTAAGCAGACCCCCCCCCCCCCCCCCCCGGGGGTTGGGAAGGGCTCTATTTAAAGATGAAATCGTGTCTTTTATAAATCATCCACTGACTCCCTTTTTTCCATCTCTCAGGCAGGAGGAGGTGGAATTATGCGGCACGTGTGACAGCTGAGGCCGCCGCCTTAATTCCAGGAACACTTTATATATAAAGCGGCGACGCGCCGGGGGCTCTAGGGTTTCATCTGTCCCCGGGATTGAACCTGGGACCCGCAGTTACCAAGTTTACAGCCCCCGCCAGGTATGGAAACACCCCCCCACACACACAGCTTTGGACAAAATGGCACAGCCTGTACCTCACCCCTCCCCCCATCCTAGAACATAGTGGCACAACCTGTACTCCCCCCCCAGCAATGGACATAGTTGCACAGCCTGTACCCCCACCCCCAGCTATGGACATAGTGGCATAGCCGGCACTCCACTCCCCCCAGCTATGGATATAGTGGCACAGCCTGTACTCCCCCCAAAATATGGAAATATGAGAAAGACCTCAGTTGTGCTCTCAGGTCTTTGAACAGGGTATACAACCTTTACCACGCAACTTTTACCACGACCTACCTTTACCACGCAACTTTTACAACGCAGGACCCTTTACCACGCATACCATTACAACGCTGGTATTTACAACGCAGGTACCTTTACAACGCATACCATTACAACGTAAGTATTGGTAAGTATATAATTTTATTTAAAATATTTTAGGTTTGGGTTTTGGGTAAATGGGTATTTTTAGGGTTCAGGGTCAGTTTTCAGTTTTTGGGTAAATGGGTATTTTTAGGGTTCAGGGTCAGTTTTCAGTTTTTGGGTGCAGGGGTATTTTTAGGGTTCAGGGTCAGTTTTCAGTTTTTGGGGTACAGGGGTATTTTTAGGGTTCAGGGCTGGGTTTGGGTTTTGGGGTTCAGGGGTATTTTTAGGTTTTAGGGCTGGGTTTGGGTTTTGGGGTACAGGGGTATTTTTAACATATATATTTAAAAATTAATAAATAAATATTAATATAAATAATTAAAATATTAAATATTAAAATAATAATTTATTAATTTAAAAAAATATTATTAATAATTAAATTATTTTACCATATTATTTACTTACCTATAATTACGTTGTAATGGTATGCGTTGTAATAGTACCTGCGTTGTAAATACCAGCGTTGTAATGGTCTGCGTGGTAAAGGATCCTGCGTTGTAAAAAATGCGTGGTAATGGTCTGCGTGGTAAAAGACCGCGTGGTAACGTCATATATCCTTGAACAGGCTTCAGTCCTGCATGCCAGACTCAAAACGACACCAATGGCACATGCTTCGCTTGTCTTTGTGTCTGGGGTCTCTGTGGGATTTAGGCAGCTTGGCACCAAGGCTGGCAGGTGAATCTTACGTCATTCTCCAGTGCACAGAAGTCAGGTATGTGTGGTCATTAATTTAGGACAAACAGGATTTATTTGGATTTATCCCTGAATCGTGCAGCACAATTGGAAGAAGTAGAGGGGTAGCGGCCTAAGTCATTCACCTCAGCCCTTCATCAGGTTTCCCTTGTTCCAGGGTTCTGGATGGTCGCCCTCCTTCAATCAATTAATCAATCAATCAGTCATTTGTAGAGCGCACTACATACCCGCGAGGGTCTCAAGGCGCTGGGAGGGGATGGGGGGGCGCTACTGGTCCTTAACTGGGGTGCAGTTGTTATAGAGACCTGTGTCTGCTATGTACAATCTCCTGCACATTTTACTCCCAGCAGCTCCATTCTGCTGAATCCACCAACGTTTCATAAAAAGAAAACCTATAACCAAACCTTGTCAGGATTGGCCCGGAGAATCTGGAACACCGTTCCCCCCGAAATCAGAAAGAATCCCTCAACTGCCTCATTGAAGAAAGACGTCAGAAGGGATACTGATGAACAAGTCTATGCCGGTGAACGCATGAACTATACGGCAAGACTTGATCTACCCCTTGCCTGCAGGCATGCTCACTTCTCGTAAACCATACTCTTACTCTGTTTTACTGGTTGCGTACACCTGGATCTGATGGCTTGTTCTCTAGGAGAGGTGCCCTCACCTTCTACCTGCTCGATAATGTTGTTGTTTAGGTCTCGGCCTGCGAAAGACTGCGCACATGCTCAGTCGAGCTGGCGAGATTTAATGAGGTAGGGTATTTTTCACTAGCGAGGTTAAGCCCCACCTCTCTTTTCCATTGGCTGGCGTCACCGTTCATGCTAAACCGTGGCCAGACATTGGAGAAGAGGTCCTAGAGACGTTCTTCTTTCTCTGTAAGCCCCGTCCTTTTCAGACTGGCTTACTTGACTTCCTTCTGCTGTAAAAGATTTTTTATCTTAATGGGGCCTGCTCCATAAAGATTAGAAACCTTTTACAGCAGAAGGAAGTCGGGAGAAGAGAAAGGCTACGTCAGACAACCGCTACGCGAGCGCTTGTTCTGGTTGGCTTCCCCCACCCCACTTCGACCACTCTGTAGATGGACTACGAAACTTAAATATCCTGACAAAGTCTTCTGCAGATCCTTCTTCAAATAAACGTATCTGTCTTGCTAAAAGTCTCTTGGCACTGAGACGGTTGGCTCTGCAGACAGAGATATGACAGACAGCTTCTGGGAGGCATTGTAAACTCACGAAATGGCATCGCTCACAGATCACGAGGAAGCACGCAGCCACTGCCTCTCTTCCCCCCTCACCCCCGGTGGCAAATGTAAAAGGGTCGGGTTCAAAATACCAAAAAGAAACAAACGCCGCCTTCAGCCTCCATTTCGCGGAGGGTCCTGATTCACAAATGACAGTTACGAACTGTTAACGGATAAGGTATCTCACGAGCCGCCCCGGTACCGAACGTGGTTAAGAAACTGCACACTATGTTCAATTAACGCCCAAAACGGCACTCGGCTTAAACATGCATGGAATGTATATAGTATAGATGTAGAAGCTGTAACACTTACCTCTGGAAACATTTGACTTGATTTGATTATTCGGTGTTGATTTTTTTCCCCATGCCACCGGTGCTCTAATTTTCCGTTTTCATCGCGTACATAATTTTTAATTTATAATATTTTGCGTTTGAGGATTTTTAAAATTGTATTTGTTATTGTTTTTTGTGAAAGGTCATAGTTCGTGACCCCGAGATCTGTGAGCGCTGACGTTTAGCGAGACTGTCATTATGGAAGTAAAGGAGTATGCTACGTTTGATTCGTACAACGGTGTTCCTCAGTTATGCTCCCATTGGCTGCCGGTGTAGTTGGCAACCGGACAATACGGCCATTTTTTTTCTCTCTATAGTTTTGCCGCTTCCCGGCTGAACTGTCGCTCTTCGCTTAAGGAGAAGCAGAAGCGCCGTCACTCGCCTGCTAGGTTACTGCCCAGGCAGTGAGGAGCTTTGGCCACTGAGCAAATGGCGGCTCTACACGAATTGAATAGGTATTGAGGGGCTGTAGAGTGTATGTGGGTGAACTATCAATGGATGATATATTATAGTGCCTACAATCTTTAATAGGAAATGCGTAAGGGGTAGATGGTGCAAGAAGGGAGAAGGAGAATCGGATGTAGTTCAGGGGTGGGGATGGAGGGGGGATGGGTTTTTGCTATTCTCCCCCCAGCGTGCTTATGGCTATTTGTCGCAGGACAACAGCTGGAGAGAAGCCGCCTGGCTGAGCCAGAAGGCAAAGTAAGGGAGTAGCCAGAACATTAACATACCCCCCACTTTGAACCAAGCAAACTAAACGAGTCATCATGACCCTCAGCCAGAGTGCTCCCTTCTCTCTTCATCCAGGAATCTATCCATTCATCCTTTCATCTTTCCATCCATCTGCTGATATGCACAATTTTACCTTCACATTATCTCATGCATTCATTCTATCATTCAATTTTTCGACATTCTGTCTGTCCACCCATCCATATCCAATCCTATCCATCATCTCCAAACGTATCCTTCAAATCTGTCTGTCTGTCTGTCTGTCTGTCCATTCACTCATCTATCTACCTATCTGCCATTTCACTCATTGAGTCATCCTTCCTTTTAGTCATCTATCCATCAATTTATTCACACCATCCATCTATCCATCCACTACTCCACTCATCCATCCATACCCCTTTCACTCCCCCATCCATCCTTTCACTCATCCTTCCGCTCAGCCACCCACTCATCCATCCATCCATTTACTCTTTCACTCATCCATCCATCCACGCTTTCACTCATCTGTCTATCCACTCTCTAATCACTACTACTCTCTACTACTCTCTACAACTCACTCTCTACTACTCACTTCTACTCTACTCTCGACTACTCACTCTCTACTACTCACTCTACTACTCTCTACTACTGTACTCTCTACTACTCACTCTCTACTACTCACTCTACTACTTTCTACTCTACTCTCTACTACTCACTCTCTACTACTCACTCTACTACTCTCTACTACTGTACTCTCTACTACTCACTCTCTACTACTCTCTACTATCTACTACTCTACTCTCTACTCACTCTCTACTACTCACTCTCTACTACTCACTCTCTACTACTCACTACTACCCACTACTACTCTACTCTCTATTACTCACTCTCTACTACTCTCTACTATCTACTACTCTACTCTCTACTCACTCTCTACTACTCACTCTCTACTACTCACTCTCTACTACTCACTACTACCCACTACTACTCTACTCTCTATTACTCACTCTCTACTACTCTCTAGTACACTTTACTTACCCATCAGGACACTGAAACATTTCTGAACTGAGGATCAATTTTACGGTCATATATTCTGGTCAAAGTGCAGGTTTTACAGACAACCAAAGAATACAACTGTTTGCGTATCTAGAATGTCTCTTGGAGACCGCATAGTGGTCACATTTAAGAATCTGGGCCTCCTTTAGAATGGCATATATCCCAAAGAGTCCAGAAACGGATAACTGCACAATTACCCTTCCCCCCCAACCCACTCCCTTGGAGGATACCTGCACCTCTTCCTCTATCCCCTCACACTTAGTGAAGTCAAACCCCAGCACTATTGCTTTTCTTGTTAGAGGAATATGCATGCATCCTGTTGTATCTCGTCCTGCACCCCACACTTTTCTTGCACAGGCAGCGAAATGCAATGCAATAGGTCTCGTATTGGCGAGAGATTAAGCTTTCGGCATTGTAAATGACAATGCCATTTCTTTATCTGTTTTCAAAACCAACACATAAATAAAAAGTTTGACATTTACAATGCCAATAGCTCAAACTTTTGCAAAGGCGAGACTGTTGCATTGTAAATGCTTGTTCATACATGTTGCCTTGATCATTGTAAAGTGGTCTGATACCCACAAGGGCCATGTTTGTGCTATATAAAACTTTATAAATAAATTAAAATAAATAAAATTCAGTATTTGTTAAGTGCACAGCTACCCGGAGGCATCCTGGCTCTGGGGGCCGTTGGGAAGATTAAGCGAGCTATTGCCCAGAGCTACATGGTGCTGGGCAGACCCCCGCCGCTGGAGCCGGGGATCGAACTGTGATCCCCAGCGTCCGGCGCCCTGGCAGCTGGCCGTGTCTGCCACCATCCTTGGGCTTTTGTGATCTGAAAAAGGAAAGCTTCGCTAATTTTAAAACTGCTTCTTCAGTGTGACTGCATGTCATTGCGGAGCAGTCTCGCTTGTGACCCTATATTAGGGGGGGGGCGCTTTATGCAAGATGTCTCTGCGAGCAACTAGGGTCTACTGCAAGACTTCTCCAACCTCCAGGACCTAAAAAGGATTCGGTTCCCAGTTCAACCCCCCTCGCAGAAGAACAAAGAGAATCCCACCCACACCTGAAAGAAGCAGGTGTCACAGCCGCAAGGGTGGAGGTGGAGCGGGAGGAACACAAAAAAGGTATACAAAAGAGATAAATTACTAGAGGTAGATGGAAGGCTCCCATAGCGCCCTTGGGATGCCTCACGGCAGGGGCACTGAGGGACTGAAGGGCGGCTCACCGCCATAGAAAGAGTAGAAGTGATGCTCCCGCAAGGCCCTTGGGATGACTCACGGCAGGGGTACTGAGGGAGTGAGATGTAAGGACTCAGCCTCAGGCAGAGTAGATGAGAGGCACAAACAAGGTCCTTGAGATGCCAGACAGCAGGGCCCCTGAGGAGCAGGCGAGGGGCCAACAGAGGATCCAGGGCAAGCGGGATGGCACTTGCAGTCTGGGCTGGTCCTGAAGGACACCCTTCAAGTCTGTAGCAAGCTGAAGCCTAAACCCATGAAGGGGAGGCCCAGACAGGTGCCCCCCCTCCTTAGAAGTTGAGTTGGCTGGGACCACATAATGACCAAAACGTACAAAGGTAATTGCAAAGACAATGAAATGGGTTGACATCAGTCCTGTCAAGCGTCACGCAACTGGTGTGACACTCACGCATATCAGTGCGGTGATCCGCATCACCGCACTGAATGCATTTGTCACGCATTTTGCCACCTGTGCCAGCGGCGCGCCAGCAGCTCCTGTGGCCCGGGCTCTCTAGTTCTCACGAGTTAATGCTGCCTGCGCATATTGCCGACTACTCTGTGTGTGTGCCTAAACTGAAACCACAGACACTGCAGCAGCTCTGAGCTGAGCTCTCTGAGCGGCGCCGCCGCGCTACAATGTATCTCTGCTGCTCTGAGTCCCTACGCGCGGCGTGACGTCGTCCGACAGTGTGTTCCCGTTGCCCTGGAAACTTGAGTCTGCAGGGGGGCCTGCCCGCGCAGTCGATACAGCCTCAGAGCTGTCAATCACGGCACCTGGTGGCGCAACAGGGCGCCAGGAATTATATCTGGATGTGCCGGCCTGGCTGGGATGGGCCGTCACGTCCGGGAGAAGCAGGAAGTAAAGCGGCGGGTGATTAGTGCAGGCAGCAGGGTTCATTGCGGGCGGGCCGGCGCGCATGCAGTCCTCACTCTCAGCATCATCACCCTGCCATGACACACTGTGAATTATCCCGCGCACCTATAGGCTGTGGGAGAGCGAGAGGGCGTGGCATACTTTAAACTTTGGAAGTCAGCTCACGCAGCCGGCACTCGAACCCGCCTCTGCTGCAGCTCCGCTGCTCCCAGCCTGGTTATGAACACTTATTAGAAGGCTTCCAATCCTCAGTAGACGTGTGGGGTACCGCCGCTGGAGTTGTGGCCTAGTGCCGTAGTACTGCAGCCTGGTCCCTAGGTATGTAAAAAGTTAAGAGTTCCATGCCAGTCACAATGTATTTGCGTGTGAGTGTAAAGTTTAAACATATGCTCGGTAGTCTGCCTCGGGTGTCCTTTTACACACTCGTGACCCGAGAGCGTCAGAGTATTGTGTACCTACTGCTCACTTCTGAAAAGATGCTGCCACACTCCGCCACAAACCTAGCTTCGGCACTTTTTAGACTGACACATCGTTAAACATAAGAAAGCGGCGTTTCTGAAATAGCTGTAATAATACAGAGCAGGATCCATAATTGCCGGAGTAACGAGTTGCCACTTAGAACGGGTGCAAGAGTATATTTTCAAAGGAAGTGAAACATCTAGAAGGAAAACAGCGGAACGAGAGAAAAATGGGAAAATTAGCATGCGGTTCAGACAGGTGCATTTGCCTTGTGGCGTGGTGAGGTATGCTCCACGGAATACAACATGCCAGGGGGCCTTTTGTACCCAAAGCCTCCCATTACCTTACCCCCTCCCCCCCCCCCACCCCCACTGTCCAGTCAATCCTGCAGTGCCGGCCCTCTGTGCAGTGCATGCATATATTGTGTCAATGCTTAGTGACTTCTTTTATACTGTGTGTGCCACGCACGTTAACTTATGATGTTGTATTTTTTGTTGTAGCTGCAGCCTCGGTAGGTCCTGCTTGTGACTGCACTAAAAGTAGAAAGAAGGTAGCAGCGTGTCCTCTTTGAAGTAAAGGACAAACCACACTAGACATGACAGACACATGCTGCTGTCTGGTCTGACCGCACTCGATGTGTGTAAACGATCATGCTAGAGAGTCCTAGGTCTCTGGGGACATCCCACCTTATTCCAATACTTTGGCATTCAGACCAGTGTTTCATGAAACCAGAGAGTTTCACGTCACAGCAGAGCACGACAGGATGGATGAGGGAAGAATGTCCCCTACCTCATTTTTTCAGGAGGTTGTGATAACACACTGAGACAGAGAGAAGGGGAGGGGGAGACTAGTCAAGAAAGGAATAGGAAGATTGTATAATAAGGCAGTGGAGTACGATGACGTTGCAGAGGTATCGGAGAAAGGGTGAAGCTGAGAGGGAAAATGGTGAGACTTGGGAGACAAGATACAGCAAGGGAAAGCAGGTGCTGAGCAGGAATGAGGAAGAGACATGGGGCAGGGGAGAAACAGGCATTGAAATATATGGGACAAACAAGGAGAAGTAGGCACATGGTAAGCAAAACGCTGACAACTGGAAAGAGACAAACTGTGCAAGATTAAAAGGGCCAGGAAAGAGCCAGAGAGCAGAGCAACACAGATGAGAATAGCACTGATTTACTTAGCAGGAATCAGTTTATAATTGGACACATCATGTATACTTTTTCATAATATAATGGACGACGTCACCTTTAGCGAACTACATCAGGCAAGCATTCTCCAATAATATTGGATAGCAAAATAAAAGGCACACACCCTATTGTGCATTATTTGAAATGATATGCAATTGTGGGTTATAATCCTTATATGACTGGATAACTTTATTTACATTGCTTTTTATGTTTTGTTTTGGAAAAGGCCAGCGTGTCATCAATCAGCCTGTACTATAAGTAAAGTTACAGCTCGTCTGCATTAATTGCAGTCACTGTCTGCCAGTCTTAATCATGATGATACATTTGTTTAACAGTAAAATTAGTTTACAAGGGCCCTAAATTAGTGCCCTTCATTTTCTGGTGCTTTTCAGCAGTTGTAAGGTTTTAGAATTTCTCGATGCTCAAATGGGTATAATTTCTAATATTTTAATGTTTCGCTCGTCTTCATTGCTTGATTTTGCTCGCGAAAAAGTGTCACTCTTAGTCGTTGAAATGTCACTCATAATTACTCTGAAATTATGGAAATGTCACACACAGCAATCTGAAACCTTGGCAGCTATGTGACATGGATATTAAAATGACAATTGGAATGACCATGAGTTTTGCAAAATGTGTAACCATGTTATGTTGAATAAACTGCGACCTTTTAAGGCACCAAAGCACGTTGTATGTGGTGTGATTTTGAAGGGTAAGATGGACGCAGTTTAACCTGTTGCGTGCTTCTGTCGGCCAACGGCCGTCACATGCACTCCCTCTATGGTACTGCACACGTCTGTTGGCCGACGCGACCCCGCCCATTCATCAAAGGTCCCGCACCGCGGCGGAATTGCTGCAGCGGTGAAAGGGTTAAAGCAGGGGATGGGAAGGACAACCCGCCTCCTGGGAGTGGTTTGACTTTTGAGATGAATGTAATGTTCTGAGTCCAACTGCAGATACTAAAAGGGACGGCCATATTCAGGCAACAGGGCACATCTGTGTGTCCACGGCATTGGCACTTTGTGCTACTGAACGCTTTATACTTTGAAGATGGCCGCTCAACAAGATTTGGGCAGCCTTTGGGATGCGTCTACAATAGGTCCAACTGCACGTTTCCTGTAACTTTTCTAAGAGTGAAGGTAAAATCTTTAACTGGAAGCGCCCCCTCCCGGTGCTTGGCAAGGAACATTTACTGCATTCCTTAGTTTTCCACTATTTTGGGTTCATATTTATTTTAATGTTCGTTTCTCCATTTCGTTTTCCTGGTGACACTTTTCGTTATTTTTGGTTATCTACTGGTCTTGGATCTACCACCTTTTCTGGGAGTCTTTTCTCCTTTTCAGTAACTTTGAACGCCTCGTGTCTTTTCACTCATCTTTGCTTCTGCTCCAATGAACTGTTCAGGTTTGTGTTTAACCTTACTCTGGACATCGACTGCTGTATTTTTTAATTTGTAGTTGTCAGTGTGTGTCTGTTAAGCACAGTTTCTATTTGCACTTTCTCTGGGGTTCACCTTATCCCTTAGGCCATGACCCCAAAGGGGGGCCGGGGTTCCACTGCTTCAACCGTTCACTCCTGTGAACAGAACTGAGGGGTCACCCCTCCATAGTCCGTTATCTCACACACAGGACCCCCTTTCCTCGCTGCTTCCGGGTTGTCTTTGCTAATGTCCCCTTGTGTCTCTTTCAACTCTTTCATAGTTCCTTGCTTCTCCTTCTTGGCGTCTCTCCTGGTAGTCCCACTCGCCACCTTTCTGTGTCACCGGTTGTGTCCGATGCTGTCCGCTGATCACACTCTTCGGTCTCTCACACACCTCGGGGTCACCCCAGGTCCCCTCTCACACTTCCACCCAGCCCTGGGCCTCTCTCTTTTAGCATGTTGCATGCTGGGACTTGTAGGTCGTACAGTGGTTAAAACTACCGATCCCAGAATGCAAAGAGCCGGACGCCACTTTTTGTGAATGTCAAACTCTATCTCTGTTCATTCCCCCTATGAAGTAGCACCAGGTGGAAACAAAACCTGGCAAGCCATGAAGGAACATTGACAGGGCTTCTGAGAGCTGGGCTCCCACCTCTAATGGAGAACAGAGATATACAAATGGGCTTTTAGTCTGGCCTCTTGTTCTATTGGTCTGTTCAAGTGTCATTTACATTTGGTTTCCTCCCACCACAGCCTACAGTAGGCCAGTGGCTCCGCCCACTTGAGCCTGTTGCTCTTGCACGTGTGCATCTGTCTAGATTAGAACAATGTTTCCCAAACTGAGGGTCACGACCCACTGGTGGGTCCCATGCTGATTTTTGGTGGGTTGTAAAAGTCAGAGCAATAAGTAAAGACGCGTTTAAATTCCAAGTTTAACTTGTCACATTTGTCAATGATTCAAAGACAGAGGTCAAAGGTCAGGCTGCTTTAGTCTTTTAACATGGGGATTGGTGTTTACTTTCCTTTCTGTCTCCAAAGTGAGAGGAAACTTTACAGTGAATTATGTGATAATGCAGGATGTTATTGTTTGCAAAACACAACAAAATGTAAATGCAGCTAAATAAACTGTATGCATCCAGCAGTTAGGAATTCATCATTATTTTATAATTCAGAAATGTGATAGAAACAAATATTTAAATATGATTTACAGCCACATCCACTCTTGTCTGTTTGTTTACAGCCATCTCTACTCTTATCTGTTTGTTTACAGCCAGCCATCTCCACTCTCGTCTGTTGTTTAAAGCCATCTCCACTCTCGTCTGTTGTTTAAAGCCATCTGCACTCTCGTCTGTTGTTTAAAGCCATCTCCACTCTCGTCTGTTTACAGCCATCTCCACTCTCTTCTGTTTACAGTCACCCACACTCTTGTCTGTTTATTTACAGCCATCTCTACTCTTACCTGTTTGTATACAGCCATCTCCACTCTCTTTTGTTTGTTTACAGCAATCTCCACTCCCGTCTGTTTGCTTTCAGCCATCTCCACTCTCCTCTGTTGACAACCACCTCCACTCTTGTCTGTTTACAGCCATCTCCACTCTCTTCTGTTTGTTTACAGCCATCTCCACTCTCCTCTATTTACAGTCACCCACACTCTTGTCTGTTTATTTACAGCCATCTCTACTCTTACCTGTTTGTATACAGCCATCTCCACTCTCTTTTGTTTGTTTACAGCAATCTCCACTCCCGTCTGTTTGCTTTCAGCCATCTCCACTCTCCTCTGTTGACAGCCACCTCCACTCTCGTCTGTTTACAGCCATCTCCACTCTCTTCTGTTTGTTTACAGCCATCTCCACTCTCCTCTATTTACAGTCACCCACACTCTTGTCTGTTTATTTACAGCCATCTCTACTCTTACCTGTTTGTATACAGCCATCTCCACTCTCTTTTGTTTGTTTACAGCAATCTCCACTTCCGTCTGTTTGCTTTCAGCCATCTCCACTCTCCTCTGTTGACAGCCACCTCCACTCTCGTCTGTTTACAGCCATCTCCACTCTCTTCTGTTTGTTTACAGCCATCTCCACTCTCCTCTATTTACAGTCACCCACACTCTTGTCTGTTTATTTACAGCCATCTCTACTCTTACCTGTTTGTATACAGCCATCTCCACTCTCTTTTGTTTGTTTACAGCAATCTCCACTCCCGTCTGTTTGCTTTCAGCCATCTCCACTCTCCTCTGTTGACAGCCACCTCCACTCTTGTCTGTTTACAGCCATCTCCACTCTTGTCTGTTTGTTTAAAGCCATCTCCTCTCTTGTCTGTTGTTTAAAGCCACCTCCACGCTCATCTGTTTACAGCCATCTCCACTCTTGTCAGTTTGTTTAAAGCCATCTCCACTCTTGTCTGTTGTTTAAAGCCACCTCCACTCTGGTCTGTTTAGAGCCATCTCCACTCTTTTCTGTTTGTTTACAGCAATCTCCACTCTTGTCTGTTGTTTAAAGCCATCTCCTCTCTTGTCTGTTGTTTAAAGCCACCTCCACGCTCATCTCTTTACAGCCATCTCCACTCTTGTCAGTTTGTTTAAAGCCATCTCCACTCTTGTCTGTTGTTTAAAGCCACCTCCACTCTGGTCTGTTTACAGCCATCTCCACTCTTGTCTGTTTGTTTAAAGCAATCTCCACTCTTGTCTGTTGTTTAAAGCCACCTCCACTCTGGTCTGTTTACAGCCATCTCCACTCTTGTCTGTTGACGGCCACCTCCACTCTTGTCTATTTACAGCCATTTCCACTCTTGTCTGTTTGTTTAAAGCCACCTCCACTCTCGTCTGTTTAAAGCCATATCCACTCTTGTCTGTTTGTTTAAAGCCATCTCCACTCTTGTCTGTTGTTTAAAGCCACCTCCACTCTCGTCTGTTTACAGCCATCTCCACTCTTGTGTGTTGTTTAAAGCCACCTCCACTCTCGTCTGTTTAAAGCCATATCCACACTTGTCTGTTTGTTTAAAGCCATCTCCACTCTTGTCTGTTGTTTAAAGCCACCTCCACTCTCGTCTGTTTACAGCCATCTCCACTCTTGTGTGTTTGTGTACAGCCATGTCCGTTATTCTCTGCCATCAATATATAATTCTATATATTCCATCTCACTGAGCCCAATTCCCAAAGGGCCTCTGCACTTGTGGTAGGAAGTCCCGCAGTCATGGCGGCGGCCTTGCACTCGTGGCAGGAGGTCCCGCAGTCATGGCGACGGCCTTGCACTCGTGGCAGGAGGTCCCGCAGTCATGGCGGCGGCCTTGCACTTGTGGCAGGAAGTCCCGCAGTCATGGCGGCGCCCTTGCACTCGTGGCAGGAGGTCCCGCAGTCATGGCAGCGGCCTTGCACTCGTGGCAGGAGGTCCCGCAGTCGTGGTGGCGGCCTTGCACTCGTGGCAGGACCTCAGCATTGCAGTTTCTCATAGCGGAGATCCTGCTACTAGTGCAGGGCCTGCGCCATGACTGCGATGCCTCCGCTATGAGTGCAGACTCCTGCTATGAGTGCAGGCCCCCCACCGGTTCAGGCCTCCTGCCATGACTGGGGGCCCCCACCACGAATGCCGGCTCCTGCCATGACTGCGGGGCCTCCGTCATGAGGGCGAGCGCCTCACCACATCTGCAGGCCCCCACCACAAGTGCAGGTCCCTGCCACAAGTGTGGGCCTCTGATACAACTGCGGGGACATCTGACACAACTGTGGGGTGTCTGCCATGAGTGGGGGCCCCTGCCAAGAATGCGGGGCGTCTGCCACGGGTACAGAGGCCCTTTGTGAATCAGGGCCTGAGTGAAGATGTCACTCACAACAGAGGGCTTCCCTAACGCACTGAGTGACCCGGCATTCATTCAAAAGTCCCTCTCTTGGGTGACGTGAGGTGTGATCATCGGCAGTAGGTGTGTGGCAGCAGTGTAACTGACCGCTCACTTTACGATGAGCCTGATTTCAAGTTTGGTGGACGTACAAACTTGACGAATATCCTGTCCACCATATTACAAGTGCCGTAGGATAATATGGACTCGTAATCCCGCGGATGGGATATCCGACACGTTTGTGATGGAGTAACCCAGTCCGCCAAACCCTAAACTAGGCCCTTGTTCTACACGCGAATAGCTGATCCACTCCATGTTTTCCTTTGCATTCTGGTACTTGTAGTCCCGATTACGTAATTCAATAAACAGGACTACAAGTCCCAGAAGCCTCAGCGAGAGCCTGGAGCGGAGGAGCCTCCTACGCATGGAGCTGGGATACTCGAGAGCGCCTGGAAGGCAGGCCTCGCAGCCCTACTGCTGCTCCTGGACGGCTGCGATCTGAATGTGTGTTGGACACAGATGAGCGCGCGTGAGCTCATGTCTTGGAAGGGACCGGAGGGAGGAGTGTTTCCCAATCCACTGTTTCATGTGTGCGCTAAACGGATCACTAAACTAAACCAGAAGCGGCCCATGTACAGAGCAAAGCGCTCCCAGATGCCGCTCATGCGAGGATAGCGCCTCCGAGGAGCCGGCTCGTCTCTGTACCTCACCCGGGCCAGGCTGCTGTCCGGAGGGGTCACCCCAGGACAGCAGATGGGCCCTGGGTGGACTGCTGCTATGGAGACCGCTGGGGGAAATATGAAATGCATCCTGACAACTGATACAGGCAGCAGGAAAACTGCAACTGATGTCCACCTGGGCAGCCGGACGGCACGCTCCTGGGGTGGGACACAGGCCTGGGGCTTCCTGGCCCTGGTGGCAGGGGGGCCTGGTGCCCTCCTGGCCCTGCTGAGGGGGGGACTGGTGCCCTCCTGGCCCAGGTGGGGGGGTGGCTGGTGCCCTCCTGCCCCTGGTGGAGGGGGGACTGCTGCCCCCCTAGCCCTGCTGAGGGGGGGACTGGTGCCCTCCTGGTGCTGGTGGGGAGGGGTAGGGCTGGTGCCCTCCTGGCCCTGGTGGGGAGGGGTAGGGCTGGTGCCCTCCTGTCTGAGGTGTAGAGGAGGGCATTTGACAGTGGGGGACAAGGAGGGGCGGTGAGGCCAAATGCCCTCCTGCCCTCCTGGCTCTGGTGGAGACAGGATTGTAGGGGTACCGATAGGGGAGGGGTTAGGTGACCACTTGTGCTCCTTGTTCCAAAGCAAGCCATACAGGAGATAGTAGGGACTGACAGGATGGCAGGGGTGACCCTGGTCACTGCTGCCCCCGCTGTAGACAGGATGGCATGTGCTATTTTCACACTTGGGGAGAATGTTGGAACACCCCTCTCTTGGGGAGTATGTTGGTACATTCTTCTCTTGGGGAGTATGTTGGTATACCCCTCTCTTGGGGAGAATGTTGGAACACCCCTCTCTTGGGGAGTATGTTGGTACATTCTTCTCTTGGGGAGTATGTTGGTACACCCCTCTCTTGGGGAGAATGTTGGTACATCCCTCTCTTGGGGAGAATGTTGGTACACCCTTCTCTTGGGGAGAATGTTGGTACACCCCTCTCTTGGGGAGAATGTTGGAACACCCCTCTCTTGGGGAGTATGTTGGTACATTCTTCTCTTGGGGAGTATGTTGGAACATCCCTCTCTTTGGGAGAACGTTGATACATCCCTCTTTTAGGGATCATGATGGTACACCCCTCTCTTTTGGAGAATGCAGGTAAATCACTCTCTTGGGGAGAATGTTGGTGTCCGGCACTTTCCGGGACTATGTTGGGAACACAGTCAGGGACTTGGGCAAGGAATGAGGACTAGGTAGAAAACGTACACAGAAAGAGTAGTACCGCGCTGCCCAGGATCACACAAGAAGGTAGAGGAGGAAAAGGGATCCAAAGGAGAAGCCTGTACAAGCGAATAAGATGGCTAAGACCCTGAAAGGACAGGCCCTTATGAAGTAATTTAGCATTCAGAAAAACAACACCCATTACGAATGTGCAAGACATATATATGAAACAACATTAACAATAAAGGGAGTGTGGGGTAAAGCACTCAGGAGCTCCACACGGGAAGACTGAAGCTCAGTAAGTTTCTTACCCGCAATTGCTGTTACAGATACTGACTGCAAATACCCACATGTAGGATATGGATGCAAAGGCAGGGTCTGTGGAGATTATACCTCTGGTGATGTTATAAATGTAACTCAAAGACAAAACTCACAGTGAACAAGAAACACCACTTAGGTAGTCAGCTGAGCCCACGAATCCTGGCGATCAAACAGGAACGCGCAAGGCAGTAACAGCAAGAGGGTAGAACTAAACACAAGCACAATAGACAAGGAGCTAGCAAGGAGGAGTGCTTATCAGGAAAGGAAGGAAATCACAGGGCACGCTTGGCAGAAAGCAGGTAACAAACATACAAGGTAACAGAAGTAAGACAGCAGAATAAAAAGGCAGCAAACTAGGAACGGGAACCAAGGAATTGGGAAGCAAGGCAGGGACTGGAAACGGATATACAGAAGGGGAGGCTACAGGGGTATACTAGAATAGTGCAGGTTCAGGAATCAAGAAAACAAAGTAGCATAGAAGGCAGTGCTGGGGCAGGAACAAGAAGTGAGCTAAGGCTCAGGAGTCAAGGCAGCACTGCAGACAGTGCCAGTTCAGGAACAGGGAAATTACTAGAGCTCAGGAGTCAAGGTAGCACTGCAGGCAGTGCTAGTTCAGGAACAGGGAATTACTAAAGCTTCAGGAGTCAAGGTAGCATTGCAGGCAGTGCCAGTTCAAGGGAACAGGAAATAGCTACGGCTCAGGAAACAAGAAGTCAAGAGAGCACTGCAAGCAGTGCAAATCAGGAACAAGAAACAGCTAAAGCCCAAGAACAGGAACAAAGAATAACTATAGCTCAGAAAACAAGGTAGCACTGCAGACAGTGCTCATTCTGGCACAAGGAATGACGGCTACAGCTCAGGAAGCAAGGAAACAAGAGACCACTGCAAGCAGTGCAAATCAGGAACAAGAAATAGCTGAAGCTCAGGGACAAAGAATAACTATAGCTCAGGAACTCAGGAAACTAGGTAGCACTGCAGCCAGCACTAATTCAGGCCAAGGATTAGCTATAGCTCAGGAATCAAGGAACAAGGATTAACTATAGCTCCGGAATCAAGGATAACAAAAGTAGGGGTGGGCGGAATTTGCGTAATCACATTACGCAAATCCCCGCAAAACGGTAAAAAATCCCCGCGAACACGCAGAAATTCTGCGTGCTCGCTGGGAAATATCTCTCGAACACGCATTTGAGAACGCGAACAAGCAAAATATTTCGCGAAGTCATGGAACGCAGAATTTTGGGCAATTTCGCATTCTCCGCGGAATGTGAAATTGCCAAAATTCCACAAATTCCGCGAACGGAACGGAATTTACCGCCCAGGCCTAAACAAAAGTTCAGGGAACAAGGATCGGTCTCACCGGTACACAGCTACAATCCTGGGCTGAAGGGAGCTGGGTCCTAAAATAACTCACAGTCCTCATGCACATCAGGTGCGAGCAGGCTGTCGGCAGCCAGTCACAGGTGAGCTGAATTTCTCCACCCATCCTTGGCCTGCAGGGGTTGAGACAAAGCAGTGAGCAGGGGATTATAGGTAATGGAGTTTCCAGCATGAGCAGACTGGCTTCCACAAAACCCGGCATGGATTGGGAATGGATGTCAATTCCTAAATGGTGTCCAAATGCCTGGAAGTCAGGATATGCAAACAGGAGAGTGTCTGGAAGCATATAAGAACACTGGAAAGCCCCACAATTCGGCCACTGGTGGTGGGTACGAGAGCACAGGGAGCGAATCATGACAGTTGGTACATCCTTATCTTTCAGAGAATGTTGATCCATCCCTCTCTTGGGGTGAATGTTGGTACATCCCTCTCTTCGGGAGAATGTTGGTACATCCCTCTCTTCGGGAGAATGTTGGTATATACCTCTCTTGGGGAGAATGTTGGTATATTCCTCTCTTGGGGAGAATGTTGATACATCCCTCTCTTGGGAAGAATGTTGGTACAACCCTCTCTTGGGGAGAATGTTGGTACACCCCTCTCTTGGGGAGAATGTTGATACACCCCTCTCTTGGGGAGAATGTTGGTAAACCCCTCTCTTGGGGAGAATGTTGGTACACCCCTCTCTTGGGGAGAATGTTGGTAAACCCCTCTCCTGGCGAGAATGTTGATACACCCCTCTCTTGGGGAGAATGTTGGTAAACCCCTCTCTTGGGGAGAATGTTGGTACACCCCTCTCTTGGGGAGAATGTTGATACACCCCTCTCTTGGGGAGAATGTTGATACACCCCTCTCTTGGGGAGAATGTTGGTACACCCCTCTCTTGGGGAGAATGTTGGTAAACCCCTCTCTTGGGGAGAATGTTGGTGAACCCCTCTCTTGGGGAGAATGTTGGTACACCCCTCTCTTGGGGAGAATGTTGGTGAACCCCTCTCTTGGGGAGAATGTTGATACACCACTCACTTGGGGAGAATGTTGGTGAACCCCTCTCTTGGGGAGAATGTTGATACACCACTCACTTGGGGAGAATGTTGGTGAACCCCTCTCTTGGGGAGAATGTTGATACACCCCTCTCTTGGGGAGAATGTTGGTAAACCCCTCTCTAAGGGATAATGCTGGTACATTCCTCTCTTAGGAAGAATGATGGTACACCCCTGTCTTTCAGAGAATGCCGGTACATCCTTCTCTTGGGGAGAATGGTGGAACTCCCCTCTCTTTCGGAGAATGTTGGTACATCCTACTCTTTCATAGAATATCGGTACACCCCTCTCTTTGGAAGAACGTTGATACATCTCTCTCTTGGGGAGCCGAGAAGGTTCCACACTTAGCTTGCCAACCCCAGAGACTTGCATCTGATTCTAATAGCGGATCTAGGGAGAGTGGGATGACTGAACTATGCGCATAGATGGCATAGCCATACGTTTATTTCCTCTTTTGCCTCCATGTCTAAGGAAACCATCTCTGAGAATTCTATACCCCTCTGTAAATGTCTGATCTTTAGCCCTGCAACAAAGGTGCCCTGGAAAGATCAGTGACACAAAAGGAAGGAATGGGGTCCAAGGGAAGTTGAGGGACCAGCGGTCACCGCCCCGCCAGTTGGTTTTCGCTGAAACAGCGACACTTTTGGCATCTGCTGGTTGGAGCCATTCTTCCGGATAGCAGGACACGACCATTGCGCATTGCCACTCTCTCAATAGATTTGCATGCACCATCGTGAATGGCAGCCCCAGCCCCCGATGGGGTATATTGTATCCAGGTGATCCTGAATGACAATGCTTCAGACATGATGTCACATACCCAGAGGTGTGTTTTTTGACAATTTAACTAATTAAGCAAACCACAGCCTTGCATTTGGATTACATCTTCAGACAAGGCATATTGCCCATAACACATTAGGAACGCCTCACACTACTAGAAAGTCTACTAACTGGCACTTCTGTGCCCTGGTTGATACTGTGAACAGTTTTCTCTAATTTGTATACACAATTAAAGTGGTGTCTACTTTAATATTGCTACATTGGTCTGACTCTTTTAAACATCCTTCTTCCAGAGCGGTGCCCCTCCCCATAGCTGTTGCCAGGCTGAGGTGAGGCCTCTTGTCCGTAAACAACGGGTAAGACAATGTTTGACCTTTCCTTATTAAATGCACTATGGTGGCATGCCAGTGATGAGGACAATGACTCACACGCTCTACAAATGTTCCTATTTACATGATTTAAGACACATGCATTTCATTTCTCCTGTTGCTTTTGTTTCCTACAGGTAAAACCAGTAAATCGAGTTCACCAAAAGTCCGATTACTGGTTTGGATTTATCTCTTATTACCTTTCACTTTCTCATTTAGTTCATCGCAGTAGCACTTTGTTTATAGGTCCTGGTGAAGGCAGTGACACCCATGTGGGTCGATTACGCCGAAACATGTAGACCTGGTTCATCTGTCACATGCAAATACAATCGTTCCCATACTGCAGGGGCACTGTTTTTAACACTGACACTAGGAATGAGCCAATAACATTTATTTTTCGCTCCTGGTAGTTCGTTTTAGCATCACTTAACCTCACGTTTTGAAATTTATTTTGACTGCTCTGTGCCCGTTACCCAACCGGTTTAGTGTTTCACATCTCTAGGATTTAGTATATCCTTCACAGAGTAGGAATTTAAAACATCCCTCACAGTGAGGGGGTTGAAGCCCTTGGTGGGCTAGGAGTCTCCTCCAAGAGGAGAATGCCAGATGGTGAAGCATGCCACCTTGTTGGGTGATGGGATTTCATCCTAATTAAAGCACTATCCCACTAGTAACAGGATAGCATCGCTTTTGTCTCTCTAAGGGCTATTTTGGCACTTTAGACCCGAGGATTTCATATGTTTTTTCAGCCCTGGAAAGTTCGCCTGAATCAAGGACGAAAAAAGGCCCACCAGCCTCATCACCTGCCGGAGTTAAACCCGCCGCCGAGCCAATACCAGCTCAACTCTTTATTACCTTTAACTTTTCTCTAGGAGGATCTTTGTCTGAGTCTCCTAAGAGCACAAAAAACATCTTTTTTACGGTTCCAAATCTGCTTTCTCCACATTTACGATAAAACGTAGAGACTGGATTCATTTTGTGGCCATCTCTACTCGCTTCAGCAAGAGATTCTTTTCCTGGTCTAGGAATATCGTGTTATCCATTAACACCACCATCCTCAGCCCTGGGGACCGTGGAGCTGCCACAACTGGTTTTATCAGCTTGGTAAAGGACCAAGGATTAGAGGAGGGAGCAAATGGAAGAGATTTGAACATGCACACTTGCCGTAGCCGAAAGAAATGCAGATATTCCCTGAGACCATGACAGACCAGAGCATCCAAACCAACCACAAAACCAGCTCCAGCCACCATCTGAGGAACTGGGGGGCATATTACCAAGCCTGGCGATAAAATATTATTGCCGCTTTAGCGGCCGTTTTCGGCCGCTAAGCGCCGATAATTATATCGACCTATTCAGCAAGCTGTCGCTAACTGATGTTAGCAACAGCTTTGAGGCGATTGCAAGCGGTTTGGGGCCCGCTTTGCATGTCAGCGATATTTATCGCTAATGACATGAAAAGTGGGCGTACCCAACATGTTAGCCACTGAACATCGCTATCGCCTATTGGCAAGGCAGGCGTAGCGATGGAAATATTTGCGCTAAGCGCAAATATCTCCAAAAGCTAACGCCTGCTCAGACCAGTTCTTAGCCATTATATCCAATGGGAGGTGGATATTATGGCTAAGACCCTATTGGTGTTAATGCGTGAATATTGCTGTATTCTCAGCGATATTCACACATTTCGCCGCTATCGCCGTATATTTTATCGCTTTAGAGCTAAACGTTGCTAATAGCACTTTATCTCTGCGATAATATCCAGCAATGCGCGGCGATAAAAAAAAACTTGCTAATCCCATTTAGCGATAAATATCACTAGTTGTTGGTAATATGCCCCCTGACCTCTAACCCTTGGACCTCGAGAGGGAGATTCTAAGATGTAAGCTCTTAAAGCCCAAACAGCACTTCCTCACTTGTTGAGCGAGCGTTAGGCATTTAAATAGAAGACTCTGGTTTCCCAAGTGGAAAAAACAAACTTACACTTAGTGCAAGGAAACTACTCCCTCTAAACATGCGCCCCTCAAGGCAAACAATCAGTAAAACAAAGCAATGCTATAAACAGCCTCTTAACATATTTTAAATATTTAATAAACAAATGACATTGTGCAAGCACTACGTAACACAGTACATAGGTGCAACACATACTTTAGTCAAGCAGAAAGAAAAGAGGCATGTTGGTTGGACTGCCCCTATTTAGAGTGGTTTGATGTATTTTCTTTATGTTGTTACTTCCTGCCCAGGAGAGTGGGATCATGGGAAATGTAGTGCTGTGAAGGTGCCGTTCAATAGAGGCCCTCTGTCTTCTCTCACAGACAGCATGGCCCACCGTCCCCACCCTACAGCCATGTGTCAGCTACCCCCATCAACAGTGCCTCCAAAAAGGTAGGTAGCCATCTCACTGGGGAGGGAGTTGTTGAGCCCTAACAGCAAGACCACAACTCTCACAAGGCCCTTTGTCTTCCCTCACAGACAGCATGGCGTCAAATGACCCCCACGTCCCGCACTTGGTAGCCAACTCTGGAAACCCCCATAAGTTTTTAGGACGTGGACATAAAGCTAATACCATAGAGAGGCACAGGATTCACAGTGTCAGTGATGAAGTCACGTGTAACTGCAAAACAAAATACAAGAACGCGATCACAAAAAGCCAATGTGCAAGTCCCATTGCCTCAAAGCAGAAAGACTCCGGTCAACACAGCACATACATGGAAACTCTGTCAAACCTCCAAACCCCAGGAGGTAAGTACAAGAAGCATAACACAAATCATGAAGGTGCAGCATAGTAGTCAGATACTCATAGAAAAGACACAAATGTCCAAGCATGAACTGAATCGGATGTGCAACAAGTTGGTACCAGAGGACATGTCCTCGGAAATACAATATCTGTCCATATGAATTTGTTTCTTCAGCCATGACACATCGCTAACGAGCAATGTATGTACCTCCACATCACGTTCGACTGCTGACAAACTGTTATGAATGAATAGTAATGCCAAGGTAAAAAGTAAGGCCATCTCAAATGAAATGTGCTAAACATGAACATCAAAGTTGTGCTGTGTACTGAACATGCTGACAATATGATCTCGCTACAACAGGTGACTCGCTAGCAACAGCAGGTGCACGTGACATGGACGAGCTCAGGCAGTCTCCCCCCCTGGAAGGTGAACCCTCGGATGCACACTCCCTGGTCTTTTCGGATGAGGAGGAACGACCTGGCCCCTCCGGCGTGCCCAGGACAGCACTGTCCCCACCACCACCACGACTCCCATAACAGCTGCACTGCCAACGCAGACCCCTGCAGTAACGACCTGTGTGGCGGATCTCAGACAAAATATCGAGTTCAAAAATATAGACTTACCAAAATATCGATGCCAAAATATAGAATGCAAAAATATCGAATTCCTATCTACAAACAGGTAGGTACAAAAATATCGAATCAAAAATATCATTGTAAAAAATATAGTTAGTCAAAATATCAATTTTTTTTTAAATGTCTTCAAAGTAATTTAAAATTAATGAAATAATAAATATAATTAACTAAAACATACTTAAAAATACTTAAATAAGGGGCGTGGCTTCGAGAGCGGCAATGGCGGTCGTAGCTTCTTAGAGCTCCCGCTTGCCCGTGACACATCCGTCCATTTATCCTGGTCCCCGAGCCTTTATGACACACCCCGAGTGAGGCGAATACATCTGAGGGCACCGGGCCTCTTCCGGTGCAGTCGACGGCGATCCTGGTGTTTTGGTCACGGCTGGGAGGCAGGGAGAAGAGTGCGGCCTGGTGCGCAGCCGGAAGCCGGGACCTTGATTTTGGCGCTCCCCGTCCGGGAAGCACCTGTGTGGCGCGGCCGCCTTGCCACTTCTCCGCTACCGATTTGACCCGGCGGGACGAGAGAAGACAGATACTGTCCCCCCGGGAGTCCAGCCAATACGCCATTGTCTCGGAGGGGCGAGGCTTGCTCCATTGGTTACTGGGGCCTAGCGGGACCGGCGGAGCCGGGGGCCTCGAGTTTCGCGGCTCCCGCCCGGGGCTTGTGATGGACTGTGGCCGCCTCCGGGACTGGATGACGCCTCACCATTGCCTCTCATCACACGAGGGCCACTTCACAGCGGTGCGGCGGTTGGTGAGCACATCGTGAGTACCCCCATCTGGACCCACGGGCATTGACGGCAGGGGCGGCAGGATTAAGGGTGCACAGAAGGCGAAACAAGCCCCATTGATGCGCTGAAAGACTTATGGGATAGCGTGGGGGTGGCTCCTGAGGCCTGCTACCCTTCACTGGAACTGGGATAATAGAGGAGCGTCCGAGTGAGCACATCTGGTGGTGGGACGTGTTCGGCTGGAGGGGTCCCCATTGGGTTGGACGGAGGACGTGGGAGACCCCATATCGCCGCACCTCTGTTGACTGCTGGTGGCCCACGGGCGGGTGGAGATCATGACCCGCGGAGGAGGTGGTAGCCAAACCAAGCAGCCAACCATCGACAAGTTCACGGGACCTACTGGAGGTCCAGGCCCATCGGGCGGGGGACAACATCAACCACCGCCCCCCCCGGACAATACCGCCCTCATGGCCGCCATCACCCAGTCCAGAGACATGCTGGACGCCAAAATTGGCGCAGTGGGCGCGGATGTTACCCTGATACGCCAAGACCTACGGAACGCGGTGGCACGGATTACCGAGGCGGAATCCAGAATTTCTGTAGTGGAGGACGATGTTGGGTCCTTGAAGAAACGACTGGCGGTGGTGGAATCGGTGCAGAAGAATCTGGCGCTTAGGGCTGAAGATGCGGAAGGGCGCGCTCGTCGTAATAATCTCCGCTTTGTTGGTTTTCCGGAACGGTGTGAAAAGGGGAACATGGAACAGTTCCTAACTCAGTGGTTGCAGAGCTGGCTGCCTCCGGGGATCCTGTCCACGTGCTTTGTCATTGAACGCGCACATCGCGCCTTGACCCAGAGGCCGCCGGAGGGTGAGCGGCCCAGGGCAGTGATCGCTCGACTGTTGAACTACCACGACCGCGATGTTATCCTGCGGGAAGCGAGGACCAGGGATGCCATCCTATATGAAAACCACAAGATCATGGTGTTCCCTGATTATACCAAACTCGTGCAGCAGAGGCGACAGTCCTTCATGAACGCTAAGGCGAAGCTCCGTGGTCTGGGTCTCCAATACTCCCTGCTGTACCCTGCTCGCCTGAGAGTAATTTTCCAATCCAAGACGTTGTTTTTTGATTCTCCGGAAGATTTGTTTCGCTGGACGGATGAAACGGTGGCGCTCAGACCACATGCCCAGCCGGGACTGAATCCCGGGTCCTCGAGGGGTTCCTCACCGGAACGCAGAGATCAACCGACCAAGGGCAAGAGACACTGGAGATCTAGGTCACGAAAGCGGTCGGCCTCTGCCTCTGGTGCGCAGGGAGGCGGTGGAACGGAAGATTCGGACCGGTCTGGGAAGTGACATTGCTACTTTCAGGTACTCTGTGTTCCTTGTTTGATGGTGTGGCTCCCGGGGAGGGGAGAAGTAATGGCGGTGGCCCGGCGAACTGGACGCTTTCCTGATGCCTCAGCGTCATCTCGAGACTGTGTTCTTAGAGTTAAATGGGGTGGTGGAAACGGGCTCGGGTACAGCCGATTGGGGGCTGTCCCTCTCCTACCCTTGTAGGAGTTGTTTTTTTTGGGGGGGGGTGGCGACAATGGGTTTAAGGGTGTTGGGATCCATTGGCATGGTTGGTCTGGGGCCCTCTGTTTTGGGCCTGGGACTGCCCATGCCGCGACAGATGCTTCATGGTTCTGTGAGGTGTAGGGGGGGGTGGTTGGGGGAATGGACAGTACAGGAGGGAACAGCAGTTGCGGTCCCTGAAGTTTCTGAGTTTTGGGGTAGTGGGGGGGGGATGCACGTGCTTTCTATGAGGATACAGAGGTTGTTGAGTGGTGGGTGGAGTGGACACGGGGGGCCTTCCTGGTGGACTCCAACTGACTATGGCTGATACAGTACACGGACTCCCGGTGGAGTCTCTAAGTGTGGTTACATGGAATGTAAGGGGGATGTTAGACAAGGTAAAACGTGGGGTTGTCTTGCGCTGGGGGAAAAGAGCCGCTGCAGATGTGCTTCTGCTTCAGGAGACTCATATGATGGGGTCGAAGGCGCTCAGCCTGCAGCGATTGGGATATCAGCAGGTATACCATGCTGGTTTTACCAGGGGGTCCAGAGGAGTGGCTGTTCTAATCCATCGTAGGGTGGCGTTTGTACACGAAAAGACGTGGGCTGACCCGCAGGGTCGTTATCTATTTGTCAAGGGCAGGGTGGGTACGGAGCCCGTGGTCCTTGGGAGTGTCTATGCCCCCCCCCCTGCAGTGGGCCCTGGCTGAGCGACTATTCCAGGTGTGGGGAGATATCCCGGAGTCCCTGGCGGTGATTGGGGGAGACTGGAATGAGGTGATGGATGTGTGTATGGACCGCAGGGGGCGCCGGGAGCTGGGCGGACTGACCCCCCCTTTTTCCCCCCCCTCCCCTCACTCTACTAGGCTGCGAGCGATGTGTGATGGAATGGGCTGGATTGATGCCTGGCGACATATGCACCCTACTGCGCGCGAATATACGTTTGTGTCTGCTGTGCATGGCTCCTTCTCCCGCTTGGACTACATGTTTGTGCCCCAGTTGTGCATGTGCAGGGTGCGTGCGGTGGAGATTTTGCCGAGGGGACTGTCCGATCACTCCCCGGTATCGATGGACGTAGAACTCGCTAGGAAACGTCAGCCCTTCAGATGGAGGATGTCCTCGTGGCATCTTCAGCAGCCGAGTTATGTTAAGCACCTCCGAGAGGTCATTGATCATTACTGGCGGGAGAACCTTGTTGATGACATCGACGCAGTAGTGGTGTGGGAGGCCTTGAAGCACACGGTGCGAGGGGTGGACATTGCATGGACCACTGCGGCTCGCCGTGGCCGTCGGGAGGCGATCGTGGCGGCAGCGGCACTTGTGGAGACACTGGAGCGGCAGAGTCGGGGGGGAGGAGATGAGGTTGGTGTGCGGCTTCTCCTCCAGGCGCAGCGATCCTACGCATCAGTCCTACTGGATGAGGCCAAACAGGCGTGGCTGGCCACGCGGAGCCGGATATACCAATGGGGTGACAAATCGGGCTCTATGCTCTATAGACTGTGCCAGTATAGCATTCAATCCGACACACTGGCCGGCTTTCTTGCCGAAGATGGAGCGGTTCTCACGGACCCGGCCAGCCTGGCAGCGAGCTTCGCCGCCTACTTTGGGACGCAATATGCTCCGTGTGATAGCTTATCAGGGGAAGAAGTAGCTAAATTCATTGATGATCTACCCCCCAAGGCGGTGTCTGATGAGGCCAGGAAATCCCTTGATGCTCCTCTCACGGCGGAGGAACTGGGGGAAGCACTGGGACAGCTTAACGCGGGTAAGGCCCCCGGGCCGAGCGGTTACCCCTGCGAATTTAAAAAAAAATTCCATACACAATTAGGGCCCCATTTTCGGCGTGCACTTGAAGCGGCGCGTATGCAGGGTAGATTGCCGCCTGATTGGCGTCATGCCGAGATAGTGGTTTTCCCGAAACCGGGTAGGCCCCCGGATAGGCACGACTCATATCGCCCCATCTCGTTACTTAACATAGAAGCCAAAATACTGGCCAAGGCACTGGCGAATCGATTGCTTCCGTATATAGCGGAACTGGTACACCCCGATCAATCGGGCTTTATGCCTGGCAGGGCTACACGCCACAATATTCGGCGTGCGTGGGCTGCGATAGAAGCTATGGGGGCCACGGGTGAGCAGGCAGCTTTGTTGCTTGCTGATATTAATAAAGCTTTTGACTCGGTAAGCTGGACATATCTGTTCGCGCTCCTACCCCGTCTAAACCTGGGCCCGGTTTTTTTATCCTATATTAGGCTGCTCTATACCGATATCACAGCCGCAGTGCGCGTTGCCGGGGCAGTGTCAGAAACCTTCCGCATTGGCCGGGGAACCCGACAGGGATGCCCTTTATTCCCATATCTCTTTGCCCTCGCCATGGAGCCTTTGGCCGCCTGGATACGTATAGATGCGCAGATGCGAGGGTTTGTGTGGCCCCGGGGCCTCTCTGATAGAATTGCGTTATACGCAGATGACGTCCTCTTCTTCCTTACAGACCTGCGACGCTCCGGGCCGCGAGTATTGGAAATAATGAAGATCTTTGGCGAGGTCTCGGGCCTATACCTGAACCCGGGTAAATCCACCCTGTGGGTCCTGGGGGGTGGTGCAGTCTCGGACCCCTGGACGCTAGACCTGCGGGTGGCGACCGATGGCTTGCAATACCTGGGAGTATTCCTGTCCGAATCAGTGACCCTCACGTGGGAACTTTCTGTGCTGCCAGTCTGGGAGCGGGTGCAGGCCGATGTGAAAACCTGGTCCCGGATGCCTCTTAATATCTTTGGCCGATCCGCCATCTTCAAGATGGTGGCGCTTCCACGCCTTCTGTACCAGTTGCAAAACTACCCCCATCCGGTCCCAGCCTCGTGGTTTCGGCAGGTGAATTCGGTCTTGGGGCGATTCCTATGGGCTGGTGGTTCTGCCAGGGTGGCGCTCCGTACGTGCTTCCTCTCTACATACTGTGGAGGACTCGCCACCTCGGACCTTATGTCCTACTATCAAGCAGCTCACCTGCTCATCCTTAATGACTGGTGGTACAGCGATAGGGGTGACTCGGCGTATGCATTAGAGCGTGCTCTGATGGGTGACAACACTCTCCACATGCTCCTCTACTCTGCCCGGCTGCGGCGGGAGTTGCCCAGTGTTACGAAAACTGTCTTCCTTGTTTGGCGTCAGGCATTGCGCCGCATGGGCTGGTGGGGTAAGCTGACTGCGGAAACACCGCTGTGGCGTAACGGTAGACTGCCTGCACTAGCCTCTTTGTCGGGCTTCGGTGGCTGGGACGCGATCGGGATCTCGTCGCTGGGCGATGTGATGTCTGGGACTGCCTTTAAGTCGTTCCAGGAACTTCGTGAGGAGTTCCACATGCCGCGGACCCAATTTTTCCGTTATCTGCAGCTTCGGCATGCGCTAGCACCATACATTGCCGACCTAGACTCGCTCCCTGAATTCAGCCCTATTGAGGCGAAGTTGTTCATGGGTGATCTCAGAGACAAAAAAGTGTCCCGAATATACCAAACGATGGTCACTCACTGCGCCTCCGACCTTCTTCCCCTGCGGACGGCCTGGGAGGCGGATGTTGGTCCCATGGACGAGGACGATTGGCGAGAGGCCCTGGAATCCCCACGAGGGACTGCCATCGCAGTGAGGCTCAGGTTTATTCAATTTAAAATTCTCCACAGGGCCTATTTTACCCGTGAGCGCCTCTGGAAGGCTGGACTGATTGAATCACCGGAATGCCTGCGTTGTGGGATGGAGGTAGGCTCGCTGCTTCATACGGTGTGGCTGTGTCCGAGAATTGCTAGCTTTTGGAGGGGTGTGTGGAGTTGCCTATCTGAAGTGCTGCACTGGGACCTGCCCAGCAGCCATCGATTAGGTTTGCTTCATATTCTTGAGGGAGTGGGGGGGAATAGTTATAAGCGCCATTTACTGCTGTTGGGGCTGGTACTAGCCAAGAGGGACCTGACACAGGCTTGGAAGGACGAACGGGCCCCTCCTCTATGTGTATGGAAAGCAGGATTGGATTTTTGTATGGGTCTGGAGCGCCCGGTCTTTGAAGCGCGGGGATGCCCCCGCAAACACTTTAGGATATGGAAACGATGGGCCGATTATAGGGACCTGCCATTAGACCCTCCAGTTGAACCCGAAGAGGAGCCCTAGGCCTCCCCCATTGTTTGGGCCTCTGTCTTGCGCCATGCTGGCTACTCTATACTCACTTAACGCTGTTTTCTCTTCACACGTGCATGGGGTTAGGGAGGGAATACGGGGTGGGATTGTTGACGGTGGTGGGAGTTGGGGCAGGGACGGGGTGGGGGGTAGTTCCTAATAAATATGATTTGAAATGATTCTAATTTGACTTCTGATCCTGCCATATGTAATGTCTTGAAATGCTTAGTGGTTTCTCCTGACTGTGGGGTACCACATTGATTGCCTTGCTTGACTATTCAATAAAATCTGTTGTGAAAAAAAAAATACTTATATAACCTTAAAATTATTTAAAAATTAATTTAAGTTATAAAAAACATACAATTTTATTTTTTAATACATATATATATTAACGTCATATTAATACAAAATATACAAAAAATGTACCGTAGGATAGTGGGAGGGTAAAATTTACTATTACCACTCCAGTGGAACAGTAGGGAAAGCGTTGGATAGCGTAGGGGTACAAATTACTATTCCCACTCCAGTAGGGAAAGCGTTGGATAGCGTAGGGGTAAAAATGACTATTCCCACTCCAGAGAGTGCAACAGTAGGGAAAGCGTTGGATAGCGTAGGGGACAAAATGACTATTTGCATTCCAGAGAGTGCAACAGTAGGGAAAGCGTTGGATAGCGTAGGGGGCAAAATGACTATTTGCATTCCAGAGAGTGCAACAGTAGGGAAAGCGTTGGATAGTGTAGGGGTAAAAATTACTATTCCCACTCCAGATAGTGCAACAGTAGGGAAAGCGTTGGATAGCGTAGGGGTAAAAATTACTATTCCCACTCCAGAGAGTGCAACAGTAGGGAAAGTGTTGGATAGCGTAGGGGTAAAAATAACTATTCCCACTCCAGAGAGTGTAACAGTAGGGAAAGCATTGGATAG
Organism: Lissotriton helveticus; assembly: GCF_964261635.1. NCBI lineage: Eukaryota > Metazoa > Chordata > Amphibia > Caudata > Salamandridae > Lissotriton > Lissotriton helveticus. Next base: position 7,348,443 of record NC_136069.1, on the reverse strand, counting down.
CGTAGGGGTAAAAATGACTATTCCCACTCCAGAGAGTGCAACAGTAGGGAAAGCGTTGGATAGCGTAGGGGTACAAATTACTATTCCCACTCCAGAGAGTGCAACAGTAGGGAAAGCGTTGGATAGCGTAGGGGTAAAAATGACTATTCCCACTCCAGAGAGTGCAACAGTAGGGAAAGCGTTGGATAGCGTAGGGGTAAAAATGACTATTCCCACTCCAGGGAGTGCAACAGTAGGGAAAGCGTTGGATAGCATAGGGGACAAAATGACTATTCGCATTCCAGAGAGTGCAATAGTAGGGAAAGCGTTGCATAGCGTAGGGGTAAAAATTACTATTCCCACTACAGATAGTGCAACAGTAGGGAAAGCGTTGGATAGCGTAGGGGTAAAAATTACTATTCCCACTCCAGAGAGTGCAACAGTAGGGAAAGTGTTGGATAGCGTAGGGGTAAAAATAACTATTCCCACTCCAGAGAGTGTAACAGTAGGGAAAGCATTGGATAGCGTAGGGGTAAAAATGACTATTCCCACTCCAGAGAGTGCAACAGTAGGGAAAGCGTTGGATAGCGTAGGGGTAAAAATGACTATTCGCACTCCAAAGAGTGCAACAGTAGGGAAAGCGTTGGATAGCGTAGGAGTAAAAATGACTATTCTCACTCCAGAGAGTGCAACAGTAGGGAAAGCGTTGGATAGAGTAGAGGTAAAAATTACTATTCCCACTCCAGAGAGTGCAACAGTAGGGAAAGTAATGATTTAATATATTAATAAAAATAAATTAAATATCAATGCCAATAAAAAATTAATTAAAATGAATTACCAATTTAATATTATGTAATAATTAATCAATTATAAATACAAATAAATATTAGATATTAAAATTAATTACCCATTCATAATTAATTATAAACTAATTAATTTTCAATAACAAAAACTAATTAATAATAAAAATTCATACCAATTAATATTTAATTACCAGTAAATTAATGATCAATACACAAAAAGTATATTTAATATGTAATTAATTACAATTAAATTACTTCCCACCCTATTCCCCTATAAACACACAATGCGCTACAGAAAATAAATTAATACAATTATCGTAATTATCAATTAATCAATTAATAAAAATGAATTACCAATTAAAAATGTATTAACCATTTAATCAAAATGAACACCAATAAATAAATAAAAATATTTAATTAATTACAATTAAACTACTTCCCACCCTATTCCCCTATAAACCCACAACCCGCTACAGAAAATAAATTAATATAATTAACATAATTATCAATTAATCAATTAATAAAAATTAATTACCAATTAATTCAAAATAAATACCAATAAATAAATTAAAATATTTAATTAATTACAATTAAATTACTTCCCACCCTATTCCCCCATAAACCAATAACACGCTACAGAATTAAATTACGCAAAAATTAAATAACATAAAATGAATTACTTAAAATAATTACAAAAATAATATACACTTTTCACACATATACTAACATACAAAACACTTTAAAAAATTCGAAATATTAAAAAATTCGATATTTTGACTTTCTATATTTTAAAAATCAATATTAAATTACTTACCTTCAATTCGATATTTTTCACCACTATATGCTGTCCATTCGATATTTTGTCCATTCTATATTTTGACTTCGATATTTTGTCCATTCGATATTCTGAATTCGATATTTTGTGTAGTTACCCTGTGTGGCAGCCGCCTCCCCCATAACCACCGCTGCCTTCAAAACGGTCCCTTTGCCAGCAGTTGCAAATACCACCAGGCAGACCGGGGATGCTGGGGATAGTATGCGGTGGCTGCGTGGCACCGCCACAGGCCCGTGGCAGCAGAGCAGGAGCAAAGCCAACTGGGGAACAGCCACAGGAGGACAAAGAGACTGGGGCCCTGGACACCGTGCTAACTGCCATTGATGCATACCAGCAGAACCAGGGACAGATGGGCCGGGGCCATGAAGAACTGCGGGAACTTCGCCGGCTGCTGAGCTCCATGGACACCCGCTTGGAACAACATGTGGAGTACATGGGCCAATTTGTGGGTGTCCTGAGGGACATGCATGTGGCTCAAATCGCTGCCAACCCCCCTCCCCCCACCCGTGGCCAGCTGGATGATAGTCACAACACCTCAACAGCGGTCACAGGGAGGGGTGAGTCACACCATGGTGAATCCTCAGACACCTCCGAGCATGCAGCAGGTTCCCCCAGGCCAAACAGCATAGGGGGCGTCCGAAAGAGACCCCGGGAGGATCACGTGGCACAGCACCGTGCCGCACCAGTTCTCGGAGCAAGCGCTGATGTCACCACTGTAACACCGAGCATTGAATTTGTTGTAAATACGAATCCACATTGCTACAAGGATGGGAGTGTTCGGTTGGACTTTGGAACTCTACCTTTGTGTCTTCGACCCGAACTATCCGTGTACCATCACTTTCTAATTCACCCCTCAAATGTCACTCGTTACAAAATAAACACAACTCACAGCAGTATGCCTTTGTGTCAAGAGCATTTCCATTACATGTAAACTCACAATGCAATGTATCCAAATATGTAAAAGCGAAAATCCATTTAGAGAGTGGAAGAACCTGGAAAGACACAAGGAAATAACAGTTCATTGACATATTATGCAAAAACTGCAAAAGCACACCACTAGTCAACTCTGTGCAATATGCATTACAGATAACACCAGCCAACACCATCAACATCGGCAGCAGGGGGACTGGAGCACACGACTGAACCTCCCAACACAGTTTAACCCTTAGCATCCTGGCAAATGCAGTTCAGTTGAAATGCTTACTTGTGTTACCGTTGCCGAGTGTCACCAAGGTTGGCGCAGGTCAGTGCTGTGAATCTCTATACACATGTGTGTCGTGTTACCCTCCTACATCAGTGGGGGTAAGATACATTGTGATCGGTGTCTGCTGAGGAAGCTGCAACAATCTACTCGGGTCTCTGTACCTCTCCCTGCCCAGCTCAGGTGAAACACCTCAGTCGCGTGACAAGTAAGCATCATGACTGAACTACATTTACCAGAATGCTAAGGGGTGAACTGTGCTGGGAGGTGAAGCACTGTGCTCCCATCCCCCTGATGACACCATCATGGACATGACGGAAGTTGTCACAGATCACACAGTGCAGAACAAGGAAATCCTTTGCAGTGTGCCCACAAGAGCCAGCATCCCAACACATCCTGTCATGTGGACGATGGTGACATTGTCACATTCACACACTCAAGTACTGATCATGTAGCTGTGTGATCTATGCATGTTTACCCACATGAACACCAGTCCCTGACAACATACCCACGCTACATCTGTTTTACAACCGCAGTTATCTCCTCCTGAATGAGCACAACTGCTGCGGTCACAGGGCAGGCATCGCGTGCATAGGAACTGTTGCACGCCGTGTTCCTTGCTGTAGCAATGTTCTACATACTCTCCAATATGTGATTGTGGATAGTAATTTGTGGCCAAATATTCCCACAGCAAAAGCATACTTCAATAAGTTTGCAGGCACAATGGCTTCTGTTTCAACAAGTAGTCGCTCTCACATCAGCCCGGAGACCTTCAAATTCCAGGTGCCTTGACCGTCCCGCGCGATTCATTCACTGCTGAACACGGCATTCACTTTTTTTCCGGGGAACTGACTAAAAAATTATCGAAAGCCTCTGATACCGAAGGCTGTTGCACACTTTTTTCAAGCTTGTGGGCTCTGGCCCTGTCCCTTCGTTTCATGCCATTCCTGGAGTACTACCAGATGTAATTCCTCCAATTTTCAGACTGCATTTAGCGGTTTGCTATCACTACTTGGGGCTGTATAGCTGAGCGCTGGTTCTAGGAGTGCTCTCACGCCATATCTGCCCGTCCTGTGGTCCAGTCGAACCCCGGTCAGATGCAACTGTACCGTGACCGCATGCAGCTTCTCTTTGGATGTGTCCCGTTGGCTGTGCTATGCATCAGTTATAGGCTAACCTTCTGCTATGCCAATTTCACCTGCGTGAAACCTGTGTTCTATTGTCGCTGATGCCCCTTCCAGTGGTCCATGGATGTCTGCCTTTCCAACACATTACTTGCTGCCCTGGATCATAAGCTGTGGGTGAGTCCTTTGTAGGTCCACGATCAGGACTGCTTCAGAGATACAGGTTCGTGGGATGCCTTTCAATGTGTCATACAGGCTGCCAGCTGCGCCTGTGCATTTGAGCAATGGCTCCTGTGCCATGCCTACATTGAACCTCTCCCAGGTTTCCATGGGATGCTCCTTTCATCCTCGTGGTGGGAGGAGCACATCTGTTCCTTCATGCTGCTGGATTGGATGGAGGTCTTTTTTGTTGAAGATGATTTGGAAACTGATTGCCTTCGAAGCTGCCTGTGCCTTCTTGGATTCATAACTACTTAACAGCAACAGGAACTGTTGGTGACTAATTCAATATCCATTAACCCTTTGCAAGTACATTAGTACATGTCTGTCACATGAGTCGTGTCGGCAGAGCTTGTTCTCTGCGCGGTCCAGGAGTACTGCTTGTCCATTGTCATTCTGTTCTAGCACTCTGACTCCACAAAGTGTCACAGCTGCTAGAAGACACGGGTACCTTTTAGATGTCATGGGACAGTGGGCTAGTTGCCCCACACTTGGAGAGTGATCCATCCAGTGATGAGAGCAACCCAGCACATGAGATGTACATTTCACCGTGTATTAGCTGAATAATGGGGTCTGCTGACAAAACCATAGACCAGGGACATCACATCCAACTCCTCCCAGTATGGGGTTGGGGGATATGGGTGTGCGTCTTCGTCCAGAGGGATCATTGATATGACATCTTGCTTCATGTGATATGGATGTGTCACTATGGTAACTGTTTTTGTACTCATGCATTCTCAACTTGTTTTGGCACGTATGTTGCATATTTTGACATTGTAGTAAAAGAATGCACATTTCAAACTGTTAATTGTCTGCAACTTATCTACTTTTGTACAGGTGCTGAATACCTCTGAGTGAGTAGGAGAGCTAGTGAGGCACTATCGCAATTGTTTCCTGTGCTTCAGGGTGCTTCGGGGTGCTCAGTCCCTGCATGCCCAAGTTCTCTAATCCTGCGCATAGTCCTGTATGTGTATAAAATCTCAGCAACATTTCTCAAAGTATGTGAGACAACAGCAAGGAACGCAGACACAGTCATAGTCGCTCATTGTTAACTTACACTCAACGGAAGTAGTTGACAATGAGCTTTTGACGCTGGTTAAGGCCTTCTTCATCACCACTGTCGTCGTCACTGGGCGTGTGCGGGTCAGGAGCGAGAGTATGATGCTGATCCACAAGATGTAGCAGTGATGTGCCGACCCGGGATACTTTGCACACACGTGTGAGATGATCTGAAACGCCTGGCATACCACTAGCAAGTTGATTGAATAGTAGTGTTTGCGGTTCCTATAGATGTGTTCACTTGCCTGTGGTGGAACGAGGGCAATGTGGGTACCACCAATGTCTCCCACAACATTTGGAATGCCTCCCAGGTCATAGAACTCACCCTTCACAGCTGCCAATTCATCCCTTCTCGCCTCGGGAAGTGGACGTCTCTGCCCTTGTACGGCATCAATGCTGACAGGACGTCACGCAACATCATGCTGAACATGGGCTGTGACATCCCACTGGCGCTGGCCACAGTGCACTGTAAAGACCCAGTAGCGAAGAAACGCAGTGCAGCCATCACCTGAACTGTAGCAGACGATGCGGCCGGGTATGTTCGGATGGGCTTCACATGGGCACATAGGTTTCGTAGTGTGCGGCGATCCAGACGGAATTTCCTGAATATTTCAATGTCCTCCATCGTCGCCAGGTCAGGGACAGGTCGAGAGGTGGGTGGTCTCCTCCTACATACTCTGTCAGGGTACACATGCATGAGATGAGTTGGAGATGAGACGTGGTGACCAGCCTACCCAGACACTCTCACAACCTAAACTTTGACAGGACTCATGGTCACGTGCAATGCACGAGTGACCTGCATTCAGACGTTGTTTGTCTTCACTCACTCGACATTCAGACTACTGCAACATCCAAAAAGTCAATGTGTGTGGCTTATAGTGCACTGCTACATCAAGAATGAGCTTCCTAGTGGTTTGATGGTACAGCACTTGAGTTTCCCAGCACCAGTGCTGAGTTGCATGTAGATGCTGTCACTGCACGCCCGCTAGCTTTAGCCCTACAAGCAACAGTACGGAATGAGGACAGTGAGTGTCATCTCGACAACGCAGCATGGATTACAGCATGGTGGACAGACACATGTGGACATTATGGGGCCAGTCCTGCGTGCACGTGTGATGATTTTGCGTGACAGGCATTGCAATGCTCACCTGAATGAGACACAAAGGCACATGGATTGTGCATACATGCCCACATGGTTGACAATGACCGTCGATGTCGGTCAGAGCTATTTTTATTTATTCAACATATGCACTCCTAGGCACACTACACGCCACCCCAGTACGTGTGTTGGAAGTGCTATGGATTACAAGTATGTCTGATTTGCAGATAATGGACACCTCTAATTGTCTGCCTACGTCACTGGCCTTTCACAAGATGAAGCTGTGGCCAAGTTGCGCCAGTCAGAGGTCAAGGGATATAAAAGTGATATTCCCAGGTTAGATGTTTCATTACACAACATTGGTACAGTGCGAGAGACCTTTGTCCTTTTCGACTCCTTCCCTCATTTCAGTCCATGCCGGCCTTAAAGCATGACAATGTATGTAATTTAACTCTCCCTTTCTGGGACATACCATGTGTGCGAAGACTTGACTCAAATGTCACACTCTCTCATATCAGCTGGACACTGTTCTAGTTGTTCTGATGTACCAGCCACCCCCAGAGGGCTGGCTTATCCACACCCCACTGCCACCCAGCACAGGCGTCACTGGACATGGGACCCTCCCAACAAACGGGGCCGGACGCACGTGCCTTGGGCCAGTTCTCCTATACATATACGGTGTCTATGTGGTTATTTCCTATGCATGGGGGCCTCGTGCCCCACAACATTACACATGGGTTGCACCAATCACTTTAGGCAAATGAGTTGTGATGTGTGATGTAATTTGCATGGCGCCAATGCAAATGCTGAATATGTTTGCATGCGCGGTAGCTGGAATCCGCAGCGATGACACTCATTGCCCCCAATTGAATGATGCAGAGTTGGAGTCGCAGCTTCCAGGCCTCCGCGGTGTGGCAACCACTATGCGAATGAGTCATCAGCCAATGGGAGCCTTTGGCACACATTTCTTGACATTGTGGTGTGTGCGCTCTGCAACTGGGGGGCTCGTCATTTGCCCCAAATGCTTTCTGGGCACAGAGGGTCACTCATGGGGATTGGGTGGGTCTCGCACTTTGCATTTGGCAGGTTGCCACATACACCGTGGTGCCGCCAAGCTTGCTAGTTGTAGTTTTTCAGAGGTTGCATGCGTGGAGATGTTTGGTATGTACCTCTACTGTTGGGTGCAGCGATGTCTTGTCTGCCGGAGGTGCAGCAGATGGATCAGTGGGAAGGCCTGTAGCGCAGTATCCATGGTGGCTCCGGTGGTTTAGATGGGCTCTGTATCGGCTCTTCCTCTCTGTTGTTGTGTTTCCACCGTCTGCAACATAGTGGTTTTTACACGGCAGTGACAAGGGCTATTTGCAACATCGTAATCTGGTTGGCGGACGGAACGTGTTTCCGCACACCGGTCTTACTCTGTTGGCTCCATCCACCACCCTTGCGTACGCAAAAAGTGTGCGAAGCATGAAAGACCGCGGCGGATGGAAAATAGCCTCTCTAGGACCCTTGTAATTTGGTGGTCGCAATGACCGCATCCGGAGTGGGGAAATAAACGTTTTCCACCACTGCCACCTGCGCGGATGGGCTTCTGTCCGTCATCGTAATGAGCCCCTTAGACTTCCATGGCGTCTCACATATCCCCAGCCTTAGTAGTGGCATTGACTTCTAAGGCTTCTACCACTTCTCCAGCCTTAGTAGTATCACAGAGATGTATGGCTCATCACCAGCCTTAGTAGTGTCACAGACTTCTATTGCTTCCCACTCACAACCACAAGCTTTAGTAGTGTCATACATAGAGTTGTATGCCTCCTCGCCAGTCTCAGTAGTGTCATAGACGTGTATGCCTCCTCCCCATCCTTAGCAGTGTCATAGACTTCTATCACTTCTCAGATATCACTGGCTTTCACAGTCCCACAGATTTCCAAGACAACACCCTCATTGCCAGCCTCAACCGTCGTACACTTCAGTGGCGTCTCAGTTGTGATGAATCCATGGCCTCAATAATCTCAGAGTTCAACAATGTCTAAGTCTTCAGAAACAGCCGTAGCCTCCTAGACTCCCACATTGTCTCACTTGGTGACCGTCCTGCTACCGGCAGAAACGGCCGCTCCACCCGCTGCTCCTGACCTCCCACCGGTATCGTAATCTCTCGCCTTTGCACCACCTCAGCCTGCTTCACTGCTAAATTGATTGTCTGCCTCAGCCTGCTAAACTGCTGCATCAAAATTGATTTTTTTGCATCATTTTGCTCTTAACTTGATAGCGAGAGACTCCACGCCTGCCCATTAATAAATATTTATAGCGGAGACAACTTCGAAAGTAGCGCTAGACTACAACTTTCGACTTGCGCTGTTATACCGCCTGCAGATTTCCTTTACCTGATTGCGCCGACTCCATTGCCAGTTGTTTTCAAGGCACCGCCGATCGGACCCCAGTCCTGTTTAATTATCGATTTGCCGCCATTTTGTTTGTTTTTGTTTGTGCCTCCCTGCCCTGATCTCCACCCCGCTCCCGCCTCCCAGCTGACCCCCCCTCGCCCCTCCCCCTCCACCATCCATATATGACAGATGCCTTTTATGCGCAGCGTTCACGCGCAGCAGGCGCGCCCCTTGCGCGCCGAAGGTGCGCCAAAGGTAAGCCCGTCTACGCCCGTCCGCGCCTGGACCGCGCCCAGCGCCAGACCCCCTGGCCCCCACAAACCGCACTCTGGCCGCATCAGGTATGATGCAACCACCCTTCTAGCCCTCAACCCCGACCGTACTCCCCAATGCTACGTAGCTGCCCCGGAACGTACCCATGGGCCCTCCGCCTGCCACTCCTGCAAATACACCAGCGTCAAGTCCCATACCACAACCACTAACCCCAAACACAGGTCCAACCCTAATGACCTGAAGTGCATCCTGCTGAACACCCGCTCGGTCCACAGACACGCCACCGAACTCTGGGATCTACTCGACACTATATCACCAGACGTCGCCTTCCTCACTGAAACATGGATGAATGCATCATCAACACCCGACATCGCCATAGCCATCCCGGACAATTACAAGATCATCCGTAAAGACCGCACCGTCCAAACAGGAGGAGGCATCGCCATCGTCCATAAGAACACCATCAAAATCACGACCAGCTCCGACGATAACCTTACAACCGCCGAACACCTCCACTTCCAGGTCCACACCGACCCTAGAACCACACTCAGAGACACCCTCATCTACAGGCCTCCAGGAACACGTAAACAATTCAGCGAGGACATCACTGACTTCATCAGCCCACATGCCCTCGCCTCCGAGAACTACATCCTAATAGGAGACCTCAACTTCCACCTGGAAAAGAACAACGACAGCAACACCTCAACCCTTCTGGACAACCTGGCCAATCTCGGACTCAAACAACTTGTTGACACCCCCACCCACATAGCCGGACATACGCTAGACCCAATCTTCACTTCCAGCAAACACATCTCCTTCGACCGCACCACAGCTCTCCATTGAACGGACCACAGTTGTGTTCACTTCACCTACAAAACCACCTCGACCCACAACGCCCCACAACCTCTTCCCCGAAGAAAATGGAACAAAATCACCACCGACCAACTCCTCACATCACTCAACCAAAACCCACCCGCTCTCTCATCGGACCCTAACCAAGCTGCCATCAAATTCAAACAATGGATCACTCACAGCGCTGACAAATTAGCACCCTTAAAAAACAATCACACCAAACAAGACAGCAAAAAAGCCCCCTGGTTCAACGATGACCTTAAAAAATCCAAGAAACTTTGCCGTACCCTCGAGAAAACATGGAGAAAAAACCCAACCACTGACAACATGACCACCTTCAAGGCAGCCACCCGCAAGCACCACCAGCTGATCCGATCCACCAAGAAATCATCATTCAAGAATCGACTCGACAACAATGCCCATAACAGCAAGGAACTATTCAATATCGTGAAAGAATTCACCAACCCCACCGCAGCCTCAAACGACATCACTCCCTCCCAAGACCTCTGCGATTCGTTATCCTCCTTCTTCTACAACAAAATTGCCGACATACATAACAGCTTCGAAAACAGTACCAACGAACAATCCTCCCCGCCCCCCTCAGAACCTATACCGCCCTCCAACAATCTCAACGCCTGGAACGCAATCACCACCGAAGACACCATCCGCCTAATGAATTCCATTCACTCTGGCTCGCCAACCGACCCATGTCCCCACCACATCTTCAACAAAGCAGACTCCATCATCGCACCCCACCTCCGTGATGTTATCAACTGCTCCTTCAACTCTGCTACCTTCCCAGAAAGCTGGAAACATGCCGAAGTCAGCGCCCTCCTGAAGATACCCACAGCAGACCCCTCTGAACTCAAAAACTACTGCCCAATATCCCTCCTCCCTTTCCCGGCAAAAGTCATCAAGAAAGCCGTCAATTGCCAACTCGCCACCTTCCTCGAGGCCAACAACTCCCTCGATCCCTCACAGAACGGCTTTCGAGCAAAACACAGCACCGAAACAGCCCTCATCGCAGCCACTGACGACATCCGAACACTACTGGACAACGGAGAAACAGTGGCCCTCATTCTACTCGACCTCTCCGCCGCCTTTGACACAGTCTGCCATAGCACCCTCATACAACGCCTCAACAACATCGGAATACAAGGAAAAGCGTTGGACTGGATCGTCTCGTTCCTCGCCGGAAGAACCCAGAGAGTCCGACTCCCCCCATTCAAATCAGAGGCTACCGAAGTCTTTTGCGGGGTACCTCAAGGATCATCACTCAGTCCCACCCTCTTCAACGTCTACATGAGTCCACTCGCATCCATCGCATGTCGACACAACCTTAACATCATCTCCTACGCTGACGGCACCCAGCTGATCCTTTCCCTCACCAAAGACCCTAACTCCGCCAAAACCAATCTTCACGAAGGTATGAAAGAAGTAGCCGAATGGATGAAAAACGGCCGCCTAAAACTTAACTCAGACAAAACGGAGGTACTCATCCTAGGTTCGTCCCCCTCTGCCTGGGACAACACATGGTGGCCTTCGGCTCTGGGCACGGCACCCACACCCACGGATCACGCACGCAACCTAGGCTTCATCCTAGACTCATCACTCTCGATGACCAGACAAGTCAACGCCGTCTCATCCTCCTGCTTCAACGTACTTCGTATGCTCAAAAAAATCTTCCGTTGGATCCCCTCCGAGACAAGAAAAACTGTCACCCACGCACTAGTCACGAGTCGACTAGACTACGGAAACACCCTCTACGCCGGAATTACAGCCAAATTACTGAAAAAAACTCCAACGTATCCAAAACGCATCAGCGAGACTCATTTTGGACATCCCTCGCCAAAATCACATTTCCGGCCACCTGAAAGACCTCCACTGACTCCCCGTCAACAAGAGAATAACATTCCGTCTCCTCACCCACGCACACAAGGCCCTCTACAAACTAGGGCCCGAATGCCTCAACACTCGACTATCCTTCTACACACCCACCCGCCAATTAAGATCCTTCAATCAAGGCCTCGCCGCAATACCGCGTATCCAAAGATCCACCATGGGAGGTAGATCCTTCTCCTACCTGGCGGCCAAGACCTGGAACTCACTCCCCACCCACCTCCGCCTTACACAGAACCACATTTCCTTCAGAAAAGATCTCAAATCCTGGCTATTCGACAAATAATGAACCCCATCCCCAAGCGCCTTGAGACCCTCTAGGTGAGTAGTGCGCTATATAAATGCTTGAACTTGAACTTAACTGTCTCATAGACTTCAAGGGTATCTCACCCATCAACAGTTCCAGTAATCTCACAGGCCTTCATGGTGTCCCACTGCTTGCCAACATCAATAGTCTCATACACATTAATGGACCCTCACTAATCACAAACTTTAATAGCTTAATGGACTCCATTGTGTGTGATTCATCACTCATACACTGTCTCTGTAAATTAGACTACCATGGTCGCATTCCTCGTAAGCCCCGGCATCTCCTCAATTTCCATGGTGTCTCGTTCATCACTCATACTCTGTCTCTGTGTTATAGACTACCATTAGGCCAACATGCACTCGAGGTCAGGGAGTTGATCACGGATACTGACATAGATTTTTTATGTGTAACAGAATCCTGGTTAAAAGAGGATTCTAATCCGGACATTGCAGTCGCGTTGCCACCAGAGTTTGCAATATGCAGGGTGGATAAGGAAAGTGGGAGAGGGGGAGGGGTAGCCATCCTACATAAGAAGACCTTACAATGGAAAGTCTTTTCTCTTCCCGGTCTTAGCGGAGCAGACCATATGGGTTTTTGCTGCACTATTAATAATACTTTCTCCTTTTCTGGGGCACTGTTATACCGTCCTCCAGGCAATAGTAAGGCCTTCCTGGGCTCACTTGGCGATGCACGTAGTGAGGCTATGCTCAGGTATGCAAATTTTACGCTACTTGGTGATTTTAATCTCCATTTAGAATGTAGCGTTAGCCCTGGGGTCACATCTTTCGTGGATACAATTCATTTGTTGGGTATGAAGCAAATAGTTCCGGGGTCAACGAATAGGGCAGGGCATACCTTGGATGTGGTTTGTACTAACCTCAGTCCGCTTCAGATAGGAAAGCCATTCCCACAGATCTGGTCCGACCACTGCTTCATTTCATTAAATATTCCGATCCCTGTAAAAGACGATTGGGTAAGGAAGACAGTGGTAGGGCCCCCAAGGAAGGAGTGGTAGCACCTATTCACAAATACTTTATTTCAAACGGTGGCACACGACAAGGTCCCAATCCTCACAGGGGCTCCTGGAGAGGACTCTCGCCGGTTCCATGATTGGATGTCGTCAATAGGGGAAGAATTGCTTCCAACTGGTGGCCTGGTTAGATCAAGTAAAAGGAAACCCCATAGGGACTCTTGGTTCTCGAAAGAACTGGAAGGACTACACCTGCAGTCCAAACAGTTGGAACGCAGATGGAGAAAGGGCTATGAGGAATCTAATCGACAGATTTTTTTTAAATTTAGGAAAAGATACCACTCAGCTATTAAATCAGCAAAAAAGGTATATTTACACAATCAAATAACCATGGCAAAACATAATCAAAAAGTGATCTTTACAATTGTAAAAACATTTATTGATCCCAAGGGAGTATACGTAGAAATTCCTCCCTCCCAGAAGTTATGTGAAGATATCGCAATTTACTTTGAAGAAAAGATTAACCCCTTCGGCGTTGATGACGAGCTCAGCTCATCATCAGTTGCGCCGCTCGCACGCTGATGACGAGCTGAGCTCGTCATCTACCGCGGATTTTTAAAAAAAGCCGCGTAGTGCGAAAATCGCCGCAGCGCGCATGCGGTTAAGGCCATACAAAAGAACTTTGGGACCCAGGGCCACTTGGAGCCCCTTGGGGGCACTGGTGTCTGGAAATAGTGATGATAGACCTGGCCTCCAAGCCTTCGAATTGGTCACTCTCTCCCAGATGAAGGAGGCGATACGGGCCTGTAAATCGGGCTCACCTTTGGATGCTTGTCCTCGATGCTTCTACATCACATCATCGATATTGTCAAGCCGGTGATCAATGACATTGTGAATTCTTCACTAGCCACGGGGACGGTGCCAGACGAATGAAATTTGCCATAGTAAAACCCCTGAAGAAGAAGTTGAACATCGATTCCTCAAATCTTGCTAATTATAGGCCCATATCTCTATTACCAATTTTAGGCAAAATCACAGAGAAAATAGTGTATAAGGAGCTCTCTAGTTATCGAGAGTCAGCACAGATTTTTCATCCCCGTCAATCCGGCTTCCGGCCAAAACACTCAACTGAGTCGGCGCTACTTGTAATATCAGACACCATCAAATTCATTCTGGATGTAGGCAAGAGGGCAGTCTTAATCCTTTTAAACTTGTCAGCCGCGTTTGATTCTATTTCATACAAAATCCTGTTCTCCAGATTGAGATCGTGTGGTATATGAGATCATGTATTGGCATGGATCACATCCTTTTTGGCAAATAGGAAACAAGCTATCTCGCTGGGACCTTTCCTGTCATCAGTAGAAGTCATCACTACGGGGGTTCCCCAGGGGGCTTCTTTAAGTCCTCTGTTGTTTAACGTATATATGGCCCCTCTTGTCTCGCTGATTTCGAACTATGGGATCGAAATCACATCGTACGCAGACGATACTCAATTAGAAGAATACTACCGATGTGGAAGAAAATGTTAAGTCCTGTCTTACAGCAGTAATAAAATGGATGAGGGAGAATCACTTATGCTGTAATACCGATAAAACAGAAATCCTACCAATTTGTAAAAACAATCCTTTTCAACCAAAAGATTGGTGGGCAGATAACACCACAGCACCGCCATCGACGGTGGAAGTGGCAAAGAATTTAGGCGTGTGGTTTGACTCAGCCCTTTCATTCAAACCCTATGTTCTGAAATTGCCCGGACCTGCTTTGGGCTTATAAAAACTTTGAGAAAGTTTTTTAATTCGATCCCTCTGGCCGCCAAGAAGACAGTGGCGGTGGCTCTCATACTATCGAGGCTGGACTACTGTAATAGTCTCCTTGCAGGAATTAACAAAACTATCCTGAGGAGACTACAGGTGGTCCAGCACGCGGCAGCCAGATTGGTCCTAGGATTGCCACGTAGAACATCGGCCTCGGCTGCATTCAAGGCTCTTCATTGGCTCCCGGTCCACAAAAGAGTCCTGTTCAAACTCTTACTGATGACTTTCAGAGCCCATCGTCACCTATGCCCAAGATATCTTTCAGTAAGATTCAGGCCTCATACCACTGTAAGAACACTGGGGTCCACCACCGCAAACTTGCTCAAGGTTCCGGCATTCAAAGTAGCTACTAGAGGCGGAAGATCAGCTACTGTTCTGGGAGCAAAAGCCTGGAGTATTATGCCTAGGGAACTTAGGGCCAGATGTAGGTCGGTCGGTAACGGCCGAAAATCGGTATTTTCGGCCGTTACCGACCGGTATGTACGAATTGGTATGTAGGGGCATATTTTTACAGAATCGGTAAATTTACCGATTCGGTAAATTTACCAATTCTGTAAAATACCGAATCAGTATTTTTACCGATTCGGTAATTCCCAGATGTAGGTGGGACTCTTCTGAGTCCCAAAGGCCCTACAAATTCGGTATTTTAACACACAATCCAATTGGGTGTTAAAATACCGAATTCAGGTGTGCATGCACATGTGTGCATGCACACCTAGCCATGTGACAGACAGACATGCCCTTAGGGCATGTCTGTGTGCCACATGGCGCACATGCCTATTTTTGGGGTGCCAGAGGGTGTCAAAGTGACACCCCCTGCACCCTTGCCAAATTCGGTATTTACCGATTCTGTAATTACAGCATCGGTATTGCCCATTGATTCCTATGGGCTTCAAGGCCCATAGGAATCAATGGGCAATACTGAATCGGTATTTACAGAATCGGTAAATACCGAAACTTAAAGATTCGGTATTTACAGATACTGTAATACCTACATCTCCCCCCTTCATATTTACCGACTCTTAAATACCGAATCGGTAAAATTCGGTATTTAAGAGTCGGTAAATATGAATTACCTACATCTGGCCCCTAGAGTTATTGAACGGGAGGGGCAGTTCAGGAAATTGTTAAAGACGTGGATTTTTCGGAATATCGGATGCTTGCTGCCTCAATCTTATCTAGGTTTGCTTTATATATCTGATCTGTTGTTACTCACAGCGCCATGAGACTCCGTTAGGAGTGGCAGTTGCGCTATAGAAAAACTACTTTTCATGGTCTCTCTCCTCGTAAGCCTCGTCATCTCATTCACTTCACGACTCTTAATAGTGATCGGGATTGTTAGATTTGGGGATCTCTGGTTGGCACAGGTAAGTACTTGTGACAAGCAGGGACCCTCTCCTCTAGTCAGGATAAGGGGATCACCCTTTCAAATAACCCCTGCTCACCCTTTAGGTCGTGTGGCGCAAGCAGACAAGGCTAATCTCTGGGCGTCATAGGCTAAGCATTTGTAAAACACATACAGTAATTACAATCACCCACCACAAATGGACACCAGTCTTAGGATTTATGAAAATATATAGACTTTATGTAAATATATAGAACTCTTATGCAGGCTTAAGTACAAGACCATAAATAACGTTTCATTTGGGATGCACACGATACCTTTTTTATGCGGGGATATGTGCCGTTCTTTAAAGTGTCTCTAGCTCATAAGTTAAGTTTTTAAATGCACACAGTTCGTTTTATGCCAGGATATGCGTTTCTTTCTTCTTAATACCAAAGCGTCTCTTTTGCACTCATGCGTGCCGTAGGGAATGTGCGGGGCGTGGCGGGATTAAATTGCACAGAACGAAGGGAGTAGGCCACGGGCGGACTCTCGAGTCCAGCACGCACAGACCCAAAATGCAGCGAGTACAGTACCTTTAGTTATTCGGCTGATGAGGCAAGCGTAGGCGTCTTTGGCAATGGTCCGATCTCCCCCAGATGCGGCAATGCGGCGCAGAGGCGGCCTGTACTCAGCGTACAGCGCGGCTCTCCCTTGTGCGGCGCGGCCTCGGGGACAAGGTGCGGTGCAAAGTTGGTACGTTTCTGGCGTACGACACGGACCTCAGCTCACTTTGCAGGCGGTGCGAAGTTGGTACGCTTCTGGCATACGACGCGTACCTTGGCTCACTTTGCAGGCGTTGTGCGAGTTGTACTCGGCTGATAACCACAAGCCGGTACGACGAACAGGATCACAGAGGGCGGTGCAAAGGGGTACGCTTCTAGCGTACTCAGCGTACTTCGGGAGATGCCCGTCTGAACGGGGAAATGCTTTTTACTTGCGGGGCGCGATGTCAGGGAGATGTTGCGCTTCGGCGTACCAGGCGTCTCCGGTGATGCGCTTCTCCTCAAGGGTTCTCCCCCTAGTGGGGATGCGGTAGAGAGTACAGAGCGTCCTTCTGAGGAGGGCGAAGAGGGTGTGGGCAGTCCAGCGACATGGTGTGAGGACGACTCGTAGATAGAGCGGGTCACACGGGGCGGGCGGACTCAGGACGGCTTCGCGGCAGTCCAGGGATACGGGACGCACTGGGGGCGGCTCCAGCAGCAAGGGAAGAGTTCGGCAATTTATTCTCGGCTCAGATACGGCAGGCAGAGTCCAATGTTCCTGGGTCTCAGGTCAGGGGGCCAGCTCTCTTCCAGGCCCTTGGACATAGCTTTTGAGTCCAAGTTCTTTTCAAGTAGCAAATAAAGCAAGTCCCAAACAAGTAGCAAGTCTTTGGGGGTTTTTCTTCCTCTCCTTTGGCAGCAAGGCAACAACTGCAGTCCAGTCTCCCAGGATAGGGATAGTCTTCCTCCTTCAGCTTTCCTGGTTCCTCCTCCTCGGGCAGAGGTTCTTCTTGGTTCGCAAGCAGGATCTAATTTGTTAGGAGCAGAGCTCCTCTTTTTATACACAGTTTCTTTTGTTCTCTCAGGCCAGGGGGCCTGAGCCTGGTTCAACCCAGTTTTGGAGCACTTTGTTGACAGGAAGCTGCCTTCTTTCAGGGTGCAGGGCAGAGACATCAGACGCTCCGCAGTTGGTGGAGCCAGCATTGTGGTGGCAGAGCACAGCCCTATTCAGAGTCAAGGGGCACTCCTCCCACCTATCCTGGGGGTAATCCCTCTATTCACCACCTGGCAGCCCAGACTGTCCCCTGGAACTGCCCAGCCCTGTCACTCACAGAAACCAGACAGCAGATACACATCCTAGCAGAGGTGGGCTGAAATGGTCAGGCAAGCAAATGCTAACTTTCTAAAAGTAGCATTTGCAAACACAGGATATTAAAATAAACTTTACTAAAAGAAGTATTTTATTATTCTGAGTTCAGGCATACTAAACTTGACTTTCTACCATGCTCTCTGAGTCTGCTGGGATTATAGGGTGTAATAATACCAGCAGCCCATCTTGGCCTATGGAGAGTAGGTAGCCTTACAATAGTGAAAAACGAAAATGGCTGTAATTCACTATTAGGACATGCCACACACATCAGGGCATGTCCTACCTTTTACCTACAATGCACCCTGCCCTTGGGCCTACCATAGGGGTGACTCACATGAAGTAAAGGGAAGGTTTTAGGGACTGGCAAGTGTGTGCACTTGCTCAGTCAGCATGACAGTACCAGACTGCACACAGGTTCTGCAATGGCAGACCCTAGACACATTTTAAAAGGCTGCTTCTGTGGGTGGCGCAACCAGCGCTGCAGGCCCACTAGCAGCATTTGTATTTACAAGCCCTGGCACTCCTGGTGCACTTTACTGGGGACTGACAGTAGATCCAATGAACCAATCATGGAATCCAAACAATGTACAAATTTTACAGTAGGGAGAGCATATGCACTTTAGCACTGGTCAGCAGTGGTAAAGTGCCCAGAGTCATTAAACCAACAAAAACAGGTCAGAGAGAATATTGGAGGAAGGCAAAAAGTTCAGGGATGACCCTGCCAAGAGGGCCAAGTCCAACAGGGATGCATGTTGTTTTACTCATGGCCAGCACCAACACGCCCAAAAACTACAACGGCAAATAATAGTTGTGCTGTGACGAAAGAATTGACAATTAAATAGCTTCCCTATGTTTGGAGATATATTTTGCAGTTAAAACGTCTTCGCTATGTTTACAGCCTCGACGAGCCGTTACAAGGCCATATTCAATTTAATAGCCATAAAATCCACTGGGCTCACTTGGAGCTGCACTCCCTTAGCGCAGGTGTAGCTTTAAATCTTGCTCGCTTTGAGTCGCAGCCATCCTGGTCTTTCGCTTGGAGTTTGTCCCAGGTGCGTATGGCCAGCATGCTTGCGGTAGCAGGCAACGTTACCAGATACCCCACTGGGAGCAGTCAAGGAGCCACGACGATGGATTGCACGTGCTGCAGACGTCCTCCTGCAGCCATCATATCCTGGCCCAGTCTGAAGAGTTACAAGTTCCTTAAGGCTAGCTGACAGGTTCTGGGAGGCCATGTCCTCCACCAGGCAGGCCGTCTCTACGCCACCGGGGCACCCCGCTGCTGCCGTATATTACAGCCCGCGGAGAAGGTCTCCGTTGCGACTCAATTTATAGCGTAGTATCTTGAACACGACAGCCTCCTTCCCTCTTTATTACTTGTCCATATGGATTGTGCATCTATTTCACATCAGGGTTTGTAATGGTTGAAAGATATGTGGAGCTTACAGGAGAACAACTAAACCTGGATCCCCCACAGTGGTCAGGAAGGGAGAATGAACATATCAGGAGCACATACATGTCATGTATGGGAGCAGCAACCATGGAACCCTTGGGGATGTATAGTGTTACCCCCCCCAGAGGCGTAACCTCTGTGTCTTATCCTACAGGTTCCGGAGGCCACTTTAACGAACTCTGCGACTTCATTCTGCTGTTACCGGCTGAAGTAAACAAGTTTCTCAGCTTGGTACAGATTTTGGGGGTGAGATGTCTCTGTCCAAGGCTGGCCTGTACATACACGCCAACCTTCCCGATTCAGGTGGGAGACTTCTGATTTTAAGGCGACTCTCCCATCTCCAGATTCCAAATATAAGACGTTACATCGCGATGTTTACACCGTGATACCTTTACAACGCAGGCATTACAACGCAAGCCGTTACAACGACTTGCTTTGGAGGGCGCTGGTCTTAGGAATAGTACGATTTACTATTCCAAGTCCAGTCTACGTACAGTAGGGAAGGTGGTGGAATAGTAAATCGTACTATTCCTTAGGTTAGAGCGTCCTCCATCGGAAGTCATTGTAATGACTTGAGTTGTAATAACGGCGTTGTAAAGGTATTGCAGTGTAAAAATTTGCGATGTAAACAATGTTCCCCCAGATTCCTGCATGCAAATACCAGATTCTTCAATGGGTGTCTACCAACAGGGACTGGTCTTGTGTGTCTCGGAGTATGCACTACCAGAAAACTGCTCCCGCAGGCCAGTACACAAGACTTTTGTCACACTCTCTCTGCCTGTTGTAGCGCTTTCTCTGCACTCCTGACAGAGAAGAAAAAATATGTATTTTTGCATTTTTTATATCCGACCCTCCGACAGCACACCTGCAAGTCCCATACATGACAATAGGCCCGATAAAGGCCTCGCCCTCAATAGAAGTCAATTGGAAAAATACATTCTCCTGATTATTATTTTTTTACTCTCCCACTTTCGTCTCTAAAATGATCTAATCATATGTAAAACGCTCACGTGCTGCTTCTGTATCTCAATGGGTGGGGAGCACCTTTAAGATGTCACTTCCCAAGCAGGGAGGAGATCGTACAGCTTTGTAAGAGTGGCCGGTCTAGAGAAACACAAACTCAGGATTCAGAAATGAACACAGCAGTCAGGGTTGACTTTAAGAATAAGAATTTATTCCTACCTACACAAACCTTTTTTTTAGCAACATCAGGATAATAAAAGACTAGAAAAACACAGATCTTTCTAAACTGTACCATGCAGCAGCTTGCACGCAGCTCTCTGAAACCTCTTCGCTGTAACACTTTGATGGCAGTTCATCGCTCACTGTGCTAGATTACGTTCTTTGCAGCAGGCATATTAACCCTCTGCGCTACCTTAGATAAGTGAAAACTGCTACTAGACAAAACTCTCATCTTTCTTCAGCTGGTACATTCATCACCAGAGTTTACTTGACACTTTTATTGTTGCCTAAAAACTGCTGACTATACAAGGAACTTTGCAGTGCTTTTAACCCCTTCGCCGCGGGGCTAATTCCCCCGCGGCACTGGGGGGAGGAAGGGGCGCACGCAGCGCCACGGTGCTTGTGACGAGCTTGGCTTGTCACGCTGCACGGTGGCGCTGTGCTCATGATGAGCTGAGCTCGTCATCACCACGCCCGTTTTTGTGGAACGTTCAGCACAGCAGGGGAATTATCCCCGCGTGTGAGAGCTGCGTGCGTCATGACGAGCACAGCGCCACCATATTTTACGATGAGCTGAGCTCGTCATGAGCACGGAAGGTGTTAAAACTGCTGCACTGCAAAAAAAAACGCCCGCACTAACAAAACCAGCCCCCCACCCTTCCATCCTCCTTGGAAACGCCCGATGCCCGGTCCGGCCAGTCTTTCCTTGCGCAGTGCGTTGCGTTACCTTTGACCTCAAGCCACACCTTGCAGTACAAACGTCCACGTGGAATCAAAAGCCCAGCACTCCTCACGGTAACTAACCTGTGTGATGCAGAATTATACGGCATGAGTGGAGACGCCTCGCAGTATTCCGCTTGCCAGTTGTTCGGGACAGTTTCCATTTGGTGCCAGGGTGCCCCTCATGCCCAGGTCTTGCCACTCGGTGTAGCTGCATGAAGTGTGGCTGTGTGTGGAGTCCTAAGGGGGCTTTTGTACCTCTTGCTTGTCAGGGGCGGCCTTAGGCATGTGCAAGCTGTGCATCTGCACAGGGCCACCAAACCCCAGGGGCCGCCACGCCAATATATATCCTTAATATAATAATCCTCTGAGGATGGATACTCACTTGCGCGTAGGGATTTGGCAGCCTCCAGCTCTGTTCCACTTCCACACATCCTGACCCCCCCTGTCTGGGGGCTCCGCCCCGCCCGGACCCCCTCTTCCGGGGCCCCTGCCCAGGGCCGCCATGAGCCTAGAGCCGCCCCTGTGCTTGTTCCCCTCCCTCGATTGTGGCCTCTTGTGAGCACGTGAAGGCGGCTCAGTTCAAACTATGCACAAAACAACAGTAATATGAATAAAACAGGCATCCTGGAACCAGCCAACACCCTCAGGGACTGCAAGATTAAGTGAACATGTAAAATATAAGCAGGAACTAACTGGCTGACATGAATTACCTTAAGCTTTTTTACATTCATTCTTCAGAAATCGATCAGTTTTTGGCAGTAAAGTTAAGGACATTAATACAGGTCCTGATAGCAACTCGTTTTCAATGACTGTTTTAATTACCACTGGATCTGAGACCCGGAGGGACCCGGCCCACTTAAAGCCCTGACTGCATCTGGTCTGTAAAGGTCAGTATCCACCCGGCACATCAGCTCATCAGCATGTAACATGCACCCTGTTACACACAGGCAGGGCACAAGTCGTAAAAAAGGATGTGGGGGGACGCTGTCACCGGAAGTGACGTCATGACAGGAAGTGACGTCATGAAAGGTGCCGAGCTCCTAGTCCCAGAGAGGCCAGAGTGAAGTCCAGCTGTTAGGCAGGGGGGACGGCGTCCCCCCGGTAAAATAAGTAGGGGGACGCCGTCCACCCACGTGGTACCCTGACTCGAGCCCTGCACACAGGGCCGGCACTAGGCATGGGCAGTGTGGGCAGCTGCCCAGGGCCTCGTACTCAGCCTACCAGCATGGGGCCCAGCACCGGTGGTGTGTCCTGTTGTTTCTCTACCTATCAATTTGGCACTGTTGGATGAATGGCTGGTAGCCCTTGCTGCTCCCCAGCCACGCCCAGATGTCACTGACCTTTTTTCCTCATTCCTCGATGACCTGTGTAGGCAATGCTGCCATGGTCCAGTGTTTGAGAAGCAGTGGGTGGCTGCGGGTTGGTGCTTTTTTGCCTTGAACGACTTGCCTATGCTCCCCAAGGGTCTGTTGGGTCTCCGCTGAAGTGGTAGGTGTCACAGGAGAATATGACACTTTACAACGCACGCGTTACAATGTGTGTCATTACAACGCATTTTTTACATCGCAAAATCTATTACAATGCATGTCCTTAACATGTCGTTACAACGCTTAATCCATTACAACACAATTTCTATTCTAACTCCGCTGGGGCGTTATTTTGGGGAATGCGTTGTAATGGATTATGCGATGTAATGACATGCGTTGTAATGGATTTTGCGATGTAAAAAATGCGTTGTAATGACACGCATTGTAACGCATGCGTTGTAAACGATGTTTCCCGTCACAGGATGGTGCTCCTGTGCATAACACAATTTACAAAACGTCTTCATACTACTCTTTTTCCATTTGTTTCTGTTGGGTTTTCAGTTTTTGAGTGTTTATTTTGTTTTTTCTCTGTTTTTTCCAAGCACTCACCACCTCTGCCTTGGTGAACCTTGGGGAAGTGGCATCTTCTCCCCACACGGGCACACATGTCCGTCCAAGCGGACATCTCGCATTTCCCCACAGTGGCTGCGAGACCGCGGCGCTGCTCCTTATTTCATCGGGTGGGCTTCCTCTTGACATGTGGGGTGGTGGAGGCCTCCGCTTCCAGGTTTACCTGAGGTAGTGCAGGTTGGGCGA
Organism: Lissotriton helveticus; assembly: GCF_964261635.1. Lineage (NCBI taxonomy): Eukaryota > Metazoa > Chordata > Amphibia > Caudata > Salamandridae > Lissotriton > Lissotriton helveticus. Next base: position 7,324,909 of record NC_136069.1, on the reverse strand, counting down.
ACAACCCAAGCCCTCCAGTATTGACTCTCTCGCTGAGCCACCAGCGAGCGGGGCGGCTCAGTGGGCCGGTGGGGGTGGTGTGGGCGGCTAATCCCTCACTTGTAAGAAGTGGGTGGGCTCCCCCTCGGATCCTGTCCTCATCCGCACTGTAATGGCGGCTATCAATGGGCCTCGATGCCCGGAGCCCCAGCAGTGAGGCACTAGACATGGGATACACACGGTCTGGGGTGAGCCCTGAGCAGCCGCGCCCCCTTTATTGATCCTTTCAGCCATGTTCGGCCATCAGGGAGCGTGCAATGCCCGGAGCCCCTGGCGCAGGGGTGGCTCCCTACATACCAGTGTACCTGGGTGCTATTCAGAAGTGCGGGTCACTCTCCCATTATACTTCATTTATTTCACCCCTGCTGAGAAACGGCTCAACTCTCCTCCTGAAATAAAGGAAGGGCAGGTTCTCAGTGCCTGACAGCACCGGCCCATTTAAGACACACCCTGTGTGAATAAATCACTGCAAGTGAAAGAAGCAGCTTGTGACCAGCTGCAGTCAGTGCTGTGTGATCTTGTGCAGCTCGGCGTCTCCCTGTCTCTGTATGACGTCATCTCTGCAGAGCCCTGGGACCCCCAGGCTAAATCGAAGGAGCAACCGGGCCGTTAATGCAATAATTCCCCAGGCTGTGCATCCTGTGCCTGCCTCTGAGAGGCCCCCGCAGGAGGCATGTGGGGCTGAAGCCTGTGCAGGAGCCCGCAGAGCCACGCGGGGGAAGAAACAAAGCCACGTGAGGCCAAAGGCGCGGATTCAAAGCATCGCGAGATGTGCTTTGAAACGAGCACTGCCATTGGTCGGTTGTTCAGTGTGAAGGTGGCGACGTCACCACGGCCAAAGTTTACAGTTCTGGGCTTTCTTGTGAGAACCTGGTGCATAGTGGGCCTAGTGAGGTCTGTTAGGGTCCATTGATCGAATCCTGGCCAATCATGCAGCTGGCAGCTCTGATTGATTGGTTCAAAGCCCAGTGACCAATCAGCGCAGGCCGAGCAGGGGATTTATTATTCATGGGATATGACATTTCCCCCTTTTCCTCCCTTCCCTGCTGTGGTTATGTTAATACCAGTCTTCAAACCACAATGTTTTATTTGATTGTGCTTTCATTGAACATTGTATATCAAATGTTAATAAACTTTAACTTTAAAACTTAAAAAGAAGGAGGAGGCGGACAGAGGATTCCTTCTGGTCGTTCCAGACCTTGACGTGATCTCTTTGAGTTCTGAGCCTCGTCGACATCAATATATATTTGTTGGTGATTTCTTGGGCACCACGTGCCCCTCGCGAGCTGCTTTAAAGTGAACTATGACTCAGCGTATAGGTTATTTTTGCAGAGTCCGTTACACACGCACTCGCACCCCCGTGTAAGGAGTTCTGCTCCCAGTTTTCAATCTGTTGGCAGGGTTGATGTCCATATTTGTCAGACTGTGTAATTGCCTTTCGCGCAGCCCTGGGGTGACGCGGACACTGCGCGTACTCCGTCCATTACCTCTTGCGCAGCTGCCAAGTCTGCGCATCTGCTAATGTGCGCAGCGACCCCGCGGTGTGGGTGTTTATGGGCCTGCGAAGCAGCAAACCCTGAGAAATGCTGCTCAGTCACGAGTACTAAGCCGCCGCAGGGCTCCCCGGCCTGCATTCCCGGGGCCTGCCAGACCCGGCGTCCATGGGACCGGGGCGTGGCTGGAAGGCCCCGGCGGAAGCTTCCAGAAGGACCGAGGCACGTTCCTGCCAGGCGAGCGTGCCTTCTGCTGCATTCTTAGCGACACACGCCAAGGGAAGCATGGTCTGGCCACCCTGGGAGCACAAGTGGCAGAAATGACGTCCCGGACAGGACCAGAGAAGATTCTAGAGGGAAACCGCGGTGCAGGAGTACACGTCTCGCGACTCAGTCTAGAGCAAATCAACAAAATGGCCTCCTTTTTCTGCCAGCCTTCGCTCATCTAAGGTCGTAACAAATCTGAATTCAGGAAAGAGTTGAAGACTCACCTCTTTAAAGAACACTGCATCACAATTCATTAACCATCCGCAGCCCAGCTTCCTTTCGGTTACATGTTGACTGTATGCTTCTCGGACCATGTACAGCGCTCCGATGCCCTATGGCCCGGTTCACGGTATAGAAATACCATATACATGCAGGACTACATACATCTGTGTTAAAAAGGCTGAGGGCTACGTTTAGTGTGACTACATTTTGAAACCGAAACCAGTAAAATTCACAAACATAGAAGTAGGACTAACATTTCGAATCAATCAGTGGTCACAGCTGCGCCAGGACGCTCCTTGGCTGGAGTATCTGTGCGCACAATAAATAGACGTAACATAACATAACATAACATAACTGAATTGAAGCTCTCGACCAACATAGAAAATACAACGCAGCACAAAGGGTAACAAAATGCAACTTTTAAACAGTCTGTCATCTTTCTTAGATAATTTATTTTGGATAAAGGTACTTATTCACACTAGGACACAGGAACTCTGGCTTTCCTCTGTATTTAGTACACCCTCTCTGAAAAAGTAGTCTTCCTAATTTCATTTAAGTTTACCATGACAGGTGGTGAAAAACCAGGACTGTTCTGGCAAATCCCACATGAGTGGTCACCAGTGGTGGCTGGTGTCTGGGCAGAGTGGTGGGTATAGGAGAGGGAGGCAAGGAAGAAAATTGAATAAATAAATAAAACCACTTACCAGATGCACACAGACTCTGTGCTCTTCTGCGGCACTGCACAGGCTTCCAAACTCCCATGTGGCCAATCCAGATGCTGCTCTCATGCGTAACAACAGCGTCATGACGGCCTGAGCACCCTTGATTTGCACTCCCAGAGAGACTGGGAGCTTGTGCCTGCTGCTGTCTCCAACCCGGCAATGCAGCTCGGGTTGGAGAGATCACAGTGCACATTAAGGTTTGGCCGTCCTAAGACGACCGGCCAAACCGACATGCGCACTGACAGCAGTAATCATCACGTCCCCTCCAGCCTGTGATCATCTGGCCCGCCCCAAGACTCATTCACGTTAAAAATAAACCTGTTTTATTATCGTTTTATTTTTCGAGTTTAGCGGCTACTGGCAGAGGGGCAACGCTCCTTCGCCAATTTCTAATAAAGCCAGTTGGGGCAGAAACCCCATTTAAGAAAATGTGTTGTCCTAGAAAAACGACATCAAAAGGTTTCGTCAGATATTGGAAACCAGTTTGTGAAGATTTCTGCCCTGAGAAGCGTAGTGGGGTGCCTGATTCCTGGTGTGCTAGTGAGAAAGGGGTTCCCATTCTAGGCGCTGCACGCTAGGAGGCGCACTCACTATTAGGACTGGTTGAATCCTTCTCCCGGATACACCATTGCCCAGCTCTACACCCGCGACCATGGGTGCAGCTACAAATACTGCCACCGTGCCGACCCATGCTCCACGGTAGGCCGCCTTTCACCTGTACCCACTGCCACTACACCTGCCACTGCACACACACATTAAACCACCAACCAGCCCCTCACGTACACACCACAGACACCACCTAACCAAAAACACCAACTTTCATGCTCCTTTCTCAACACACGCTCACTATGTAAGCACTCCACCGAATTAAGGAACCTCATCACAACCTTCGCCACCAATATCGGCTTCCTCACGAGAACTGGCTGAACATCACATCTACCCCAGGCTATATATGTGATCCTTGATGGATATAAAATAATTTACCAGGACCACACCAGCAAGCCTGGAGGAGGAACAGCTATCATCCACAAAAAGACATGGGGTGGGCGGAACATGTGTAGTCGTGCTACGCAAAGCTCCCCGAAACGGTAAAAAATCTCCATAAGCACGCAAAAGTTCCGCGAACATGCAGAATTGCTTGTTCCGTCCGTTCGCCATGCCATTTTCCTGTTCGCGAACGCTATTTGCGTGCTGGGTGAGAAATATCTCGCGAATACCCATTTTGAAAGCGCAAACAAGCAAAAACTTCAGCAAAGCCACGGATCGCAGAATTTTTTGCAATTCCGCGTTCTCCGCGGAACACGAAATTACCAAAATTCCGCAAATTCCCTGAGCGGAACGGAATTTACTGCCCAGGCCTAAAAGAGACCACACAGTCCATCACCGACAACACCACCACCCCATCTCAACTTCAAGCTCTACCTTGATGACAAGACAACCATCAGGGCACACCTGGCATACAGACCCCAGTCCTGCGCTATAGCTTCTGCAACACTATCACAGACATCATTGCAGCTCTAGCCTTGGAATCCCTGGACTATGTCTTCCTATGCAAACTCAATTTCCACATTGACGACCCCAATGACAACAACACCCCACACCTTTTTGACAGTATGAGCTGCCTCCGATTGCCCCTGATTGTCCACAGCCTTACACACACCACAGGACACAAGCTGGACCCCATTTTTACCCCTGAGAGCCATGTCAAATAAAGCCACGTCACAGAACACACATGGACCAATCACTCCATTGTCCACTTCAGCATCTCCAGCCATCCACTGCCACCCCCAAGATGACCAGCACCCCCAAAGTGAAATAAAATCTCAGAGACCAACTGAACGGACGCTCTCAATACCTCTAACCCCGCTACCAACACCAACCTCGAACAGGGAGTGAAGAACTTCAAAGGCTAGATCAGCAATTGTGCTGACAACATTGTCTCCATCAAGAGCAACATCCAGAGAAATCCTCCAAAAAGGCCAGCTGGTACACCCAAGAACTCAGAACAGCGAAACGAGCCAGCAAAGAGCTGAGGAGGAGATGGTGAGGCAGCAAGGACACCTCACACAGGGCAGTCTTCAAGACCTCTCTCAACCTCTACTACTGCCTTCTGAGGGCAACAAAGAAGATAGTCTTAGCTGCACACCTCAAAGTCAGTACCAACAACAGCAAGAACTTTTCAACATTGTTAAGGAAATCTCCAACCCGGCTGCCAGCGAAAACATCAGACCCTCACAGGAGTTGTGCGACGTCCTGGCCGACTTCTTCCGTGACAAGATTTTACCATATACAAAACCTTCAAACCCCAACCCACACCTACAGACTTCCTCAACAAATACACCATCACTGCAACTGACACGAACCACAGACTGACCACCGGGAACCTCCTCTCTACCCAGGACACCACCTCCACCATGAAATCCATCCACCCAGGAGCTCCCACAGATGCACCACATCTTCAACCTCAGAAACCAAAGGATCAGTCAGGAACTCACCACCCGGCTCAACACCGCTATAACCACTGCGACATTGCCTGATACCTGGAAGCACGCTGAAGTCAGACCACTACTCAAAAACCCCTCTGCCAACCCCAGCATACTCAAAAACTAAGGCTAATCTCCCTTCTCCAATTCCCAACAAAGGTACAAGAAAATATCTTCAAGAAGCAACTCATGACACACCTGGGGCAGAACCAGCTACTCGACACCTCCTAATCTGGCTTCGGCAGCAATCACAGCACTGAAACCACCCTCATCACAACCACTGACGACATCAGAACCCTCCTTGACTGAAGAGAAACAGCAGCTCTGATCCTGCTCAACTTCTCGGCAGCCTTCAACACTGTATCCCACCACACGCTGATCGAAAGACTCCACCACATCGGCATCCAAGGGGACACGCTCAGACAGATGGCCTCCTTCTTCACCGGAAGAAACCAGATGATCCACCTCCCACTTTTAACCTCTGAACTCAAGGTGATCACCTGTGTTGTTCCCCAGGGCTCATGTCTCAGCTCCATGCTCTTCAACGCATATATGACCCCATTGGCTAACATCATCAGATCCTACAGTCTCAACATCATTTCCTATGCAGACGACACCAAACCCATTCTCTTCCTCACCGACAACTCCAACACCATCAGAACCAACTTCCACAGATGTGTGACAAGCGTCAACGACTGGATGAAGAAAAACTGCCTGTGCCTGAACACAGACAAGATGGAAGAACTGATCTTTGGAAAACAACAGCAACACATAGAGCAACTCCTGGTGGCCATCAGACCTGGGACCCGCACGGACTCCCTCCAACTATGCCGGAAACCTCAGAATCATCACTGGCAACAAGCACACCATGATAACATAGATCAACACTGTCTCCTTTCCCTGCTTCCTCACTCTGCGCATGTTACATAAGGTCTTCAAGTGGCTATCCCGACACACGAGACGCACCATAACACAGGCCCGCATCACCAGCTGCCTGCTCTACGGCAACGTCTTCTATGTAGGAATCATCGCTCGCATACTACAGAGACTTCAGACCATACAGAACGCCATAGCCAGACTTCTTCTTGACCTTCCCTGAGGAACCCACATCACATCCCACCTCAGACAAATCCACAGGCTCCCCGTACAGAAGAAATGCCAATTCAAGCTGCTGACCCGCGCACACAAAAGGCTCTACCAACCAAGGACCCACCTACATTAACCACCGCCTGAACTTCCACCAACCGCCGAGAAGACTATTCTCCGCCACCCTTTCACTTTCCATACTCTCCGCATCTACCGAAGCAGAAGTGGAGGACGCTCCTTCTCAAACATTGCAGCAAAGACCAGGAGAGCCTCCTAACGCACCTCTGGAGCACCACCTCACCTCTGGAATTCCAAATGGCCCTCAAGACCTGGCTGTTCAAATAAGCCTTCGGGGCTTGCAAGCGCCTGATATTCTGTCGGGTGATTAGCGGTGCTTTATAAATCCTGAATGATTGATTGAAACACTAACTCACTAAATAATACTGACACTCTATCTAAATACAGGGGCACACTCAATGAATAATACGCAGACTCTTTATAGAAACGTACACTTGCAAGACAGTGCTCACTCTCTTTCTAAACACATATTTTTGCTCACTATATCAAACTAGCAAACTATCAAAACTCAGACACTCACTAAATAATACTCACAGGGGCATATTACCAAGCAATAGCGATAATTATCGCTATGCATGGTTAGCGGCTAAAATTATATCGCCGCGCTCCGACGATTTTTACAGCTGAGATACCTTGATATTATCAAGGTTTATCTCAAAAGCGGTAAAAATCCTGCGAAATGCATGAATATCGCTGAAAAGTCAGCGATATTCCTGCATTATCGTGACAATGCTCTTAGCCATGTTATCCACCCTCCATTGGATAACATGGCTAAGAACTGCTTTTAGCAGGCGTTAGCTTTTGGAGATATTCGCGCTTAGCGCAAATATTTCCAAAAGTAAGGCTTTGTTGATAATTGGAGATAGCGATGTTGCTAATATCTTGGCACGCCCACTTTGCATGTCATTAGCGATAATTATCGCTGACATGCAAAGTCGGCCCCCAGATGCTCGCTATCTCCTACCAGCTGTCGCTAACTGGTGTTAGCGACAGCTAGGTAATAGGGCGATAAAATTATCGCCGCTTTAGCGGGGGGGGGGGGGGGAAGTCCCGCTAAGGCGGTGATAATGGCCCTTGGTAATATGCCCCACAGTCTCTGCAACACAAAGGCACACTCACTAAATAATGCTTACAATCTATCCAAACACAGAGACACACTCACAAAGTAATACTGACAATTTATCTAAACACAAAGACGCACTCACTAAATAATACACACAATCTTCCTAAACACACACTGACCCTGGCAGTGCCTTAACACCCTTTGGTGCTTCAATAAAAGGGAGGCACTTTATTGCGGATCAATAAATGTTGTCAGCTGAACGCGGGTGAATTAACTGCAGACACGAAGCGGGCTCACTTATGTCGGATCTAGTAATCGCGAATAAATGGGTTAAAAATAACCCAGAGTTTCACGGCAGTCACAGGAAGCGATAAAATCACCCCCAGAAGGCGAGCGAGTGTGTTAGACAAACAATCCGGGCGCTGCACTCCTGAGGCGCTACAGAGCGTCTGGAAACACAGGACACGTCATTACCTCCACCCCGGGGGCAGATTGCAAACACCTCATTTATTTGCCCTGCGCCATAAATCCTTAAAATGCTCGTTAAACCTATTCTCCGGAGCTCAATATAATATGGACAAATTAATAAAAAAATGTGCAATGAAGATTTCGTGGTGTTATGACTGCGTTGCCACAGTGTGCTGGCCGCCGGCGCCGCGCGCCACACCCTGCCAGCTCTGACTTGGCCCCATCCCAACTCACCGCAAAACTGAGCCCTTGTTTCGGATCAGGGCATTCTTTCAAAATGCTATAAAATTAGATGTAATTGTAATAATTTGTGAGCAAGCATGCTTTCGACATTCCATGTATGTATGTGGTATTTATATATCAGGAACCACCAGATCACCTCTGTGTGAGGTTTCCCTGCAGTGGTCTCATTGAAGGGAGAACTGGGCGCTGTACTGGTGACTCGGCCTCTGTGGGGAAAACTGTGCGCTGTACTGGTGACTGGGGCTCTGTGGTGAGAACAAGGCACTGTACTGGTGACTGGGCCTCTGTGGGGAGAACTGGGCGCTGTACTGATGACTGGGCCTCTGTGGAGAGAACTGGGCGCTGTACTGATGACTGGGCCTCTGTGGAGAGAACTGGGCGCTGTACTGATGACTGGGGCTCTGTGGAGAGAACTGGGCGCTGCACTGGTGACTGGGCCTCTGTGTGGAGAACTGGGCGCTGTACTGATGACTGGGCCTCTGTGGTGAGAACAAGGCGCTGTACTGGTGACTCGGCCTCTGCGGGGAGAACAAGGCGCTGTACTGGTGACTCGGCCTCTGCGGGGAGAACAAGGCGCTGTACTGGTGACTGGGACTCTGTGAGGAGAACAAGGCGCTGTACTGGTGACTGGGCCTCTGTGGGGAGAACAAGGCGTTGTACTATTGGCTGGGCCTCTGTGGTGAGAACTGGGTGCTGTACCGGTGACTGGGCCTTTGTGGTGAGAACTGGGCGCTGTACTGGTGACTGGACCTCTATGGGGAGAACAAGGCGCTGTACTGGTGACTGGGCCTCTGTGGGGAGAACAAGGCGCTGTACTGGTAACTGGGCCTCAGTGGGGAGAACAAGGCGCTGTACTGTTGACTGGGCCTCTGTGGTGAGAACTGGGCGCTGTACCGGTGACTGGGCCTCTGTGGTGAGAACTGGGCGCTGTACTGGCGATTGGGCCTCTGTGGGGAGAGCAAGGCGTTGTACTAGTGACTGGGCCTCTATGGGGAGAGCAAGGCGCTGTACTGGTGACTGGGCCTCTGTGGGGAGAACTGAGCGCTGTACTGGTGACTAGGCCATTGTGGTGAGAACAAGGTGCTGTACTGGTGACTGGGCCTCTGTGGGGAGAACTGAGCGCTGTACTGGTGACTAGGCCTTTGTGGTGAGAACAAGGCGCTGCACTGTTGACTGGGCCTCTGTGGTGAGAACTGGGCGCTGTACTGGTGAGTGGGCGCTGTGGGGAGAACAAGGAGCTGTACTGGTGACTGGGCCTCTGTGGTGAGAACAAGGCGCTGTACTGGTGACTGGACCTCTGCAGGGAAAGCAAGAAGCAGTACTGGTGACTGGCCTCTGTAGGGAGAACTAGGCGCTGTACTGGTTACTGGGCCTCTGTGGGCCTGTGGGATAACAAGGCGCTGTACTGGTGACTGGGCCTCTCTAGGGAGAACAAGGTGCTGTACTGATGACTGGGGATCTGTGGGGAGAACAAGGCGCTGTACTGGTGACTGGACCTCTGTGGGGAGAACAAGGCGCTGTACTGGTGACTGGGCGTCTGTGGGGAGAACTGGGCGCTGTACTGGTGACTGGGCCTCTGTGGGGAGAACAAGGCGCTGTACTGGCCTCTGTGTGGGGAAGAAGGCGCTGTACTGGTGACTAGGCCTCAGTGGGGAGAATAAGGCACTGTACTGGTGACTGGGCCTCTGTGCTGTTAGCGCTCTCGTTAAACCCATGGCGGAAAAAAATGCTCCAAGCTCAATTTGCACCTATTGTAGTACTAGCGCTGGTTAATAGCTGGGTACAAGGTGCACGCCTCTAGAGTTTACACGGGAAGTCACCCCCAGGTTGTAAGTGTTGCTAATGGTCCAGGTAAACTCAGGCACCAACAGTCATGATGCACTGAAATGAGAGCAGTTACTGTGTGTACACGTTATTCCCCATGTTTGTCTCTGGGTGCAGAAACATTGGATGATTCCAGTACAAATCCTGTGTGCAAGGGGGCACGTGCATTGTGCACCCATTTGTACCGGTCACTTATAAGTAACCTAGTTCATGTCCTGCCACATTGGCAAGTTGTCATTTTCCAGTGCAAAGGAAGAGAAATGGGAGTAAAAAAGAAGGGAAAGGAAGAGAAATGGGAGGAAAAGGAAAGGGAAGTGTCTGGGCAAAACAGTGGTGTAATACAATACATTGCAGTACAATACAATATTGAACAACAAAATACAAAACAATACATTACAGTACAATAATTTACTATAAAATACAATAATTTACAATAAATTACAACACTATACTATAAAATATGTTACAGTACCACACATTACAGTACAATACCATACTATAAAATGCAATACTTTACAATACATTAAAATACTATACTATAAAATATGTTACAATACCATACATTACAGTGCAATACAATGCTTACAATACAACACTTTACAGTACAATTGTATACTATAAAATACGATAGTTTATGATAGAATTCAATACATTACAATACCAAACTATAAAATACAATATGTTACAATGCAATATTTTCATTACACTACTAAACGATAAAATACAATACGTTACAATGCAACATATTACAGGACACTACTAAACTATAAAATACAATACGTTACAATGCAATATATTAAAGTACACTACCATACTATAAAATACAATACGTTACAATGCAATATATTACAGTACACTACTATACTATAAAATAAAATACGCTACAATGCAATATATTACAGTACACTACCAAACTATAAAATACAATACGTTACAATGCAATATATTTCAGGACATTACTAAACTATAAAATACAATACTTTACAATGCAATATATTACAGTACACTACTAAACTATAAAATACAATACGTTACAATGCAATATATTAAAGTACACTACCATACTATAAAATACAATACGTTACAATGCAATATATTACAGTACACTACTATACTATAAAATACAATACGCTACAATGCAATATATTACAGTACACTACCAAACTATAAAATACAATACTTTACAATGCAATATTTTACAGTACACTACCAAACTATAAAATACAATACTTTACAATGCAATATATTACAGTACACTACTATGCTATAAAATACAATATGTTACATTGCATTATATTACAGTAAACTACCAAACTAGAAAATACAATACGTTACAATGCAATATATTACAGTACACTACCAAACTATAAAATACAATACTTTACAATGCAGTATATTACAGTACACTACTATGCTATAAAATACAATACGCTACAATGCATTATATTACAGTGCACTACTAACCTATAAAATACAATACTTTACAATGCAATATATTACAGTACACTACTATGCTATAAAATACAATACGCTACAATGCATTATATTACAGTGCACTACTAACCTATAAAATACAATACCTTACAATGCAATATATTACAGTACACAACTATGCTATAAAATACAATACCTTACAATGCAATATATTACAGTACACTACTATGCTATAAAATACAATACGTTATAATTAGGGCTCCCAGTTTTATGGTATTTATTTTTTAGACATTTCCGTCTGTATATATCCATATTTCTTTTTTCTCAACTTTATATGTATCTATCCATATTTATTATGGGTTTTGTGAAAAAAATAAAGCTGAAACTGGTATATGTCCACGTATATTTAACCAATAAATATGCAGTCAAGCTTGAATGCCTGCTAGGTTTCAGTGATATGAACACTCGCAGAAGATAAATCAATGCACTTATATGAAAATATGCATATTTCAGTATCAGCCTCATGCATATCTACTGCTCTTTAAGACTCTTTACTAAAATTCCTTTCTTTATTAACCCCCTTACCTATCAATCCACACAGTTATTGGCTTGGCAGTCATGGCAAAGTGTTTTTAGAATCACTCAAAAAGCACCTAATTTCTGTTATTATCCACATTTAAAAATAGATACAGACATGAAAATAAATGGTGTTCTGTCGGTATTTATCTGTAAATATCAGTAAAAACAGAAAACAGAGAGCCTTAGTTAGAATGCAATATATTACAGTACACTTCTATGCTATAATATACAATATGTTACAATGCAATATATTACAGTACACCACTATGCTATAAAATACCATACGTTACAATGCAATTTATTACAGTACACTACTAAACCATAAAATACAATACTTTACCATTAGGGATCCCAGTTTTATGGTATTTCAAATTTTTTACATTTCTGTCTGTATTTATCCAAATTTATTTTTGGGCAATTTTATTGGTATTTATCCGTATTTATTTTGTGTTTTGAGAATAAATGGGGATGTAAAATTGTATAATTCCACATTTATTAAACTCTTGGACGTGCACTCATACATGGATGCCTTCACATTTTAGTAAATTAAGCAGCACATATATCAGAAGACTACACTCACAGGTACATATTAACATTATATTACAAACATGTGTTAACATATGCTTGATTTTAGGAAATCTCATCTGCTTTTTTAACTCTCCATGCTGTCTATCTCCTCAGCGTTTGCCTGGAATTCACGAAATACAGCATGGAGAGGCTCTCACTAGAAGCATCATTTTCAGTATTTTTCCGCTTTTAAAAATAAATACAGACAGCAAACACATTGTTTTCTGTCTGTATTTATCTGTAAAAATCAGTAAAAACAGAAAACCGTAAACCTTATTTTCAATGCATTACAGTACAATAAAATGCATGAAAAAAATATTACAATGCGTCAAATTACACTACAGTACATCACAGTACACTGAAATACACCACATTACAACACAATGCAGTACAATACAATACACCGCATACAATACAACACAAAACAGTACCATACAACACAGTGCAAAGAACTAACACAATACAGTAAAATAGGGCAACTCGAATTATGCGATTCTACAGCTGTGATGTTTTTTGCATGAATATGGGTTTGCTGCACTTGCTACATAGTCCATTCTCTTTGCATAGTTTGCAGATTAAGAAAAATAATACCTTTGTTTGGAGGCCAAACGAATCAAAAGTTACTAAAAAAGCAACCAACCATAACGATGCCTAGTGGCATTGTCGCGCATAGGCTGTTCACGTTCCAGTTGTCAATTGCTGTGTTTAGCTGTTAAACTGATATTAATGAGGCGAGACTTTCACAATACAGCGTTAGCATGTTTGAAAAGCATTCGCAAAGCCAATAGGTCTTGCCTTCAGGATATATCAGCTTTCATCAAACATATAAAAGGAGATGGGAGGAATGCTTGAAAATAGTCTAACCACTGGCAAACACTCATGGTAGCATTCCAACCCACCATTTTATAGCTCACCAGGCCACTTTAGATTAGACACAGGCATCTGGAAATCATCCTTCGTGCTGCTCAAATAGGAATAGTCTAGTCCAAACTGCCAAGCCAGGTCCTCTCTGAAATGGAACATCAGCAACTCAGGACCGGTTTTGGCCTATCGGGGCCTCCTCAGTTGACCACAGCTTGTTTCCAGTGACATCGTGAACATGGGACCGGTGCCTGGGCAAACACTTGACCATTTAGGGTGTTATATCAAACACACAAAAGGTGAAGGGAGAAATGCTTGCAAATGCTCTAACACTGGCAATTGCTTGGGGTTGCCTTCAAAGTTCGAACACATCGCTTTTTGCCGAATTGATTTTGGCAGTCCTGTGCAGTGGCAGAATGTTGTGCATCGCAGTGCATCATCATTAAAATTAAAAAAATTAAAAACACTTTGAATCGGTAAATCGATCAATAAAAAAAAAGATTTTTTTAGCAGATAAGCTCCAATGAAAACCAAACAAAGAACTGCAGGTGTTGGGGGTATTGGAGAATCTGGTGGGGGGATATTGGTAAAAGCAGTTCACGGCGGTCAGGGTGAGAAGCACAAAAGGAGGAAATCCCCACAGAAGTTCTTGGGCAAAAATGAAGCACTGAGTGAGAGAAGCACATGGATGAGAGAGAAGCGGGGGGGGGAGAAAAGCATGTGGACAATAGCAGCACAGAGTTGAAGGAGGAAGAGAAGCACTTTAGGGAGACCGCTGGAAAAGACATGCTCTCTTAGGGCTGTATTATATTGTGTGCCCTGGGAACACACAGGGCATGTGCGCCTGCTTTGTGCGCTCCAGGGAGCCAATGGTGTTACAGAAAGGGGCACAGACACGTGTGCATCCCCGTTATGTAATACTGATAGTGCCAGCACACATGTAGCACCAGCACTATCATGAGAGGGTGTACCCCCATTAGCATGGGGGTGCCTTTGAAAGAATGCCCTCTGGAGAAGAGGAAGGGGGTGTCACGAACCCCCCTAGAAATCCCTCAGCAGGCTGGTTCAGTCACTCACTCCACCCACCTGCAAGGGGATCTTTCTCCCGCTTTAAAGTGCAGACGGCACTCCGCCTGCACTGCTAGAGAAAGCAGCTTGGGTGGAGCAAAGCAGATGGACGGGAGACAGCAACATGGAGCTGGGTGGGGGTATAGAAGCACATACGGGAGACAGCTGGAAAACACATGCACTCTTGTGGAGTGCTCAAGTAAAAAGAGAAAAGTATTTCCCTAAAAGTAAACTTTGCTAAGGACAGAAGAAAAACAAGCATTGGCATAGCCAATAGGTCTCGCTTGTGGGACCTTATAAGTATTTTGTTTTGCAGCACAATATCCTTGTAACTAAATACTTATAAGGTCCTACAAGCGAGACCTATTGGCTATGCCAATGCTTGTTTTGCTTCTTGGTGTAACTGCACGTATCGCAATGCCGCCCGTGTTCAGCCGTGACACTTCACTGGTTGGGGTATTCGTTAAATGTAAACATGCATCTTGGTGGGTGGGGCGCTGCGCTCGAATGGAGAATCTCGGGTGCTTGTAGACTGCGCTGTGCTGTGAGGGGGTGGGAAGGATGACTAGGCAAAGCCAAGCAGTGCTCTCAGGCGTGAGACGGCAGAGTGTGGAAATGGGCTGCCGGCGTTTAGCGATTTTAATTTATAAAAAATTATGTTCATAAAGTGGTTTAGTCTTGGTGCGAGAGCTACTGACTGCTCATTGATTCGTTGGTTCAAAATTCGGAGAGTTCAGTAGTGAACGTCAGCTGGCCGCAGGCTGCGTAGATATTGTTAAAGGTCCCAAAGTGCATGGCCTGATGAAAGAGAAACACAACAAGTGCAAGCGGGCGGACGAAAAATGTTGCCAATGAGTTAAAAGTGTGCTCTTGTGCATGCACGTGTTTCTCTGTGACGTGCATGTCTTGTAGAGGGGGAGGAGGGAGGAGAAATGCTTGTAAAAAAAAAAATGCGTGCGCCGGGAAAGGAAGGCAGAGAAGGGGAGGGGGGAGGTGAATTGCGAGACGGCGGGCAGGGGAGCGGCGAAAATGACTAATTAGGGGAGGAGAAGCCGCAGAGCGCACGCTGGGCGAAGCCCTTTGATGTGCTGTGCGGCAAATGGAGGGAGGCTGATGCGCGTTCATGTTTGAACACGTGGTTCACATGAACTGCATGAAAACGTCATGAAAACGCCAGCAAAAAGCTGGTGGTTTCATGATGTTTTCGCCGCTTGAATTCTCGCTCCGCTCGATGCGCATGCGCGCATCGATAGGTCGCGAGACCTAATAAACTATGCTCCAGGGGAGTGACAAACAGAAGATGGACAAGGCAAACCATCAAATCAGAAGGAAGCAAGTGGGAGTGACAATAAAGCTCGTGGTAAGGTGACGATAGGTCTTTTGGAACCAGACAGCTTGCACTGTCTGGGTACGCTTGACCTACAAATGGCAGAATAGTGCAGCAATACTGCTTCAGAAAGTGTCGCCTTACAGCACATAATTTGACTTTTATTTATTTATTTATTTGAGCAAAAAACTCCTGCATAATTTGGTTCTCGCCTTCTACACAATTCCAGGGACCCTGAATAAAATACAATACACCAAAACTAATTTCAGTTCATTACTATACATTACAATACTCGACAATACTTTACAATAGACTCCAGTACTAGACAACACATTACAGTACAACACGCTGCAATACAGTGCATTACAACGCACTGCGATGCAGGGTGCTGACTTCCGCTGTTGCCAGTAGCAGCATTCACCTAACAATTGTGGGGGTCCCAGCAGAGTTGTGCCCCCCCTCCCCTGGTTACCCACTAATCCCCTCATAAAGTGTATTTGGTGGAAGGATTCCTGCGGCAGTCTCAGCTCCTAGAGGCCTTGCTGGTTCGTGTAGCGCCAAAGGGCAGCAATCCGAGCGCCTTGACATTGTCCCATAAGGCCAGAGTGGCTTGTAATATCCTGCTTACATACAGGCAGTAGTATTGTATTTCTTACAAAGCGCCCCCACGCCCCCTCCAGCGCTGTACAGAATTCAGAAAGAAGTGCACGCGTTTCACAAGCCACGTTTGATGAGAATCCCTCCGCCTGTGGCTCGTGGCAGCAGAGGTTTCTGCAGGGCTGTCTGTGGAAAGGAACAGCAGAATGAGGCAATGTGTGTCTGTGTTTATTCACCGGACAAGCAGCGTCCAACGCTGCAAGGCGACAAACAGTGTGCAGTGCTGCAAGGTGACAAGCAGTGTGCAGTGCTGCAATGCGACAAGCAATGTGCAGTGCTGTAACGTGACAAGCAATGTGCAGTGCTGTAACGTGACAAGCAATGTTCAGTGCTGCAAGGCAACAAGCAGTGTGCAGTGCTGCAACGCAGCAACCAGTGTGCAGTGCTACAAGTGGCAAGCAGTGTGCAGTACTGTAACGCAAGAAGCAATGTGCATTCTTGCAACGCGACAAGCAGTGTGCAGTGCTGCAACGCAACAAGCAGTGTGCAGTGCTGTAAAGTGACAAGCAATGTGCAGTGCTGCAATGCGACAAGCAGTGTGCAGTGCTATAACGCAACAAGCAGTGCTGCAACGCGGCAAGCAGTGTGCAGTGCTCTCACGCGACAAGCAGTGTGCAACGCGACAAGCAGTGTGCAGTGCTGTAACGTGACAAGTAGTGTTCAGTGCTGTAACGTGACAAGCAGTGTGCAGTGCTGTAACGCAACAAGCAATGTGCAGTGCTGTAACGTGACAAGCAATGTTCAGTGCTGCAAGGCAACAAGCAGTGTGCAGTGCTGCAACGCAGCAACCAGTGTGCAGTGCTACAAGTGGCAAGCAGTGTGCAGTACTGTAACGCAAGAAGCAATGTGCATTCTTGCAACGCGACAAGCAGTGTGCAGTGCTGCAACGCAACAAGCAGTGTGCAGTGCTGTAAAGTGACAAGCAATGTGCAGTGCTGCAATGCGACAAGCAGTGTGCAGTGCTATAACGCAACAAGCAGTGCTGCAACGCGGCAAGCAGTGTGCAGTGCTCTCACGCGACAAGCAGTGTGCAACGCGACAAGCAGTGTGCAGTGCTGTAACGTGACAAGTAGTGTTCAGTGCTGTAACGTGACAAGCAGTGTGCAGTGCTGTAACGCAACAAGCAATGTGCAGTGCTGTAACGTGACAAGCAATGTTCAGTGCTGCAAGGCGACAAGCAGTGTGCAGTGCTGCAACGCAGCAAGCAGTGTGCAGTGCTACAAGTGGCAAGCAGTGTGCAGTACTGTAACGCAAGAAGCAATGTGCATTCTTGCAACGCGACAAGCAGTGTGCAGTGCTGCAACGCAACAAGCAGTGTGCAGTGCTGTAAAGTGACAAGCAATGTGCAGTGCTGCAATGCGACAAGCAGTGTGCGGTGCTAAAACGCAACAAGCAGTGCTGCAACGCGTCAAGCAGTGTGCAGTGCTATCACGCTACAAGCAGTGTGCAGTGCTGCAATGCAACAAGCAGTGTGCAGTGCTGTAACGTGACAAGTAGTGTGCAGTGCTGTAACGCGACAAGCAGTGTGCAGTGCTGCAATGCAACAAGCAGTGTGCAGTGCTTTAACGTGACAAGCAGTGTCCAGTGCTGTAACGTGACAAGTAGTGTGCAGTGCTGTAACACGACAAGCAGTGTGCAGTGCTGTAACGTGACAAGCAGTGTGCAGTGCTGTAACGCAACAAGCAGTGTGCTACGCGACAAGCAGCGTGCAACACTGCAAACGTGACAAGTAGTGTACAACGATGCAAGGCGACAAGCAGTGTGCAGTGCTGCAACGCGACAAGCAGTGTGCAGTGCTGCAATGCGGCAAGCAGTGTGCAGTGCTGCAATGCGGCAAGCAGAGTGCAGTACTGTAACGTGACAAGCAATGTGCATTGCTGCAATGCGACAAGCAGTGTGTAGTGCTGTAATGCAACAAGCATTGTGCAGTGCTGTAATGCGACAAGCATTGTGCAGTGTTGTAATGCGACAAGCAATGTGCAGTGCTGCAATGCAGCGAGCAATGTGCAGTGCTGTAACGCAACAAGCAATGTGCAATGCTGCAACGCGACAAGCATTGTGCAGTGCTGCAACACGACAAGTAGTGTGCAACGTGACATGCAGTGTGCAATGTTGAAACGTGACAACTAGTGTGTAACGATGCAAGGCGACAAGCAGTGTGTAGTGCTGCAACGCGAAAAGCAGTGTGAAGTGCTGTAACGCGACAAGCAGTGTGCAGTGCTGCAAGAAGACAAGCAGTGTGCAACGCTGCAACGTGACAAGCAGTGTGCAGTGCTGTAATGCGACAAGAAGTGTGCCGTGTTGCAACACGACAAGCAGTGTGCAACGCGACAAGCAGTGTGCAATGCTGAAATGTGACAAGTAGTGTGTAACATGCAAGACAACAAGCAGTGTGCAGTGCTGCAACACGACAAGCATTGTGCAGTGCTGCAACGCGGCAAGCAGCATGCAGTGCTGCAACGCGACAAGCAGTGTGCAGTGTTGTAATACGACGAGCAATGTGCAGTGCTGTAACGCGACAAGCAGTGTGCAGTGCTGCAACACGACAAGCAGTGTGCAACGTGACAAGCAGTGTGCAACGCTGCAACGTGACAAGTAGTGCGCAACGATGCAAGGCGACAAGCATTGTGCAGTGCTGCAACACGACAAGTAGTGTGCAACATGACAAGCAGTGTGCAACGCTGCAACGTGATAAGCAGTATGCAACGATGCAAGGCGACAAGCAGTGTGCAGTGCTGCAACGGGGCAAGCAGCATGCAGTGCTGCAACACAGCAAGCAGTGTGCGGTGCTGTAACACGATTAGCAATGTGCAGTGCTGCAGTACGACAAGCAGTGTGCAGTGCTGTAACGTAACAAGAAGTGTGCAGTGCTGCAACATGGCAAGCAGTGTGCAATGTTGAAACGTGACAACTAGTGTGTAACGATGCAAGACGACAAGCAATGTGTAGTGCTGCAATGCGAAAAGCAGTGTGAAGTGCTGTAACGCGACAAGCAGTGTGCAACGCTGCAAGAAGACAAGCAGTGTGCAACGCTGCAACGTGATAAGCAGTGTGCAGTGCTGTAATGCGACAAGCAGTGTGCAGTGCTGCAACACGACAAGCAGTGTGCAACGCGACAAGCGGTGTGCAATGCTGAAACGTGACAAGTAGTGTGTAACATGCAAGACGACAAGCAGTGTGCAGTGCAGCAACACGACAAGCATTGTGCAGTGCTGCAACGCGGCAAGCAACGTGCAGTGCTGCAACGCGACAAGCAGTGTGCAGTGTTGTAATATAATGAGCAATGTGCAGTGCTGCAGCGCGACAAGCAGTGTGCAGTGCTGCAACACGACAAGCAGTGTGCAACGCGACAAGTAGTGTGCAACGCTGCAACACGACAAGCAGTGTGCAACGCTGCAAGACGACAAGCAGTGTGCAGTGCATGCCTTTACCACGCAATACTTTTACAACACAAAGCATGCACCACTCATGCTTTTACCACGTAATACTTTTACAACACAAAGCATGTACCGTGCATGCCTTTACCACGCATTACTTTTACAACACAAAGCATGCACCACTCATGCCTTTACCACTTAATACTTTTACAACACAAAGCATGTACCGTGCATGCCTTTACCACGCTATACTTTTACAACACACAGCATGCACCACTCATGCCTTTACCACTTAATACTTTTACAACACAAAGCATGTACCGTGCATGCCTTTACCACGCAATACTTTTACAACACAAAGCATGCACCACTCATGCCTTTACCACGTAATACTTTTACAACACAAAGCATGTACCGTGCATGCCTTTACCACGCATTACTTTTACAACACAAAGCATGCACCACTCATGCCTTTACCACTTAATACTTTTACAACACAAAGCATGTACCGTGCATGCCTTTACCACGTAATACTTTTACAACACAAAGCATGTACCGTGCATGCCTTTACCACGCTATACATTTACAACACACAGCATGCACCACTCATGCCTTTACCACTTAATACTTTTACAACACAAAGCATGCACCACTCATGCCTTTACCACTTAATACTTTTACAACACAAAGCATCTACCGTGCATGCCTTTACCACGCATTACTTTTAGAACACAAAGCATCTACCGTGCATGCCTTTACCACGCTATACTTTTACAACACAAAGCATCTACCGTGCATGCCTTTACCACGCATTACTTTTACAACACAAAGCATGTACCACACATGCCGTTACCACATAAAGCATGTACCGTGCATGCCTTTACCACGCAATACTTTTACAACACAAAGCATGTACCGTGCATGCCTTTACCACGCAATACTTTTACAACACAAAGCATGTACCGTGCATGCCTTTACCACGCAATACTTTTAGAACACAAAGCATCTACAGTGCATGCCTTTACCACGCATTACTTTTACAACACAAAGCATGTACCACACATGCCGTTACCACATAAAGCATGCACCACTCATGCATTTACCACTTAATACTTTTACAACACACAGCATGCACCACTCATGCCTTTACCACGCAATACTTTTACAACACAAAGCATGCACCACTCATGCCTTTACCACTTAATACTTTTACAACACAAAGCATGTACCGTGCATGCCTTTACCACGCATTACTTTTACAACACAAAGCATGCACCACTCATGCCTTTACCACTTAATACTTTTACAACACAAAGCATGTACCGTGCATGCCTTTACCACGCATTACTTTTACAACACAAAGCATGCACCACTCATGCCTTTACCACTTAATACTTTTACAACACAAAGCATGTACCGTGCATGCCTTTACCACACATTACTTTTACAACACAAAGCATGCACCACTCATGCCTTTACCACTTAATACTTTTACAACACAAAGCATGTACCGTGCATGCCTTTACCACGCATTACTTTTACAACACAAAGCATGCACCACTCATGCCTTTACCACTTAATACTTTTACAACACAAAGCATGTACCGTGCATGCCTTTACCACGCTATACTTTTACAACACACAGCATGCACCACTCATGCCTTTACCACTTAATACTTTTACAACACAAAGCATGCACCACTCATGCCTTTACCACGCAATACTTTTACAACACAAAGCATGCACCACTCATGCCTTTACCACTTAATACTTTTACAACACAAAGCATGCACCACTCATGCCTTTACCACTTAATACTTTTACAACACAAAGCATGTACCGTGCATGCCTTTACCACGCTATACTTTTACAACACAAAGCATGCACCACTCATGCCTTTACCACGCAATACTTTTACAACACAAAGCATGCACCACTCATGCCTTTACCACTTAATACTTTTACAACACAAAGCATGTACCGTGCATGCCTTTACCACGCAATACTTTTACAACACAAAGCATGTACCGTGCATGCCTTTACCACGCAATACTTTTAGAACACAAAGCATCTACCGTGCATGCCTTTACCACGCATTACTTTTACAACACAAAGCATGTACCACACATGCCGTTACCACATAAAGCATGCACCACTCATGCATTTACCACTTAATACTTTTACAACACACAGCATGCACCACTCATGCCTTTACCACGCAATACTTTTACAACACAAAGCATGTACCGTGCATGCCTTTACCACGCATTACTTTTACAACACAAAGCATGCACCACTCATGCCTTTACCACTTAATACTTTTACAACACACAGCATGTACCGTGCATGCCTTTACCACGCATTACTTTTACAACACAAAGCATGCACCACTCATGCCTTTACCACTTAATACTTTTACAACACAAAGCATGTACCGTGCATGCCTTTACCACGCATTACTTTTACAACACAAAGCATGTACCACTCATGCCTTTACCACTTAATACTTTTACAACACAAAGCATGTACCGTGCATGCCTTTACCACGCATTACTTTTACAACACAAAGCATGCACCACTCATGCCTTTACCACTTAATACTTTTACAACACAAAGCATGTACCGTGCATGCCTTTACCACGCATTACTTTTACAACACAAAGCATGCACCACTCATGCCTTTACCACTTAATACTTTTACAACACAAAGCATGTACCGTGCATGCCTTTACCACGCATTACTTTTACAACACAAAGCATGCACCACTCATGCCTTTACCACTTAATACTTTTACAACACAAAGCATGTACCGTGCATGCCTTTACCACGCATTACTTTTACAACACAAAGCATGCACCACTCATGCCTTTACCACTTAATACTTTTACAACACAAAGCATGTACCGTGCATGCCTTTACCACGCATTACTTTTACAACACAAAGCATGCACCACTCATGCCTTTACCACTTAATACTTTTACAACACAAAGCATGTACCGTGCATGCCTTTACCACGCAATACTTTTACAACACACAGCATGCACCACTCATGCCTTTACCACGCAATACTTTTACAACACAAAGCATGTACCGTGCATGCCTTTACCACGCAATACTTTTACAACACAAAGCATGTACCGTGCATGCCTTTACCACGCAATACTTTTAGAACACAAAGCATCTACCGTGCATGCCTTTACCACGCATTACTTTTACAACACAAAGCATGTACCACACATGCCGTTACCACATAAAGCATGCACCACTCATGCATTTACCACTTAATACTTTTACAACACACAGCATGCACCACTCATGCCTTTACCACGCAATACTTTTACAACACAAAGCATGTACCGTGCATGCCTTTACCACGCATTACTTTTACAACACAAAGCATGCACCACTCATGCCTTTACCACTTAATACTTTTACAACACACAGCATGTACCGTGCATGCCTTTACCACGCATTACTTTTACAACACAAAGCATGCACCACTCATGCCTTTACCACTTAATACTTTTACAACACAAAGCATGTACCGTGCATGCCTTTACCACGCATTACTTTTACAACACAAAGCATGTACCACTCATGCCTTTACCACTTAATACTTTTACAACACAAAGCATGTACCGTGCATGCCTTTACCACGCATTACTTTTACAACACAAAGCATGCACCACTCATGCCTTTACCACTTAATACTTTTACAACACAAAGCATGTACCGTGCATGCCTTTACCACGCATTACTTTTACAACATAAAGCATGCACCACTCATGCCTTTACCACTTAATACTTTTACAACACAAAGCATGTACCGTGCATGCCTTTACCACGCATTACTTTTACAACACAAAGCATGCACCACTCATGCCTTTACCACTTAATATTTTTACAACACAAAGCATGTACCGTGCATGCCTTTACCACGCAACACTTTTACAACACACAGCATGCACCACTCATGCCTTTACCACGCAATACTTTTACAACACAAAGCATGTACCGTGCATGCCTTTACCACGCAATACTTTTACAACACAAAGCATGTACCGTGCATGCCTTTACCACGCAATACTTTTAGAACACAAAGCATCTACCGTGCATGCCTTTACCACGCATTACTTTTACAACACAAAGCATGTACCACACATGCCGTTACCACATAAAGCATGCACCACTCATGCATTTACCACTTAATACTTTTACAACACACAGCATGCACCACTCATGCCTTTACCACGCAATACTTTTACAACACAAAGCATGTACCGTGCATGCCTTTACCACGCATTACTTTTACAACACAAAGCATGCACCACTCATGCCTTTACCACTTAATACTTTTACAACACACAGCATGTACCGTGCATGCCGTTACCATGCAAGATAACTATATTTAAGGTAAGTTAAACCCATACACACACACACATTTAGATGTAGCTGCAGGCAGTGTAATTTTATTTATTTTTGTTGGGGGAACCCCTTAAAGCCCCCTACATTTTAACACCAATATTTATACATTGACATTTTTCTCAATTAGGGGGACCCTCAAACCCCCTTTTTAATGACTCTTACCATCCTATACCCCTAACCACACTTAAACCCTAAAACACCTCTACAAATCTATACCCTTACCCTTAGCCTTATCCACCCCTACACCTTAAAGACACCCATACCGCCCTATGTCCCTACCAACCTCTAATCCCTAAAACACCCTGCCACCATACACTCCTACCCACCCCTACACCCTAATAAAACCCTTCCCATGCACTACTCTTACCCACTCCTAAACCTAAATTATATGCACACACAAACACACACGCACCAACAGTACAGCATGAGCAACAGTAGCACAGCTTCACCCACGTAGACACACACAGAACAGAAAGAGTATGGGCCACAGCAGCACAGCTCCCTACAGAGAGAGAGAGACCCACACACACATACAGTACAGCATGGCAACAACAGCACAGGCCTCTACAGAGAGAGAGAGAGAGAGACACACACACACACACAACAGCAGCACAGCTCCCTACAGAGAGAGAAACACAAGACTGATACACCAAACATATACAGCATGGGCAAAAACAGAACAGGTCTACACACACATACGATACAGCATGATCAACAGTATCACAGCTTCCCCCATGTACACACACACACAAACACACACACTGGACAGACAGAGTATGAGCAACAGCAGCACAGCTCCCTACAGAGAGAGAAACACACACACAGAACTGATACACCAAACATATACAGCATGGGCAACAACAGAACACCTTACTACACACACACACACAGACACAGAATGACACACCAAACATACACAGCATGGGCAACACCAGAACAGCTCCTACACACACTCATACACAGAACAGACACACAGAACACAAACATTATGGGCACCAACAGAACAGGTACACACACGTGCGGTTTCCAGTAAAGCACTTTCGAAAGCCCCTGCCACGCTTTGGGTCCGGACTCTTACTGGTCTGCTTCGCGGCACTTTGTTTGTTCCAGGTATGGATTAAGTCCGGTTCCCGCCACCCGCACTGATTGAGAGGAGCAGTGGAGGTATTAACCTCTCTCGTGGGCACTCTGCATCTGCAGTCTAGTCCCTGCACTATCGACTTCAGTTTTCGGGAGGCTGTGGCAGTTTGAGGAGACCCGAGGGGAGCCCGAGTGATCTTGTGACATTTCGACATGACAACTCACCCTGCTCAACGAGTTCATTCGGCAATTTCAACATAACCCCCCACAAGATTTGACTCACCATCCTGGGTTACCTGCATTACAAGGCATCCTGAGAGCTGTAGTCCGGAGAATGGAGAACGGACTGCACCTGTTGAGCGGTACTTACAAGGGGGAGGGGCGAACTCGTGCTCACCATCCAAATGGAAGCAGGGAGGAACTATGTGTCATGCTGGTGTTGGGCGCCATCAGAACTTTGACCGGGTGAATAAAGGCTGCCTTTCCTGTTCTCCTCTGGGCTTTCGCTTCTTCTTTCTGGGTTGGAGCACTTCTGGACATGAATCCAAATATATGCACTTAAGTCAAAGTTTATTCGACTGGAGTTAGAATAGTAAATTTGACCCCCTCCAGTGTATGCAACTTTTTCCAATGTTTGTTGGTCTGTCCTCTGAAATTGGGGGTTCTGACAAAGTTGTACCAGTTCTGTGAAGAGGGGTGCTTCTGATGCTGGTGCCCCATCTTATAAAAATACAAATGATATTTTGAATGTACTTTCCTAACAGGCTTAGGGCAGTCAGAAGCATTTGGTAGACCCAGAGCAAAAACTAGCTACGGTGCTCTGACGCAGACACTGTGTGACCCTGGGCAATTACTTTTCTTCCATCGGCCTCCTTTCCGTGATCGTCACATTTGAGAGAATGCCTTCAAATAATCCAGTTCGGGATGCACACTGTACATCAATTTCTCTTGTGTCAGACCATAATGGCCCCATCTTTGAAAACAAAGGCAGGGGCGGCTCTAGGCTCATGGTGGCCCTGGGCAGGAAGCATAGGTAGGGGGCCCCGGAAGAGGGGGACCGGGCGGGGGCGGAGCGCGGAGGCCAGTGAAGAGGGGGGGTCAGGGTGTTTAAAAGTGGAACAGAGCCGGAGGCCACCAAATCCCTGCCAGGGGCCGCCACGCAAATATGTATCCATCCTCAGAGGATTATTATATTAAGGATACATATTGCCGTGGTGGCCCCTGGGGTTTGGTGGCCCTGTGCAGGTGCACAGCTTGCACACGCCTAAGGCCGCCCCTGACAAAGGCTTGCATAGGAGAAACAAGACAACTGACATGCCGCTTGAGTCAGTAATAAAACTGTCACGGTAGAAAGGGTGTGGTTCACTTATTCTAACAAAGGCCACTCCGTGCAGTGAGATATTCTAAGGCGCTAAAGTGAAACAATATAAAATACCCTGTTGAGAGCCCCAGTCCATAAGGTAAATTCAGACACACCAAGATGGTTTGACCATCAATGCTCACGTGCCCTAAGAGACTTGAAAAACGCCTTAAAGATGTCCCCAAGAGACAGGGAGCAGGTGACCCTGTGCCGGAAAAACTAGAAGTTGGCGGTCAAAGGGCGCAAAAGCCAGCTACAGACACAAGCCTGGGAAGATCTATCAGAGGTAGTGGCACTAAGGGATTCTACCGCTTTCTGAAGAACTATAAATAATCCCTCTTTTCAAGAGGCTGACAAACCAGGATTGAGTAACCATATTCTGCCGGAGCAATGGCACGAGCACTTTCAAAGGCTCTATAACCATAACCCAAGCACGAACCAGTTGCTGGAGGAGCACCAGGAACAGGTCGTACCCCCATTAAGATTCTCATTGGGAGAGGTAAAAATGGGAATCGGAGGTCTAACCAGGAATAAGGCCCGGGCCCGGATGGGATTCCACCCGATCTTTTCATCAGCAAAGTGGATCTTTGGGCGCCAATCCTGACTAGGGTCATAAACGCAGCAGTGGACACGGTAATGCCAGTATATTGGACCACTGCCACGATTGTCCCTATCTTTAAAAAAGGTAACAAGGATAGTCCGCAGTGTTATCGCCCGATTTCCCTTATTGATGTGTCAGTGAAGGTGTTAGGACGGGTGGTTTTAAACCGGCTGATTGACTGGGCAGAGGAGCATCGGGTCATAACCGACCTCCAATTTGGTTTTAGACCTGGAAAATCTACCATCGACCAGTGCCTTAATCTGTATCTTATTTCGCCCAAATATACAATAGTCAACCAAGGGACGATATATTTGGCATTTATGGACCTGACTGCGGCCTTTGATAGAGTTAATCGAGGGAAACGGTGGGCTGTTATGGGTGGGCTTGGTATGGACCCAGGGCTACTTAACATTTTAAAATCCCGGGATTCGCACACCACGGCAGTGGTCAGATACACTCAGGAGGGGAAAACAACAGAACCCTTCCTTTGCTCTAGTGGGGTCAGACAGGGTTGCATAGTAGCTCCCTTTTTGTTCACACTATACATATATAAATGGTCTGGACCGTGAATTAAGCATGTTACGGGTGGATACCCCTAGGATAGGTACTCGGGGATCCCTGTTCTGCTTTATGCAGATGATGCAGTACTTTTAGCTCGCACCCCCAAAGTCCTGCAGATTTTAATTGATGGGTTTGTGTCCTTTATGGAGAATTTGGATTTATCACCCAACCTGGCAAAATCATATGTAATGGAAGTGGGGAAAAAATGGGTAAATCCTATAAGTACACAATCTGTTCGCATCATCTAGGAAAGGTGCAGTTCTTTTCATATCTGGGGATTTTATTTGATCATCAATTACATTTTAAGCACCTGATAGAAGAAAAGCGCCGGGCTATGACCAGCTGTACCGGGGCCATAATGAGTTTTGCGCGCAGGTTGGGGCGCTGGTCCCCTGAGCAAATAATGAGATTATATAATGCTATGTGCTACGCCAAAGTGCTGTATGGAAGCGAGGTGTGGGGTTTTACCCAGGCCACACAGTTACAAACTGAAGAGAATATGTATCTTCGGCGCTTGCTAAAAGTATCTCAGAGCACCCCAGCCCACATTGTCCATGAAGAACTGGGTGTCCGATATATCACGGACAGCATGGCAGTCAAACCCTTAGTCTGCTGGATAAAGTTCTGGGCAAACGAGGAGGCGGCTTTTAGCAGGCAGGTCATAGAAGACTGCCTATCCCCTGATCACGGGCGGGGCCGGACTGGGAACGAAAACCGGCCCTGGCAAAGTGCTAGGCTGCCCGCCCACCCCCCTCCCCCTGGGGAGGGCGTCCATTGGGGGTGCAACTGAGCTCTTTGCCGGGCCGGTTTTCGGCCGATTTTGTTACAGGGCCGATTTTGCAGCTATTGCTGCAAAAACGGTCCTGTAACCAAAACGGCCACCAGGGGCCCAAAACTGGCCGCCACCCTTGCGGCGCACCGGGGGATTGCCCGGTGCCCACAATGGCCAGTCCGGCCCTGATCACGGGCTACAAATTCCCTGGCTCAAATACGTGAAAGAGACTTTTGAGAAAATTGGCTTTGTAGACTTGTTTGCCAATCCCTCTAAAGCGGGTATGAAGGATAAGGCTCTGGTTAAGGACCGGTTCTTTAAATATGCATCAATGCTCCAGGAAGACACAGAGCTAGCTAAACCATCGGTGAGGGCAGACCTAGTAGTTAGGTCTACCAGAGGCATTGAACCATACCTGTCTTGCATATACAGTGCACATGATACATTTTTATTGACCCGGTTTAGGCTGAATCTCTTGCATCACATTTTAGCGGACCCGGCAGGGATCTCACGTTCTATAGAGATGAAGGGGCCCGGTGGCTGCGATCATAGATCTCCCCAGGACACCCTCCATTTCATCTTACTATGCCCTTTTTTTCATATCCCAGGAGATTCTTCCTGAAGGGAATTTTAAAGAAAGCTAGATTCAAACAGGCACGGGCGGCCCTGTTATTTTTAAAATTGGCTCCAGATGATCTTACACTTTTTGTGTCATTAATTTTTTAAGGGCTGCATTCAGACTAAGGAATACAAGGGGCGGCGGTAACCTGTAGATTCCCTGTCATAAATATCTATTATTTTTAAGAATGTTCCCCGTGACTTCAGATTAATTTGTTGGATGTGGGATAGATGCAATGTAATCTTTTAACCTTATGGCTGAAACTGTATCATATGGTTTTTAAATTGATGGATTATTAACTTTTTTTGTTTGTACCTGTAACCTGTTATGGATAATTTGTTGCTTTTATGGTATTTTGACATATCTAATAAAGTTATCTAATAATAATAATAATAATACAAAATACCCTTTTCTATGTAAAAGTGGCAGTCAGTGGCACTTTCAGCGGGGCACAGTGTCCAGGGTGAGCTAAGGACCGTTCTCCTCAGCCTCCTTGGCACTGCGTTTCCAACCACGATGCAACGCAGAGGGGGCGTGGAGAAACAGGGGACCCCGCTGTCACCGCCTTACACCCAATGTCCTTTTGGGGCTGGTGGTGAAGCAGAGATGCTGTGCTGGTTCTGGGGTTCGTGTCTTCAAAGCCTCTGCAGCCCCACTTCCCACACCCAGTCAGCTGCCAGTATGGGTGGGCAACATGGGCCTAGCCTGTTTCATAGCACAGGCTACAGTTACAGTGAACCCCCCTGTGAAACATGACGCATGCGTGGACGGGACCGCCAAGAGCCCATTGGAAGGTCTCAGGAAAACTACCCCATCATCCCCCCCCCCCCCCCCCCACCCCTGTCCTCTCTTCTGAGGCTGCTAAACTTGCAGTAGGGAGCAGCGACTGCTTCACGATATCTGATTCCCCTATATTCCATGGGATGACACCTGACCCCAAGGGGCAATATTTGAGTAACAAAACATGCCAGCGGTGGGCAGATGCTTCCCAGTGCTAAAGGTGGAACCCACTGGTGTAGCACTCCACACTTGGTACGTCAGCATCAGTCATGCTACGTGAGTACCTGAGTACATGGATGCATGTACACCCTCCCTTCTACAAGCACCTTGAGACCCTCTGGGTATGTAGCGCGCTATATAAATCTTTTGACTTGACTTGACTTGACTTGACATGTTAATTCCACAGGAAGAGGTTTGGCTGTTTAACACCCCTCACTCACTCTCGTGTTAGCTCCCTGTGTTGTGGCTCTCCTGTGTGTGAGAGACAAACGTGTTCTGTTCCTCCTGCTGCCTGCCCTTACTTGTGCTAGGAAAGGTTGCGCCGCTGCTGTTCATGTTGTACCTTTATTGTGTTGAGAAGCTGGGTAAAAACGTCCCGCTGCACTTAAGAAAACAAATCACTTTGCCAATGCTTGTTTTAATGCATGATGTGAGTCAAAGAGTCAACCCTCACAAAATATGTGAGCAGAGGTAACCTTTTTGTTTTATGCGTATAACAAGATTTTGTTAGAGGGAGTAGTCAACTTTAAAATGTTAAAAGCATAGCTGACAAGAATACTTTGTGACATTTTAAAACAGCTGACAAGTGGCCAATTCTGGCATTGTAGCCAACAGCACTTTGTATGCTGGGGTTTTGAGCACATGGTGAAACTGTTAAAAGCAAAACTACAACTCCCGCAATGCAACATACCAGCGGTTAAAAAAACTAAAAAGCAACTGATGATGGAATCCTATGTCGTGATGCCAAAGGTGTGCAAAGTTGTGAATGCAAGCAAAAATGTAGTTTCTTAATCAGGTGTTAACCGCATGCGTGCGGCAGCTTTTCCCGCTGTGTGCGGCATTTTAAAAATTACCGCGTTACATGACGAGCTCAGCTCGTCATCAGCACACGGCAGGTAACGCTGATGACGAGCTCGTCATCAGCATGGAAGGGGTTAAAGAGACCGGCAGGTGAGACTGCAGAGAAACGCTCCACATTATCGCCACAGGTTTTTCCGTTAGATCGCGCTCCATCGGGAGCCTGTGATACTCATGCCAGGGACTAGACATTGAGCCCCCTTACCTTGACAATGGTTGACAGCGTTGTTTCTTTTCTTGACATCCCCGTGTAGACCCGGGTCCACGGGCGGGGCATCGTCCCCCTTTACGCTGGATTTGCGGCCCTCAGTTTGGACCCACAGCCACCTCTCAGCCATTTAGATTGACTTGTCCTGATGATGATCCCACAACCGCTGTTGGAGATCGAAACGTCGTCGACAGCTACATCTTAACTCCAACTCTTAATTTTTGATTGTTGTGGAGGACAAGGGGGCATATTACCAACAACTAGCGATAATTTTTGTCTCTAACTTATTTAGAGACAAAAATTATCGCCGCACATCCGCGATTTTTATCGCAGATAAACCTTGCTATTAGCAAGGTTTATCGCAAATGCGATAAAAAACGGCCGCAATGCATGAATATCGCTGAAAAGTCAGCGATATTCATGCATTACCGAGCTAATGCTCTTAGCCATGTTATCCACCTCCCATTGGATAACATGGCGAAGAACTGCTCAGGGCAGGTGTTAGCTTTTGGAGATATTCACGCTTAGCGCGAATATCTCCAAAAGTTGGTAATAGGAGATAGCGATGTTAGCGACTGTTTCCAGTCGCTAACATCTTGGCACGCCCACTTTGCATGTCATTAGTGATAAATATCACTGACATGCAAAGCGGGGGCCAAGATGGTCGCTATCTCCTATTAGCTGTCACTAACTGGTGTTAGCGACAGCTTGGTAATAATGAGATAATTTTATCTCCGCTTTCTTGGCTTTTAAAGCCAAAAAAGCGGAGATAAACCCCCTTGATAATATGCCCCAAGATGTGCTCGATATCGTGACTACTGTAATCCATATATCACTTAAAAGCCACTTTACCACTACAAGCCTGAGATCAGGAAATCTTTTGATTTCAGAACCCCTTCACTTTTTGCTCACTATATGTTACTGTATTGTTTTCTCATGTTTAATGAATATGCAAATAAATGCAATAAGTTCAATTGGGACAAAAGTACACCCGACGCTGATTGCAGTTTTGTGGGTATGGTTTTATATTTCCCATAACAGGGACCGTTTTCTCTAAAAATATACTGCTACCCTTGGTCCTTTTTGACTTACAGGGTTCCCTTGTTCTTTTTTACAGGCATTGATGTATGCAGATTGAACAGGGGCGGGGCCTGAGCAGAGGTGGCCTCACTTATATTAAGGTGTGTTTCCTCATTGTGAACTAATCCGTAACAAAGAGCCCTGGCAACGTTTGCATTTTTAAAAAAATCTGAGTGCAGTTAAGAAACCATACCTCTTTTAGAGAACCCCCCCCCCCTCCTTCTTTTCATAAAACTTACAACCCTGAATTTGTGTTTTGTGAAAAGGCGCAATCCGCAAATGTTGGCCAGTTATTTTTAAGGATGCCCGGACCGATTTTTAATCCCAATCCAACCCTGCCCGGGTCCCAGCAGGTTGGGCGTCTTTCGTTGACTGGCCCCTCCAGGCCTCTAACTCTATCCTACTGGACATACGTCCCTCGCCGGCGCTATCAGGGCGTCTCCGTCACCCTTCGCAAAGAGGGGCTCTAGTCTGCCATTTTTTTAAATGCAGATTTATATAGCGCAAACTTGACTGGAATGCATTGGAGCGCTTTACATGAGCACCGTATTTACATGACACATTCAAGCACGGGGAGATTAATTGATTTGCCCAGAATCACAGGATGTGGACACGACCCCGAGGCTCGAACCCTGGTCTCCAGCACCAAAGTCGGCAGCTCTAGCCGTCAGACTACATCCTCATTGACCAGATGCGTTCTGGTCACGCTGGCCCAGCTGATCGAAGTCAGTGATTTCATAAAAGTCCAATTAAAGACCGTGCCTTCCAATGATCCCATAACATCCATGTCGAGGGTCACACATGGCAACAGGGGCGCCAGGCTCCGGAATTTTAAAGCCAAAAGGGGCTTTGGCTGCTTCTACCCTAAAGGTGGCCTGTTCCCTCCATGTTTGTTTCACAGTCTCCCTTTCCTTCTTGGGTATGTTGGCATGGATGCAGGGGTGAAATCTCGCTCAAGCTGCAGAGGGTAGCACGTGAGTGGGGGCCCCTGGCCCCCGCACGGGGCCCCGCACCTGCTGGCTGCAGAGGCAGGCCAGCTGTGCGCAGTCACCCCCGCGCCAGGAGCGCGTCAGGAACAGGTAATAAAAGTGAGGCTTTTATGGCCCGGGGGCCCCCACCCCCGTCCCCTCAGCCACATCATATGTCATCCCAGAGCGGCCATAAGTCAGAATCAAACCCTGCTGGGGCCAGGCGGCAACGACGCCATCTTGGACGGACGTGGGGGAGGAGGGGGGGCTCAGCAGGCCTCTGATCCGGGGGCACGTGGCACAATGAGGCCGAGATGGAGGAAGGAGATGGAGGAAGTGGGGGTGCTCCCCCCCCCACATGGAGGAAGTGAGGGGTGCGACCCCTCCCCCCTCCCCCCCCCCCCATGTGGGCGGTGAAGCGCCTGCTGTCCAGGCGCTGTACGGCTGCTGCGTCAGTGAAGGAGTGAACATAGGTGTGAAGTGCACATTCAAGCAAGTTTTACATCTCTTGGTGCTGAAATAACACGCCCATTATTATCCAGTGGTACTCATTTTATTGACCTCGGAAGGATAAAAGGCTGGGTGGACCCGCTGGGATTCAGACCTGTGACAATGACGTCAAACACAGATTCCTGAAGTAAATTTGGAGGTAGGGGGGCGGGGGAGGAACACGGGGGAATTGGGTATAAAAATAAAAATGTACCTTCCCGCCCCTTCCTTGCCGCATCTCTCCTCCATAGTCCTCCCTCGCTCAGCCAGGAAGCACACCCAGGCTCCCAGTCAGCCAATCACAACGCTGATTGGTCAGAGCGCCGTGTTTCAGCGCTCATACGCTGACTGGGGGCCTGTCATGTTCTCCCTGTGGTCTGTACTGCAGCCAGCTTGGAGAACATGTGAGTGCGCATGCCTGTCATGGGCCGCCTGAGAGGGCCGGCCAAGCAGTCACCGCGCACTTAGGAGGGGGCTGCCTATCACTCCACCCCACCCCGCCCCCTCACGCACAGCTGCGGAAGTAGGGGGAAATAAAATGATAATAACGCAAGTGATTATCTTTTTATTTTCCCTTTGTTTCACAGCAAAAAAGCCGCGGGGCGACGCTCCTTCGCCTTAGAAGACGAGCCGCCACTGGAGTAAATGCATTAGTCCACTGTGCCACAAATCCAATTAAAGAATACATTGATGTTTGCAAATCAATGGATCTCTGGTGACCACTGAATTGTTTGTTGGATGTGCTTGTATTTGGGAATTATGTATGGAATTTCGTAAATATACTTATTAATTAACTCCTTGCATGCTCGTGACAGAACCATTCCGTCACGAGCCCCGGTGGTGCTGTGCTGGTGACGTAATGGTTCCGTCACGGCCCGGCCGCCGCGCCTGCGCTGCACTGATTTCGCGCCTGCGCGGCGCGTTCTATTGAGCGGGCGGGGCCGTGACGGAACCATTCCGTCACAAGCACAGCGCGCCCGCGGCTCGTGACGGAGTGGTTTCGTCACGAGTATGGTGGCGCCGCGCGGCCCCCCTCCACCCTAGCGCTGCGGCGGAATTACCGCCGCAGCGAAGGGGTTAAAGTGTATTCAGGTGTATTTGGGGCCAACTGTTTTCCCTACTGATCGACAACCAGGTCCTTTGACACACAACTGGGTTACCCCATTTTCTTTTATGCATATCAGTCCTCTGGGCAGATCACTCGCTCGTCAAGTTCAGCATCACGGTTCCAGTCCAACGCATATGCACCATGCCCAGACTGGACCGTCCAAACTGGAACAGCAAAACTAACAAGGACTGAAACACTGCTCTGAACACCCACCAACCAAAACACAGCACCAGCCTCCCCAAAGCCATCAAGATTGTCAACAACTGGATTACCTCCAGCTCCAACTCCCTGGCCCCCCTCAAAACACAGCAATACAACACGATCCAGAACCAAGGCCAGGTGGTACAGAATGATGGAATGCCACAGTAAGCAACTGAAGAGCAAATGGAGAATGTGAGCCAGGACAGTGCAGACGGAAGGGCATCCGATTCTGCCGTAAGACTCTGCCACCAAGCGATCTGAACCACCAAATGTATCTCTCCGGCAGAACGCATCGATGCCAGCACCAGTAGAAGCATTGTGGAAGATTTCACCTCAGCATCCGCCGCCTTCAACATGAGCACCAACTCGCAGGGCCTCTGCAACAATCTCTCTCAATTCTTCAGCAACAAAATCACCTCCATTTACAGCAACTTCAACCAGCCACCGGAATCAACAGACCCCGCCAAACGCCTCCCGATGTTATCCAAACATCCAATGCTAACTAAAGGGCCCATCATCACCCAAGAAGAAACCGCCAACAACATGAAGTCCATCCACTCAGGGGCCTCATTGGACCCCTGTCGCATGATGCCATCTCTAGAAGACTGCAACTCATTAGTCTCGTGCTCAGACCCATTCTGAATGACCTTCTCAGACGCTTGGAAGCACACAACTGTCCTCCGATTGCTGAAGAAACCCTGTGTGGACACCTAAACGCTCACCATTTACAGACCGATCTCCCTGCTACCGTTCCCAACCAAGATCTTAGAGAAAATCATCAGCAGACTCCTCATCGAATACCTGAATGACCACCAACTTCTCGACACCACTCAGCCTGGTTTCACACCCAACCTCAGCACGGACACTGCTCTCATTGCCACCATCGATGACGACCGCATGACTGTGGAAAGAAGGAGGCACAGCAGCCCTCATCCTCCTGGACCTCTCCGGGGCATTCAACACACTCTTCCAGCCCATCCTCATCCAACGCCTACACGACATTGGAATCCAAGGACATGAGCTGTGATGGAACCGCTCCTTTCTGACTGGAAGGATCCAGTCGATCTGCCTTGCACCACATACCTCGGACGTCTGCGGAGTTCTACAAGGCTCCTCCCTGAGCACGACCCTCTACTATGCATACGTGATGCCTCTAGCCAGCTTCATTCGATCTCACAACATCAACGTCCTCTTGTACACTGACGACACGCAACTCCTTCTCCACCTCACAGAAAATCTGCCCAGTACTTGGATCAAGTTAAAAGTCTGCATGATTTAAATCATCCTCAGGATGAAGGCCAACTGAATGACTAAATATGACCGCCAACAAGACCGAAATTGTGATCTTCAGGAAGACCACATCACCATGGGACTCTTCCAGGTGGGTAAAAGTGAGGACCTACACTCACTCCTACCAATCATGGCAAGTACCAAAGGAATATCAACAGAAAACTCAACATAACCACCCAAGTCGATGCCGCTACCACCTCACGCTTCCACAACTTGTAGATGTTGAGGAAGATTTTCAAATGGCTCCCAATCAGCACACGGAAAATTGTCATGCACGCCCTTGAAAAAGCAAGCTGGACTACGGGAACACCCTCTATGCTGGGATGAACAAAACAAAATTCACCGGAAGGCTGCAGAGCATTGAAAACTTGGCAGACAGAATCACTCTCAACCTCCCTCGCCACACTCACATCACACCACACCTGAAGGAGCCCCACTGGCTCCAGTTCACAAACAAGCACAATTCAGACTCCTCACCCACACTTTCAAGACACTACATGACACTGGGCCAGACCCCCTCACCAATTGCATCTGCTTTCCTAAACCTTCCAGGCACCTCTGAACGCCTGGACTCCTTCATCGCTCCTAAAGCGTGGAACGACCTCCTGCTACACACAAGACACTCCTCCTCACTCCTTGAATGCTGCAAATAGCAGAAGACTTGGCTTTTCGATTAGTCCCACTAGGTGCAAGGTGTAGCTAGAGTCTCATCTGCTCAGTGCCAGGATACCCTTCCGGATGATAGTGCGATCTACAAATCTGTATAACACAACAAAACATCACATAACATAGCATAGCATAACATAGTGATGGAGCAAGGCTGCGCACGTAATGCGACTTGCTTGTACTCAATCTTCTTTGCCTAACATTATAACGTACTAATTAACATGTTTCGTGTACTAATAATTGCATTACACAACACGTAAAGGATCAAGGGGATGCTTGTCTATGTGCTTTTACTAACTCTAATCCGCTTGTCTTAAAATGGCCGCTGCTACGCGGGATTTCATACTGCGCATGCGTCTGTCATTTTCACGTGACATGACGTATTCTATGCTTTGGGGGGAAACTGTTCGCTTCTGCGCACTAGAAACTAAGATGGCCGTTTGTATCCTCACATGCATGAAGCTTGCACTGCTGCTTTTGCAAAGCTGTCTGTCCTGCCTAATCATTAAAGCAATAGTTTAAATAAAGTAATGGGAATAGTGAAGAGATAAGCGGTATACAGAATAAATCATTTATGCCTTGTTCTAAAACTATTTATCTTCTATTTTTTACGTGTAATCTTTTCGGGCCTGATGAAACCCCACTGAATCTATTTTAAACCTGCGCACAAGACACCACCAGCAGCAGAGTCGTTGGCATTGAATCCGTGCCTACTCCAAGTTTGCAGGAGGACGATCGTGGGAGACTGAACTCCTCATCTCTAGAGACTGAACTGGACGGTATAATACTGAAAGCTATTGTGCAAAATTGATACTTTACGCTGCTGGATGGAATAAAGTGTATGAGAAAATAATTTGATGGGCGGGAACGAAAATTTGAATATCCATACCCTAAAAGTTTCATTTTGGTGTGGTGTGATGACCTCTCCCCATGTCTTGTCCAATCAAAATTGGGGATCCTTACACTTGAAACATTGGGGGGTGGTACACTGACCTGGAAAACCGATAACTTGGGTAGGCTTAGTTAGTTAGATTGTCCAACTTGTCCGAATAGCCGACCTGTCACTGACCCAACGCACTCAATAGGTTATCGGGAGCATAGGGCTGCAGAGCACTCTGTCAGAAGATTCGCGAATCCAATCGGGGTTCTGGGAGCTGAAGTGCTGGCGAAGCTCTTTGTTGGAGAAATTGATTATCAAATCCGGGTTCTGACTGTTAGCTGCAGAGAGTGATTAACGCAGGCGTTGCATCTTTAACTGCGGGTGCCGGTCTTAACCTTTTGGTTGTCCTGTCCTGATCCAATTTGGCTTTACCTGTTCTGATTCTGGTCTGCACCTGCTTGCCTTGCTGGTGTCTGCATTTTCGGGGTTCTGTCCTTTGTCCAGCCCGTGGCCAGGGTTTGGTCTTCACACCATTCTAGGTAATTATAAATCCGTGTGGGTTCGTCATTGTATTGCTTCCTTCTCTTTACCCTTCTTACCGTTAAAAGTTTGATATATGTTCCCTTTTTCTTAACCTCCCTATTTTTGAAATCTTGAAACAGTTTTTTGATTACATGATTTTGATTGATTTGATTTGGGGTTTTATAGAGCGCATAGCTGCCCTCGGGCTTCCCAGCGCTAGTGACCACTGTCCTGTGGGGTGAGGAAACAGGGGGGAGGGCTCAGGGGAAGAGTAGGGTCTTTAGTTGTTTCCTGAACCTGAGGTGATTGTGTTCTTGCCTCAGGAAGAGAGGAAGGGCATTCCATAGTCTGGGGGTGTTGTACGAGAACAGGCGGCCGCCTGTTCTGGACTTCCTGATTCTGGGAACGTTTGCAAGGGAAAGGGAGTTTGATCTTAATTGTCTACTAGACTGTTGTTTTGTCACAAGTGGCCTAAGGATGGGAGGGCCTTCGTTGTGCATAATTCTATGAGCTATGCACAGGGATTTGAAGTTAACCCGTTCCCTTACTGGCAACCAGTGCAAGCTTCTAAGAGCTGGTTTGGCCGAGTTCCTTGCTGCGGTTCCTGTGAGGATTCTGGCGGCCGCATTTTGTGCACATTGAAGTTTGTGGACTACAGAGGCTGGGGCCCCCAGATAAAGGACATTGCCGTAATCCAATCTGGAGTTCACCAGCCCCTGCATTAGGAGCTTTCTGGAATGGAGGGGGAGTAGATGTAGAATCTTTCGTGCCATCTTTATAAGGCCGAAGCAGGTTCCCGCGGTTTTCCTAGCTTGAGTCCTAAAACTGAGCTCCTGGTCCAGCCATATCCCAAGGCTCTTTACTTCGGGTTTGGGGGATGGCGGGGTTCCCATACATGGTGGCCAGGGAAGGGGAGTGGGAATTTTCTTAGGGTTTCCCAGAAGGAGTATTTCTGATTTCTCCCCGTTCAGTTTTAATCGGGAATCGCACATCCACTGGTGTACCTTTTCCAGACAACTGAATAGATTAGGGAGGGCGTTATCTGATTGGTTGAGGGAAACGACGAGCTGGGTGTCGTCAGCATACATTATTGATTTAATGCCGAAAGGCTTGACAACATCCTCGAGTGGTTCCATGTACACATTAAAAAGTGTGGGGCTCAGGGAGGATCCCTGAGGCACCCCACACTTGAGAGCTTGAGCCTTGGAGGTGGAATACCCATCTGCTACTTGAAAAGACCTGTCTTCAAGGAAGGATGAGATCCAGGCTAATGCGGAATCCTCCACTCCTATCAGCCCAAGACGGTGGACAAGGGTTGCGTGGTCCACCGTGTCGAAGGCGGCACTCAGGTCGAGGAGGATCACTGCCACTGATCCTCCTGCGTCCAATATGCCCCTGGCTTCTTCGACTACGGCTAACAGTGCGGTGTCGGTCCCCTGTCCTGGTCTGAAACCTGTCTGGGACTGGCGGAGAAGGTGATTGGTTTCTAGGAACTCCGAGAGATGTTGGTTTGCAACGCGCTCGGCAATTTTGCTGATAGCCGGTAGCTAATTATCAAATTAATATGTACCCCCGCTGAGGAACGACTCTGCGGACATCCTG
This sequence comes from Lissotriton helveticus, assembly GCF_964261635.1. Classification (NCBI taxonomy): domain Eukaryota; kingdom Metazoa; phylum Chordata; class Amphibia; order Caudata; family Salamandridae; genus Lissotriton; species Lissotriton helveticus. The sequence continues at coordinate 7,284,760 of NC_136069.1, read as the reverse complement.
CTGCCCCTCAGCGCCCCGCCGTACATATGTTCCTTTTCTTACCCTCCCTTTTTTTTAAATGCTTAAACTGGTTTTGATTGCGTATCATGTTCCTTCTCCTTACCCTCCCTATTGCTAAATGTTCACAAACAGTTTAATTCATCTTTTGCATAGTTACATATTGATTCTGATCTTCATAATTGAAAGTCTTTTGGTGTTTAATCTTTGGATCATAACCATTTAAGAAACTTAGATAACGAGTTTAAAACTTCCCGAGTCTGTGATTTTTCAAAGAGTGCAAATGTTATTTTTCTACCTATTTTCTTGCTAACTCCCTTTTGATCCCTTAGGACTCTAGGTACCGATGACAAGGATTGGTAAGTCAAAGGTATAGGTCCTAAACGTAATCACTGAATAGAGTAAATCGCAGAGGTTACCTGATTATGAAGCTGCTATTTTAGTTATTTGAAATTGAAATTTCACTTTATGAATTGTATGGGCCCAGGTGAGTATGGTAATAGAAAAACTAGCTGGGTGACCTGCGGGCTCTATCAGAAGCATAACATTACATAGCATAGGATAACACAGAGGAGACAGATCACTAGGGCCCTACAGACACGAACAAGGAGGAACTGCTCCCCACCTGCTGACATCTACAGGGAGGGGACGGAAGTGGTGGGGGACAGGAAGAAGCAGGGACTGGATCACTCATTCCTGGATCCAAGACCATGAGCGTAGTAGGGGGATCTGCTGCTCTCTGAGCATCTGGTGTCTGGGAACCTCAATAAAAGATACAAAGCCTGGCTGGCTCTCTGTGCTTTCCTTGGTCCCAGGACACTACATCTGGCGACGAAGGTGGGATTATCCAGATGCAAACGCTTCCGTTTTGGTGTGTCTGTGTTTCCAGAATTGGTGAGGAGAGTCATGAGGGCTACAAAGAACACTCTAGACTGCAGCAGTGACATCGTAGTGCCTTGTCGCATGAAAGAGAGGCAGGTCTAAGCACTACAGGGAACGTGCACCCTGTGGAAGAAGCAAGACTGACACTGAAAGAAGGAAAACGGGAGCTGGAAACAGACAGGCTCCTCTTCCTTCGACACAAATTCTCCCAGAAAGGAATGTAGCCAGAGGCAACCACGACTGAAGCACTCAACAAAACACAAGCGCCAAAAACAGACCCACTATCTGACAAAATCCTTTGTTGTTACCACCCGCTGTGTTTATGCAGATTCATGGTTGAAATAATGATGACGCTCGAGTGTCTTGAAGAGTGCTCTGTTTCGCTTTGCAGCATCATTAGGGTGTCGGGGTTTAGCTCTCCTTGTTTTCAGTCAATTTTTAATTATCCTGATAGTAAATAATAGGTTATTATTCACTTAGTATAAAACAAGCTCTGAATCTGGCTGCTGAGGGCTGGAGTCCAGCAGCACTGAGGCAGGCGGTGGGCTCTGTCTGGGGGCAGGGGCAGGGGGCAAGGGCAGGGGCAAGGGGCAGGGGCATGGGGGCACAGGGGGACCTGCACCAGGCATCACACAGGTGGTGTAGCACTGATGATGTCACAGTTTTGACGTCAGAAGCCCCCACGTCTCAGGGCCTGCCCATGTATTGTACTGCAGTGCCACTGGTAAAGGAAGCCCCTGGCACTTTACGATTAAGGTCTGCAGTGCCTGTGGCTGCAGGCCCATCAGGCTGTCACTCAAACTCTCCCAACTCGCACAGAACGGGTAAATGGTGAAGGCAGGAAAGCTGTATGTCTACCCAGCGTGCACTGGGGCACAAGAGCTGCAACAGGACCTGAGCCAGCAGCAGAGGAAAGAATAACCCGCTTTCAAAGTCTGTGTGCGGGTGTGAGAGTGAGTGTGTGCACATATGAGAAAGACAGAGTGTTTGTATGTGGGAGCATGTGTGTGTGAATAAAGGTGAGTGAGAGTGAGGGAGAGAGTGTAAACGAGGGACATGGAGTCACAGTGAGTATGAGTGAGTGAGCATGAGTGAGAAGTCAGTGAATGATAATGAGCATGTGAGAGTTAGCCTGAGTGCAAGTGAGTGTGGGTGACATGGAGTGAGAGTGAGCATGCGATTGAGAACGAATGTGTGTGATGGAGGATGAGGGAGTGTGAGGGAATAATAATGAATGTGCTACTGAAAAAGAGTGAAAGACGGTAAACCTGTTACAATGAGAATGAGGGAATGAGAATAAGTGAGACTGAGTAGGTATGAGTGGATGCAAGTCACGGTGTGTGTGAGAGACTGAAAAAAATTGAGAGTAAGAGTGAGTGCAAGTGAGTGTGACAGGTATAGTGTGTCTAAAAGAGTGAGAATGAGTAAAAGAGTGAGCAAGCGAGAGTGAGCAACAGTGTGTGAGAATTAATAGTTGGGAATGAGCGAGTGTAAGAGTTAATGCAAGTGAGAGTGAGACTTATTAACTAAGCATGAGTAAGAGTGAAAGTGAGGTGTTTGAGAGAGAGATTGAGAGTAGATGAGACTGAGTGAGAATGAGTAAGAGTGAGAGTGAGGTGTTTGAGAGAGAGATTGGGAGTAGATGAGATTGAGTGAGAATGAGTAAGAGTGAGAGTGAGGTGTTTGAGAGAGAGATTGGGAGTAGATGAGACTGAGTGAGAATGAGTGAGAATGAGTAAGAGTGAGAGTGAGGCGTTTGAAAGAGAGATTGGGAGTAGATGAGATTGAGTGAGAATGAGTAAGAGTGAGAGTGAGGTGTTTGAGAGAGAGATTGAGAGTAGATGAGACTGAGTGAGAATGAGTGAGAATGAGTAAGAGTGAGAGTGAGGTGTTTGAGAGAGAGATTGGGAGTAGATGAGATTGAGTGAGAATGAGTAAGAGTGAGAGTGAGGTGTTTGAGAGAGAGATTGGGAGTAGATGAGATTGAGTGAGAATGAGTAAGAGTGAGAGTGAGGTGTTTGAGAGAGAGATTGGGAGTAGATGAGACTGAGTGAGAATGAGTGAGAATGAGTAAGAGTGAGAGTGAGGTGTTTGAGAGAGAGATTGGGAGTAGATGAGATTGAGTGAGAATGAGTAAGAGTGAGAGTGAGGTGTTTGAGAGAGAGATTGGGAGTAGATGAGACTGAGTGAGAATGAGTGAGAATGAGTAAGAGTGAGAGTGAGGTGTTTGAGAGAGAGATTGGGAGTAGATGAGATTGAGTGAGAATGAGTAAGAGTGAGAGTGAGGTGTTTGAGAGAGAGATTGGGAGTAGATGAGATTGAGTGAGAATGAGTAAGAGTGAGAGTGAGGTGTTTGAGAGAGAGATTGGGAGTAGATGAGACTGAGTGAGAATGAGTGAGAATGAGTAAGAGTGAGAGTGAGGTGTTTGAGAGAGAGATTGGGAGTAGATGAGATTGAGTGAGAATGAGTAAGAGTGAGAGTGAGGTGTTTGAGAGAGAGATTGGGAGTAGATGAGACTGAGTGAGAATGAGTGAGAATGAGTAAGAGTGAGAGTGAGGTGTTTGAGAGAGAGATTGGGAGTAGATGAGATTGAGTGAGAATGAGTAAGAGTGAGAGTGAGGTGTTTGAGAGAGAGATCGGGAGTAGATGAGACTGAGTGAGAATGAGTGAGAATGAGTAAGAGTGAGAGTGAGGTGTTTGAGAGAGAGATTGGGAGTAGATGAGACTGAGTGAGAATGAGTGAGAATGAGTAAGAGTGAGAGTGAGGTGTTTGAAAGAGAGATTGGGAGTAGATGAGATTGAGTGAGAATGAGTAAGAGTAAGAGTGAGGTGTTTGAGAGAGAGATTGGGAGTAGATGAGACTGAGTGAGAATGAGTGAGAATGAGTAAGAGTGAGAGTGAGGTGTTTGAGAGAGAGATTGGGAGTAGATGAGATTGAGTGAGAATGAGTAAGAGTGAGAGTGAGGTGTTTGAGAGAGAGATCGGGAGTAGATGAGACTGAGTGAGAATGAGTGAGAATGAGTAAGAGTGAGAGTGAGGTGTTTGAGAGAGAGATTGGGAGTAGATGAGATTGAGTGAGAATGAGTAAGAGTAAGAGTGAGGTGTTTGAGAGAGAGATTGGGAGTAGATGAGATTGAGTGAGAATGAGTAAGAGTGAGAGTGAGGTGTTTGAAAGAGAGATTGGGAGTAGATGAGATTGAGTGAGAATGAGTAAGAGTGAGAGTGAGGTGTTTGAGAGAGAGATTGAGAGTAGATGAGACTGAGTGAGAATGAGTGAGAATGAGTAAGAGTGAGAGTGAGGTGTTTGAGAGAGAGATTGGGAGTAGATGAGATTGAGTGAGAATGAGTAAGAGTGAGAGTGAGGTGTTTGAGAGAGAGATTGGGAGTAGATGAGACTGAGTGAGAATGAGTGAGAATGAGTAAGAGTGAGAGTGAGGTGTTTGAGAGAGAGATTGGGAGTAGATGAGATTGAGTGAGAATGAGTAAGAGTGAGAGTGAGGTGTTTGAGAGAGAGATCGGGAGTAGATGAGACTGAGTGAGAATGAGTGAGAATGAGTAAGAGTGAGAGTGAGGTGTTTGAGAGAGAGATTGGGAGTAGATGAGACTGAGTGAGAATGAGTGAGAATGAGTAAGAGTGAGAGTGAGGTGTTTGAAAGAGAGATTGGGAGTAGATGAGATTGAGTGAGAATGAGTAAGAGTAAGAGTGAGGTGTTTGAGAGAGAGATTGGGAGTAGATGAGACTGAGTGAGAATGAGTGAGAATGAGTAAGAGTGAGTGAGGTGTTTGAGAGAGAGATTGGGAGTAGATGAGATTGAGTGAGAATGAGTAAGAGTGAGAGTGAGGTGTTTGAGAGAGAGATCGGGAGTAGATGAGACTGAGTTGAGAATGAGTGAGAATGAGTAAGAGTGAGAGTGAGGTGTTTGAGAGAGAGATTGGGAGTAGATGAGATTGAGTGAGAATGAGTAAGAGTAAGAGTGAGGTGTTTGAGAGAGAGATTGGGAGTAGATGAGATTGAGTGAGAATGAGTAAGAGTGAGAGTGAGGTGTTTGAGAGAGAGATTGGGAGTAGATGAGACTGAGTGAGAATGAGTGAGAATGAGTAAGAGTGAGAGTGAGGTGTTTGAGAGAGAGATTGGGAGTAGATGAGACTGAGTGAGAATGAGTGAGAATGAGTAAGAGTGAGAGTGAGGTGTTTGAGAGAGAGATTGGGAGTAGATGAGATTGAGTGAGAATGAGTAAGAGTGAGAGTGAGGTGTTTGAGAGAGAGATCGGGAGTAGATGAGACTGAGTGAGAATGAGTGAGAATGAGTAAGAGTGAGAGTGAGGTGTTTGAGAGAGAGATTGGGAGTAGATGAGATTGAGTGAGAATGAGTAAGAGTGAGAGTGAGGTGTTTGAGAGAGAGATTGGGAGTAGATGAGACTGAGTGAGAATGAGTGAGAATGAGTAAGAGTGAGAGTGAGGTGTTTGAGAGAGAGATTGGGAGTAGATGAGATTGAGTGAGAATGAGTAAGAGTGAGAGTGAGGTGTTTGAGAGAGAGATCGGGAGTAGATGAGACTGAGTGAGAATGAGTGAGAATGAGTAAGAGTGAGAGTGAGGTGTTTGAGAGAGAGATTGGGAGTAGATGAGATTGAGTGAGAATGAGTAAGTGTGAGAGTGAGGTGTTTGAGAGAGATGAGGTGAGAATGAGTGAGATGAGTAGAGTGGAGTGTTTGAGAGAGATTGGGAGTAGATGAGATTGGTGTGAGTAAGAGTAGAGTGTGGAGAATTGGGAGTAGAGAGATTGAGTGAGAATGAGTAAGAGTGAGAGTGAGGTGTTTGAGAGAGAGATTGGGAGTAGATGAGGTTGAGTGAGAATGAGTAAGAGTAAGAGTGAGGTGTTTGAGAGAGAGATTGGGAGTAGAGGAGATTGAGTGAGAATGAGTAAGAGTGAGAGTGAGGTGTTTGAGAGAGAGATTGGGAGTAGATGAGACTGAGTGAGAATGAGTGAGAATGAGTAAGAGTGAGAGTGAGGTGTTTGAGAGAGAGATTGGGAGTAGATGAGATTGAGTGAGAATGAGTAAGAGTGAGAGTGAGGTGTTTGAGAGAGAGATTGGGAGTAGATGAGACTGAGTGAGAATGATTGAGAATGAGTAAGAGTGAGAGTGAGGTGTTTGAGAGAGAGATTGGGAGTAGATGAGATTGAGTGAGAATGAGTAAGAGTGAGAGTGAGGTGTTTGAGAGAGAGATCGGGAGTAGATGAGACTGAGTGAGAATGAGTGAGAATGAGTAAGAGTGAGAGTGAGGTGTTTGAGAGAGAGATTGGGAGTAGATGAGATTGAGTGAGAATGAGTAAGAGTAAGAGTGAGGTGTTTGAGAGAGAGATTGGGAGTAGATGAGATTGAGTGAGAATGAGTAAGAGTGAGAGTGAGGTGTTTGAGAGAGAGATTGGGAGTAGATGAGACTGAGTGAGAATGAGTGAGAATGAGTAAGAGTGAGAGTGAGGTGTTTGAGAGAGAGATTGGGAGTAGATGAGACTGAGTGAGAATGAGTGAGAATGAGTAAGAGTGAGAGTGAGGTGTTTGAGAGAGAGATTGGGAGTAGATGAGATTGAGTGAGAATGAGTAAGAGTGAGAGTGAGGTGTTTGAGAGAGAGATCGGGAGTAGATGAGACTGAGTGAGAATGAGTGAGAATGAGTAAGAGTGAGAGTGAGGTGTTTGAGAGAGAGATTGGGAGTAGATGAGATTGAGTGAGAATGAGTAAGAGTGAGAGTGAGGTGTTTGAGAGAGAGATTGGGAGTAGATGAGACTGAGTGAGAATGAGTGAGAATGAGTAAGAGTGAGAGTGAGGTGTTTGAGAGAGAGATTGGGAGTAGATGAGATTGAGTGAGAATGAGTAAGAGTGAGAGTGAGGTGTTTGAGAGAGAGATCGGGAGTAGATGAGACTGAGTGAGAATGAGTGAGAATGAGTAAGAGTGAGAGTGAGGTGTTTGAGAGAGAGATTGGGAGTAGATGAGATTGAGTGAGAATGAGTAAGAGTGAGAGTGAGGTGTTTGAGAGAGAGATTGGGAGTAGATGAGACTGAGTGAGAATGAGTGAGAATGAGTAAGAGTGAGAGTGAGGTGTTTGAGAGAGAGATTGGGAGTAGATGAGATTGAGTGAGAATGAGTAAGAGTAAGAGTGAGGTGTTTGAGAGAGAGATTGGGAGTAGATGAGATTGAGTGAGAATGAGTAAGAGTGAGAGTGAGGTGTTTGAGAGAGAGATTGGGAGTAGATGAGGTTGAGTGAGAATGAGTAAGAGTAAGAGTGAGGTGTTTGAGAGAGAGATTGGGAGTAGATGAGATTGAGTGAGAATGAGTAAGAGTGAGAGTGAGGTGTTTGAGAGAGAGATTGGGAGTAGATGAGATTGAGTGAGAATGAGTAAGAGTAAGAGTGAGGTGTTTGAGAGAGAGATTGGGAGTAGATGAGATTGAGTGAGAATGAGTAAGAGTAAGAGTGAGGTGTTTGAGAGAGAGATTGGGAGTAGATGAGATTGAGTGAGAATGAGTAAGAGTGAGAGTGAGGTGTTTGAGAGAGAGATTGGGAGTAGATGAGATTGAGTGAGAATGAGTAAGAGTAAGAGTGAGGTGTTTGAGAGAGAGATTGGGAGTAGATGAGATTGAGTGAGAATGAGTAAGAGTGAGAGTGAGGTGTTTGAGAGAGAGATTGGGAGTAGATGAGGTTGAGTGAGAATGAGTAAGAGTAAGAGTGAGGTGTTTGAGAGAGAGATTGGGAGTAGAGGAGATTGAGTGAGAATGAGTAAGAGTGAGAGTGAGGTGTTTGAGAGAGAGATTGGGAGTAGATGAGACTGAGTGAGAATGAGTGAGAATGAGTAAGAGTGAGAGTGAGGTGTTTGAGAGAGAGATTGGGAGTAGATGAGATTGAGTGAGAATGAGTAAGAGTAAGAGTGAGGTGTTTGAGAGAGAGATTGGGAGTAGATGAGACTGAGTGAGAATGAGTGAGAATGAGTAAGAGTGAGAGTGAGGTGTTTGAGAGAGAGATTGGGAGTAGATGAGATTGAGTGAGAATGAGTAAGAGTAAGAGTGAGGTGTTTGAGAGAGAGATTGGGAGTAGATGAGATTGAGTGAGAATGAGTAAGAGTGAGAGTGAGGTGTTTGAGAGAGAGATTGGGAGTAGATGAGATTGAGTGAGAATGAGTAAGAGTAAGAGTGAGGTGTTTGAGAGAGAGATTGGGAGTAGAGGAGATTGAGTGAGAATGAGTAAGAGTGAGAGTGAGGTGTTTGAGAGAGAGATTGGGAGTAGAGGAGATTGAGTGAGAATGAGTAAGAGTAAGAGTGAGGTGTTTGAAAGAGAGATTGGGAGTAGATGAGATTGAGTGAGAATGAGTAAGAGTGAGAGTGAGGTGTTTGAGAGAGAGATTGGGAGTAGATGAGACTGAGTGAGAATGAGTGAGAATGAGTAAGAGTGAGAGTGAGGTGTTTGAAAGAGAGATTGGGAGTAGATGAGATTGAGTGAGAATGAGTAAGAGTGAGAGTGAGGTGTTTGAGAGAGAGATTGGGAGTAGATGAGACTGAGTGAGAATGAGTGAGAATGAGTAAGAGTGAGAGTGAGGTGTTTGAAAGAGAGATTGGGAGTAGATGAGATTGAGTGAGAATGAGTAAGAGTGAGAGTGAGGTGTTTGAGAGAGAGATTGGGAGTAGATGAGACTGAGTGAGAATGAGTGAGAATGAGTAAGAGTGAGAGTGAGGTGTTTGAGAGAGAGATTGGGAGTAGATGAGATTGAGTGAGAATGAGTAAGAGTGAGAGTGAGGTGTTTGAGAGAGAGATTGGGAGTAGATGAGACTGAGTGAGAATGAGTGAGAATGAGTAAGAGTGAGAGTGAGGTGTTTGAGAGAGAGATTGGGAGTAGATGAGATTGAGTGAGAATGAGTAAGAGTAAGAGTGAGGTGTTTGAGAGAGAGATTGGGAGTAGATGAGATTGAGTGAGAATGAGTAAGAGTGAGAGTGAGGTGTTTGAGAGAGAGATTGGGAGTAGATGAGACTGAGTGAGAATGAGTGAGAATGAGTAAGAGTGAGAGTGAGGTGTTTGAAAGAGAGATTGGGAGTAGATGAGATTGAGTGAGAATGAGTAAGAGTGAGAGTGAGGTGTTTGAGAGAGAGATTGGGAGTAGATGAGACTGAGTGAGAATGAGTGAGAATGAGTAAGAGTGAGAGTGAGGTGTTTGAGAGAGAGATTGGGAGTAGATGAGATTGAGTGAGAATGAGTAAGAGTGAGAGTGAGGTGTTTGAGAGAGAGATTGGGAGTAGATGAGACTGAGTGAGAATGAGTGAGAATGAGTAAGAGTGAGAGTGAGGTGTTTGAGAGAGAGATTGGGAGTAGATGAGATTGAGTGAGAATGAGTAAGAGTAAGAGTGAGGTGTTTGAGAGAGAGATTGGGAGTAGATGAGATTGAGTGAGAATGAGTAAGAGTGAGAGTGAGGTGTTTGAGAGAGAGATTGGGAGTAGATGAGACTGAGTGAGAATGAGTGAGAATGAGTAAGAGTGAGAGTGAGGTGTTTGAGAGAGAGATTGGGAGTAGATGAGATTGAGTGAGAATGAGTAAGAGTGAGAGTGAGGTGTTTGAGAGAGAGATTGGGAGTAGATGAGACTGAGTGAGAATGAGTGAGAATGAGTAAGAGTGAGAGTGAGGTGTTTGAGAGAGAGATTGGGAGTAGATGAGATTGAGTGAGAATGAGTAAGAGTGAGAGTGAGGTGTTTGAAAGAGAGATTGGGAGTAGATGAGATTGAGTGAGAATGAGTAAGAGTGAGAGTGAGGTGTTTGAGAGAGAGATTGGGAGTAGATGAGACTGAGTGAGAATGAGTGAGAATGAGTAAGAGTGAGAGTGAGGTGTTTGAGAGAGAGATTGGGAGTAGAGGAGATTGAGTGAGAATGAGTAAGAGTAAGAGTGAGGTGTTTGAAAGAGAGATTGGGAGTAGATGAGATTGAGTGAGAATGAGTAAGAGTGAGAGTGAGGTGTTTGAGAGAGAGATTGGGAGTAGATGAGACTGAGTGAGAATGAGTGAGAATGAGTAAGAGTGAGAGTGAGGTGTTTGAGAGAGAGATTGGGAGTAGAGGAGATTGAGTGAGAATGAGTAAGAGTGAGAGTGAGGTGTTTGAGAGAGAGATTGGGAGTAGAGGAGATTGAGTGAGAATGAGTAAGAGTGAGAGTGAGGTGTTTGAGAGAGAGATTGGGAGTAGAGGAGATTGAGTGAGAATGAGAAAGAGTGTGGTAATATGTATGTGTGCACTGAATGCACTATAGATGCCCATTAAAATAAATTAAACACACACACCACATACAAACACACAGACTATACATGGAAATGCAACATACCCACACACACCGCTCGTACACATGTACAAGGGAGACAGAGGCGACGCTAATGGCAAATACAACCCTCCCACAAAATACACACACATCCCACTCACATAGATGCATACACCGCAGGCACACATGCTACACAGAGAAATACAGCAGCCTCACAAACACACACGTACATGCTCATTTACACACACACACACAATACGTACAAATGTAACAGCCCCACAAAAACACACACATCTCCCACACACACCACTCCCATACATGCATACACCACAATTACTAAACACACAAACACAACAGCCCCACAAACATGCATGCACATGCTTACACACACACAGGCACACTTCACAGTGACGTTGCCATGACGAGGAAGAAGAGTGTAACGATGAATCCAGACAGGTGTCCCGGCTGCTGCCTGGCTCCCTCTCTCACAAGCCTCTTGGCAGACAGTGGACTACTGGTCCCTGCCAGGGGGGTGATGGATGGGGTGCTGCCTAACATGTCTTTTCAGAGGTACTCGAGAGTGGGTTCCTCTCTGGACATGGCTGCAGGGAGCAGTAGATCCCGTTTCATGTTGATGCTGACTGGTCTTCCATCAGAGTCTGACCTCCAGGTCCTGGCATGAGGAAACAACCCCCCCCCCCCTCCACCCCCTCGCTGTCCCTGTCCCAGCACTGGATGCTGCAGCTTCCTCCACAGGTTTGCATGACATATGGTCTCTGTTATATCCTAAATATGACACTTATATGTAATCAGCCTCTGTCCCTCTAGCAGCTCAGCTGGAGTGAGAGATGGTAACAAAATGTTGGTGTGCCTGTGGTGCGTGGAATGCCCGGTGCCTGAGTGGATGAGTGGGGACAGCTGGAGATGGGCTGAGCAGCAGGCAGGCGGCTCCTGGTGGGGCTGGTACATGGCTAGAACCTGACTAGAGCTGGCTGGACTATGATTAATACTACCCTGACGTGGAACCAATAGAGAAGACTTGAAATATACAACATGGTTTCCAGTGTCTCTATGTGCAGGGTACAACATTTATTTTGGCGACCGGCGGACCAGGACTCAAGCGTACTTAAAGATGGTACAGAAAACAAGAGAAATGAAAAGGAATTACAGAAACCAAGAATCTACATGCGACTTGAGTAACAAGACAGAAGAAATCAACCGTAAAAAAAGTAAAGAGCGTCTTGTTTGGAGCAACAGGCATGCCAGCCCCACCAGTGTCCCTGTCACCGGACGGCCCTACCACCGTGTTTGCCCAGTCTGAACTTGCTCCATGGATTTGGCCACAGGTATGGTCTGTTATGTTAGGGTCTGTCTGGACTAAGTTTCACCCTACCACATCCCTTTGTATGTGCCGCATGGATGTTGCTATGGTGTAAAGGAATTGTGGCTGTTCTAATGTGAGTTATCGACTAACTCAGTGACGGTTATTCACAGGTGCCACACCGGAGCGGTGTTGTTCTGCAAAGATTGGTGTTCTGTTGGCACATAGAAAGTACAAGCATGGTCAATGAACACTGTGGAAGTAATGCGCCTGGGGATCTATTTACATCTAAGTAATACTATACGGACATGTGAAATCTACAAGCGCAGCGACAGATATGGTCATCGAGTGGTCTGCGCAATGTTTGCCTAATGGCACATGAGCACCGTTTATCTCTATGTTCACTTGCAGCCTAATCCAACAATTACAGGATTATCGCTTTGACCCAGTTGTAGTACTGCTCAGGTGTCGGCGCACGGAGCAAGTCATTTGGGTGAGACATTTTTGGTCAATTATTATATTTGAAGTTTGAGGCTCCTCCTTTCAATGTCAGTTAAACCGCTGTTATTGCGGTCTGAAAAAATGGAGGAGCGAGCAACATTTAGCGCTGCGAGGCCTCCGGTAGTTACGCGCTATATAAGTGCAATTTTCATTTCATTCATTCATTCATTTCACCTACTGCCATCTTGCTGACGTCCCACAAGTTTGTGTCCCAATGGAGCCCTCTGACGATCTTCTTGTTTGCGGTGTTTTGCTGCCTCGAGATGCCGTGTGCCCAGACGTGCCTGGAGCCACCCGGCATGACACAAACAGCGTGCCGCCATCTTGGGGTTGGCACGTTCTATCTTATGGTGCACTACCTCTGTTACTTCCATCCACACTGGTTTTAATAAAGTTTGATAATTCCGTACATGACGTTATACAGTCCTGGAACAACGATGAGGAGTCGGAAACAGTTCAACGGACCCTTCGTAGGTCAAGTTTGCTTGTTTTCTCTTCTCTTGAAGTGGACATTTAAAGCTATTGTGTCGTGGTTCATGCAATGTCTGTTTGGGCAAGGGTATGAAGAGTTTGAGAGACTTTTTGAATTCGCTTTTTGGATCGCGCTGTCCACATCGTTTGATTGAAGGTACATTCTACAAATACTCTCAACTTCAATTTGGATTTGGTCGGTTTCACTGATGTTCTTCGCTTCCTATTGTGAAGTGTTCATACATTTCTCCTGTTGTTGTAGGAAGAGTTTGTTTCCACATCTTATTCGAAATCTATATACAGCAACTATGTGTCACGGAGAGTGCTCGGGATATGTTCTTTAATTGCAATCTTTTTGAGATTTGTTTATTAGTTTAAAAAAAAAAAGGTGATGTTTGTAGTGGCGCGCTCTAGTCAATGCACGTCACGTTACTACGTGACGTGCGGCGGCCATTTTGAGGGACTGCGCGCGCAGCGCATTAGGGAGCGCGGCAGCCTAGGAATCGGAGCGCTGGCTCGGCGCTCTTCAGGGAACCTTGTAAGATAAATAAATAAGCTGTCAACAAGCCACACTGGGTCAGTAGTTTATTCTCAGAGTACATCATTACAGTGGCGACGAGGTCGGGATCCGACCAAACCTCCCATAACAGAAAAAAAAAAACGACGAAGGGCATCACACCCACCACGTGGCAAGGGGGTCACAGCAGACCCACATCCACGCAAACAAGTGGAACCAGCGGAACCCCAGGCTACCTGTGTCACCAAGGGAGAAGGGGGCCGGACAGCTGAACAGCAGACCAGCGCAGTGTCCCTGGAGAACCACCAGGACCGTGGTCACCACAGGAGGTACTGTACCCTGAAGAGCGCGGCAGGGCCATCGCAGGGCACGCAGACAGACGAGAGCAGCGTGACCCCATAGCAGCCAGGCAGAGCGTCGCAATTGGCCCACGCACCCACGGAGGAGCCAGACCTGGCTACCATTAAGGAGGGGGAGGGGGCTGACGCAGAAGGCCCCCCAGTACAGATTAAGGAGGAGGAGACGGACAACACCCCAGGGAGCCCCACAGGAAAAGGAAACAGAACGACGACGGTCAAGGAAGAGAAAATGAGCGCCCCAGCGGGATATGCCATTGCACCGGTCCAGTTCCTCCCGAAGCCAGGAGAACCACTGATGAAGTGGGAGGACTGGCGCGACTACATAAACAACTTCATAGAGGTCCTAGAGGACGAGAATGAAGAGTCCTTCAAACCCAACAGAAAAAAACGGATCCTATTACTCAACCTAGGGCCTGAGGGACTTAGAATATACAAAAGCCTGGTACCCAAACCGAGAGATGACTCGGACGATGATGTATACGCCCATGCCATCGACGATTTGAATGAACACTATCGGCCCACAGTCTGTGTATCAGTTGATAGATTCAACTTCCAGCAGAGGAAACAACGCGCTGGAGAGTCGATTGAGGAATATGTAGCGGCCCTGAAGAAACTGGCGGCCACGTGCAGGTATGCCCTATGGGAGGAAGAGTTTATCAAAGACCAAATAGTTATGCACACGACCAGCACGAATGTCCAGGACAAGCTATGGGCAAGTGGGGATACCACACTCAAGGACGTAATGGTCATTGTCAAGAGGGCTGAACTAGCACGGAGGTGCGCTGACGCAACCAAGAAAGAACCGCCAACAGCCGCCATCGTGAACAGGATACAGGAAGAGGAACCCCGCAAGGATCAGAGTTACAGAGGCGCTACATGGAAGGGTTCCAACAAATGGCAGGGCAACTCTGGATTGCAAAAGAAACAGGAAGGAAGTGGCAACAAGAAAACGTGCTACAGGTGCGGAAGCTGGTCCCATGAGGCACACGACAGAAGATGCCCTGCGTTCAGGGCCAAATGTCTGCACTGTGGCATCATCGGCCACTACGAGAAGGTGTGCCGGAAGAAAATGTCCAAGGGCGTGGTGAAACACATAGACCAGGATGGAGAGAACCAGGAAGAGACGGGAGAAGAAGAAGTCGTCACCGTGCTATGCATATATGACCAGGTCATGACTGTAGAAGGGAGAAGGACGACCAAACCCGTGCTGGAAATGAAGATGGGAGGAGTAACCATCAGCGTAGTGGCAGACACGGGTTCTCCTTTCACGATAATCCCAAGAGCAGTGTGGGAGAAAACGTTCAGACCAAAGATCGGACCGGAGCTGGAGAGATTGGACATCAGACCAGTCACATATAACGGCGACCGTATCCCAATGGTAGGATACAGACTCTTGAAGTTTGAGTTCAGAGGCAGATCGGCGGAATGCAAGTTGTACATCTCAGAGAGAGGACCGTCCGTATTAGGGTGGCTGGACCAGGGCGACCTGGGAATCAAATTAGACCCGGGAGGCAAAGAACAGATTTTGCTCACAGAACCAGAAACCTGGCCCAATCTCGAAAAATGGAAAGAGGAATACCCAAGAGTGTTCGGAGGCACAGTAGGAAAGCTAGAAAAGTTTCAACATAAGATCATACTCAAAGAAGACGCTGTTCCAGTTGCCCACAAGGTGAGGAATATACCCATAGCGGTAAGAGAGGCGGTCCAGAAGGAGCTTCAGGAATTGGAGAGTAAGGGGATAATTGAGCCTATTACCTGCGCAGAGTGGCTCGCACCCTTGGTGGTAGTCATGAAGCCAAATGGAAAGGTCCGGCTCTGCGTCGATCTAAGAGAGTTAAATAAGAACATTGTCGTTGAGAAATTTCCTCTCCCAAGGATCGATGAGATGCTAGCAAAGACCAGAGGGGTCAATTGGTACTCCACCATCGATTTGACCTCCGCGTACCACCAGGTAGTATTGCACCCAGACAGCAGGAAACTCACGTCTTTCATAACCCCATTCGGATGCTACCAGTTCCGCCGCATGCCGTTTGGGCTGGCCTCGGCGGCTGCGGTATTCCAAAGGTTAATGCACCAACTGTTTAAGGACTTAACTGGCATCCAGTATTTCCAAGATGACATTCTGATAATGGGGCGAGACAGAATGGACCATGACCAGAAATTAGAGAAAGTGTTAAAGACCCTGGAAAGCAAAGGCCTCACGGCAGAATGGACCAAATGCCGCTTGGGACTAGAATCGGTGACGTACCTAGGTCACGAGATAGGGGTGCATGGCATTACACCCAAAGCAGACAATGTGAAGGCAATTGCTGAGGCTCCGCCCCCCACAAACAAGGAGGAAGTCAGGTCGTTTTTGGGCATGGCGGAGTATTACAGTAAGTTTGTGGTTCACTTTGCCTCCAAAACGCACAATATGAGGATGCTGACTAGAGAAAACACCACTTTTGAATGGACGCCAGAGGCACAACAGGAGTTTGACACCATCAAGAGAAACGTCACGGGAGCAGTGCCACTGAAAGGTTATGACCCACAAGGTGCCACGGTCCTCACCACTGATGCCAGCGACAAAGGCTTGGGAGCTGTGCTCATGCAAGAACGAGGACAAGGTCAGATGGAAACGCTTAGTTTTGCATCTAGGGCATTGACAGCCACCGAAAGCAAGTACAGCGTCATCGAAAAGGAGATGCTGGCGGTAGTGTGGGCTACAGCGAGATTTAGGCAGTTCCTATGGGGCACCAGATTCCTGCTCAGAACAGATCATAAGCCATTAGTGAAAGTGTTAACATCGAGTGGGCATGCCAATGCCACGCCCAGGATTTCGAAGATGTCCCTAAAACTACTCGAATTCAGGTACGACGTAGAGTACCTCCCAGGGAACCGAAATCGAGTGGCAGACTACCTGAGCAGGGCAGCAGCGATGGAGCCTGGAGAAGAAGACCCCACGGACCACACAGAGCTGGTGGCTTTGGTGGGGGATCAAGGCAAAGTCATCGATTACGAAGAGTGGGTTGAAGGATATAAGGCAGACAGAGTGTTGGAGGAAGTGAAGAAGTACATCGTAACGGGATGGCCAGAAAAGAGGCACGTAAGTGAAGACGTCAAACCCTACTATGAAGTCAGAGAGGAATTATCAGTGGGGGATAGAGGAGTGTTCATATACAGAGGGGACAAGGTAATCCCCCCCAGGACACTTGCAACCCAGTTGCTGGACATACTACATGAGGGCCATCTAGGCATTGGGAAACTGAAGTTAAGAGCCAAACAAAATTACTGGTGGCCAGGCATGGACATAAGAGCGGAGAGGCATGTCAGAGAGTGCCCACAGTGCCAGGGAGCGGACAAATCACTCAAGCCCCTGCGCCCCGCGCTGGGACAGTTCGAGACCCCACAGAACCCATGGGAGGAATTGTCTATCGACATTTTAGGACCCATCTTGGATAGCCAGGGCACGCAGAAGTATGTTTGTGTCCTCATAGATAGATACTCTAAATGGCCTGAGTTGAAAGTGGAGGAGACCATGGATACGGAGAACATCCTGAAGTTTCTGTCAGACACCTTTGTGAGGGAGGGCATACCCAAATCCATCTTGAGCGATAATGGCCCCCAGTTCACGTCGGAAAGGTGGAACAACTTCATGCAAAGGAACGGCATAGCCATTAAACACACGGCAATCTACCATCCTGCAGGGAACGGCTTGGTGGAAAGGTTTAACCGAGTGGTGATGGGTGCCGTACAAGCAGCGATCTCCTGTAATAAGGATTGGGAAAGGGCCATAGAGAACATGGTATGGGCTTACAGGATCACCCCAACTGGAACAGGATACAGTCCATTTCAGATCCTGAGAGGACGAGAACCTTTCACCCATGACAATCGGGTTTGGAAGGAGAAAGTAATCACCAGTGAATGGTCCCCGGCAGTGGTAAGGGCTAACCTAGAAAGGGCACAATCGATATACACCAACCACTACAACAAACGGAGAAATGTAAAAGGGACAAAGTTGGAAAAGGACGAGTGGGTAAGAGTCAAGTTGGCAACACTACAGAAGAAGGGAGACAGTAAATACAGCAGGCCCATGCAAGTAAAGGAGGTGTATGATCGTGCGGCCTTACTGAGTGACGGCAACGTGTGGTCCCAAGATCGCATGGCCAGATGTAACAAAGTAGTACAATGGAACCAACATGGAACTGAGTGGGACGACGGAGAAGAGCCGAATGCAGAAGAAGATCAAGGAACCGGCGAGCAATGTGGAGAAGGAAGTGGTGGAGATGAACCCAGAGAGGGTAGAGAGAGCGTAGAGGAGAACATGGCGGAGCAGAGAGAGGAAAGAAGCGATGAGGTACCGAGTCAAAGGTCCCAGGGAGGCTACACCCAGGTAACCAGGAGTGGAAGACCTGTGGTGAGACCAGCAAGATTCCAAGATTTTGAAATGGACAATTGAACTGTAAGTGACTCTTGAACTGTTTGGAAAAAAGGGAGATATGTAGTGGCGCGCTCTAGTCAATGCACGTCACGTTACTACGTGACGTGCGGCGGCCATTTTGAGGGACTGCGCGCGCAGCGCATTAGGGAGCGCGGCAGCCTAGGAATCGGAGCGCTGGCTCGGCGCTCTTCAGGGAACCTTGTAAGATAAATAAATAAGCTGTCAACAAGCCACACTGGGTCAGTAGTTTATTCTCAGAGTACATCATTACAATGTTCTTTTGCAGACTAAAGTATTCGGGTGAGAGGTCGCTCACCGGCGTAGGGCACAGTCTAGTGTTCTAAAGTTGAAGGACGTGTATTAGTTTTATCTATGATATTGTTTTGTATGTAGAGATGCCACTGTTTATCACCGTTTAATGGATTGGTCGTCCATTTGTTCTTGTGGGTGGTCATCACAGTGACTCCTTAAAGGAGGGATGGATTTGGGGCAAAGGCAACAGTTCTTTCACAGTTTATCTCTTTTGTCAGGGATGGGGTTGAGTTTGAGTCCCAGTTAGTGACCCCTACTTGGGGATAGGTATATGGATGATCTGGTTATAGTGTTAACCCTTATATAGGGTTGGGTTGTGGGTGTCAATCCCATTTTCATTCACAAGGGTACATTGTGTTTGTTGTCTCACGCTGCACGTTTGCTATGATCTGTGGGTCTTATTTTGTTTGTAAGTTGCGTTACGCTGCATGTCATGTCCTGTGTGTAAGTCGCCCGGTGCATCACGTGTTGTCCTGTGTAAGTCACCCCGCGCTTCAGGTGTTGTCGTGTGTAAGTCGCCCTGCGCCTCACTGTGTGTACCCTCTGTGTGGTCTATATTGTGGTACATGTGTATGTTTGGTGTTGGTTTCACCCTTGTTGTCTGTATCTGGCCTCGGGTATTAGTCTTGGGGTGTGGCCCACCCTTCTCTATCTTACTTTCTTTTGTTTTTTTGGGTAGGATGGGGTTATTGCTTGCTTGGTATTTATCATTGCTTTACAATATTATTCCTTCCTAAAGGTACGCAGTGTTTCTACTCTGTCAAAGTTGCTATTAGTTTGGCTTCTCTGCGATTTAACATTGTTTGTGACTTAATAATTTATTTGACGCTTTGAAATGTCTTAATGATTTTCATGGGGGAGTATGGGGGATATTGATGCACATATATTTTGATGTTGTACTTTTCCCATCTTTTCATGTTTTGTCTTGTTCACTCTCTTACGATGTTTTGCTTTGAGTTGCATCCCAGAGTTCCGAACATTACCGCTTTCTTGTGTATAGTTTTCTCTTTTAGAATTGTCATTTTTGTTTCTATTTAAAGGAAAGGGATAATGTTATATCCTCAGTATTACATTTGTATGAAATCAGCCTCGGTCCTCCTAGCTGCGCAGCCAGAGTAAGAGATGGTGACGGAATGTTGGTGTGCCTGGGATGCGTGGAATGTTGGTGTGACTGTGATGTGTGGAATGTTGGTGTGCCTGGGATGCGTGGAATGTTGGTGTGACTGTGATGCGTGGAATGTTGGTGTGACTGTGATGCGTGGAATGTTGGTGTGACTGTGATGCGTGGAATGCCCGGGTGTCGGTGTGGATGAGTGGGGACAGTTGGAGATGGGTTGAGCAGCAGGGAGGCTGCTCCTGGTGGGGCTGGTACATGGCTAGTCCCTGTCTAGAGCTGGCTGGGCTATGATTGATACTACCCTGACGAGGAACCAATAAAGAAGACATGAAATATACAACATGGTTTCCAGTGTCTCTAGGTGCAGGGTGCAACAGTCTCCTCAAACATTCATTGCCTGTGCCAGGAAACGTTATCTTGGAGCTGAAGGAAGCACCAGAGACCTCACCTGCTGGAACAGCCCCCCCCCCCCCCACCTGAGTCTACAGACCTCACCTGCTGGGACAGCACCCTCCCTGGAGTCTGCAGACCTTCTCTGCCAGGCCTGGACCCAGGGGCCATAGCCTGTGGGCATAGGCCCCTGAAGTCTGCAGACACGCATGAGGCTAGCAAGTTAGGGTGTCCCACCGGGCTAGCCAAGTGTGAGAGCTGGTAGACACTCAATGCACGGGTTTGTAGAGAGTTACATTTCAGTGAGAGGTGGAACAGGCGAGGTCTGTGAGAGGATAGAAGAGGGTTGGCAGCTGGGAACCTTTTCATGTGAAGACGAGGATGGTGTCATGTCCTGATGCAACGATCGGCAGGTAAATGAGCACCCTGACACTGATGTCTCGCTGGTCTGTTCTTTATTAGTGACGCTCTCTCTGTCCTTGATTTTCCTCTTGGTGACTCAGTGCTTAATTTGAGCCGATGGTTTCCAGTGCTCGGCACCAGCACTTATTTGTCAACACCGGCACTTATGACGGTCTGCCACATGGAGGCGCTGTTTGTCTAATTTAGCTATAAGAACAATAAATGCTGCAGTAGCAGCTGTTACTGGACCCAGGTGGTGGGGGGAAGGGAAGGTGACAAAAAAAGGAGAAAAAAACCACTTACCTGTAATGACCAGCTGCCACCTCTCCTCCGTCCTCCGTCGTCTTCCTTCTTCTTGCAGTCCCGTCCAGCAGCAGGAAGCGCCTGGGCTCCCACGCTCCCCTGAGCCAATCACAATGCTGCAATGCAGTGTTGTGATTGGTCTGAGCACCGTGGTTCGGCGCTCGGGCAGGGAATGTGACCCTGGGCATGTTCCTCACCAGGCTGTGCAATACAGCCTGGTGGGGAAGATGTAACGATAATTAATATAATTGTATTTTTCCTTTTGCTCAGTGGGGCGACGCTCCTCCGCCTTAGTGGAAGAGCCATCACTGAACTGCTGTTTATTACTTCAATAGACATAAAAAAGACTAACACTGCTGCCGCAAGACATTCTTATAGGTTTGGGGGCCTGGGATAGTCAGAATTGTTGCACTTGTGGGAGGGTGAGGGTCAGTAGTTGTGTTGGTAGTTATCGGCAGCGCTGGCAGGTGGTGTTAGGTGGTGAACAGACATGTTGGACAGTATGACGTCAGTTCATAGGGACCTAGTGATGCGTTACCAGTGTGTGTGGAGAGGTGGGTGGGAAGAGGATCTTTTTAAACCTGTGAGTTGAGGGAAGAAGGAGGAATACACTCCTGGTGACAGGTGAGCTGTTCAAAACTTACTCCGAAGCACGCGCACCCTCTGCTGTCCTCCGTACACTGCTCTATGGTTCCCCGTTTCTTCTGTTAGAAATCCCTTGCTTACGTTAAAAGCATATGAACATCTTTTGGAAAGGCACTCTGGGTAAAGCTATGACCTTCCACTCACTCTTGAATGTCTGTTGCTCACTTTTCCTGAACTGTATCTCAAATACATTCCTGCGTTGATTGTTGGTAGCGATAGACTTGTAAAGCGCTCTGAAGCCCCTGGGCCGTGTCTGGGCTATATAAATCACAGCAGTGAATCAATGTAGACTTCACATTCACCACCAAGGGGGTCTCTTAGAACTATTGACAGATAATGGTGCTTAATAATATATCAACCTCAGTAGGATGAAAGACTGAGTGGCCCCACCCGGATTCAAGCGTTTTGGCCACATGGTCAAACAAAGATCCTGAGAGTTTCTCCATTCATCCGCTGAGGCACCAAACTCTGGGCCAGATTTACCAATTTCTAATGCCGCGCAGTGCAGCGGTCGCAAATGCTGCGCTGCAGGAGACAGAGAGAGAGCTGAATTTACTGAAATATGGAACTCTCCCCCCTTCTCACTAGCGCCGGCAAAGAAATCAGCTGCCATGCGCCACGGAGACATCTTTGCATCATATATACGATACCTTTTCAGTACAAAATACTATCCTTAGCTCACTTTGTACGTGTGCTGCACAGTGCCAATCTATTATTGTACTCTCTTGAAACAATTCCCGATGCAGGACGCTGCATCCTGTGCACCGAGCTGTCTATCCCCCACAGTGCAGCGCACATGAGAAGTCAGAAAATAAAAGAGAAAAAAAGTATTTCTCCTTCATAGCGCCTGGTTGAAGGGTGCACTTTTTTCTGATGCTCAAACCTGTCTACTTTATTTAGTAAATTGGGTTTAACATCAGAAACCTTGGGTAGTTGCGCGGGAACGCCCATGGTACAATCGCTTGCCGCTAAGTAATGAAAGCAGCCCAGTAGTGGTGGTTTGCGATTGAAGTAACCACTCAGAAGTAGAAGTAGATAAAAGTATGTTTATTCCAACACTAAGCATAAGAAGTTATCTCTTCAAGAGCCAAACTGAAGCTCACTCCAGATTCCAATTACAAGCAGCACGTACAACATAGAATACACAAATAGAAGTTCTAACTTTCAAGCTACCTAATCTTATGCATGTTACACAGAATAAATAAATAAATACATAAATACTACACTTCTTTTCCCTTTAAAAGAAGAATAAACAACTATTCACACACAAATTCATTAAAACGAGAAGAAGCTCCATCATTAGACATAGATCTACAATTATCTTGTGCAGAAATTGAAGTGTCAGAAGTTTGAGAACAATTGGATTCTGAACATACATCACAATCCAACATCCACCAAAACATTTTTTAAGAAGGACCATCAATTAATTCATGAGTAGAATTTTTACTAATAGTCAGACGGTTCACGTGCCAAACTTCACCATTGTCAAGAACTACAGTATTATTATTTATTTTGGTAATTTTTTCACATTATTTCTTAGAAAGAAAATTGGACAAAAAGATTTTGTATCGATTTGCGTCACCTTTGTGATGCAAACGATATAAAGTCTGAGTAACTCTGCCCCCTCTATGTCTAATGTCCCTATGACTGGGCTGGTGTTCTCACAGTGCCAGGTTTGCACCAACACGTCACCCAGACAGAGGCCAGTGGTTCTTTATAGCCTTACGTGCTGACGTCAGCCTGGGGTCACACGCGTTCAATGAACTGTACACAGTCACGTGGTAGAACAGTCTCGATGGATTCTTCTCACGCATGATGCGGTGAGGTGCACAGAGTCACGCACGGCCTAGTGGGGAGTTCCTGGAGGTCACAGGGGGCAGGGTACAGGTTGGATTGGGGATCTGTACTGGTGGCCACAGGGTTTCTTATGTGGTTTTTATCACTTGAGATAAAACAATGCGGCACCATACATTGAACGTGAAGTGCACCCGTGCCGTGGGGCGGGAGTGACGCTGCTCAGAGCAGCACTACGAAGCTGCACGCAGTCATGACGTCAGCTTTGCAAGGGTGGGAGATGCAGGGAGAACAAACTGTTACAACCACCCCTGGGGTAGGGTGACCAGACGTCCCTATTTTCCCAGGACGGTCCCCGTTTTCGGAGAAGTGTCCCCGTGTCCCGACACTTTTCTCCAAGTGACTCAAATGTCCCTGTTTTCAAACAGTGTCCCGGTTAAACGCAGAAATGTCCCTGTTTTTCATTGTTCTGTTGTGCATGCGCGCGCTTGTTCTCTTTGCACTGGCGTTTGCTAGCCTGTGATGTTTTATTGATTT
The DNA here is from genome assembly GCF_964261635.1 of Lissotriton helveticus. Taxonomy (NCBI): domain Eukaryota; kingdom Metazoa; phylum Chordata; class Amphibia; order Caudata; family Salamandridae; genus Lissotriton; species Lissotriton helveticus. The sequence goes on along the minus strand of NC_136069.1, from coordinate 7,261,505 downwards.
TTGGCAAATACATGCTATAGTCCTTAAAAGTGTAAATGTAATAGGAAGTACTAATGCTGCTGCGTAAAGGAGAGGGGTGCCAATAAAAGACCTTGGATTTGTTGTCTGTAATGCTTCATGTCGGTCTGTGGAGGGAGCTGTCATTGTAGTCCTTTTTCTATGTCTATGACAGCTGTCAAATAATCCTACTTTTATGTCGATGGTTACTGCAAACCGCAGTCCTACTTCTATGTCTATGCCCTGTCCCCGTTTTTTGTTTTGAGAATCTGGTCACCCTACACTGGGGACAACCCGACACAGAGCTGGAGTGGGGGCAAGGTTGGAAACACCATACCCCGTTCCCACTTGTAGCTTGGACATTTGACGGCGGGCACCTCCTGTATAATGCAGCCCCCTTGTATCTTTTATCTACCTGCTGTAATTTGATCCCACATGTAGGTTGGACTTTAGACTGCGTGCTCCTCCCGTACAATGCATCCCTAGCTCTCCCATTGTGATCCCTCCCATACTTACGCTTTGTATTCCTCCCCCTCAGTCCTTTAAAGCGCTCTGATACCCTCACAGGTCTGGTTCGCACTCTATAAAACTATAAAATAAATAATAAATAAATAAATATTTGAAATCTGACTTGCGCGCTCACAGACCGGGCCATTCATTAACAGTCAGGACACCGGGCCTTAACTTGAAACCCCAGGACTGTCCGGGGAAATCCGGGACATCTGGTCACCCTACTTAATGGCCGACATCAAACTTATAAAGAGATAAATCTATTCCTTGGATCTGGGGGCGGGTTCCTGTTACCTGTTCCCAGGGGCCTGCTGAACTATGTTGGGTGGAATGGAATGAAAATGCACAAAACAGCCCGGCAGCCAGTGCACCGCAGACGGACGCAGCCATTACTCGGTCCTGTGGAGGGCAGGGGGCCAAGATATGTTTTAAAACAGAGGTGGGGCCACTGCCCCCACCCCAGCAGCCCTATTGGTGGGCATGCTAGCCTCTGGCCAGGTAGCCAAAGAGCTACAAGGGACTGCAATGGACTCAGAGCTGGGCTGTCAGACCACTCTTACATGTGGAGCCGCAGGCCACGCCTCCCCTGCCTTGAGGCCGCTGCATTGTTTGCTGGTTTCCAGGGGATCCACATTCGGGCTGCTTTGTTTCGCCCGCGGAACGATGCAAGGAGCGGGACCGCTCTTCATCAGGAGCAGGATCGCCAAATACATTCGGCAAGGAGGCCTCTGCTCTAGAGTGGCGCATCGCCTCCGAATCCCATCACGCAGAAAGGAACCATGGGTGGCACATCCTTCTCTGTTCAGGCGGCCAAACTGTGGAACCCTTTGCCCCTAAGCGGGGGGTCCACGGATGGCCACCTTGTCTTCGGAGGACTGCTCGGGAGTTGGCTCTTCCCCGCATACCCACCCAGTTCTGCAGCGTGTCCCTCTGTATGAAAGCATTTATTGGCACTACAGATGCGCACCTACGTATGCTTATTGCTTCGTATAAACATGTATAATAATTATGTTTTTAAAGATATATATTCGTTAGTTCTGCTTAACAAATCTACATATTACTTATAGTTACTAATTCTATGTTTAACATGTGTACAAGTGACTGCATGAATAAGTAAATCTTTTATCTTAACTATTTATCTACAACTGCCTCACTATTGATAGTTTGAGGGAAAAAAATTAAAATACAACAACACTTAAATGTCTGACTTTATTAAAAGCAACTTTAATCCACACATATTGCCTTCCTTCTGCAGAAATACCTTCCTTGTACTTATGACATACCTTATATGTACTTATGTATCTTTATATTTATTACTTTACTTCTAATTTAACATATCCAATGCACTACCCTATTTCTCACCCTATACCTCTCTCAATATATCCTCTACCTCCACTCTCCCATTCATACTCAAACCCCATGCCACTACTATGATCCCCAAAATAACCCTTACTTGACTCTTTCCTCCTCTACCCCTCCTTACATCATCTTACACCTCTTTTACTATTCAGATATCCCTAACAAGCCGTTCTAAACCCTTCCCTCTGACGCCTCCTAGCCCACCTCCCCATTACTCATCCCAAACCCCCTCTTAGTACTATGAGCAACAAGAAAAAACTTTCTAGACCCTTTCTTCTTCTATCCCTTCACTATCCTTTTACGATCCAAATAACAGACTAACATGTCCACCGCTCAAATCAAATTAATTTTATATTTCCCTGCACAAACTCACCACTAATCCTTTTTACATTCCAGTATAGCCTGCTACTTTAAGAAAAGCGCTTCAACACCTCATCAGGGGACAAGCGCTTTATAAATTCCTCTTCCTCTTCCATCACTCCATCATCCTTTCCAATCCAAATAACAGACTAATATATCCACCGTTGAAATTAATCTCATATTTTACTATACTAATTCACCACTAATCCTTTTTGGGTTTTCAGAGTAGATTACTACTTGCTGAAAAAGCGCTTTGACGCCTCGTCAGGAGCAGTAAGCGATATATAAATTAATTTACAATACAATACTATATCTTTCAAGTCATGTAATTAACCCCTTGCGTGCTCGTGACAGAACCGTTCCATCACGAGCCTCGGGTGGGCTGTGCTGGTGACGAAACGGTTCCGTCACAGCCCGCTCGCCGCGCCTGCCCGGCGCGAATTCCGCGCCTGCGCGGTGCGAATTCCGCGCCTGCGCTGAGCGTTCTTTCAGGCGGGCGGGGCAGTGACGGAACCGTTCCGTCATAAGCACAGCTCACCCGAGGCTCGTGGCGGAGCGGTTCCGTCACGAGCACGGGAGCGCCGCGCGGATCCCCCGCCCCCTTAGCACTGCGACGGAATAGCAGCTAAGGGGTTAAGAAATGTGAAAAGTGTGCAATTTTAATGTATAACGTTTTGTGTGGCATGTGCGCTGCTTTGCTGTGCCTTTGAATTTACTGTACATCTTTTATTTACAGGATGCACAGTAAATTTGCTACGTCCTAACCCAAGCCATTTTGTGTCCTGGAGTTGTGGGAGACAGGTATGGGTAGGTTCACTGTGGGGAACTCGCCTAGCTGAGCCTGTCCATTCCCACAGACTACGCACTGCGGCCGCGCGAGAGAATCTTCCCTCCTCCATCTCTCCTTTTACTCATCCCAAGCCTCGTCTTACTTCTTTGATCTTCCAAACAACCGTTTCTGAATGATTCCCTCTTGTATCCCTCCTTTGTCTCATCCGAGACCTCATTTTATTTCTATGATCTCCCAAATAACACTTTCTAGACTCTTCCCTCTTCTATCCCTCCATCATCTTATTCGATCCAACTAAGAGACTCCCTCGCCCCCCGCTCAAATGAACTCATATTTCCCTGTACTAATCCAGCACTGATCCTTTTGGGTACCGGAGTTGCGTGTTACTCACCGAGAAGCGCTTCAACACCTTATCAGGGGCAGTAAATGCTATATAAATACTGTTGTTTTTTATTTTTTTTATTTATAAAGTTTTATATAGCACGAACTTGATCCCGAAGGATATCAGAGCGCTTTACAATTTGAGGCAATTAAATAACTTCCCACCCCATTCCCCTATAAAGCCACATTCCACTATGGAACTAAAAATGCAACATTAGAACAAAAACAATGTAATAACTACTAACATTTTTACACAGATAATAAAAACAAAAGCAAATCTTATGCCAAAAATACATGCATCACACACATACGAAATAAATACAAATATAATTATATTAATACAAAATCGGTATTTTTAAACACAGTTACAGTGTGTAAATAGGTTGCAGGTGGCAGAAGGAAGCCACCCCAGTGGGCAGCATGGCGCGGGGGCCCTGTCGGCTCTCCTCACCCCTCACAGGAGGAGGGCACCCCAGTGGGCAGCATGGCACGGGGCCCTGTCGGCTGGGCTCACCCCTCACAGGAGGAGGGCACCCCAGTGGGCAGCATGGCGCGGGGCCCTGTCGGCTCTCCTCACCCCTCACAGGAGGAGGGCACCCCAGTGGGCAGCATGGCGTGGGGCCCTGTCGGCTGGGCTCACCCCTCACAGGAGGAGGGCACCCCAGTGGGCAGCATGGCACGGGGCCCTGTCGGCTGTCCTCACCCCTCACAGAGGAGGGCACCCCAGTGGGCAGCATGGCGTGGGGCCCTGTCGGCTGTGCTCACCCCTCACAGGAGGAGGGCACCCCAGTGGGCAGCCTGGCGCGGGGCCCTGTCGGCTGTGCTCACCCCTCACAGGAGGAGGGCACCCCAGTGGGCAGCATGGCGCAGGGCCCTGTCGGCTGTCCTCACCCCTCACAGGAGGCGGGCACCCCAGTGGGCAGCATGGCGCAGGGCCCCGTCGGCTGTCCTCTCCCCTCACAGGAGGAGGGCACCCCATGGGGCAGCATGGCGCGGGGCCCTGTCGGCTCTCCTCACCCCTCACAGGAGGAGGGCACCCCAGTGGGTAGCATGGTGTGGGGCCCTGTCGGCTGTCCTCTCCCCTCACAGGAGGAGGGCACCCCAGGGGGCAGCATGGCGCGGGGCCCTGTCGGCTGTCCTCTCCCCTCACAGGAGGAGGGCACCCCAGGGGGCAGCATGGCGCGGGGCCCTGTCTGCTGTCCTCACCCCTCACAGGAGGAGGGCACCTCAGTGGGCAGCATGGCGCGGGGCCCTGTCGGCTGTGCTCACCCCTCACTGGAGGAGGGCCCCCAGTGGGCAGCATGGTGCGGGGCCCTGTCGGCTGTCCTCACCCCTCACAGGAGGAGGGCACCAGTGGGCAGCATGGCGCGGGCCCTGTCAGCTGAGCTCTCCCCTCACAGGAGGAGGGCACCCCAGTGGGCAGCATGGCGCGGGGCCCTGTCGGCTTTCCTCACCCCTCACAGAGGAGGGCACCTCAGTGGGCAGCATTTATTTATTTATTTATTTATTTATGCGATTTTATATAGCGCGAACTTTACCCGAAGGTGTCAGAGCGCTTTACATAAGAACCAGTTTAGAAACATAAGGACTTTAGATTATATGCGTTACATAAAGGATACAAACAGAAAGAACTGCAAATGTACAAGATGCAAAGTCACACAAGGAGGAGATACGACTGGATATACTCTAAGAGTCACATAGGAATGGTAGAGAGCACAATGGTCTACGCATATACTAGTGATTAGAGTTATCTCTATATACATAGGGAAGGGATACGGATGGATATACTCCAAGAGTCACATAGGAATGGTAGAGTACAAAGGTCTACGCATATACTAGTGATTAGAGTTATCTCTATGTACATAGGGAAGGGATACGAATGGATATACTCTAAGAGTCACATAGGAATGGTAGAGAGTACAAAGGTCTACGCATATACTAGTGATTAGAGTTATCTCTATATACATAGGGAAGGGCTACGGATGGATATACTCTAAGAGTCACATAGGAATGGTAGAGAGTACAAAGGTCTACGCATATACTAGTGATTAGAGTTATCTCTATATACATAGGGAGGGATACGAATGGATATACTCTAAGAGTCACATAGGAATGGTAGAGAGTACAAAGGTCTACGCATATACTAGTGATTAGAGTTATCTCTATATACATAGGGTAGGGATACAAATGGATATACTCTAAGAGTCACATAGGAATGGTAGAGAGTACAAAGGTCTACGCATATACTAGTGATTAGAGTTATCTCTATATACATAGGGAAGGGATACGAATGGATATACTCTAAGAGTCACATAGGAATGGTAGAGAGTACAAAGGTCTACGCATATACTAGTGATTAGAGTTATCTCTATATACATAGGGTAGGGATACAAATGGATATACTCTAAGAGTCACATAGGAATGGTAGAGAGTACAAAGGTCTACGCATATACTAGTGATTAGAGTTATCTCTATATACATAGGGTAGGGATACAAATGGATATACTCTAAGAGTCACATAGGAATGGTAGAGAGTACAAAGGTCTACGCATATACTAGTGATTAGAGTTATCTCTATATACACAGGGAAGGGATGGCGCGGGGCCCTGTCGGCTCTCCTCACCCCTCACAGGAGGAGGGCACCCCAGTGGGCAGCATGGCGTGGGGCCCTGTCCGCTGTGCTCACCCCTCACAGGAGGAGGGCACCCCAGGGGGCAGCATGGCGCGGGGCCCTGTCGGCCGTCCTCACCCCTCACAGAGGAGGCCTATGGTGTGTTGTGCCTGTTTATGACCGGTTTCCTCTCACAATGGCCGCCGAGCACGTGCTAAAGTGATTAAGGCGCGGGGCCTGTGGGTAAGTGTCACTCACACACCACGCACAAAGCGGGATGCTTCAGGGAGGCGGGGGTCCTTCTGGCCTCCTGAAGGGGTGTAGGAAGGTTGACCCCTGACTATGGTTGCCCCCAACTTTTTGCCTGGTGTTTTGCTGGTTTTCTGACTTAGTTGACCTGAGGCCCTGCTGTTCAGGACCTCAGGCCCACTGCTCTCTCTGTAAAATGGATTCCATGTACCTTAGGTACATATCTAAATTGGATACTGAGTCACCTTATCAGTCCCTGTACTGTGTACCTTAGGTACCCAGGGCCTAGGTGTACCCAGGGCCTACCAGGGGCTGCAGCATGTATTATGCCACCCCTGGATGGCCATCCAAATCTGACACAACTGGCTGCACGACAGCTGGGGCAAGGTGGTGTACTCACCCTTTGCTTTAGATATAGTATACCTATATCTAACCCTAAAATGGACACACAGATCTCCTATCAGTCACTCCTATAGCAGGCCTTAACAATCCTGAAGGCAGAGTGCTTGGAATCGTGTGAGATGGTGCTCTAGCATGAGCTGAGCCTGTCTGCGGCTTTCGGGATCCATCCCTTAGCCGTTTCCATGATATCGCATACCATATACTCTTAAGTGCATTATAATCCTCGCGGTTATGTGCCAACTCTGGTATCGCTTTATCAAAACATGTCGAGTAAGGTGTCATACGAATTGGAATACTAACCCCTCGCCAATTCTGGCGACGGGGTTAGCATTCCACCCTTCTAGAGGGACACGACATGCCTGTAACCTATAACCCGGTTAAAAGTCAGACAGAGCCTTAGCATCCACAAAATGGATGCTGCCACCGAGACACAAGTCTGCCCTCCTGCTGCTGGGAGTCCTCCCAGAGCAGGAGATAAGGACAAAGGGTTTCCTGCCAGGGGCGGTGCCAGCACCGTCCCAGACAGGGTTTTGTGTATTGTAGGTAGGCAGGGCTTTAGAGGAAGGTGACTGCACGTGGCACCCCGGTGCTCACTGTGCATAGGCTGGCTGGAACCAGTTCCAGGGTCACTCCAGACCCTGTGCTGGGGAAAAGCCCGCCAAGGAAGTGGGTGTAACCACCCCCCTCCTGGTCCCACCCATAGGGCAGGACCTAGTCGCGTGCCAGCCCCCTTTTCCCGGATAAAGGTAGAGACTGGCCCCCTTCCAAATCAGATCATCTTTGAATCCTGAAACTACTTTCTGCGAAAGGAACTCAAGACTTCTTCCTAAGATTTCTCCCTTGTGACTAAGGAGTAGTCACCCTGCACCCGCAGGCACCATCTACAGAACACTGCGGTCTGCTGCACGTCCTTCCTCCGGAATCCGACTGCCCAGCTCGACGAGACCCGGCTTCCCTGGCACCTCTGACCTCTACCCACCTCTACAGCACAGCTGAGAACCGTGGGTGCGACGAGACCTCGAGGGACCGGCCATCGCCAAGACTGCACGACTTCTGCACAGCAAGCCCGCCGAGTATTCCACTGGTGAGTGCTTTGGGGTCCGAGAAGCCCCGACTCTGAGCAGCTCCAGCTCCGAAGTGCAGCCCCCCCAGCATCTCCACGATCTGCGTGGGGCCCTTCTGCTTTCCGCTGCTCACCGCGTTGTTTGGCTACTAGCCCGTTGGCTTGTGGCCTCCCTGACGACGCCCGACGACATTTCTGCTGCTAGTCTGGTTGCTCCAGACTGGCCCTTGCTCCCTCCCAGAAGAGGAGCACCCTGGACCCTCCTGGTCCACTCAAGACGCCATTTTGAGTCCACCGCGTGGGCTTGAATTAGCCAAGGCTTGTTGCCCAATCCTGGGTAACTTCGACGCCAACAACTTCATCCTTCGTGGGACAGCTCGCACCTCCATCCTGGTCGCCGACAACGCCTCCTGGTCCGAGAGACTGCAGAGCCCAGCAGCGCCCACTCACCTGACTGCGGTGACTTCGCCCGGTGCCATCCTGGTGCCCACTTAATCACTGGCTAGTGATTCAAGAACTTGGTCCCCTCTGCTTTCAGGTTTTCTTCTTCCTTGATCCAGGCTTGGATCCATCGAACTTTCCTTCACTGGTCGCCTGCCAGCAACTTCTTCCTTCCAGGCTCCCGGTCCGGCAACGAGATCCCCGACGTCTTTTCAGGCCTATGCAGCTGCAGCCCCTGGGCTAGGTAACTTCGGCACTCCGGTGTCCCAGCATAGCCTCACTATCCAAGGGTCAGGATCCACTGTCGTTTTCTTCCTACCAGGTCGGGTTCGCCCGTGAACACTAACTTTGCCTTTACTAGCCTCCATAGACTTTGTCCCGCATCCCGCGTGAGAGTGCACACTCTGCACCCGAGTCCCCTGGGCCTCCTAGTAGTAATCTAACGATTCCCTAGTCCAGTCCTAGCGATTCCAAAGCCTATTAGAACTGTTACTTACCTGCTAGTAATTCGCATTCCACTTTTAGTGTATATGGTTTTTCGTGCCCCTCGGGCATTTGTGTAACGTGCTAACTTAAAAGTATTTTCGTAAGAGTTTTGTTGTGTGCTTAGCACCCTGTCCTCATAAAGAGTACAGGGTTGTTGTGATTCTAATAAATACATTGTTTATTTTCATAACACTTGTGTGGTGTCCTTTCACTGGGTGTTCAAGGGGTAATGTGATGGTAAAACAGCTGGCTTAACACGCCCTCTAGAGTCTTAGCCTTAGACTGCTCGTATCCATGCTACTAGGATAGCTGGTCTATAAGGTTGACTTACAACCAATCATCAATAAGGGTTGTTTGGACTGATATATAGTGATCACTAGAATAGTGAGCACTGCACATCAGGCCAACTTCTCACATTGGTGAGCAGCGGTTGGGATTTGAGCTTGCTGTTGTTTTACCACACATGCCCTAAGAATATCTTGTGAAAGATCACATAAGTACTAAAGGTACATATAACTTAGCTTAGAATACTCTGAGTTCTACTGAACCAGCTGTTGTAGCTCCTAGGGCCTAGCACACCCTAAACTACAACTCTAGCAAGGGATCAGTAGGCAAACATATAGTGTAGGTAAGTGCACCACTTACACCTCACTAGAAAAGCATGTCGACTCAGGGGGACTCTACTGAGACTCCCCTGGTCAGTGTTGACCCTCCACAGGTCACTTCAAGATATGCAGCTCTCAATTTTCAGGAGATGAGGCAACTCTGTGTCTCCAGGAAACTGAAGCAGGGGTCTAACCCCACCATTCCCTTTCTGATAGGTCTCTTAGAGACATATGATGCCAGAAAGCTCTCTCAGTTACATGGGAGCATGCCAGCCTTAGAGGGAACCTCTGGGGATCCAGACCTCCCCAACACTGATTCAGCAGTTGAGGAGGAGGATCAGGAGGTACTCTCTGGGGATGAGGCAGACAAGAATCTTGAGGTAGTCAGAAGGCTAACCAAGACCAACTTAGACTTACTTGGGCTAGGATCTGGGGGCCCCCCAGTACTAACCCGAAGTGGGCCTAACCTTGGAGTTAGGAGAGATAGATCTCTTTCTAGGGACTCCAATAGATCTCTGCACTCTAATGCCTCTTCTCAGGGGAGAAGGAATCCTCCACAGAGGAGATTTACTTCCCCTCAGAGAAGGGAGCATGAGGCTAGGATGAGACAAGCTGAACTGAGGATTGAAAGGGAAGAAATTGCCCTGGCCAAAGAGAAGCTTGCCCTGGCAAGAGAGCAGCAGATGAGTGGGCTAGCTCCCACTGGTGGCAGCAATCTCCCAAGAGATAGAGAGAAGGGTTTAGATACTAAACACCTGACTAAAATAGTGCCCCCCTTTAAGCAAGGGGATGACATCCAGAAATGGATGGCTGCTCTGGAGAGGGCCTGCACTGTGCAGTGCATTCCCCAGAGTCAGTGGGCAGCTATACTGTGGCTCTCCTTTGATGGTAAAGGTAGAGATAAGCTCCTCACTACAAGAGTGGAGGATGCTAACAATTACCAGGTCCTGAAAAATACACTGGTTGATGGGTTTGGTTTAACCACTGAGCAGTACAGGTTGCTGTTCAGAGACACCCAGAAAACTCAGTCTCAGGACTGGTCTGACTTTGTTGATTGTGCCACTAAGGCTTTGGAAGGCTGGCTACTGGGTAGTAAGGTTACTGATTTCAAGGGATTGTATAATCTAATTATGAGAGAGCAAGTCTTAAATAATTGTCAGAACCAGTTATTACACCAGCACCTGGTAGACTCTGATCTGACCTCTCCACAAGAATTGGGTAAGAGGGCAGACAAATGGGTCAGAACCAGGATTAGGCCCAAGAACCAAGGTGGTGACCAGAAAAAGGAATCAACCAAGCCTCAAGAGAAGGGTGGGAATAAATCTCCAGATCAAACCACATCAGGGCCCCAAAAATCCTCTGAGGGGGGTGGGTCCCAGAATCCTTCCAACAACCAGAAGAAACCTTATTGTTATCCCTGTAAACAGGTGGGTCATTTAAAAACTGACAGCAGTTGCCCAAAGAATAACAATAAGGAAAACATACCCCCAAGTAACATTCCCAAACCTCCTGTTACTACTAGTAGTAATCCCCCAGGTGGTGGGAGTGCCCCCAAGAATTTGGGTGCATTTACTTTGGGAGTTCCTGGGGACTCTGGCCTAACCAGGTCCCCAAACTTAGATACTCTTGTCTGTGAGACTGGCATGGGGTTTGCCAACTTCACAACTTGTCCCAACACTTTGGGCAAGTACAGACAGGAGCCCCTCATCAATGGTATAAAAGTTGAGGCCTATAGAGATACAGGGGCTAGCATCACTATGGTGACTGAGAGTCTAGTCCCCTCAAGGCAACTTTTACCTGGTGCCACATACCAGGTGACCAATATTGATGGAGTGCAGAGAGATCATCCCATGGCAGTGGTCAATCTCAGCTGGGGAGGTGTCACTGGCCACAAGAGAGTGGCAGTGTCACCAAACTTGCCTGTAGATTGCCTACTGGGGAATGATTTAGAGCTCTCAGCCTGGGCTGAAGTAGAGCAAGAAACCCATTCTAGAATGGTGAACATCCATGGTAAGGTTAGTGGGGCAGTGGTAGCCACAGCCCCAGTCCAAGATATCCTCCCTGAACAGGTCAGGAGGGTTGTGCCAGTCACAACCCAATCTCAGACAACTTCCTTCCCAGAACAGGTTGTCAAGGCTGTGATGGTCACAGCCCACACCCAAACTGAGCCCCCTCCTGAAAAGGTTGGGAGAGTTGTGATGGCCACAGCTCAAACTCAGACAGATGACAGTGTTGTGAAGCCTGAAACTATGGATCACTCCACTCAGACAGAGAGTATTGAGGAGGAAGAGAAATCTCCCTCCCACCAGACTTTAGGAAAGGATCAGCCTCCTCAGGGAACTGATCTGACCCCTTGTGAAGAAACTGCCACAGAGGTAGTCAGGCCTAGCCTGGCAGAACCCCTGATGTCAGTGGACCCTTCCAAGGTGGGACCCAGTCTGGAGCAGGTAACCTGCCCCTCTCTACCCTGCCTCAGTCAGCCCAGGGCTGTAGAGGTCAGGGAGGCCAGTGTTGGACCCCAAAGGGCCCCCTGTCCAAAAGAATTTCCCAATCAGCAGATTAAGGGCACTGAAGCTAGTAGTCCTAGCCAAGTGAAAATAAAACATACTCCTGAGGGATCCCCCTTAAAATTAGTTAGGGACCTCCCACAGATGGACACTGTTGGGCACAGCCAAACTTGGGACCTGAGGGCCCCAGACCTGACCTGTCCCTCCAGTAAGCCAAACAGAGGGACCCAACCTCCAGCTGTAGGTAGCCAGAGGTTGACCCTGAGAGCCCAAAACAACTCAGTCTTGGAAAGAAAGGCCTATATGGTGGAAAATGATTGGAGGAAGCTGAGCCCAAAATTAGTGGAGCCTCACTTCAGTACTCCATTTCAGCACCAGCCTTTTTCTTTGACAAAACACACCACGGGTAGAGATTCCCTATGGTGGAGACCCTCAGACACCCTTAGGGTGAGGGATTGCTTAGTGGACCATGACATAGGGGGTAACCATGCCAGTGCTGGTACTTCCTTAAATGGCCACTTAGGCAATATAGGCTTACCTGGACAAGGATAGCCTTATCTCCTTTCGTTTGGGGGGGGGTTATGTAGGAAGGTTGACCCCTGACTATGGTTGCCCCCAACTTTTTGCCTGGTGTTTTGCTGGTTTTCTGACTTAGTTGACCTGAGGCCCTGCTGTTCAGGACCTCAGGCCCACTGCTCTCTCTGTAAAATGGATTCCATGTACCTTAGGTACATATCTAAATTGGATACTGAGTCACCTTATCAGTCCCTGTACTGTGTACCTTAGGTACCCAGGGCCTAGGTGTACCCAGGGCCTACCAGGGGCTGCAGCATGTATTATGCCACCCCTGGATGGCCATCCAAATCTGACACAACTGGCTGCACGACAGCTGGGGCAAGGTGGTGTACTCACCCTTTGCTTTAGATATAGTATACCTATATCTAACCCTAAAATGGACACACAGATCTCCTATCAGTCACTCCTATAGCAGGCCTTAACAATCCTGAAGGCAGAGTGCTTGGAATCGTGTGAGATGGTGCTCTAGCATGAGCTGAGCCTGTCTGCGGCTTTCGGGATCCATCCCTTAGCCGTTTCCATGATATCGCATACCATATACTCTTAAGTGCATTATAATCCTCGCGGTTATGTGCCAACTCTGGTATCGCTTTATCAAAACATGTCGAGTAAGGTGTCATACGAATTGGAATACTAACCCCTCGCCAATTCTGGCGACGGGGTTAGCATTCCACCCTTCTAGAGGGACACGACATGCCTGTAACCTATAACCCGGTTAAAAGTCAGACAGAGCCTTAGCATCCACAAAATGGATGCTGCCACCGAGACACAAGTCTGCCCTCCTGCTGCTGGGAGTCCTCCCAGAGCAGGAGATAAGGACAAAGGGTTTCCTGCCAGGGGCGGTGCCAGCACCGTCCCAGACAGGGTTTTGTGTATTGTAGGTAGGCAGGGCTTTAGAGGAAGGTGACTGCACGTGGCACCCCGGTGCTCACTGTGCATAGGCTGGCTGGAACCAGTTCCAGGGTCACTCCAGACCCTGTGCTGGGGAAAAGCCCGCCAAGGAAGTGGGTGTAACCACCCCCCTCCTGGTCCCACCCATAGGGCAGGACCTAGTCGCGTGCCAGCCCCCTTTTCCCGGATAAAGGTAGAGACTGGCCCCCTTCCAAATCAGATCATCTTTGAATCCTGAAACTACTTTCTGCGAAAGGAACTCAAGACTTCTTCCTAAGATTTCTCCCTTGTGACTAAGGAGTAGTCACCCTGCACCCGCAGGCACCATCTACAGAACACTGCGGTCTGCTGCACGTCCTTCCTCCGGAATCCGACTGCCCAGCTCGACGAGACCCGGCTTCCCTGGCACCTCTGACCTCTACCCACCTCTACAGCACAGCTGAGAACCGTGGGTGCGACGAGACCTCGAGGGACCGGCCATCGCCAAGACTGCACGACTTCTGCACAGCAAGCCCGCCGAGTATTCCACTGGTGAGTGCTTTGGGGTCCGAGAAGCCCCGACTCTGAGCAGCTCCAGCTCCGAAGTGCAGCCCCCCCAGCATCTCCACGATCTGCGTGGGGCCCTTCTGCTTTCCGCTGCTCACCGCGTTGTTTGGCTACTAGCCCGTTGGCTTGTGGCCTCCCTGACGACGCCCGACGACATTTCTGCTGCTAGTCTGGTTGCTCCAGACTGGCCCTTGCTCCCTCCCAGAAGAGGAGCACCCTGGACCCTCCTGGTCCACTCAAGACGCCATTTTGAGTCCACCGCGTGGGCTTGAATTAGCCAAGGCTTGTTGCCCAATCCTGGGTAACTTCGACGCCAACAACTTCATCCTTCGTGGGACAGCTCGCACCTCCATCCTGGTCGCCGACAACGCCTCCTGGTCCGAGAGACTGCAGAGCCCAGCAGCGCCCACTCACCTGACTGCGGTGACTTCGCCCGGTGCCATCCTGGTGCCCACTTAATCACTGGCTAGTGATTCAAGAACTTGGTCCCCTCTGCTTTCAGGTTTTCTTCTTCCTTGATCCAGGCTTGGATCCATCGAACTTTCCTTCACTGGTCGCCTGCCAGCAACTTCTTCCTTCCAGGCTCCCGGTCCGGCAACGAGATCCCCGACGTCTTTTCAGGCCTATGCAGCTGCAGCCCCTGGGCTAGGTAACTTCGGCACTCCGGTGTCCCAGCATAGCCTCACTATCCAAGGGTCAGGATCCACTGTCGTTTTCTTCCTACCAGGTCGGGTTCGCCCGTGAACACTAACTTTGCCTTTACTAGCCTCCATAGACTTTGTCCCGCATCCCGCGTGAGAGTGCACACTCTGCACCCGAGTCCCCTGGGCCTCCTAGTAGTAATCTAACGATTCCCTAGTCCAGTCCTAGCGATTCCAAAGCCTATTAGAACTGTTACTTACCTGCTAGTAATTCGCATTCCACTTTTAGTGTATATGGTTTTTCGTGCCCCTCGGGCATTTGTGTAACGTGCTAACTTAAAAGTATTTTCGTAAGAGTTTTGTTGTGTGCTTAGCACCCTGTCCTCATAAAGAGTACAGGGTTGTTGTGATTCTAATAAATACATTGTTTATTTTCATAACACTTGTGTGGTGTCCTTTCACTGGGTGTTCAAGGGGTAATGTGATGGTAAAACAGCTGGCTTAACACGCCCTCTAGAGTCTTAGCCTTAGACTGCTCGTATCCATGCTACTAGGATAGCTGGTCTATAAGGTTGACTTACAACCAATCATCAATAAGGGTTGTTTGGACTGATATATAGTGATCACTAGAATAGTGAGCACTGCACATCAGGCCAACTTCTCACAAGGGGGGGGCTTCAGAGAGAGGGGGGGCACTTGGACCCCTTGAGTTGTGCCGGGCTGCCCTGCAGATGCAAGAAGCAGAGACACGCTGGAACCTGGAAACGGCTTTACACCAGTTAACAAGGGAAAAACAGATGTAAATAGATTTATTTGATGGGGAAACTCCGGGGGGAGACAGAGGAGAGGAATGGATGAACAGAGCCGGCAATAAAAGGACCTGGAGTCTGAAACATGAGCAGGTGGAGGCTGACGGGCGGAAGACGCGGCTCTGTCGGATGCAGGGGCGTCGGGAGCCAGCCCCTCCAAGGTCTGGGGGCAGCCATCACTGCGAGCTTTGCAGCATAAGTCGACGTCCGGAGCCAGCCCCCCCAGGGCCTGGGGGCAGCCATCACTGCGAGGTTTGCAGCATAAGTGGACGTCCGGAGCCAGACCCCCAGGTCTGGGGGCAGCCATCACTGCGAGGTTTGCAGCATAAGTGGACGTGCATAAGATGACATTCCCCAGGCACCCCAAACTCTTGCAGCCTCTGACAAGTATCCCTGGAAATGGGCATAACCACAGAAGTTTACTGCTCTGTATCACGAGCACTGTTTCTGCAAAGCCCTTGGTTTATGTGCACTCAGGGTGGGGGGGGGGGGGGATAGGGGGGAGGAGGGTGTTTGAGTATGCTTTTTTGTAAGGCACTCTCTGACTTTTGGGTCCCTGTATGCATTGTGCTTTGATCCAGGCCTGGTGCAACGCTTCAAATCCGGGATTACAAATATAAAATGAACACACTCAAAAGAATCCCTACAGATGAGCATTATGGGAGGAATACATTATGCAAATATCTAATCCCTGCAGATTCTGTATTTTAAAAAAACCTAGAAAAGGCAACTAGGGGCAAAGAGACTTTGGGCACCGAGCAGGAAAATGTACAAAACAAAAGGCGTGTCTACATCACTGTCCAGATGTTCCCTGATTGGAGGAGGTCAGGGGGTACGCGTGACAACAGGAAGAAAAAAAAAAAAAGTAGCAAGTGAAGTACAATTCAACAAAATGTAACAACTTCAGTTTCACCAACTTTATGGACTGTTTTACAAAACTGTGACATCTGTGCCATCCTCACAATGGTTTTGAGTTAAAAGGATAAGGGACGGGGCGTGGTCAAACCACCTTTGAGATGGCTAATCGGTTTTAGTTCTCCTAGAATTCAAAGATTTTTCAAATGAAATCTTGTCGAATTTCACCTCCCCTCATTGCTGAGACGCGCGGTGGTGGAACCGGAAGCCCTGAGGAGCAAATAGTCAGTTTCTCTCAGACATCTGCAAGGTCTGCGGCCATTCTGTACCTTTGCTTTGCTGCTCCTCAGGTATTGTCGCCGTGGCTGCAATTTTTCATATAGCTGTGTCTGAACTAGGGTGGCGGAGTGAGCTAAAGAATGATGGTGGATTCAACCCAGATCTGTGACTGGGGGTGAGTGTCTGAAAATGTTCAGCGCTCCGTCCTTTTTCTCCTTGTGTTTGCTTTGTTCACC
Organism: Lissotriton helveticus; assembly: GCF_964261635.1. Classification (NCBI taxonomy): domain Eukaryota; kingdom Metazoa; phylum Chordata; class Amphibia; order Caudata; family Salamandridae; genus Lissotriton; species Lissotriton helveticus. Next base: position 7,244,911 of record NC_136069.1, on the reverse strand, counting down.
CTAAGTTGGCAGGGTATGCCCAGACGTGGTTCCCTTGTTCACGTTGCCACTGGATTCAAGCAAGCCCGGCTGATGAGGGGTGTTTCCCAGAAACCGGTCCTCGGAACCTTGTTTCCGGTCCAGGGAAGACATGGCTTGGCAGTTTGGGATGGACTAAGACTGATTTGCATATAGCTTGGTCTGAACTGAGGTCGCAAAGTGAGCTAAAGAATGATGGTGGATTCAACCCAGATCTGTGACTGGGGGTGAGTGTCTGAAAAGTTTCAGCACTCTGTCCATCATCTCCTTGTGTTTGCTTTCACCCACCAGCACATGCACAGAACCCACATGTTTACTTTTGGAACAGCAGAAAGATACCAGGCCAAGGGGGATTCCTTATTTGTTGAGGACTTTGCTTTTCAACTAGCATTTAATCACTTTTCACTTGCTAATGCCTACACACAACTCTACTTGAAATATACAATTACTCATCTGCAGTACGACGCCAGCCATTTTATGCTTTCTCCTAGATTACTTACGCACTGCTTGGTTCCGCTTCCTCTATAAAGAGAGAGGAGGAGAACTGTTTCATATCATCAGGACCTTCTTGGTTTACTAACAACATGTTGAATAAGTGTGACCTATAGTTACTTCATTTCAATTTTCCTCTCATGGAACTCTGTGCTGGTAGCCATTTTGTTTCTTCAGGTGAATTAGTTGTTTATCTAACGTAATGCCTGTTATCGATTCTTCACACAATACGCACGATTTGGAGAGCTGACAAAAACATCTATATCACTGTTAAAAGTTTTCTCCCACACATGCAATACATGTTACTGGAGATAGTCGTGTTTTGGTGAATCTAATGGTTTTGGTGTTAGTCAGAGCCGGGTCGCATTTTGAATATGCTAAAATGATCATCTTCTGCGGACTCTTCAGTGTAGCAAAAGGCTGTATACACCAAGCAAAGCACTCTTTCAAACTTTCAGCAGTAATGAACCCACAGTTTAGTTCTTTTTTCACCAAGTGGAATTGGCTTGAATCTCTCTCCTAGACTCCAGATTGGTCCAATACCATTTCCAAGGGACTCTTCTATCCATTCCAATTCAAAACCTTTTAGTTCACCAATGACAATGAGCATAGAATCAAACGAAAAGCTCAGCCAAAGTAAAAAAAGTACCCAATTTTGCCGACCAAATCTCCGTTACCAGCAACCCTTGTGGACTTTAACCTTTTCGCCGCAGCGGACATTCCGCCGGGGTGCGGCTGAATCTGACGCATGCGCAGATCGTACAGCCCCTGGCCGTCCGACGCACATGCCCACCGTGACGTCGTATGGCCGGGGGCCATCCGACGCATCGAAAAGGTTATGGACACAATCAAACATTTTAAACCTTTTGTTGTGGATACAATTGCTGCTCTTCAGAGGATTGAAGAAACCTGGTCAAATCTCAACTCTAGGGATTCAGAGATGGAACAATGCATAAGTGATGGATAAGCAAGATCGAGTCAATGTCTAAAGAAATCTCTCTTCTCAAACAACAAAATTGAAGAATTGGAAAATCACAATTGATGCAATAATTAATGCATTTGCAGTATCCCTGAGGGTACAGAGGGTTCTGATATGCTCTCATTCCTCAAAGTGCATTTTCCTAAAATCGTTGGTCTTAAGGATTGTGTTGACCTCAACTTACAAAGAGCGCATCATGTGGACTCTAAGGGGCATATTATAAAGACAGGAGATAAAATTATCGCCGCTTTATCGGCAGAAAGCTGCTGATAAAGCGGCGATAATGGGCTTGATAATATGCTCTATGGAATTCCAATCGAAGCCCATGTTAGATGTGATTATCTTTATAATAGTTTACACGTGGATTTATAATTTTGCACACCTTACACATATTTTTCACTTTAGCTCTCCTACTGTTTCTGGTTGTACAAAAAACAGCAAACATAATTAAATAAAGTTCAACGCATTGTGTGCAATATTGTTCCCAAAGTTATAGTTTGCTGAAGAAACCAATGATTTATGAATTTACAATAATGCACAACTGGTTGAATCCTGATCCGAGGCACATTTATTTCTTTCTTTACGTTTTTCTACAGCACACGCATAGCTTAAACTGGCGTCAGAGCATGTTGTGCTCGCCGTGCCCATTGACGGAGTTCTGGATCAAGGCCCAAGTCACTGAAGGAGGAGAGCAGAGTGGGTTGCGCCCCCACAGGTAATGTGGATCACCACCTGGGGCGGGGTACAGGCTCGGAGGGACGCTCTCTTGGCCTCTCGCTTCTGTCAGCTGCTCGAGCCTGTTGCTTCGACTCGGATTGAGGCCGGTGCTGGCCCAAGGAGGGGCGGTACTAGGGCCGGAGTGAGAAGCAGTACTTTTGTGTCATCATTGAGGCAACTGTTAACAAAGTACCTAAAACTGTCTGTTACATTTGCTTTTCTTCTACGATATCTCTCTCTTTTCTTTATTTCTACCTCTCTTTCACTCTATGCCTGTCCACTATGGCATGAGCTATGTTTACCCTCAAATGACATTGTAGATTCTGGGGCCTGTGTTATCTTGATGATTCTGTTTAGCTGCCAGTTGCATCTGGAGCTGGATCTGTATGGACTTGTTTGCGGTGCTGAAATAAACCTACTTTAAATGTATCCTTTGGACTTGGATATCATTTTAAAACTGTTGTATTACACTTTGCATTGTTGCTGCTACTGAACTATCAAACTGTCGTATGACAGTTTTTGTGGTGTTTTGTGGCACATGGTTATGACGCCTGACATTACTTGTGCCTAACGAGCTAGAGGCTGGTTGTGCTACGAACTCCGTTATTTTCCCTTCGCAGAGTATATGAATGTAATGTGGCGCATTGCATTATTTCTTCATTGCACAGTATATGATTGTGGCGTGGCGCATTGCTTTGTTTCTTCATTGCGCAGGGCATGCTGGTAGTGATACGCGTTGCATTATTCCTTCTATTGCAAAGTACATGACTGTGGCGCTATGCATTGCAATGTTCCTCTATTGCACAGTACAGGAGTCTATCGTTACGCATTGCAGTATTTGTTTTCTTTTGAAATGTGTGTGATTCTAACAATACGATCTGCCTAACCTTTTGGAAATGGTTAGAAGTAAATGTAACAGTTGGTTAGCAGCGGTGGTTGGGATTAGAACCTACCAATCCACCGGAAGGAATACTACCCATTATTATATGTTGGATTTGTATCGTGTGGTCATATCGTATATCTTTTCATCTAAAGTTTATACTAGTTTTTAAAAAACTCGCGTAGAGTCCATTTATGGTGACATCATTGGGATTGCTGTGAGTGTGGTTGCACATACTGTACACTCGTGCCTTGGAGATAAGCCTGGCTGCTCGTGCCAAGCTACGAAGGAGGTGAGCAGGGCCATCTCAGACTGTGCCCTTACTTCACCTAACGTTGAAGCGAGGGGTCTGGATCTCGCACCTGGTGACAGCGGTGTGGGACGGGGACTCCAGCATTTGGCGGCGGCAGTGAGGGATAAGGACCACCACTTCCAACAGTTCCTGTACTATGAGTGCTCCCTCATACCCGTTGGTCGCAGCACGACCCATTTCCGTGGCTGGTTTGGGAAGAACCCTATGATGAAGCATGCCACCAGGGGGTAACCCCGGTGGGTGAGTGTTATTTAAAGGAAATATTTTATTTTCCCACATGAGGGTGTGAGAATACTTTTCATGTAGGACAAGAGTGGCTTTGTTTAGTTATTAAGTGCGTTTTTGGAGGACAAGTCCTCCTCCTCTCTTCCTCTACCTCCCCCTTTTGATGTTTATCTGAGTCCCACCGTTCTACAGGGTTCTGCATTTTGCTGCAAGTGCAAGCACTTTATCAGTTATTTTGGGGGTCTAACTTGCAGGTGGTGCTGTCATCAAAACAGCTAAATGACACTAAAAGATTGTGGAGCAATATTACCAAAAATAGCCTAAAGTCACCTTGCTTTCAATCTACGGGGAGCGCTCCAGCGGAGAAAAAACTATTTTGTTATGATTGCTGAGTATGTTTGCAACAGGCCTGTAAGTGTTCTCTCCACCTGCCATCCACTGCTGAAGTGCCCGGCTCCCATCTGGGCACCCGGCCTCCTCTATGAGGCAACAGGTAAGAACCAAGGCATGGGACGGGGGGCAAGGGGGGAGGTGAAAAGAGGGGTCCTCTCAGATAGAGGGATCTGCTGGATGGAAAACAGAGGGGTCCTCTCCATCCTCTCACATAGAGGGGTGTACTGGAAAAAGAAGAGAGGGGCCCTCTGACGTGTTAGGATCTGCTGTCTGCTGTAGATGGGACATGTCTAGTTTTGGCTGGTAATAAAAAGACCCTCAATTTCTGGAGTAAATATTTAGGGCCTGATTAAGAAATTGGCAGACAGAATTTATTCCATCAGGGCAATGGAGTAAAGTAGTCCATCACCCTGAGGGAGTACCCCCCCCCCCCCGCTGTCTTCAGAGTGGACTCTGAATGAGGTGGCGGACTTTCGGTTTGGCTGAGAGGGCAGTCCCTTGGCCTTGTGATGGAGAACTGTAAACGGGTTGAACGCTACCAACCAGAATATAAGGTTCTTAAGTATTGCCCGGCGGTGTCGCCTCTTGAACCCACTAGATATTTAACAAATGAAGAGGCAGGCGCTGGAGACTGGAAGGCAGGAAACAAGGTTTTATTTTCTCCGGAGGAGAAACACGTCAGTTGGACAGCAGGTATCGTTCTGAGGTGCTCTGCTCGCATCTCTGAGGCCTGGCCTCTTATACACAAGTTAATCACTTTATTGCATGAAACACATTCTTGTTAATACTTTGATGTACGAAAAAGACATCCTCGGAATCCCCCTTCGGGCCCGTTCCCACACATATCTACAGTAGAAGTCCCCACCCTGGTCACAGCAGGTGATGACTATCGCGCAGCTGGATATTCCTGCCAATTCATGGAATGCGGGGTTCGATCGGATCTCATGGGGTGGGGGGCTTTGATCAACTCGGGGGTCCTTTGATGAGGGAAGCTTTCTATTGCACGGGGAGGGGCAAGGGATAGTATCGGCAGAGCTGGGTGTCGGCCTGAGAACGGGGAAGACAAACGGGCACACGGGGAAAAGGGGGTTTGCATCTAAGGGCCGGGGATCATGAAAGGGAAGAAGGGAGGTGTCGCGCTGGGAACAGGATGAGGGCCTGGGGCAGAGCAGCGCCGAAGAGGGGTTTATGACTCAAGGCAGGTGCAAGCAGGGGGTTGTCGGCATGTGGGGGCTGCCTGCGAGGCTAGGAGAGGGAGAGATGCGCTGGTTATCAGAAAAGGGCAGGGAAGCCATGGTGTTCAAAATGGCGGCTGTTTACGTGCACGAAAGGGTTCGAGAAGAGCAAGAGGGCGCCGATAATGTTGACGGTTTCAGCCTAACTTTCAACAGAACCCTTTCTACCAAACTCTAATTCGGACCATTATTTGAGGTGAAACTCCACTTACTTATTTTTCTTCCCCAAACATACAGTGATTTTGTGTTTTTCCACGTCTCCGCATTCTCTTCCAACTGTTTTTTTATTTATTCTTCAGCAAAATCCTACAAAACTTGTTGAATGTTATTTGCCAACATGCAATGTACTCACCCAATGTCAAGCTGTACACACAGAGCAGCGACATTTTTAGGTCTGGTTTTGACAGTGCAGTAGCCAGACTGACCTATTGCTAAACAATATACATAGGGCCCGATTCACAGAACTAACTTAAGACAACATCCTAAACTTACTACCATTTTGGTATTCACCGAAGGCACTTACTCATTTTGGTATTCACAGAAGGCACTTACTCATTTTGGTATTCACCGAAGGCACTTACTCATTTTGGTATTCACAGAAGGCACTTACTCATTTTGGTATTCACAGAAGGCACTTACTCATTTTGGTATTCACAGAAGGCACTTACTCATTTTGGTATTCACCGAAGGCACTTACTCATTTTGGTATTCACAGAAGGCACTTACTCATTTTGGTATTCACAGAAGACACTTACTCATTTCGGTATTCACAGAAGACACTTACCAATTTCGGTATTCACAAAAGGCACTTACTCATTTTGGTATTCACAGAAGGCACTTACTCATTTTGGAATTCACAGAAGGCACTTACTCATTTTGGAATTCACAGAAGGCACTTACTCATTTTGGTATTCACAGAAAGCACTTACTCATTTCGGTATTCACAGAAGGCACTTACTGATTTTGGAATTCACAGAAGGCACTTACTCATTTTGGTATTCACCGAAGGCACTTACTCATTTTGGTATTCACAGAAGGCACTTACTCATTTTGGTATTCACAGAAGACACTTACTCATTTCGGTATTCACAGAAGACACTTACCAATTTCGGTATTCACAAAAGGCACTTACTCATTTTGGTATTCACAGAAGGCACTTACTCATTTTGGAATTCACAGAAGGCACTTACTCATTTTGGTATTCACAGAAGACACTTACTCATTTTGGAATTCACAGAAGGCACTTACTCATTTTGGTATTCACAGAAAGCACTTACTCATTTCGGTATTCACAGAAGGCACTTACTCATTTTGGAATTCACAGAAGGCACTTACTCATTTTGGTATTCACAGAAGGCACTTACTCATTTTGGAATTCACAGAAGGCACTTACTCATTTTGGTATTCACAGAAGGCACTTACTCATTTCGGTATTCACAGGAAGCACTTACTCATTTTGGTATTCACAGAAGGCACTTACTCATTTTGGTATTCACAGAAGGGACTTACTCATTTTGGTATTCACAGAAGGCACTTACTCATTTCGGTATTCACAGAAGGCACTTACTCATTTCGGTATTCACCGAAGGCACTTGCTCATTTCGGTATTCACCGAAGGCACTTACTCATTTTGATATTCACAGAAGGCACTTACTCATTTTGGTATTCACAGGAAGCACTTACTCATTTTGGTATTCACAGAAGGCACTTACTCATTTCGGTATTCACAGAAGGCACTTACTCATTTTGGTATTCACAGAAGGCACTTACTCATTTCGGTATTCACCGAAGGCACTTACTCATTTCGGTATTCACCGAAGGCACTTACTCATTTTGATATTCACAGAAGGCACTTACTCATTTTGGTATTCACAGGAAGCACTTACTCATTTTGGAATTCACAGAAGGCACTTACTCATTTTGGTATTCACAGAAGGCACTTACTCATTTTGGAATTCACCGAAGGCACTTACTCATTTTGATATTCACAGAAGGCACTTACTCATTTTGGTATTCACAGGAAGCACTTACTCATTTTGGTATTCACAGGAAGCACTTACTCATTTTGGAATTCACAGAAGGCACTTACTCATTTTGGTATTCACAGGAAGCACTTACGCATTTTGGTATTCACAGGAAGCACTTACTCATTTTGGTATTCACAGAAGGCACTTACTCATTTTGGTATTCACAGAAGGCACTTACTCATTTTGGAATTCACAGAAGGCACTTACTCATTTTGGTATTCACAGGAAGCACTTACTCATTTTGGTATTCACAGAAGGCACTTACTCATTTTGGTATTCAGAGAAGGCACTTACTCATTTTGGAATTCACAGAAGGCACTTACTCATTTTGGTATTCACAGAAGGCACTTACTCATTTTGGTATTCACAGAAGGCACTTACTCATTTTGGAATTCACAGAAGGCACTTACTCATTTTGGTATTCACAGGAAGCACTTACTCATTTTGGTATTCACAGGAAGCACTTACTCATTTTGGTATTCACAGAAGGCACTTACTCATTTTGGTGTTCACAGAAGGCACTTACTCATTTTGGAATTCACAGAAGGCACTTACTCATTTTGGAATTCACAGAAGGCACTTACTCATTTTGGTATTCACAGAAGGCACTTACTCATTTTGGTATTCACAGGAAGCACTTACTCATTTTGGTATTCACAGGAAGCACTTACTCATTTTGGTATTCACAGAAGGCACTTACTCATTTTGGAATTCACAGAAGGCACTTACTCATTTTGGAATTCACAGAAGGCACTTACTCATTTTGGTATTCACAGGAAGCACTTACTCATTTTGGTATTCACAGGAAGCACTTACTCATTTCGGTATTCACAGAAGGCACTTACTCATTTTGGAATTCACAGAAGGCACTTACTCATTTTGGAATTCACATAGGGCACTTACTCATTTTGGTATTCACAGAAGGCACTTACTCATTTTGGTATTCACAGAAGGCACTTACTCATTTCGGTATTCACAGAAGTTAGGATTCCTAAATGCCTTCTGTGAATACCAAAAGTCTTAAAATGAGGATTTTCTCAGTTTAGGATTCCTAACTTCTATGAATACTGAAATGAGTAAGTGCCTTCTGTGAATACCGAAATGAGTAAGTGCTTTCTGTGAATACCAAAATGAGTAAGTGCCTTCTGTGAATTCCAAAATGAGTAAGTGCCTTCTGTGAATTCCAAAATGAGTAAGTGCCTTCTGTGAATACCGAAATGGTGGTAAGTTTAGGATTTTGTCTTAAGTTCGTTCTGTGAATCGGGCCCAATGAGTGGGCTTTGGGTCCGCCCCTTTGAACCAGCCTCTTTCAGCCGTGGGCTTGAGATGCTATTCTGTCTTGTCTCAGCGCAGTGGAGTGCTCATCCCCCAGTTAGTACTACTGGCTGTTTAGGTGTATCCCGCCACCTCCACATGAGTGTTTGCAATTAACTGTATGAGGGACTACTTTACAACTAAAGCCCTCCCTGTCCGCGCCTGCTGGCCCCTCCCGCGTGTCTAGCGTTAATGTGCTAACGCGGCATACATTCGCAGATTAAACCCAGACCTGTTGGTTTTGCCAATGCTTGTTGCTGTGTGGCACCTCTGAAGCCGATGGAGTGCATCTCCGCTCTCAGAAGCCAGCTGACTCTCCAGTCACTTGGTAAGTGCAGGTTGACCTTTGACCCTGTGCAGAGCTCGGCTGCCTTTGCACACGCTTCCATTAGATGTGTCTGTACCTCAGTGACTGGGGGGGGTGGGTGGGGGGTGGGGGCTGATGACGTGGAGAGCAGTGTTCACACTGACCCCTCAGCTTTGACACCATGCTGACAGAGTTCAATATACAAAGAGCTGAGGACACAGAACACAGTGGCCACGCCCACAGCCCCGCCCCCCACACACATGTCCCTCTCCCTTGATGTGGTCCAGCGGTGGCGGCCGGCGCGTGCCTAGATGGGGATGAGTGATGCTGCTCCTGATCACTGCTGGGGGTCACGTGACGCTGCCCTGTGCAGAGCTTGGACGCCGAGGCCAGCCCTGGGTGCCAGGGGGCATGGGCCTGTCACCCTCTCACCCTCTTGCAAAAGAGCCCTGGCTGGCACCAGTCCTGGGTGCCAGAGGGCATGGGCCTCTCACCCACTCACCCTGCTGCAGAGGAGCCCTGGCCTGGCACCAGCCCTGGGTGCCAGGGGGCATGGGCCTGTCACCCTCTCACCCTGCTGCAGAGGAGCCCTGGCCTGGCACCAGCCCTGGGTGCCAGGGGGCATGGGCCTGTCACCCTCTCACCCTGCTGCAGAAGAGCCCTGCCTGGCACCAGTGCTGGGTGCCAGAGGGCATGGTTCACCCTCTCACCCTGCTGCAGAAGAGCCCTGCCTGGCACCAGTCCTGGGTGCCAGGGGGCATGGTTCACCCTCTCACCCTGCTGCAGAAGAGCCCTGCCTGGCACCAGTCCTGGGTGCCAGGGGGCATGGTTCACCCTCTCACCCTGCTGCAGAAGAGCCCTGCCTGGCACCAGTCCTGGGTGCCAGGGGGCATGGTTCACCCTCTCACCCTGCTGCAGAAGAGCCCTGCCTGGCACCAGTCCTGGGTGCCAGAGGGCATGGTTCACCCTCTCACCCTGCTGCAGAAGAGCCCTGGCCTGCACCCAGCCAGGGGTGCCAGGGCCCACGTGGGCTCAGCCCGCCAGGCAGACATAGAACAGCTGCACACATCAGCCCCAGAGTTTTCAGCAGACACGTGATCTCTTGGCCAGCCCTCCTTGCATCTCTCCTCTGTGGCTTCGGATGTTTACCTCGGGCTGACAAGAAAATCTCACTCTAATTAAGAAAGGAAAACGTTTCCAGAGTGCGCTCTCCTCCCTCCTGAGGACAGATGCCTCGTGCCTGCAGAGGATGGTGCATAAGTATCAACCAGCAGCAGACGCCGATAGCCTGGGTGTCTGTGGCACGCGGTGCATGGATAGGTGTCTGTGGTACACGGTGCATGCATAAGTGTCTGTGGTACACGGTGCATGAACAGTTGTCTGTGGTACACGGTGCATGCATAAGTGTCTGTGGTACACGGTGCATGAACAGGTGTCTGTGGTACACGGTGCATGAATAGGTGTCTGTGGTACACAGTGCATGAATAGGTGTCTGTGGTACACGCTGCATGAACAGGTGTCTGTGGTACACGGTGCATGCATAACTGTCTGTGGTACACGGTGCATGAACAGGTGTCTGTGGTACACGGTGCATGAATAGGTGTCTGTGGTACATGGTGCATGCATACGTGTAGTGGTACACTGTGCATGAACAGGTGTCTGTGGTACACGGTGCATGAACAGGTGTCTGTGGTGCACGGTGCATGAACAGGTGTCTGTGGTCCACAGTGCATGCATAACTGTCTGTGGTACGCGGTGCATGAATAGGTGTCTGTGGTACACGGTGCATGCATAACTGTCTGTGGTACGCGGTGCATGAATAGGTGTCTGTGGTACACGGTGCATGCATAACTGTCTGTGGTACACGGTGCATGAATAGGTGTCTGTGGTACACGGTGCATGCATAACTGTCTGTGGTACACGGTGCATGAACAGGTGTCTGTGGTACACGGTGCATGAACAGGTGTCTGTGGTGCACGGTGCATGAACAGGTGTCTGTGGTACATTGTGCATGAACAGGTGTCTGTGGCACACGGTGCATGAACAGGTGTCTGTGGCACGCGGTGCAAGCACAAGTGTCTGTGGCACGCAGTGCTTGCATAAGTGTCTGTGGTCCACAGTGCATGAATAAGTGTCTGTTGTACACAGTGCATGAACAAGTGTCTGTGGTACACGCTGCATGAACAGGTGTCTGTGGCACACGGTGCATGAACAGGTGTCTGTGGCACGCGGTGCAAGCACAAGTGTCTGTGGCACGCAGTGCTTGCATAAGTGTCTGTGGCACACGGTGCATGAACAGGTGTCTGTGGTCCACAGTGCATGCATAAATGTCTGTGGCACACGGTGAATGCACAGGTGTCTGTGGCACGCGGTGCAAGCACAAGTGTCTGTGGCACGCGGTGCAAGCACAAGTGTCTGTGGCATGCAGTGCTTGCATAAGTGTCTGTGGTCCACAGTGCATGAACAAGTGTCTGTGGTACACGCTGCATGAACAGGTGTCTGTGGTACACGGTGCATGAATAGGTGTCTGTGGCACGCGGTGCAAGCACAAGTGTCTGTGGCACGCAGTGCTTGCATAAGTGTCTGTTGTACACAGTGCATGAACAGGTGTCTGTGGCACACGGTGCATGAACAGGTGTCTGTGGCACGCGGTGCAAGCACAAGTGTCTGTGGCACGCAGTGCTTGCATAAGTGTCTGTGGTCCACAGTGCATGCATAAGTGTCTGTTGTACACAGTGCATGAACAAGTGTCTGTGGTACACGCTGCATGAACAGGTGTCTGTGGTACACGGTGCATGAATACGTGTCTGTGGCACACGGTGCATGAACAGGTGTCTGTGGCACACGGTGCATGAACAGGTGTCTGTGGCACGCGGTGCAAGCACAAGTGTCTGTGGCACGCAGTGCTTGCATAAGTGCCTGTGGTCCACAGTGCATGCATAAGTGTCTGTTGTACACAGTGCATGCATAAGTGTCTGTTGTACACAGTGCATGAACAAGTGCCTGTGGTACACGCTGCATGAACAGGTGTCTGTGGTACACGGTGCATGAATAGGTGTCTGTGGCACACAGTGCATGAACAGGTGTCTGTGGTCCACAGTGCATGCATAAGTGTCTGTGGCACACGGTGTATGCACAGGTGTCTGTGGCACGCGGTGCAAGAACAGGTGTCTGTGGCACACGGTGCATGAACAGGTGTCTGTGGTCCACAGTGCATGCATAAGTGTCTGTGGCACACGGTGTATGCACAGGTGTCTGTGGCACGCGGTGCAAGCACAAGTGTCTGTGGCACGCAGTGCTTGCATAAGTGTCTGTGGTCCACAGTGCATGCATAAGTGTCTGTTGTACACAGTGCATGAACAAGTGTCTGTGGTACACGCTGCATGAACAGGTGTCTGTGGTACACGGTGCATGAACAGGTGTCTGTGGTACATGGTGCATGCATACGTGTAGTGGTACACTGTGCATGAACAGGTGTCTGTGGTACACGGCGCATGAACAGGTGTCTGTGGTACACGGTGCATGAACAGGTGTCTGTGGTACATGGTGCCGGCATACGTGTAGTGGTACACGGTGCATGAACAGATGTCTGTGGTACACGGTGCATGAACAGGTGTCTGTGGTACACGGTGCATGCACAAGTGTCTGTAGTACACGGTGCATGCACAGGTGTCTGTGGTACACGGTGCATGAATAGGTGTCTGTGGTACACGGTGCATTCACAGGTGTCTGTGGCACACGGTGCATGAATAGGTGTCTGTGGTACACGGTGCATGAATAGGTGTCTGTGGTACGCGGTGCATGAATAGGTGTCTGTGGTACACGGTGCATGAACAGGTGTCTGTGGTACATGGTGCATGAGTAGGTGTCTGTGGTACATGGTGCATGAATAGGTGTCTGTGGTACACGGTGCATGAACAGGTGTCTGTGGGACGCGATGCATGAACAGGTGTCTGTGGTACACGGTGCATGAACAGGTGTCTGTGGCACGCGGTGCATGAACAGGTGTCTGTGGTACACGGTGCATGAACAGGTGTCTGTGGTACACGGTGCATGAACAGGTGTCTGTGGTACACAGCGCATGAACAGGTGTCTGTGGTACACGGCGCATGAACAGGTGTCTGTGGTACACGCCGCATGAACAAGTGTCTGTGGTACACAGTGCATGCACAGGTGTCTGTGGTACACGGTGCATGAACAGGTGTCTGTGGTACACGGTGCATGAACAGGTGTCTGTGGTACACAGTGCATGAATAGGTGTCTGTGGTACACGCTGCATGAACAGGTGTCTGTGGCACACGGTGCATGAACAGGTGTCTGTGGTACACGGTGCATGCATAGGTGTCTGTGGTACACGGTGCATGAACAGGTGTCTGTGGTACATGGTGCATGCATACGTGTAGTGGTACACTGTGCATGAACAGGTGTCTGTGGTACACGGCGCATGAACAGGTGTCTGTGGTACACGGTGCATGAACAGGTGTCTGTGGTACATGGTGCCGGCATACGTGTAGTGGTACACGGTGCATGCACACGTGTAGTGGTACACGGTGCATAAACAGGTGTCTGTGGTACACGGTGCATGAACAGGTGTCTGTGGTACACGTGCATGCACAAGTGTCTGTAGTACACAGTGCATGCACAGGTGTCTGTGGTACACGGTGCATGAATAGGTGTCTGTGGTACACGGTGCATTCACAGGTGTCTGTGGCACACGGTGCATGAATAGGTGTCTGTGGTACACGGTGCATGAATAGGTGTCTGTGGTACACGGTGCATGAATAGGGGTCTGTGGTACACGGTGCATGAACAGGTGTCTGTGGTACATGGTGCATGAGTAGGTGTCTGTGGTACATGGTGCATGAATAGGTGTCTGTGGTACACGGTGCATGAACAGGTGTCTGTGGGACGCGATGCATGAACAGGTGTCTGTGGTACACGGTGCATGAACAGGTGTCTGTGGCACGCGGTGCATGAACAGGTGTCTGTGGTACACGGTGCGTGAACAGGTGTCTGTGGTACACGGTGCATGAACAGGTGTCTGTGGTACACAGCACATGAACAGGTGTCTGTGGTACACGGCGCATGAACAGGTGTCTGTGGTACACGGCGCATGAACAAGTGTCTGTGGTGCACAGTGCATGCACAGGTGTCTGTGGTACACGGTGCATGAACAGGTGTCTGTGGTACACGGTGCATGAACAGGTGTCTGTGGTACACAGTGCATGAATAGGTGTCTGTGGTACACGCTGCATGAACAGGTGTCTGTGGCACACGGTGCATGAACAGGTGTCTGTGGTACACGGTGCATGCATAGGTGTCTGTGGTACACGGTGCATGAACAGGTGTCTGTGGTACATGGTGCATGCATAAGTGTCTGTTGTACACAGTGCATGAACAAGTGTCTGTGGTACACGCTGCATGAACAGGTGTCTGTGGTACACGGTGCATGAATAGGTGTCTGTGGCACACAGTGCATGAACAGGTGTCTGTGGTCCACAGTGCATGCATAAGTGTCTGTGGCACACGGTGTATGCACAGGTGTCTGTGGCACGCGGTGCAAGAACAGGTGTCTGTGGCACACGGTGCATGAACAGGTGTCTGTGGTCCACAGCGCATGCATAAGTGTCTGTGGCACACGGTGTATGCACAGGTGTCTGTGGCACGCGGTGCAAGCACAAGTGTCTGTGGCACGCAGTGCTTGCATAAGTGTCTGTGGTCCACAGTGCATGCATAAGTGTCTGTTGTACACAGTGCATGAACAAGTGTCTGTGGTACACGCTGCATGAACAGGTGTCTGTGGTACACGGTGCATGAACAGGTGTCTGTGGTACATGGTGCATGCATACGTGACGTGGTACACTGTGCATGAACAGGTGTCTGTGGTACACGGCGCATGAACAGGTGTCTGTGGTACACGGTGCATGAACAGGTGTCTGTGGTACATGGTGCCGGCATACGTGTAGTGGTACACGGTGCATGAACAGGTGTCTGTGGTACACGGTGCATGAACAGGTGTCTGTGGTACACGGTGCATGCACAAGTGTCTGTAGTACACGGTGCATGCACAGGTGTCTGTGGTACACGGTGCATGAATAGGTGTCTGTGGTACACGGTGCATTCACAGGTGTCTGTGGCACACGGTGCATGAAT
Source organism: Lissotriton helveticus (assembly GCF_964261635.1). Classification (NCBI taxonomy): domain Eukaryota; kingdom Metazoa; phylum Chordata; class Amphibia; order Caudata; family Salamandridae; genus Lissotriton; species Lissotriton helveticus. The sequence continues at coordinate 7,229,858 of NC_136069.1, read as the reverse complement.
AGGTGTCTGTGGTACACGGTGCATGAATAGGTGTCTGTGGTACACGGTGCATGAATAGGTGTCTGTGGTACACGGTGCATGAACAGGTGTCTGTGGTACATGGTGCATGAGTAGGTGTCTGTGGTACATGGTGCATGAATAGGTGTCTGTGGTACACGGTGCATGAACAGGTGTCTGTGGGACGCGATGCATGAACAGGTGTCTGTGGTACACGGTGCATGAACAGGTGTCTGTGGCACGCGGTGCATGAACAGGTGTCTGTGGTACACGGTGCATGAACAGGTGTCTGTGGTACACAGCGCATGAACAGGTGTCTGTGGTACACGGCGCATGAACAGGTGTCTGTGGTACACGGCGCATGAACAAGTGTCTGTGGTACACAGTGCATGCACAGGTGTCTGTGGTACACGGTGCATGAACAGGTGTCTGTGGTACACGGTGCATGAACAGGTGTCTGTGGTACACAGTGCATGAATAGGTGTCTGTGGTACACGGTGCATGAACAGGTGTCTGTGGTACACGGTGCATGCATAGGTGTCTGTGGTACACGGTGCATGAACAGGTGTCTGTGGTACATGGTGCATGCATACGTGTAGTGGTACACTGTGCATGAACAGGTGTCTGTGGTACACGGCGCATGAACAGGTGTCTGTGGTACACGGTGCATGAACAGGTGTCTGTGGTACATGGTGCCGGCATACGTGTAGTGGTACACGGTGCATGCACACGTGTAGTGGTACACGGTGCATGAACAGGTGTCTGTGGTACACGGTGCATGAACAGGTGTCTGTGGTACACGGTGCATGCACAAGTGTCTGTAGTACACGGTGCATGCACAGGTGTCTGTGGTACACGGTGCATGAATAGGTGTCTGTGGTACACGTGCATTCACAGGTGTCTGTGGCACACGGTGCATGAATAGGTGTCTGTGGTACACGGTGCATGAATAGGTGTCTGTGGTACACGGTGCATGAATAGGTGTCTGTGGTACACGGTGCATGAACAGGTGTCTGTGGTACATGGTGCATGAGTAGGTGTCTGTGGTACATGGTGCATGAATAGGTGTCTGTGGTACACGGTGCATGAACAGGTGTCTGTGGGACGCGATGCATGAACAGGTGTCTGTGGTACACGGTGCATGAACAGGTGTCTGTGGCACGCGGTGCATGAACAGGTGTCTGTGGTACACGGTGCATGAACAGGTGTCTGTGGTACACGGTGCATGAACAGGTGTCTGTGGTACACAGCGCATGAACAGGTGTCTGTGGTACACGGCGCATGAACAGGTGTCTGTGGTACACGGCGCATGAACAAGTGTCTGTGGTACACGGTGCATGAACAGGTGTCTGTGGTACACGGTGCATGAACAGGTGTCTGTGGTACACAGTGCATGAATAGGTGTCTGTGGTACACGGTGCATGAACAGGTGTCTGTGGTACACGGTGCATGCATAGGTGTCTGTGGTACACGGTGCATGAACAGGTGTCTGTGGTACATGGTGCATGCATACGTGTAGTGGTACACTGTGCATGAACAGGTGTCTGTGGTACACGGTGCATGAATAGGTGTCTGTGGTACACGGTGCATTCACAGGTGTCTGTGGCACACGGTGCATGAATAGGTGTCTGTGGTACACGGTGCATGAATAGGTGTCTGTGGTACACGGTGCATGAATAGGTGTCTGTGGTACACGGTGCATGAACAGGTGTCTGTGGTACACGGTGCATGAATAGGTGTCTGTGGTACACGGTGCATTCACAGGTGTCTGTGGCACACGGTGCATGAATAGGTGTCTGTGGTACACGGTGCATGAATAGGTGTCTGTGGTACACGGTGCATGAATAGGTGTCTGTGGTACACGGTGCATGAACAGGTGTCTGTGGTACATGGTGCATGAGTAGGTGTCTGTGGTACATGGTGCATGAATAGGTGTCTGTGGTACACGGTGCATGAACAGGTGTCTGTGGGACGCGATGCATGAACAGGTGTCTGTGGTACACGGTGCATGAACAGGTGTCTGTGGCACGCGGTGCATGAACAGGTGTCTGTGGTACACGGTGCATGAACAGGTGTCTGTGGTACACGGTGCATGAACAGGTGTCTGTGGTACACAGCGCATGAACAGGTGTCTGTGGTACACGGCGCATGAACAGGTGTCTGTGGTACACGGCGCATGAACAAGTGTCTGTGGTACACAGTGCATGCACAGGTGTCTGTGGTACACGGTGCATGAACAGGTGTCTGTGGTACACGGTGCATGAACAGGTGTCTGTGGTACACAGTGCATGAATAGGTGTCTGTGGTACACGGTGCATGAACAGGTGTCTGTGGTACACGGTGCATGCATAGGTGTCTGTGGTACACGGTGCATGAACAGGTGTCTGTGGTACATGGTGCATGCATACGTGTAGTGGTACACTGTGCATGAACAGGTGTCTGTGGTACACGGCGCATGAACAGGTGTCTGTGGTACACGGTGCATGAACAGGTGTCTGCGGTACATGGTGCCGGCATACGTGTAGTGGTACACGGTGCATGCACACGTGTAGTGGTACACGGTGCATGAACAGGTGTCTGTGGTACACGGCGCATGAACAGGTGTCTGTGGTACACGGCGCATGAACAGGTGTCTGTGGTACACGGTGCATGAACAGGTGTCTGTGGTACATGGTGCCGGCATACGTGTAGTGGTACACGGTGCATGAACAGGTGTCTGTGGTACACGGTGCATGAACAGGTGTCTGTGGTACACGGTGCATGCACAAGTGTCTGTAGTACACGGTGCATGCACAGGTGTCTGTGGTACACGGTGCATGAATAGGTGTCTGTGGTACACGGTGCATTCACAGGTGTCTGTGGCACACGGTGCATTAATAGGTGTCTGTGGTACACGGTGCATGAATAGGTGTCTGTGGTACACGGTGCATTAATAGGTGTCTGTGGTACATGGTGCATGAACAGGTGTCTGTGGTACATGGTGCATGAGTAGGTGTCTGTGGTACATGGTGCATGAATAGGTGTCTGTGGTACACGGTGCATGAACAGGTGTCTGTGGGACGCGATGCATGAACAGGTGTCTGTGGTACACGGTGCATGAACAGGTGTCTGTGGCACGCGGTGCATGAACAGGTGTCTGTGGTACACGGTGCATGAACAGGTGTCTGTGGTACACGGTGCATGAACAGGTGTCTGTGGTACACAGCGCATGAACAGGTGTCTGTGGTACACGGCGCATGAACAGGTGTCTGTGGTACACGGCGCATGAACAAGTGTCTGTGGTACACAGTGCATGCACAGGTGTCTGTGGTACACGGTGCATGAACAGGTGTCTGTGGTACACGGTGCATGAACAGGTGTCTGTGGTACACAGTGCATGAATAGGTGTCTGTGGTACACGCTGCATGAACAGGTGTCTGTGGCACACGGTGCATGAACAGGTGTCTGTGGTACACGGTGCATGCATAGGTGTCTGTGGTACACGGTGCATGAACAGGTGTCTGTGGTACATGGTGCATGCATACGTGTAGTGGTACACATTGCATGCACAGGTGTCTGTGGTACACGGTGCATGAACAGGTGTCTGTGGTACACGGTGCATGAATAGGTGTCTGTGGTACATGCTGCATGAACAGGTGTCTGTGGCACACGGTGCATGAACAGGTGTCTGTGGTACACGGTGCATGCATAGGTGTCTGTGGTACACGGTGCATGAACAGGTGTCTGTGGTACATGGTGCATGCATACGTGTAGTGGTACACAGTGCATGCACAGGTGTCTGTGGTACACGGTGCATGAACAGTTGTCTGTGGTACACGGTGCATGAATAGGTGTCTGTGGTACACGGTGCATGAACAGTTGTCTGTGGTACACGGTGCATGAATAGGTGTCTGTGGTACACAGTGCATGAATAGGTGTCTGTGGTACATGGGGCATGCATAGGTGTCTGACCTGGCATAGTTGTGTTTCAGGCCTGGAGTGGGGCTTTAAAGGATCCTGAAGATGCTGCAGCTTCAGCGCGGCTCCCGGCGTGAGGCCGGGCCTTGGGCACCTGAGGGCAGACACGTGATGGGGTGGCACCTCAGGGCAGACACGTGGTGGGGTGGCACCTGAGGGCAGACACGTGGTGGGGTGGCCCCTGAGGGCAGACACGTGGTGGGGTGGCCCTGAGGGCAGACACGTGGTGGGGTGGCACTGGAGGGCAGACACGTGGTGGGGTGGCCCCTGAGGGCAGACACGTGGTGGGGTGGCCCCTGAGGGCAGACACGTGGTGGGGTGGCACTGGAGGGCAGACACGTGGTGGGGTTGCACCTGAGGGCAGACACGTGGTGGGGTGGCCCCTGAGGGCAGACGCGTGGTGAGGTGGCATCTCAGGGCAGACACGTGCTGGGGTGGCACCTCAGAGCAGACACGTGGTGGGGTGGCACCTGAGGGCATGTAAAACCTGTGGTCGGGGACAATCGATATTTGCCCGGCTGTACTGCCTCTGTGACCCACGAATTATTAATCAATGAAGAGGCAGGCGCTGGAGACTGGAAAGCAGGAAACAAGGTTTTATTCTCTCCGGAGGAGAACACAGCAAAACAGACAGCAGGTATCGTTCTGAGGTGCTCTAACTTATTTCTGAGGCCTGGCCCCTTATATACAGCCTTTTGCGGTTTTATTACAGTTTACATACTCATGGCAATGCTTTGATGTACGGAAAGACATTCCCGGAATCCCCCCTTTGGGCCCGTTCCCACACATATTTACAGTAGAAGTCCCCACCCTGGTCACAACAGGTGATGATTATCGCGCAGCTGGATATTCCGCCAATTCATGGAATGCGGGGTTCGATCGGATCTCATGGGGTGGGGGCTTTGATCAACTCGGGGGTCCTTTGATGAGGGAAGCTTTCTATTGTACGGGGAGGGGCAAGGAATAGTATCGGCAGAGCCGGGTGTCGGCCTGGGAACGAGGAAGACAAACGGGCACACGGGGAAAAAGGGGTTTGCATCAAAGGGCCGGGGACCAGGAAAGGGAAGAAGGGAGGTGTCGCGCTGGGAACAGGATGAGGTTCTGAGGCAGAGCCGCGCTGAAGAGGGGTTTATGATTCAAGGCAGGTGCGAGCAGGGGGGGTTGGTCAGCGTGCAGGCTTGGTGAGGGCGAAGGGCTATGTCGGGGGCCAGTGGCATGAAAAAAGGGATGGTCCTGATCGAGGCACCTAAAATGGCGGGCGCGCACGACAAAAGTGTGGCATCAGGGAAAAGGCAAGATGGCGCAGATAATGTTCACCAAACCGTACTAATTTTCCACAGTCCTCCCTTTAACATATTCAAGACATCTTGCTGGTTCATTTTCTACTCAGTTCTATTATGGTGGGCATAAGAAAAAGCAGTAGGAACCCTAGGTGAAGGAGTCGTAAACATTATATTTAAGATCTCTAGTTTTAGGAGGCAGACCTATTGATAAACTTTGATAAACTTGTTTAGCAGGAAAGTCATAGTAATGCAATACAAAAATGATTCGAAGTGCGAGCAGTGAGTACATTTCATAAGGTGAACTGATGGATTGTTACATAATTAATACAATGTTGGCTGGGAGAGAAACGAGACGTAGCAGGAATGATAGTGCAGGAATGTTCGAAGTTTAGTAAGTTGTCAGCATTTTTTTCGTCTTCTGTTGGCACTGTGGAGCACCGGCGGTGGAGCTACGAGTCCAGCTCTATTCTAAGTTCCGTGTTGCAGGGCACGACCTTTCCTCTCGTTTCCGGTCAAAAAAGGGTCTTTTTCGCCCTGTGTCCTTTGGAATCAATAGTCAATAAGTTCAGGTGGAAGAAGAGTGTACAAACAGTCCATAGGGTAGGTCGGAGAAAAAAGGGGGATGGAGCAAGGCCAGATCGGGAACAAACTAGGGGACCGAGAGATTTCAGATAGGCGGGCTCATGACCGAGTCTAGAGAGCGGGGACCTTTCGGCACACATTCGAACATGGAGCTGGGGAATCAGGTTAGCCTTTTCCTCTCATTTTGTTGGAGATAGTGCCTCGTCCTGTAGCTCTGTTCTGTCGCGGTCTCGCCTTGGCCCATGTCGCAGACGTTCCATAGTCCGTAGTCAGGCCACGTGCTCCCACATCCGGTCCTTCTTTCCTCCGCCAGTCGTACCCTTGAAGGAGTTTGAAAAGACAGTTTTTAGAGAATTGGTAGAGGAAAGTAACCACATAAGTCTATTTCTCTCCCAGCTCCAGGTAAATGAGGATAGAAACGTTCGCTATATTAGGGTTCACAACTGACATATAAATGATCGATGGTGGACCTGCTGGATTTACTATGACTTTCCTTCACAACTGTTTAATATAGTCACGACAGTTCATCTGATGGGGACCCACCTTTTTAATACAAGCCTGACAATGCTGAATCGTTCTCTAGGGGTCTATATTTTCAAAAAGGGTGTTGTGCGCTATCAGCATGGTACTAATAGGCGTCTCGCTGTGGGACGAACATAGGCTAAACATTTTTCATATTATCAATGCCTCCTGCCTTTAACTAAACATTTTCGCTTTCGACAACGTTCATTGTAATTGTTTTCTTTGCTCCGGTCTAATCTTTAACTTTGTAAAACATCATTCTGGTCCCTATGCAGCCTCTCGCGGCCTGATTACTAAATTAGAAAAGACGGGGGTCTCATGGGGAGACAACTAGGGACATAGAAAACTGTGATGGGGGGCATCATTTTATTTTGGGTTATAAGGGTACTATCGGCAGAAGGCCACGTTCAGTTGGTGAGCATCCAGTGGTATTTCTTGAATTCCCAACTCTGAAAAAGTATAAAAAAATCATTTCTAGGAACCACAGCTGGCCTGTGTTAGTCGCGAGTCGACCCACCTTTTACAATCGGGGGATGAAGGATAGTTAAAAACTCTTATCAGGGGGGGGGGGGGCAACTGAACGCAATACTGGGTGCGTCCTGGGAAGATGGGGAGGTTTCGATTACCTTTACGGTTTGGGTATTGTGACAATTCGGGACGGGGAAGGTCGCGCTATCTGGGGCACTCTATTCCATCAGGGGAGCCGCTGGGGTAGTTCCCTTACGACAGGTCAGATTAGGGAACCTCAGTCGTCTTACCTGTCCTTTCCTTTATGGCCAAATCTCGGTTTCATCGAAATATTTTTCGGAAAGGAGAGGTAGTGACACAGCGTTAGGGTGATTGCATTAAAGACAAGTTTTGAGCAAATACTGGCGGTATTTGAAGCCAATTGGGTGGTGTGCTAGGGGTAGCAGTCTGCCAATTTCGGGGCTAATCGCTCGGAAGAGTGGGAGTGTGAAGGAGAGAGAGAGAGAGAGAGAGAGAGAGAGAGAGAGAGAGAGAGAGAGAGAGGGAGTGCAACGGCAGGCTAAATAGTACACGTGCGACAGGGAGAGTGGCAGTGTATTTAAGAAAGGCTATTTAGTGCATTACACAGCAAAGGACATTTTACGGGTCTGCGTTAGAATCTTGAAAGCATGCAGTTTGAGGCGGACGAGCATTAGACAGGGTAGAGAGGACATGCTTTGAGAAAAAGAAAAAAGGAGGTACCATTGCGTCGCACTTTCTTGCATTCTTGGTCCTTCGACCAGTTGAGTCAACGCTTCAGTCACACACACACATTCTCTCATAGTTTCGAATCATACGTGACATGGGTTCATTCGTGCAGCCTGGTTTAAGGGTGATCATTTTTCATCAGATCATACTAATTTTACGGGCTTGTTTGCTACGTGAGTAGTTTGTAGGCGTGCTTAGGCGCCACCTTGCAGCGCTAGTCTGCTTCGTGTATCAGACATGGCAAGGCTTCAGATCTTCGCCACACCTAGGCTGTAATCTCTGATGTAACCTGCAGAGGGAGGGAAAAGAGGGGAAGGGAGAGGGACAACATTCGCGCATATCAAATACATGGATTCGAGAGTCCTTTACTTACCTCATACTCGTCTTTTCCTCCTCGGGGTAGAGTCCCCGGGGATATGGTTTCTGGAGTCGGGGGGGGGGGCAGTGTGTCCTTATAGGTCGTGTGCGGGGAAACGTAAAAAGGAAACCAGAGGTGCCTAGTGCGAGGTATCTAGTTAGTAAATGTATCTCACTATCGGGGTCCTTAAATCTCCTTCAACGCTGTGACGTTCTAAGGTTCTTCGGTTCTTGGGTCAGCTCTGTTCCCCAATACTTTTGAACGTCGTACTTTATAACATTTACATCGTTTTATTTTACCCTTCTTTTACATTCCCTCATTTATACCGTTCGTTTTACCCATCCTTGGAAGCCGAGGTCTTCCTCCATGCGAGAGTTCATGAGTCAGTCGCGTACCTTGAAGGCAGAGTATCGTGTCGTAGATCCGATCCGTCCTCCAGGGCTGGGCAACCATCTTCTAATAACCTTAAAGAGAGAGCATAGTAGGGTGCACAGAAAAGAACTCTCCCGCCCATCCCCTATTTCAAATAAAGCATGCAATACCCGTTCATTATTTCGAAGACCTTTATTTTTGCAAAATCATAGCACGTGGATTTATGAGGGTGCAGTCGTATTTGGCCGGGCACGGCAATGGCTAAAGTGCGTACAGTGGGGGGTGTTGTTTTGCAGCAATAAAAACATTAGAAAGTTTTATCAATTCATTTGTAGCAAACTAGAACATCTATCAGTTGGCCGGGGGGTTCGGGGGGCGTTTATTTCATAATTTAGAAGCATAGTCAGACTAGTTGCGATCAGATTTCCTATATGCATACCGTGTGCGTGCGTCATAAGCGAGGTTATACATCAGCTATATATATATAAAAAAAAATAATACATTGTACATTTGTAATCATCATTTTTAACGCGATCCCTTTCTACATGTTCGTCGAGTGAGCTCCCCTTTCTTCTTGTCAAGTGTACAAAGGGTCATATATGTCGCAGAACATTAAGTTTGTATAATAAAAAGGGACACCACGAGGTGTTCGTAAGTTCCTATCGATACCGGCGCCATTTTGGGCGGGGCCGGGTTAGTCCGGAAGTAGCATCAGGGAAAATGTTTCCTACAACCGGCAGTTGGACCAGAGTCCTTTTCGGCAGTTCTAGAATTCATGCTAACAGAAGGAGTGGCAATGTCATGTTTATTTCGTTGGCGATCAAGGCAGTTGTCCCTTACCGGAGGCCTGCAGTGGCCGAGGGTTCCTCCGGGGACCTTTGTAGAATCTTCAAGGCTGTGGAGATGTTGTCGGAGGTGGGGGCTCGTGCTCCGGTGGGCGAGCGACCGAGTTACATTGCTGTTCAAAGTTACTCTAGCGGCCGAGACCCGCCTTCCAGCGGACCCAGACGCCATTTTGGGGCCCTGCAGCAGTCCCCTCTCGTCGAGTCTGCAAGAGTGGAAGAGACCTTTCTGGGGACAAAAATAGAGAGTGGAACTCCGTGTTGTGGAAGCGGGACATTCGGCTGGGGTGCGGCTGTGATGCCCCCACCTGGGGGGGCGAGGGAGACTCGTTTGCGCCGTCTCCTTCTCCCGGTGCACTCCAGACCGCTCTCTTCCATGGGCATGCACGATGGTCTCTCCACACCCTGTGCTCCACAAGGCCCATGCCCAGTGTTACGGAGGTATGGCCACCTGTGGCGCACATTCGGTGCTGCACAAGTATCGGTGCAGTCATTGCATATTCGGTGCTCCGAAAATATGGGCACCATTGCACGTTCGGTGCTGCGCAAGTATTGGGGCACCATCACCTGGCTGGGGGTGCTCGGCGTTGGGCCGGGGGCTGGGAGACCTCCTATCCGTGGAGGTGGGAGAGGCTCGTCCGCGTCGCCTCTCCCTCCCAGCCCAACTTGGACAAATTGTTGTGGAGGTACGTGCAGGACATCCCGCCGCCCAGAGCTGCTGCGGCAGTTACGGAAGGGAAAAGAAAGAGGTGTCTCGTTCTTCTCTGGACCGGGCTTCCTTAGGTTATCGGCTGCAGCCGGACTCAGTTGGCCCCGGTCCCTGGCCATTGGTGGCCGGACCGGGTGGACATGTGGCGGGACTACCTGAAACTATCCAGGCCCGTTGCGGCTGGGCCGAGGAGGCATGTGGCGGGACTACCGGCAACTACCTAGGGCCGCTGCGGCTGGACTCCGCTGGCCCCTGCCTCTCCTCCGGCTCCCCCATACGTTAAGATTTCCTGACCAAGTGTTGGCAGCAGGGCCCGCCTTATATGGGTTGCCGCCGGTTGGGCGTAGCCGTAACCCTGCCCTACTTTGGAAGGTTCCAGAATGTGGGGGGGTGTTCTGTTGACTTTCATGTTCTACAGTTTACCGTTCTTGTTTTTCTAGCGTTATTGTGTTTTTCTTTGCTTGTTATGTTAAAATAAAAGTTCGTGTTTATCAGTGGCTTACTGATTTCGTTTCCCATTTCTTTCTTTCCAGGTTGTTTCATGCTAAAATTTCTATTAACATAGTTTATGTAACATGGAAGCACGTGCAGGGGGATGACGCAGATTCATATATTACGTACACACAAACTCAGACGGGGGGACAGTAAAAGCATGACACACAAGACCCAGAGACAAACATAAAAACAGTTATTGGCCATAATTATCTTTTTCGTCCGTTAATTTAGAGCTAGGCTGGGTTCCCGTCTTTACATTGTCCGACCTAGGAAAATTCGAACATGTCGCTGAAATCGTTCTGGCGAAATCTGTGCCATCGGGCATAATCAAACGTGGTGGTTCTATCTGGTCTGTCCATGTGAGTCGGATTCTTCTTTGTCTCGCGCTTTTTCTCATTCTGCCGGCCTGTCTTTCCTGTCGGCCCTCTGCCCCTACTCACGCTCAGTAGAGTCGGGCATTGGGCTTTCCAATGTCCAACATATCTACAAAAAGCGCATTGGTCTTGCCCTAAGTCTGGCCGTCTTTTGCGTAGTGTCGGGGGATAATTTTTGGGTCGTGGTGCCCCGGGGTTGTCCTGTCGATATATTTCTCTACCTGATTTGTCCTCGTCTTTTCTCTGTCGTTGCATAGCCTCTCTGCGCCACATACCGAGACTGTCGAGCATAATAGGCGTTGTTTTATTATTGCGAAGGGCTATTTCCAACTTTTCTATTTTATCAAGGTCAAAGGATCCTACCAGTGGCCACTGTTTGTCTTGACTGTCTTTGGTATACCTGTGCCACAATTTATTATAGGCTATGGTGACTAATCCATAGTTTATGAACATGTCCTTATTAGGGGTGCCTTCCAGTGGAGCTATATGATCCACCTCTAATACACGGTCCGGGCTGAACCAATTATCAATCAGTGGGGAGAAGACAGACATGACGGCTCGCAACGAGGGACAAAAAGTCAGCACTGCCTATCTTATCACTGTGCGCAAAGACTAGACAGAATATTTCTATTCTACGTTGTTTGCAGGCAGTGAATACCTCATGAACAAAATAACAAAGAGTAACCAATAACGAGGAATAATCAATAATAAATAAGATAGAGTAGAATCAATGGGGAGAGTAAGTAGGGCGCAAAAGTCTGCGTCCTCTACCCTTTCACTATCCGCAAAGAGGAATCTGTTATTTCCGGTTTGCAGACAGAGAATCTCCAGAAGACAATCTGCGAACAGTAGTTCGGGGTCAAAGAACCCAGTTAATCAGTGAGGGAGAGGGAATCTCCCAAAAACCGTTAATAAATAATAGAGTCAGTGGGGGAGAAAAATAGGCACGACGGCTACGTTACCTATCCTTCACTGTTTGCAAAAGGGAAAGAGCCTACTGTTTCTCCGCGTGCAGACAGTGAATCTCCAAATAAGTTAACAAAGAGTAATACTAGTATTTTTTAAACAATCAAGCAATTATTTCGCAATTCGTCGTGTTTACACGACCTTACCCGGACCGTATGGACAGTTTCTTGTCTTCCGAATCCAGCGCCCGTTCGTCCTCTTTTTCTCGTATTTCTCACGGCACTCCTAATGGTTCCCAGTCAGGACCGTAGATCACTCGAGAGAGGTCTGTTCGGAACTAGTGAAGTTCGGATGATCGGCTGCCAGACGAGGGTCTATTGGGCAAGAGCTCTCCCGATCGTTGCAGTCGTTCACTCTGTCGTCGGGACCTCTCCCACTGGATCCACGAGTCGCTGATGGGCCCCACGCTTGGGACGCCAATTGTAAAACCTGTGGTTGGGGACAATCGATATTTGCCCGGCTGTACTGCCTCTGTGACCCACGAATTATTAATCAATGAAGAGGCAGGCGCTGGAGACTGGAAAGCAGGAAACAAGGTTTTATTCTCTCCGGAGGAGAACACAGCAAAACAGACAGCAGGTATCGTTCTGAGGTGCTCTAACTTATTTCTGAGGCCTGGCCCCTTATATGCAGCCTTTTGCGGTTTTATTACAGTTTACATACTCATGGCAATGCTTTGATGTACGGAAAGACATTCCCGGAATCCCCCCTTCGGGCCCGTTCCCACACATATTTACAGTAGAAGTCCCCACCCTGGTCACAACAGGTGATGACTATCGCGCAGCTGGATATTCCGCCAATTCATGGAATGCGGGGTTCGATCGGATCTCATGGGGTGGGGGCTTTGATCAACTCGGGGGTCCTTTGATGAGGGAAGCTTTCTATTGTACGGGGAGGGGCAAGGAATAGTATCGGCAGAGCTGGGTGTCGGCCTGGGAACGAGGAAGACAAACGGGCACACGGGGAAAAAGGGGTTTGCATCAAAGGGCCGGGGACCAGGAAAGGGAAGAAGGGAGGTGTCGCGCTGGGAACAGGATGAGGTTCTGAGGCAGAGCCGCGCTGAAGAGGGGTTTATGATTCAAGGCAGGTGCGAGCAGGGGGGGTTGGTCAGCGTGCAGGCTTGGTGAGGGCGAAGGGCTATGTCGGGGGCCAGTGGCATGAAAAAAGGGATGGTCCTGATCGAGGCACCTAAAATGGCGGGCGCGCACGACAAAAGTGTGGCATCAGGGAAAAGGCAAGATGGCGCAGATAATGTTCACCAAACCGTACTAATTTTCCACAGGCAGACACGTGGTGGGGTGGCCCCTGAGGGCAGATACGTGGTGAGGTGGCATCTCAGGGCAGACACGTGCTGGGGTGGCACCTCAGAGCAGACACGTGGTGGGGTGGCACCTGAGGGCAGACACGTGGTGGGGTGGCACCTGAGCACAGACACGTGGTGGGGTGGCACCTGAGGGCAGACACGTGGTGAGGTGGCATCTCAGGGCAGACATGTGGTGGGGTGGCACCTCAGGGCAGACACGTGGTGGCGTGGCACCGGAGGGCAGACGCGTGGTGGGGTGGCACCGGAGGGCAGACGCGTGGTGGGGTGGCACCGGAGGGCAGACGCGTGGTGGGGTGGCACCGGATGGCAGACACGTGGTGGGGTGGCACCTCAGGGCAGACACGTGGTGGCGTGGCACCGGAGGGCAGACGCGTGGTGGGGTGGCACCGGAGGGCAGACGCATGGTGGGGTGGCACCGGAGGGCAGACGCGTGGTGGGGTGGCACCGGAGGGCAGACGCGTGGTGGGGTGGCACCGGAGGGCAGACACGTGGTGGGGTGGCACCTCAGGGCAGACACGTGGTGGCGTGGCACCGGAGGGCAGACGCGTGGTGGGGTGGCACCGGAGGGCAGACACGTGGTGGGGTGGTTTTCAAGGGCAGACACGTGGTTCGTGGTTTTCAAGGGCAGACACGTGGTGGGTGGTTTTCAAGGGCAGACACACGGTGGGGTGGCTCCCTCTGGCAGCCACCGGACTCGCACAACCGCGTGGAGACATGAGGTTCCGTGAATTCTGAACCCGTGTTTTAAATGTCCTGGTTCCTTTTACGATTTTGGTAGCAGTGAACCGTAACTAATGAGTTCGGCAAGTACGAGTGTTTCCGCCATGTTACACACAAGGATTCACTGGTGTTTGGAGATTCCGTTGTGAACCATAGTTTTTATTTTGTGTAAGGCAGCCATTTTGTGGTTGCCCTCACATAAGCCGACGACTGTGGCCGAATAAGTCTTCGAGACCCGTGCCCTTTAGCTGGGGTTTGCGCTGACTTCTACATGACCCGAAGTGAACTGACCTCGTTGCCTGAAGCCGACCTTGCTGAGCCAGTTCTTGCCCGCTAGCTGATTAAGACTAAAAATCAGAGCGCAGGACATCGTAAAGTTTTAGTGCACACAAATATGCCTTATCCTACTCTTACCTGTTTCTGTTTCTCTCTTTATGGTCTATTTATGATATGGGTCGTGGCCTCCCTGTTATGGGTTCGTTCGGCCTGTCTAAAGAAGAATGTTGGGTTTGTTCGATGATCGATCATGGGCCGGGCAATTGAAAAGTGGGTTTTACCGTCATGCGATACCTCTGGTGTGGATACATGTGATTGGACAGTTTGTAAATGTTAGGTATTTGTCTGGAATGTGATTTTTGCCATAAAAAGGGATGACTTGCTTTGTAAAATTGAGCAGTCTCCTGAGAACTCATACCGTGATGATTTCTAGGACTTCTGTTACTGGCTGCAGCCAATAAATTCGAACTTTGACGTCACCACGAAGAGTCCCGTGTCTCTGTATTCTAAGACAGGTGAACCCCAAGACTTTGGGCGTGCCCCTGGCGCCGCCGGCTCCTAAATAACCCGGTTCTTCAGACATCTCCGGCCTCAGCAGCGACGGTGCGGCGGGGGCAGAGTCAGGCAGAAGCAGGCGGCACTGCCATTGCTGCAGGCGGACCCTGGAGAGGCAGGGTGCGCGGTCGGTGGGTGAAGAGATGGGGGGCACGCGTGGGCAGAACGGGCCCCTCGTCCCCAGTGTAGAATTGCTGCCCAGTGCACGTGGCGCGGGCCCACAATAAGCAGACGGACACAGTGCTTGCAGTCGGGGTTACTTTTTAACTTAACCACGCCCGGCTCTCCGCCTATTTAATGTCTACGTCTGGCCGTACACCAGACCATACCTGGGCCCCCTGGGCACACGCACAAGGGGCTTGGGGACTAGCACCCTGTGCGTGTGGTGTCGTCCAAATGATTGCGGCACTACAGAGCCCAGTGTGCAGGACAGGAGAGGTGGAGTCACCTCCTGTGGACAGACTCAGGTGTGATCCTCTGCAGAGCATGTGATAATGTGGTGTGGGGGGGGGGGGGGCATTGCAAGAGAGGCTTCCGTCCAGCGCGGCCCAGAATCCTTCCTCGCGAGACCCCCCTGAAACTGAAAGGACACAGATATTGCACCATAAACCGAGTTCCTTCTTCTCTCGACCTCGCTCTGTCCTGTTCAAAGCCATCACCACAAACACATATTACCGACTGCATCATCTCTGGGGGGTTTTGTGCTTCTTTCCGGAATAAGAACTAAAAACCTTTGTTTAATCTTTGGTGCTTTTCAGATTGGACGACTGCAACTCTCTCCTCGCTGGCCCCCCAAAATCCACCTATCCCCTCTGAAGTCCGTCCTCCACTCAGCAGCTCGCTTCGTATGTGGGGCTAAAAGGAGTGACCACAACTCACCCTCACTGTTTGCCCTTCGCTGGCTCCCCATGGAAGCAGGGTCACTTTACAAAACCACCTGGATCACCCACAAAGCCCTGCACCCCTGCACCCCTGCACCCCTCGCTACCTGGCGAATAAACTCAAAATCTCTGGCGGCTCCAGACCTTCACGCCATGCGGACAACTCACTGCCGGAACCTCCCACCTCCAGGAGGGAAGGTTCAGGGCTCCATCCTTCTCAGGCAAAGCGGCCAGAATCTGGAACTCGCTCCCCCCAATCCTCCGACCACCGCCTCGTTCCGGACACTTCAGGAATAATTCACCCCTTTTCGTGACCCTCAAGGCCGCCTGGCATTCAGTCGAGCTCAACTTTCTAAGTATGCATTCTATACCTCTATTAACCTAATTTTGGCGCCTTCCACTTTTAATGATTCTGATTGTACATGTAAGTAGTTAGTGTGTGAATCTCCGTGAGTAACTTACTTGGTTCTATTGTAAAGCGCTTTGACACCTTTGGGTAAAGTTATATAAAACGGCATTATATAAATAGATACATTGACACATTCCTTGCTGCAAGTCAAATGTGCGCACGCGCAGTGGCGCCTGTATCATGATGGATGGGTATTTCCCAAGTGGGCTGCCCCTGCCTGGCAGAGATGGGGTGGGTGGGGGGGCATGTGCCCGCACACCACGCAGCAGCCTGTGCCCTCCTGTGGGCCGGAGTGCCCGGGAGGCTCTCAGCACACCCCTTGGCCCCCAGTGCCACGTTAAGGAGGCGAAGGCACCCCCCACCTGCCCCAAAAGTCTGCCCCGTTCATCAGAGCATCGGATGCATTTTATATTATGGACATAGCGCTACCCTTTACCCCCTTGTGGCCTAAAGCGCTTCCTCACTTCTTAAGCTGCTACTCCGTGTATGTCTAGCGCTTCCTGGCCCTGTCCTGGTTACGGAAGCGCTACCGTTTTCACTGACCCGCTGGGCGCTGTTCGTGGTGCAGGATTCATAGCTTGTAGCTTGTACATTGGCTTCTGGGGGATAATTGGGTGCAGCATGGAAAGTTTTGTATGTAGTGCTCGCTGCTACACGTTTTATCTTTCAAATGCTGTAAAGAGCGAGTGATCTTATTATACAAGCTCGGAGCGCAGCATTTTATCAGCCTCAGAAGGATGAAAGGCCCAAGTGGCCCTCCAGCCTGCGAGCTGTAGGTTGCAGATTGATCTCACTCTCAGGCGCGTTAACCCACTGAGCTATGCTGACGGGTTTTCCTGCTGTTTCTTTTTAGAGATCGGACGCCAGATGGTGAACAAGGCACTTTAAGTGCAAGTCACGCCTGGCCTCCTCCCGCCAGACCACAGGGGCCGGTTACAAAATGTGAACAAAACAATGCAATCCACTAAATATAAGAATGTACACTCTAATGCACCTTGACACGGTCATCTCCGCCCTGCTCACCTGGCTCCGGGCCTGTCCTGCAGCGCCCCGTGAGCCCCCTGCCGGGCCAGCCCCCCCTTCCTGAGCCCCCCCCCCTCCCCTGTCACTCACCTCTCGGTGGAGCTGATTTAGAGGCTGTTCCTGAGAGTTTATTTACTGCCTTTCACTGAGTGAAACGGGACCTTTGACCCCGCGCACTCGCCAGGCTCAGCAGGGGGCGACCCTCACCTGGGAGGGAAGGAAGGAAGGAACAGGGGGCCATAATTACAAGGAAATGGCGCAGCGGGGTGTTGTGGCCAATTTAGCTGCGCCATGCTACTCATTTAAAGACGCAGGGATGCGCCGTGTTTGCGACGCACGGCTGTGTTTTCCCTTGCGCTGGCGCTAAAAATAGCTGCCTAGCGCCAACACAGACACCCTCGCGCCATGGTGGTGCAAGGGTGCCTGCGTTTCGAGGATGAATGTTTATGTGCCGGACGGGACACCTTCCTGCACATAAACAGAGCCTTATTCACAGGAGAGTGATGCTGTGTGGCGCTGCAAGCCATTTGGTTGCGCAGCGCTGCGTCACTTTCAAAGCACAGGGATGCGTCATATTTACAACAACATGTCGCATCCCTATGCTTTCCCCTGCGCTGGCGCAAAATTGGCAGCCATGCGGCAAACTCGTGCACCCTTCCGCCATGGTGTTGGTGTGTCTGCGTTTTAGGAGGGATTGTTTTTGTGCAGGAAGGGACGTGACAATCGCGTGCGGTGTTTTCCTCTTTCTACGTGTGCTGCAGAATGCAGCACGCATCGAAAGAGGAAAAAACAAGGAGAATTCTAAGGGGTCCATTACGATGTCGGGCGGATTTCCTCCGCCAGGCTGGCGGAGGAAATCCGCCCAACATCTATTGCCCAATTCCCCCCCGCCATATTAGGATGGCGGAGGGGACCGTGGCGGTGTGAAACCAGGAGGTCAGCAGGAGGGCAGAAATGTGTCTCTGGCCGGCAGCATCCATTTTGTGCTGACCGGGTCAAGAAGGCTGGCCCTGGATAGACCAGTGACCCCACGAAGCTCACTTCAGAAGGGTGGACTCATACCTCCCACACTGGTTATTGGTGTGGAGGTATGATTCCAAGGTGTTTGATACCAAACATGATATGTTTCTATCCGTTTTCGAGATAGCATTTACAGAGAGATTATAATGCTACTCTACCTATATGTCCGGCTGAGGCACAGAGAACCCGGGAGAATAGTCTCTGAAGGCTGCAGAGAGGCTCTGTTCATGAAGGGGCACCTCTCACTAAAAACCCATCACCCTGCCTTAATGATTGATAAGACCTGCTATAGGGGTGACATAAGTTTTAAGTGTAGTAACCTATGCCAAGCGCGAATATCATGAAGCGCGCCCTTAGGACCCGGGCACCCCGGGCCACGCCCCCGGTCACGTGATCTGGGGCGACCGGTCGCCCAATCGGCACTCGGTCGCCCAAGTACTTCCGGGTCAGGCACACGTATGTCCGGCTGGGGGGGCAGGGGGCGGAGACCTTTGCCCTATTTAGGGTCAGGAACCCTGGCTTCTGTCTCTCTTTGCCCTCTGCCACCCCAGCTGACGACCTCGCCGGGCGACTCCTTTTTCCACCCCCTACCTTTTTACTTGTAATTTAAATTTAAATTGTCCCTTCGTCCCTTCGGCGCTCGCACCCCCCGTTGGATTGTCGAGGGAGTGCGAGGAGCGGCTTGGAGGCGGCGCTGGTGTTCCGGAGCCCGGCGGCGAGGCTCGGCGGCTGTGGAGAAAGTCGGCGGGAGATCGGCGCGCTGCGACGGAGAGACGCCCATTATTGCCAGGTAAGGGGCCGGGAGTTCTGGGGGGCCTGCTTGCAGCCGCTGATTGCGGGAGGGGGTTCGCGGGTTTTTTTTTTTTTTTTTTTTTTTTTTTTTTTTTTTTTTTTTTTTTTTTTTTTTTTTTTTTTTTTTGTGGGCTTACTTCCGGTGGTTGGTGGCTGCCGGTGGGGCTCCTGGGGTCCGGGTACCTTGTGGCAACGTGGGCGGCTCGGCTGGGGAGCGGGGGTTGGTATTTGCACGGGAGCTGGGTCAGGTGCGCAGGGCAGCAGTGGGGGACTTAATTGGAGCGCCCACTTCAAGGAGTCAGTTTCCCGCGCAATTTGCGTTGTTTTGAAAGCGGCTGTGTGGGGAAATTAGTTATCTAAGGCATCTCGGAAGCACAGTTTCCCGCGCAATCCCGCATTGTGATAAGCAGAGAGCGATGCCTCCCAAGAAGGTCAGCCATAAACGAAAGGGGAAGGACCCCGAAATTGCACAACTATTGAAGCTAATGCTGGCGAAGCTAGGTGAGGATCAGGAGAGCGCAAGCGATAGCGAGGTCTCCCAGGAGGAGCCTGAGCAGGAGGTCATTAGCGAGCGACCGCGTAGGGAGGGGGTGCCACCAAGGGCTGCTTTTCCCCCCTTAGTGAAGAAGCCCAGGGCTCAGCAGAAGCGTAAGGGGAGTGCATCACGTAAGAAGTCTCATGGCAGGGTAGCTGGGGGCGAGAGACCAGTCGGTCCCGCCCCTCTTCCGTTTGAGGAGATACCTGCTACTGCATTGGAAGATTTGATTCCTACCCCCCTCATACCAGTCTTACCAGGTGGGGACCTACCGCTAGGAGCGGGACCTACGGGGGGAACTCCAATACCTGCAGTAACGCCAGCTGACCCAGTGAGTTCAGCATTGGCAGAGATTAAGGACGCACTAAAAGCATTGGCCCCGGTGAATCCGCACCAGGCTGTGATGGGAGTACCACCCCCTCAGCCAGTGGTAGCGGCAGCAGGCGCGCAGGACCCGATGGCGGGGCTCTTAGCATCTGTAGCTAGTCTAGTGGGACAACTAGCACCCCCGGCGGCGGGGCAGACTCCCAGCACAGTGGCAGCAGCCCCGTGGGCACCAGGGCAGACAGTGGAACAGGGGGCGCTGTTAGAAATCCAGAGGCAATTGGCACTTGTAGTTGAGGCGCGGAGTGCGAAGCCCAGTGCGACTACAGGAGCGACACCAGCTATAGCGACAATGCCTATTGGAGGTAAGGCATGCGAGGTGGCGGCCAAGGCCGGGGAAGCAGGGTTAGTGGCGGGGGTGTGTCACGGGAATGTGTTATCTCAACCTGGAATGTTAGCCACGCATGTGTCCACGGAAATGAAAGAAAAAATCTGGAAAGGGGCGTATGTGGATATATTTGCGCTCATCAGACCTACTAGGAGGGACCTGGAGTTCAGGGAGAGGGAAGGAAAAGAGGGCTCCTCCAAAGACAGGAGGCCGAGGGTTGAGGAGTCTCTTACTAATTGGCTCTTTGGCTTTCATGTGTACACGACGGTCTTGTTGGAGAAAAGGCCGGAGTTGGCGATTCCATTGGTTTTCTACACAAATAAGATTGTGAAAGCGCATGCGACTCATGGGGGAACAGCATGGTTGGATTATGATAGGGAATTCCGGTGGGCTAAAGAGGAGAACCCGAGTATTGGCTGGGACCAGGTGGAAATTAATGCCTGGCTTGAGAACGTTAATGGTGGGGGGCACCACACCAAGCAGCCTTTTCGGACTTCACAGGGTGGCCCAGGGGAGAAGAAGGGGGCTTGCTGGGCATTCAATAGGAAGTCATGCAATTATCCCACAGGCCAGTGTAAATTCAGACATGTCTGCTCCTATTGTGGTCACTCCTCGCATCCAGAGTCTAAATGTAATAAAAAGTTCAAAGAACGCGGGGGGGCTGGGAACAAGGAACGCAAGCCTCCCCAGCAATAGGCTTCCTTCTCCTGTAGACATAGGGAAATTGATTTATTGGCTCAATCAGTACCCAGATAGGGCAGCAGCCAAGGTTTTGTTCAATGGTTTTTCTGTAGGTTTCCGCATTCCCGCCCTAGGCGTTCCTCCTGTTGACCGATGCAACAATCTCATGTCAGCTAGAATGCACCCAACAATAGTAGCAGCAAAGGTAGAGAAGGAAGTGGCCTTGGGTAGGGTGGCTGGCCCTTTCCCCGCTCCTCCAATGGCAGGTTATGTTTGCTCCCCCCTAGGAGTAGTACCTAAAAAGGATCCTGGGCAGTTTAGGATGATACACAACCTCTCAGCTCCAAAAGGTTTCTCTGTGAATGACTGCATTGACCCAGCCTTGTGTTCTGTGACATACTCATCCTTTGATGCTGCTGTGCAGCTGGTGAGGGAACTGGGGCCGGGGGCTATGTTAGCAAAAACTGATATCGAGTCTGCCTTCCGTCTGTTGCCGGTGCATCCCGAGGATTACAAACTGTTGGGTTTCCAGTTTCAGCAGCAATTCTACTTTGATAAGTGCATGCCCATGGGTTGTGCTGTGTCTTGCAAGTATTTTGAGACCTTTAGTTCCATGCTGCAATGGGTTTTTTCGCACAGGACAGGTTGTGTCAATGTGGTGCACTATCTAGATGATTTCATGGTGATGGGTCCGGCGGAGTCAGGGGAGTGCGCTAGAGCACTCAATGAACTGGTGTTGATGTTCCGGGAGTTCGGGGTCCCCCTGGCCCCCGAAAAAACAGTGGGCCCGGCCACGTGCATGTCCTTTCTGGGGATAGAAATTGACACGGTAGCGGGGGAGTGCAGGCTGCCTGTGGACAAAGTTCAGGCCTTTTCCCGAGCGATTGACGCCACTCTGGCGGGACCTAAGGTTACTCTTCACCAGCTCCAGGTACTTGTTGGCCAGCTCAATTTTGCCCTAAGAATCATTCCCATGGGGCGCCCTTTCTCTAGATCCATAGCCAGGTCAATGGGTGGGTTAACGCACAAACACCACCGTGTTCGGCTGAGGGCAGAGGTGAAAGAAGATCTTAAGGTTTGGCGCAGCTTTCTCAGCGAGTTCAATGGCAGGGTGGTGTGGCCTGCCCCTCCTGTGTCCAGCTCGGAACTCGGCCTGTTTACTGATTCGGCCGGCAGCATCGGTTTCGGGGCCATTTTAGGCCCTGCCTGGTGTGGAGCAGAGTGGCCAGCAGAGTGGCACAGGACAGGACTGACTAAAAACATAGCATTCCTAGAACTCTTTCCTATTGTTGTAGCTGTGACAATTTGGGCCGACCGCTTTAGGGACAGGGCAGTAGTATTCTGGTCGGACAACATGGCTGTGGTGGAAGCTATCAACAGGCAGGGGGCCTCCTGTGTGCATGTGCTGAGACTGCTGAAACAACTGGTGTTGGTATGCTTGAGGCTGAACTTGACTTTCAAGGCGGCACATATACCGGGAGTTGACAACAATGCTGCTGATGCTTTGTCTCGTTCCAAGTTGCAGGAATTCCGGAGGTTTCACCCGCAGGCAGAGGAGCGAATGACGGAGTTCCCACCATCACTGTGGACAATTGGTGCCCCGCATTAGCGGGGCTGGTAGGTGCTTCCATGAACGATCGCACCAAAAAATCTTACCAAAGGCATTTTAATTCCTACAGGTCTTTTGTGGAGGAGGCTGGGTTGCCTCAATTGTTTGCCCCAGATGCTATTCATGGGTACCTACAGACATTAAGGGATCAGGGCAGGGCTGTCTCTTTCGTTAAAGCTAACTTGTCAGCAATAGGCTTCTTTGCTAAACTGGCAGGAGTTCGAGACCCGGGTGGCTCTTTTTTAGTCAGAAAAGCTGTGGCGGGCTGGGCTAGACTTGAGGGACCTAGGCGGGATTCTCGTAGGCCCTTGACCATCCCGACCTTATGTGCTATGGTGGACCTTTTGCCCTTGGTCTGTGATTCCCCCTTCGAAGGCACCCTGTTGGGGGCGGCCTTCACTTTAACCTTTTATGGGGCATTCCGTCTGGGTGAAGTGGTAGGGTCCTCTAGAGTAGACCAGGAAGGGGGCCTTCAACACAGGGACATTTGCCTATCACCGAGTAGTTTGGCGGTGACTTTAAGGAGATCTAAGACCGACCAATTGGGAAAAGGGGTCACCATTCGTCTGGGTCCTGCGCCAGGGGTCTCGGCCTGTCCGGTAACCCGGATGAGAGCGTATCTGGCCCTGCGCCCAGTAGGGAGCGGGCAGGCCTTGTTTGTTCATGAGAACGGGGACTGTTTGTCCCAGTTTCAGTTTAAGGCGGTCCTGGGATTGGTGCTAGCGCGACTGGGTCTGGGAGATGCAGGATACTCTTCTCATTCATTTAGGATTGGCGCAGCTACCTTGGCCGCAGGGGCGGGCCTGCAGAGCGATGCGATTAAAAGGGTGGGGCGCTGGTCGTCCGATTGCTATCGCAGATATGTGAGGCCTGAACTGTTGTGATGATTGATCAATGATTGACTGTGACTTGTGCCTGACTTTTCCATTTCTCTTCTCTGAATTAGTATGCCCGCAAAACTGGTGTGGGTGTTGGGGCACTCGTTCGTGCGTCGCGCTACGGTGCGTTTACATCAACGGCGAGTGGTGAAACCGGCAGACTTGGGCGGGACCGAATTCCTGTGGCGAGGCATCGGGGGCATGCGAATTCGTCACCTGAGGCGGCTCGTGGAGGAGTTAAGAGATCAAGAAGGGCACAAGTCCCCAGACTGGATTATCCTTCACTTGGGGGGGAATGATATGGTTGATCGTGGTCGATTGGCAGTCAAAGAGGCGTTGCTGACAGAGTTTGCGTGGTTAGGAAAGATCTTCCCATTGGCCAGGATTGCTTGGTCAGCAATGATAACGCGCAGGACATGGGGCCCAGGAGTCCGCGCAAGGTCCTTGAACGTGTCAGTAAGGCGACTCAACGGGGAGATGGCAAGGTTGTGCTCAGTCAAGGGCCGCTTGTGTCACATTCCGCACCGGATGATCTCGGGAGAGGCTATGTACCACAACGACGGGGTGCATTTGTCGGACTTGGGCACAGACACATGGATAAAAGGACTTTGGTCATTTATACAGAGCGCAGGTGGGGAGGGTGGCAGACCTGAGGGCCTTGGCCACCCTTGTGGCGGAAGAGAGACCTGCGATCAGTGACATTGACTAACACAAGGGACTGCCTTACGGACTCCATAGGCCAGCACTGAGGGGGGAGACGGTAAGCTCTTCGCTGGGAAGATGTGACCACCGGCTGGGGAGGCTAGGGCGACAGATCACGAGCCTCCTGGGTCCCTGGGCAGTCCGGTGGTCGGGGAGTGGGCCCTGGAATTGGCGGACAAGGATCAGAGGGTGGGGCCCACTTCTCTTTGACGCAGGCGCGGTGCACCTGGCGTGGTAGGCTCAGTGCGAGATGCGAGCCAGAAGGCCCCTTGGTGCTGGGGGGCGATGAGAGAATTTGCATTTATGATTTTTGCAGTTATGAAGATGAATATTAAAAGTGTCTGTGATGATGATGATTATGCATGTTACTTTGCTTTTGTCATGTTTATGATATGTTGAAATTAAACATGGCCTTTTTTATAACCCACTCAATGCTTTGAAGGATTCAATTGTGGGTTAGTATGTCAACTAGGGGGGGCGGGGCCATGCTGGGGGGATCCGGGTCCTATGCCAAGCGCGAATATCATGAAGCGCGCCCTTAGGACCCGGGCACCCCGGGCCACGCCCCCGGTCACGTGATCTGGGGCGACCGGTCGCCCAATCGGCACTCGGTCGCCCAAGTACTTCCGGGTCAGGCACACGTATGTCCGGCTGGGGGGGCAGGGGGCGGAGACCTTTGCCCTATTTAGGGTCAGGAACCCTGGCTTCTGTCTCTCTTTGCCCTCTGCCACCCCAGCTGACGACCTCGCCGGGCGACTCCTTTTTCCACCCCCTACCTTTTTACTTGTAATTTAAATTCCCACCCACCATCCCTGTTGCTTAAGAGTTGGAGGGGGTGGTTTTTTTGGCGGAAGAGAGACCTGCGATCAGTGACATTGACTAACACAAGGGACTGCCTTACGGACTCCATAGGCCAGCACTGAGGGGGGAGACGGTAAGCTCTTCGCTGGGAAGATGTGACCACCGGCTGGGGAGGCTAGGGCGACAGATCACGAGCCTCCTGGGTCCCTGGGCAGTCCGGTGGTCGGGGAGTGGGCCCTGGAATTGGCGGACAAGGATCAGAGGGTGGGGCCCACTTCTCTTTGACGCAGGCGCGGTGCACCTGGCGTGGTAGGCTCAGTGCGAGATGCGAGCCAGAAGGCCCCTTGGTGCTGGGGGGCGATGAGAGAATTTGCATTTATGATTTTTGCAGTTATGAAGATGAATATTAAAAGTGTCTGTGATGATGATGATTATGCATGTTACTTTGCTTTTGTCATGTTTATGATATGTTGAAATTAAACATGGCCTTTTTTATAACCCACTCAATGCTTTGAAGGATTCAATTGTGGGTTAGTATGTCAACTAGGGGGGGCGGGGCCATGCTGGGGGGATCCGGGTCCTATAGATATAGTGAGCCTACATCCAAAGTAGGTGGTGCCAGCACCATCTTACACAGGTTGCAGTAGAAGACATGTAGTTCCATTTTGCACTGCCTCTCATGAGTGGCATAATACATGCTTCAGCCCATGGGAGGTCTCTGGGGTACCTATGCCCTGGGTACATGGGTACCATATACCAGGGACTTCTAAAGGTACCCCGTATCCAATTTGAAGTGTACCAAAGTACATGTATAACAATTTAAAGGAGAAAGCAGATAGACTGGGGTCCTTATTGGCAAGATCCCAGTCAGACTAGTCAAAAACAGTGCACCATCAAGCAAAAAGTGGGGGTAACCATAAGGACCAGATCCTACTTTCCTCCACAATATGCACAGAGATCAGTGTCTGCTGCAGGACCAGGCGGAAGACGCAGAGGGCCATTCGCATCATAATAACATCAGGATAAAGGGACTACCAGAACGTATTGAAGACCAATCAACAGAACTGTTTCTAGAAGATAGGCTGCTCAGTGTGGTTCTCCCTAACACACAGTCTAAGTTCCTAACAATTGAGAGACTCCACAGGGTGCCTTCCTGCCCGTTACCCTCTGGAACCTCCCCCTGTCGACCAATGGTGGCCCAGTAATTGACCTATCAGGAAGTACCAGCGGTCAAACTCCTATGGTCCCTAGGAACTCGATGGCTACAAAATTCACCTTTTCCCTGAGCATAGTGCCCAGGTACAGAAACAGCGACTTGTCTTTTCAGGACATAAACAAATGCTTAAGGACCTTGGCATTACCTATAGACTGATCTACCTGGCAAAGCTAGGTGTCACAATACAGGATATGACTCTTTTCTTTACCTTTCCAGATGATGTGTGGTCATGGCTGGATGGTCAGGAACATGATTTATCACACACGTGGAGGATGAGGTCAGGGGCGATCCATGCACAAAGACATAGATGGAGATATACGCAGCCACCTCCGGGGCCCCTACATAGGAGCTGGTGGCGGAGGAGTGTAGAACACTGGTTTCTGACATATAGGCTCAGAGGGAGATGTTGGTGACCAGCGACTCCAAAACACACGAGGAAGGCTTAGATACAGCATCAACCAGGAGGCGAGTGTTCGCACTGCGGGCCCCCACATCACCCCTGGATCTGCAGATGACTTACTATAATGTCTTTGGGCCTGCCACAAAGGGCTGCGATGGCCCGCCTGCTATGCGACACATGATCGATCGGCTGACCTAGGGGCACAACCCTACACTAATGGTGGTGGTGAAATGTATTCTGAATATGCTTGCTCTGGACTCTACCCCCCGTAGAACCCAGCAGCTGTGCAAATACTTAAAGTTTATGTTTGCACTGTTATTCTTGTTTGTGTTTGTAGTAGTTCGATTGGACGAGGTATGTTAAACCTTGACCGGGAAAGTTGAGACACTCACACACAAACTGATTACACTCACGCCCACAAGATCCGTCAGCAAAACACCCTACAGGAAGGGCCCACCTCCTTTCCACGTCCCTACTCCACACCCAATCCACATTATAGCTCCATGATAAACACACTATTCTATGGACAAAATGCTATGTTATGTAGATTTGTAAAGTGTAACTAATCACCCACAAGAGTATGGAGTCGAAGTAGGCCGAGGATCCGAGAAAGGTAGACGAGGGAATCATGTCTGTTTTTCTGGAAGGGCCAGGTCTTGAGCTTTTTTCGGATGTCCATGAGGTAGGGGTCGGTTCTGAGGTGTTGCCGGAGGTCGTTCCAGGCTTTGGCTGCGATTTGTGAGAAGGATCATTGTCCACATCTGATCTTCTTGATGAAAGGGGTTCATGTGGTAGCCTGAGAGGCGACCAAAGGTATCTGGTGAGTTGGTAGAAGTTAAGGCAGGGGTTATGCTGGTCCAATTTTGTGGAGGGCTTTGTAGGCGTATCTGTGCAGCTTGAATATGCATCTTTACTGGACTGGGAGCCAGTGGAGTGCGTTGAGGTGCGGGCATTTCATAGGATTTACAAGATGAGTCTGGCGGCGGCATTCTGGGAGGTTTGGAGTTGATGTGGAACACAGACTGGGACTCCAGCCTAGAGGGCATCTCCGTAGTCAAGTCTTATTGGGCCAGTTTCACAGAACTAACTTAAGACAAAATCCTAAACTTACTACTTTTGGTATTCACAGAATGCACTTACTACTTTTGATATTCATGGAATGGATTTACGACTACTAACTTTACGTCCGCACTCGGGCCGGAGATTCCGGCCTGGAGGCGGAGCTTCCGGCCGAGAGGCAGAGCTTCTGGCCCGGAGGCGGAGCTTTTGCCCAGAGGCGGAACTTCCGGCCCGGAGGTGGAGATTTCGGCCGTGGGTAAATCTCCGCCACTGGCAAGAATCCCCATCTCTGGCCCAGAAGCTCTGCCTCCGGGCCAGAAGCTCCGCCTCTGAGCCGGAAGCACCGCCTCTTGGCTGGAAGCTCCGCCTCTGGGCCAGAAGCTCCGCCTCCGGGCCGGAATCTCCGGCCCGAGTGCGGACGTAAAGTTAGTAGTCGTAAATCCATTCTGTGAATACCAAAAGTAGTAAGTTTAGGATTTTGTCTTAAGTTAATTCTGTGAATCGGGCCCACTGTGATTAGAGCCTGGGTGACCATTCATCTGTTATTCATTGCAATCCATATAAAAATATTCTGTAGCATTTGAGGAAGCATGCAGGGGAGACGGCATTGATCTGTTTATTCATGGTGAGTTAGGTATCCACGATGATCCTGAGGTTCTTGGCATGGACAGTAGGGGTGGGAGGGAGGCCCAGTTCGGGAACCACCATAAGTCATCCCAGGGGGAGTGGTTATTTCCAGAAAATCAGGGCTTTGTTTTAGTCTGCCTTGAGCTGCAGGAAGTTGTTTCTCATCCATGATGCGATGATGCTCAGGCTGTGGGTGAAGTTGGTTTTGGCGGTGCTGAATCTGCCTGTTAGGTAGAGAATGAACTGTGTTGCGTCAGTTTATGAGACGATGCTGATGCCATGTGACCTGACGATGTCTGAGAGGACTGCCATGTATACGTTGAAGAGTGTATGTGCAGAAGCGGCTGCTACTGGACCTGGGTGGTGGGGATACAAAAAAAGAAAACATAAACAAACACAAAAAAAACTTACCTCAAATGTCCGCCTCCTCTCCTTAGTCCGACATCCCTCTGACATCATCCTGCACTCCCAGCCGCAACAAGAAGCACCAGCCCTCCCAGCTTCCCCATAGCCGATCACAACGCTGCATTGCAGCGTTGTGATTGGTCTGAGGGTGAGGGATCGGCGCTTAGATGGGGACTGGGAAGTTTTGCATGTTTCTCACCAGGCTGTGTAATGCAGCCAAGTGGGGGACAATCAAAGTGCGCAGTATTTCTTGCTGCAGTCTAAGAGGGCCGTCAAAGCAGTCCTGTACACTTCAGGAGTAAAAAACACTACTCTGCCGACTCCGCCAGCCCCGCCCGAGAGCCACTGAAGTATATAGGAGAAATAAAATGATGATAACAATGCTTATTATTATGTAATTTATCTTTTGTTCAGTGGGGCGAGGCTCGTTCGCCTTAATGAAGGAGCCGCCACTGCGTATGTGTTGAAGAGTGTTGGGGTGAGGGACGAGCCTTGAGGGACCCTGCAGATGAGATTTTTGGGTTCTGAGTAGCAGGGGAGCAGCATCACGCATTGTGTCCTTCCCGTGAGGAAGGAGGCTGTCCACTGAAGGGCTGACCGCGGATGCCTAGGAGGGGAAGGCTTCTGATGAGTGTGCTGTGGGAGACAGTGTCGAAGGCTGCTGAGAGGTTGAGGAGGATGAGGGTGGCGGTTTCTCGTCGGGAAAGATGCTTCTGATGTCATTGATGGGCGTGATGGGGCTGTTTCAGTGCTGTGGTTGGTATGGAAGCCTGATTGAGGTGTCGGTGGCCCTCTAGGTGGTCAGAGAGTTGAATGCTGATGGCTTTCTCAATAACCTTTGCACGGAAGGATAGGAATACAACTTCACATCATTGAACGTTAGGGCCCGGGCTCCCCAGTGAAATGCCACATGCTGTACTCCTTTTTCCACTGAATACAAAGAGCCCTCCTTCAAGAGACACACATGACTGAATCAGGACTTACCATGCTATCGAACAGACGGTGCTGGCAATTATATCGCTCTGGGTATTCTGCATATGCCAGGGGTGTATTAATATGGGTCGCATCTGAGATCCTGCCCACCGTATCGGGTACATTCATTGACCCAGATGGCAGGTACATAATAGCGGATGCCGCTCTCGATGGGAGATCCTTCTTCATTGTATACTTATACGTCTCTAATATCAAACAATTATACTTCCAAGACGCCGTGCCCCCGTACCTTCACGGAACCATTGATACGCATAGGCCATGGACAGGAAACTACAACCTGCTAGATCAAAGGAGCTCTATACTATGTCCATCTGCGAATGCTAAATGAAAGGAGCTCTCTACTATGTCACTCTGTGATGTTCAAAAGAGACCCCTATGTTTCCCACAATATAGGTTCCCTTGCAGTATGACGCAAGTGTGTCTGCATTGGCGCATGTCTGTCTACTGTGCACCAGCGCAGGAAGAGACCAGTACAGCGCCATCTTAGTAAAAATGGCGCTGTTCCTCAATCTCCTGTTCAGCCACTTTACTCACTGCTCCATTAATCAATCAATCAAATATTTGTAAAGCGCACTACTCACCCGTGCGCTGGGGGAGGGGGGTGATTAGCCAGGTCTTGAGTTGTCTCCTGAAGGTAAGTAGGTCCTGGGTCTGCCGTAGGAGGATGGGGAGGGTGTTTCAGGTTTTGGCGGCGAGGTAGGAGAACGATCTGCTGCCGGAGGTCGCTCTTCAGATGCGGGGGATGGTGGCAAGGGAGAGGTCGGCGGAGTGGAGCTGGCGGTTCTGGGTGTAGAAGGTGAGTCGCCTGTTGAGATATGCCGGTCCGGTGTTGTGGAGTGCTTTGTGTGCGTGGGTGAGGATCCTGAAGGTGATCCTCTTGTTGACGGGCAGCCAGTGCAGGTCTCTCAGGTGGGGTGTGTTGTGGCTGCAGCGGGGGATGTCGAGGATCAGGCGTGCAGAGGCGTTCTGAATGCGTTGTAGTTGTTTCAGGAGTTTGGCCGAGGCTCCTGCATAGAGGGCGTTTCCGTAGTCTAACCTGCTGCTCACGAGGGCCTGGGTGAATGTTCGTCTTGTTTCAGTGGGGATCCACCTGTAGATCTTGCGGAGCATGTGGAGGGTGTTGAAGCAGGATGAGGAGACTGCGTTGACTTGCTTGGTCATGGAAAGAGTTGAATCGAGGATGAAACCTAGGTTTAATGCGTGGTTGGTGGGTGTCGGTGCTGCTCCTAGTGCGGACGGCCACCAGGAGTCATCCCAGGCTGAGGGGGTGGAGCAGAGGATGAGGACTTCCCTCTTGTCTGAGTTCAGATTCAGACCGCTGTTCTTCATCCACTCGGCGACGACTTTCATTCCTTCGTGGAGGTTGGTTTTGGCGGTGAGGGGGTTCTTAGTGAGGGAGAGGATCAGCTGGGTTTCGTCGGTATAGGGGATGATGTTGAGGTCGTGCAGTCGGGCAACGTGAGCGAGTGGTGCCATGTAGATGTCGAACAATGTTGTGCTGCTGGATGATCCTTGAGGTACGCTGCAGATGATCTTGGTGGCTTCTGATTGAAAAGGGAGGATGCGGACGCTCTGGATTCTGCCGGAGAGGAAGGAGGTGGTCCAGTCCAGTGCTTTGTCTCGGATCCCTGCGTTGTGAAGGCGTGTGCGTGGGTTGCAATGGCAGGCAATGTCGAAGGCGGCTGACAGATCCAGAAGGATGAGGGCTGCAGTTTTGCTGTTGACCAGCAGGGCTCTGATGTCATCGGTGGCGGTGATGAGGGCAGTTTCGGTGCTGTGGTTGCTGCGGAACCCGGACTGGGACGGGTCCAGGATGCTGTACTCTTCGAGGTAGCGGGTCAGCTGACTGTTACGGACTTCTCGATGACCTACGTCAGGAACGGGAGCAGGGAGATAGATTGGAAGTTCTTGAGGTCCTTAGGATCAGCTTTGGGTTTTTTGAGTAAGGCATTGATCTCGGCGTGCTTCCAGCTTTCCGGGAAGGTTGCGGTCTCAAAGGACATGTTGATGGCTCTGCGGAGATGGAGTTCAATGGTGGAGTTGGCTTTGTTGAATATGTTGTGTGCGCATGGGTCTGACAGAGAGCAGGAGTGGATGGTGTTCATGATTTTGATGGTGTTGTCGTTGTTTATGTTGGTCCAGGTGAGCAGAGGAGTGGTGTGGATGGTGGCCGTGGGGTTGGAGGTTTCTGCGGCTGTCAGGGTGGTCATGGTGCTGAAGCTGTCATGGATCGCTGCGATCTTGCGGTGGAAGAAGGTGGTGAGGGAGTCGCACAGGTCTTGCGAAGGTGGGATGTCGTTGATGTTGGAGCTGAGGTTGGAGAGTTCCTTCACGATGTTGAAGAGCTCTTTGCTGTTGTGTGCATTGTTGTCTAGGCGGTGTTTGAAGGAAGCCCTTTTGGCGGATCTGATGAGGTGATGGTGTCTGCTGATGGCGTTCTTGTGGGCTTCGTAGCTGTCCGGTGTCTGTTCGCGGAGCCATTTCTTCTTTAGTTTTTGGCAGGTTTGCTTGGAGGCCTGGAGGTCCGCGGTGAACCAGCTGGCTTTCTTGTTGGTGTGTCTGTTAGAGGGTTTCTTGATTGGGGCGAGAGTGTTGGCGCAGTCGTTGATCCACTGTCTGTGACATGGGTGCTTGCAGAGAAGATGGGGTCAAGCGTGTGGCCGGCAGAGTGGGTGGTTGATGTAACGAGCTGCCTGAGTCCGAGGTTGGCAAGGTTGTCGAGCAGGGTGGTGTTGTTGTTTTTGAGGTGGAAGTTTAGGGCCCCAAGGAGGATGTAGTCTGTGGAGGAGAGGGTGTGTGTGCTGACAAAGTCGGTGATGGAGTCGCTGAACTGTGGCCTTGGTCTGGGTGGTCTGTAGACGAGGGTTCCTCTGAGAGTGGTGTTGGGATCGGTGTGGATCTGGAAGTGGATGTGTTCCGCGGTCCTGAGGGAGTTGTCAGTGCTGGTCGAGACTTTGAGGGTGTTCCTGTGGACGATGGTGATTCCACCTCCTGTTCCGTAGGTGCGGTCCCTGTAGGTGATTTTGTAGCCCTCCAGGATGGCTATGTCAATGTCGGGAGCCGAGGAGGGGTTCATCCAGGTCTCCGTCAGGAATGCGACGTCTGGGGAGGTGGAGTCGAGTAGGTCCGAGAGTTCGATGGCGTGCTTGCGGGCGGAGCGGGTGTTGAGTAGAATGCAACAGAGGTGGTTGCGGCCTTTTTCTGTGGGTGGTTTCGCGGATCGGCTGCTGGTGATGCTGCAGCTCCGGCAGGAGAAGGGTCCTTGGGTGCGCGTACGGGCGGCCAGGAAGCAGGTGAGTGGTTGTCTGGTGTTGAGTGCATGGAGGGTGCTGGCATTGTACTGGAGATGTGTGTCGTGACGTTCGTGGGGGTCAGGGGTTCTGGCACTGATTGGCGCAGACGGGCCTGCCTTTGGAGCAATGGTGGCGCGCCTGCTGAGCGCAGCCGCCATTTAAGGGTAGGTGGGAGGGAGGAGCAGCTGGGAGGGGGGAGCGGTGAATGGACGACGCAGGGGACGCAGCGGCGAGAAAAACGGTCAAGGCAAGGGATACAGATGGCAAAAGACAGGCGGGGGCCTGAAGGAAGGAATAACACTGTGTATGTTATTCCTCCTTATTCCTTTCTCCAAACAAGGGCGTCTATCTGCTGCCCTTACAAAGACCACAGGGCACAGGACAGTTGGACTGGGACACCCCCTGGTGCCGAGGAGGGAACTTAGAGCAGAAGTCTT
Organism: Lissotriton helveticus; assembly: GCF_964261635.1. NCBI lineage: Eukaryota > Metazoa > Chordata > Amphibia > Caudata > Salamandridae > Lissotriton > Lissotriton helveticus. Next base: position 7,196,838 of record NC_136069.1, on the reverse strand, counting down.
GTGTCAGCAGTAACTCGTCTCAGCATGTAGGTGCTGCTCTTAAGAAACCAAAGAACAAAATAAACACCTCCAAAACCAGCTCTTAAATAGAGTCATCAATGTATATAGACCACACTGAGCAATAAGGCAAGGGTACAGAAGGATTATAGAATTTTTTAAATTTATATTTCAAATTGTTCTTTTCTTCTTTTTTTCTCTTCATCCATATACATTTTCAGTACATATACTTGGTCAAACATATGTTTTCAACACAGTCAGAAGCCTCCCACCCATCAAAATACATCTCTCAGTCTCTCATCATAAGCACGTACCATTCATACCCAACTACTACACTCAATCATTCATACTATAAAAACTAAACATACATAGATCCTTCATGTGGATCATCCTTAAATAAATCATTCTAAACTGGGGTCTTAGGAACAAACTGACAGAGAAGATCACATTCAAAACAGATTCATCTAATAAGACAATATTAATATGTATAATATAAATTCACTTTTTTCTCTTTTTTATATATAATGGTAGCTTGACCTAGGTTTTAATGCATCGTTGTTGTCCCCAAGGCTCTTGTTCCGGGGCTCTCAGTAAAGAACGAAACAATGCAGCGTCTTTACGTGCCTCCCGACATCCGTTGGCCTGCAGGTTGTGTCCCCTATACTCACAGGGCCTCACTTATACCATTTTAGCAAAGTGTCGCGCTGCACGGCACCTTGGTGTGCCGTGCTACGCCAAAGTGAAAGGGCCGGAATCCACCGTATTTATGCAGTGCGGTGCATCCCTGTCCTTTCTGCCTGTGCTGGGACCATGTTGGCTGCCTGACGCCTACGCAGGCACTCTTGCACCATGGTGTAAGCATGACTCTGTTGCAAGCAGGATTATTTTTGTGCAGAGGGGGCACACCTTTGTGCACAGGAACAATCCTACGAGTCGGATTCCTCTTTCTGTTTGTGCTGCAAAATGCAGAACGCATAGAAAGAGGAAAACACTGGAGAAATTCACATATTTCTCCCCGTTATACTGCGCCTCGTGAGGCGTACGGATTAGGCGCGTACCAGAGTTTACATCACTTTGAAAATCTGTGTCCGCATCAGATTCCATGGGTGTTGCATGTGAAAACCCACCGCCGTGTCCTTGAAAAGCCTCCCGGGTGCGGAGTACGGGGCGCCGCGACTTGCGTCGTCTTACTCCTGGTGTATGAGGCCACTCAAAGCCACGGTGGGGGGCTCTGCTTTATAAATCTTTATGAGAGCCCACGTCACGCGTGTACCACCTTGCGTGGTGCAAAAGTGACTCTGGGCTCTCATATATAATAACCCTGGGCAAAGCACTACGCTACGCTCGCGTAGTTTGCGAAGTTTGCGCAACTTCGCACTACGCGAGCTGCACGTAGCACAGTGCGAACAGGCGTAGTGCAGTGTAGCGTAGTGCATCGGTCATTTTTTGCTTGTTAGCGGTCCTCAACGTCATGTTCGCGGCCGCGAGCAAGCAAAATGACATCCCGGCAAGATTCTCAACGCGGGGAGGTCAGGTTTCTCATTTATAGTGGTTGCGCATGCTCGCAACCGCTCGCGATGAGAAACTACCTGTTCGCGTTGAGAAAGCTGCCGCTTGAGTAAAAATCTACTCGAGCAGCAGAAAACTACAGCTCGCACTGTGCAAGATGCCGTTTTCAATGCTTGCAGAGTGCCGGATGCTTGTCCGCACTGTGCAATCATTGAAAACGCATCTTGCACAGTGCGAACATGCTACTACGCAGCTCGCGTAGTGCTACGTGAAGTTCGCGTAGTGCGAAGTGCACTTCGCGTAGCTTCGCGTAGCGCTACTTCGCGAACTATGCCCACCCTTAATTATAAGCCCCACAATTCTTTCTAAGAAGCTGTAACGATGCGCCCTGTTTTAACTTACAGATTTAAGGGGTTCAGGGCCAAAAGGCTTCATGCAAACGTTTGTGAACTACTCCTCGGTGTATCTATGGCATAATGGGGGGTGTTGCACACGGACACTGCACTGCGTTTTGTGAAATGGCCCCTTTCGCGTTCACTCCACCAGGCTGGAGGTGAGCGCTGTTTCTATCTGTTTTAAACTCTGAAGAGTGATTTACTCCTACCATTGGCTGGAGTAAATCTGTGACTCTTTCAAGGGTGGGAAGGGGTTGGGGTGGAGTTTGAGAGCAGATGTAAACTCTGGACTTTGGGGGTACCCACAGAGTTTCCAGGGAGACCCCCCCTGACCCCTGCCTCCACCCTTAAGTGGGATGGAGTCGGTCCAGCATTAAATGATTGTGGAGTAAAACTATGCACACTGCACGGGCATCTTTGTGCATCGCTGTCATACGTAAATCTATTCACGTGTAAGAGAGATTTACACAGGACGAGGGTTAATTAGGCCTCGATAAGTGTTTCAGTCGGAAACATCAACAATCTGTGCCATGAACCTTGACCTGAGTCAATAAACAAGTAGCAAAGAACACAAACTCCCAGTGACCCCACGCAGCAGCGGTTTGCGGCCCCTCCCAATAAATCAATTAGTTTCTGACTTCAAACAAACCAATGCACGCGTGAGCCCTGAAAATGTCACAGATTCGGCTTCTAACAAACCAAAAAGCAATACTGCGACGGATGATGCAAAGATAAATCAATGTGAGAAGAAAGAATTATTAACGCCCTGAAAGACAGGAGAGACATGTGGCTTATTGTCTTTGGAATACATTTGTCCCTAGAGGTTTGGGCTCTTTTATTCTGCAAGAAATGTGAATTAAGTGGTTCACAGCACATCCATCTCTGACAGGCCTCGCCTCCGACCAACACAGCGCGCAGAGTGAGCGGCACGGCCCCGGGAGCTCGCGCATGGATGTGAGCGCGCCAGCGGGTTGGGGCGACCAGAACTAACGCCCTCCATGAGGCATGGAGCTTATGATGGAAGGCTTATGGGGCTGAGGCTGTCGCGTGAAGGCCGCTCCTAATGCGTGACCCCGCCAGAAGGCCCGGGCTCGCGCGAGGTGCTGAGAGATCCCATTGAGCTAATTAAGCGGGACGCGTGGGAAGCCCTTCAAGCAACCATGAGAGGGGCTAATACAGTTACATCAGCGCATGCAGGGGCGTGGAAGGCAACTCCGAAGAATGAGATATCGCAGCAGGCCTCACATATATCCTTTTTTTCTCAGCCGCGACGACACTGGACCTGCGCCTTTCTTTGTTACTGAGTATTTTGGACTTGAGATTAATAAAAGTTTTGTACTTTTTCTAGTTTAAAAGCAATAACAGGCACTAAAGGTTGACTTCTTCTTTCCAGATTCTCTTTCCAGTGTCACATCTCCTAAAAGTTTCTCAAGTCCCAGGGGGAATGGTTCTGCTTAATCTGCATTAGTTATATGTGTGACATACTGGCTGGTAAAAGAGTGGGGGAGAGTGAGGCTGAGAGGTGGAGAGAAAGAGCAAACAAGATTGAAATATTGAAGGGACAAGGAGAAATGGGGGAACAGGCAGGGATAAAGAGGAGTATGTGTGTTTGTTGGAAACTTGAAAAGGTAAAAAAGCGCTCAAGCATCATAAAAAAATGGAGAGGAAAAGAAGCAAAATAGATATGGAGAACATTGAGAGGGAGATGGTGTAGGACGCTGCCTCTCTATAGTGTACTAAAACAAACTACACTGTGCAGACAGTCCAGTGGGTCCCCAATTGGTTTACAGCGGATAAAGTAAACAATGCTGTCGCTCTATTTGTGGTAGTGTGGGCGAGCAGTTAAGCCTATTCGAGGGCGGTGCTGAGCATTTGTTGTACTCACAGAGGCAATAAATGAGACACACACTCAGAGACTAAATCAGAGACTAATTTATGAAATAAACTAAACTCAAGAACTTAATTTTTAAGGTAAGTACAGTTTTCCATATAAATATTTGCAGGTAAGTAAAATGTTCAAACCTCTGCGCTTTTACGCACAATGCATTACTGAGGAAGGAAAAAGCCAAAAGATGCATAAAGGTAGGTACAGTCGGTTTCAGGGGTTCACCTTCAGGGTCCAGAGTTGTAGTGGGCCAAGGTCCAAAGTACAACAAGCACTTCTTCGGGAACCACCCGTGTTCTACCAGGAGCAGGGTGCTAGTACACTAAGTATAAGGGGGGTCACCCAAATGAGGCTGCACAGAGGAACTTGCGGGCAAGTCCGAGGTCTCCCAAAACAGGGGTCACAAGGGTTCTTAGAGCACAGGGGCACAGCTAGTTCATTGGGACCCGGGCCAGGGGACTCGGGAGCAGAGGGGATTGCTGCGTGGGGTGTGCAAAGATACACCTCGCAGTCAGGGAAAAACACCTGGCAGAGGAGACCCACTCTTGAAGTGGGTCTCAGTGATTCTGATGGCCCTTGATGGCTATTTGGTCCTGGTGGACACCCACTGTGGGTGTTTGGTGCAGGGTGTCCGGAACCACAGGAGTTGGCGCTGCTCAGCTCCGGTTGATCCTAGTGTCGTCAGTCACGCTCAGTGGAGAGACAGATCTAACCTTCCAGAACATCCGTACCATCTCCTGGCCATCTGTGGCATCTGTCAGGCCAGGGAGCTGCAAGGCGGTGGCCGGACTTTGCTTATCGGCACCTGTGGTCTGCACAGGAGTAGCTCCTCTACCCCAAGGGAGACTTTCGGTGTTTGTCAAAGCGCTGACCGGCCACACAAGGCTTTGGTAGTTCTCCTGCTCGCAGGACGAGTCACTGTGTCATGATTGTCGAGAGAGAGCCGAGGACAGGCAGGGTTTCATGCCAAAAGTCCACAGGTCTGCTGCAGTTCTCACCAGGCAGTGACACTTCTTCATAATCCTTCTGTTGATCCATCGAATCTGAGTTCTTGGGTCCAGGGATGCCACCTAAATACTCAATTTAGGGCCATTACGGGGAGTGACAGGAAGTAGTCAATGGGCTACCGACCTTTTGGGTGTCTACATCCTCTGTATGACGACTTCCTATGGGAACTTGGGCATGACCCTGACCCTAGAATGCTAGTTCCGTCCAAAACAAAATGGAGGAATTAGAAAAGTGGGCGCCACACCAGCTGGCCTGCCCTAGGGGTGGTACTGGCTGAATGTGGGCACACCTCCCAATGTTACTAATTTTCCCATCTGTCTTGCTCCCAAAAGTGGGGTCAGGCCAGGGGGGGTGGGCACCTCCACTATCTGGAGAGGCCATGAGTCGCATCTCAAAGGTGGCAGGACCTTTGCAGCTTCCCGCCCTGGAATTCCCATCCTACTGGGAAGGAGTGTGAACCTCTCCACTCAGGGCAGGCTTTGTTCCTGGCCTCTGAGAGCATGGTCTGAAACCTGTCTATGGTGGCTGGTCAACACACTAGTAGTTGGTATGTTTTCGGGGCACCTCTAAGGTGTCCTCTTGGCTAAGTTATTAATAAATTCAACACTGGCATCAGTGTGGGTTTATTAAGATGAGGCATTTGGTACCAAACATCTGGGGTTACAAGGAAGCCATCATGTAGCTTGGGAACTCACAATCACCAGTGTCCAGCACATGTACTCGTCAGGGCTTCCCTGTGCACTCGTGCTATCTACGGGTGAACTTAGATACCACAGGGGACGCATCCACTCATGCAGATATGCACACACATGGGTATAGTGCACCCTCCCTTTTAGTTGTAAGGCCTGCCGTAGGGGTATCTTACCTTATCCACATGCAGTTCTTATCTGGCATGGCACATAGGGGTGAGTGCCATGTTGACTCTTCGGTTTTCTCTGCACCAAGACACGCAGGCTGCAATAGCAGTTTGCATGAGGTCCCGTAGGGTGGCACAATTCATGCTGCGGTCCTTAGGGGCCCTCTTTAGTTCCAAGGCCCTCTGTACCAGGGGTACCATTTGCTTGGGACTTACAAGGGTCCTAAAGGGGTGCCAATTGTGGAACATTTGGTACGGTTTAGAGAAAAAACACTGGTGTTGGAGGCCTGGTACGCAGGAACCCAGTACACTTTCAGTCAAAGTTGCCCCAGATACCAGGCAAAAAGTGGGGGAGGGTAGCCATGTCAAAACAGCCACTTTTCCGACAGGAGTACGAGAGATGAGTAAGAATTGATAGAGAGACATAAAGAGGGTCACTGAGAAGTCAAAGAGAGTTGCAGAGAAATATAAATATAAAAAGAGAGAAGTAAAACAGATGTTAAGACGGTGAGAAGAGAATAGTGGCCGGAGAGAGAGTGTGAGAGAGAAAGAAGGGAAGATGATGAGAGAGAAAGGTAAGGGAGTGAGAGAGAGAGAACATTTGAGGATGTATATGGAGAAAGAGTCCGAGACACTGTATGAAAGAGAAGGAGATGTAAATGAAAAATGAGTTAGAGAGACACAAGAAATGGAGACAGACAAAAAGCAGGTTGAGACAAAGCTGGGAAGACAGTGAGTGAGAGAGGCGCATGCAGAGGCGAGGTGGTGAAATACAAATAAAGTGTCAGGGACTGCAAATTAGGATGGAGAGAGGAGTAAGAGAGAACCAGATAAGCATGGGATAGCGTGAAAGTGAGTTCAGGGAATCAGAGTGTAAGACTATTGAGGAGAGTGAGTGTAAGGAATTAGGAACTCTACCTGAAAGCCTCCTCTGCTTCAGACATCTGGTGGCTCACGCACTCCCTGCACGGCTTCCAGATGTGGATGCCCAGCGCCTGCCTGAAGCTCAACTCAGCTCAACGCCACCAAGAAAAGAATTCCTGTGATTTGCCAAGAACCAGAAACAGGATCCAGAACAAACCTGGCTCCATGACACGGACCTTAAGGACTTCAAATTCAACTTTCATTAAATGACGAGTCACTTAAAATCACCCGGGACACCAGCCTCATCCTCAAGGAACATGTTGCCAAAAAGTATACCAAGAGGGCCGGGTACCAGCCCTCTCCTCTTCTAAAGAAAGTGAAACCTTTTCTTCCATAAAGCGACTTCAAGACTGCTCTTCAATCCCTCGCACTCTCGCTTCTGGATGATGGTAACTTCCTACTTCTTGTCCTCCCAGATCCCACGATGTCTGCAATAACTTTGCCGTCATTTGACCAATGCTTTCAAAAGTTTCAAAACTAGTTCGACGATCACTTCAGCTGCTGTCTTCAAAATCTTAGGGTGATCCGTCAAGCGGAGGGCGGTTAAAAGGGGGCACACTAAACGCATTTACCCAATATTAATTTCCATAGGAAACTATAGACACGGCTACAGCCCGAACTGCTGAACGGAATTTCACAAGATTTGGCACAAAGGTAGCTGTTAGTCCAGAAAGCACTCTTTTTTGCTAAACAGTGTAAATCCGTTCAGTAGTTGCAGAGTTATTTAAAGGTTTTTACAGCTAAACAACTGGGAATGCGGAGGATTCTCGACCCCACCCAATGACCTCTCAGCAATTCTACTGTGTGGGACTTAATGGAGATAACAGGAGGGCTTGTTGGACCCCAGGGACGTTTGCAGAGTGATGGAAAAAGGGGGCGTGGCCGCTGAAGTTCTCCCAGAAATCACACTGTGTGGGATGTACTGGAGGTAACAGGATGGCTTGTTGGCCCCAAAGGACCCTCAGCAGCCATAGGGACTTCATCTTCCAACCAGCAGTGTGCCAGGAGACGCGTTTGCAGAGTAGTGGAGAAAGGGGGCATGAAGTCCTCTTAGCAATCCCGCTGTTTGGGACTTACTAGAGAAAACAGGAGGGCTACTTGGCCCCCCTTCCCATGGCCAATTTTAGCCCTGGAGACTCCATCCCCCGGGACCAGGCCATTTTGAATTGGAGAGGGTGACTGCACGGCCCCCTGCTTGAGCCAATTTTGGCCACAGCGACCCCCATCCCAGGGGAGCTGGACTTTTAAAAATATTTTTTTAATAAATTTGCTACAGGGCCCGGCATTTTCTTTTTTTGTTGGGAATACATAATGGGAGGGGGGCATGCGGGCTCCCTCCCCGGCCAATTTTGGCCCCGGGGCCTGGCGTCTATTATGACCCAGGGCAGTCACTGAGCAATGACGGCCCCCGTGGTCCTACCGGAACCCGGCCTCCTGCAGGAGCCGGCATTGCTTTGTCGCAGAGGGAGCTGCTCACATGCAATACCCTCTGTGCAAAGCAATGGTGCTCCGCTTTGAGCCAGCGAGAGTAAAATGCTCTTGCTTGCTCAAAGCGGAGCACAGTTTGTTATGGCTTTGCGGGAGTGGTAAAGCTCCCGCCAAGACATAGCAAAAAGCAATGCCCCGTGGGTGGGCCATGTATGGATCCAGGAAGGGGACCACGTGGCCCACCTTCTTTCTTTAAATTTCCCCTAGGAAGTGGTGGTCCCTTGGGCTGCGCGGGGCACCACACGGACTCCTGCATTCAATTTGACTTAAGCCCCAGGAAGGTGGTGGTCCCTGGGACTGTGGGGGAGTTGATCCATCCCCACAAATTCTTTCTTGTTAAATCCCCAGGGAGGTGGCAGTTGCCAGGGCTGAGGAGGGGCTGCCAGCGCTGCGCCACACATTCTTTCAGGTTAAAGGCCTGGGGAGGTGGTGATCCCTAGGGCTGGGCCCGTTATTCAATGAATGAGCCCTAGGGTGGTGGTGGTCCCCAGGGCAGCGGGGTAGGCCATATGGGCCTCCTCTGCATTTTTGTTATAAAAGAAGCCCGGGGAGGTGGTGGTCCCCTGGGCATGAATGAGCCCCAGGAGGGGGAGGGGCATGCGCCCCGCCCTCCTATTTTATGATGCCCCCAGGACCTTGCCCACCCGGGGGGCAATTAGAAACGAAGTGCAGGAGCCTTCACTTAATTTTATTTTTGATTTCAGCAGAATTTGTGGATCCAGCACGCCTCCTGCTGAAAAGTATTTTTTTTAAAGCTTTTTGGCCTTGTGGGATCCCAGCCTATGAGGCCTCTCGAGTGAGGGTGTTTCTTCCTTTCCAATTTTTCTGTTTTTTAATAGTTTTTCCTGTGACTCAGTTCAACTGAGTCACAAGATAGCTGCCAACACTTCCTGGTTTGAATTGTTGCCAGCCAATTACATCTCAGCACGAGAGATCAGGTGGGGTCGAGGATCCTCCAAGTCCCCAATTGTACATCTGAAAAACCTTTAAATAACTCTGCAACTACTGACAGATTTACACCATTTAACAAAAAGACGCGTCCCTGGACCAACAGCTACCTTCCTGCCAAACCTGGTGTAATTCAGAGCAGCGGTTCGGGCTGTGGCCGTGTATAAAGTTTCATATGGACATTAATATTGAGAAAATGCGTTTGGGGACTCCCCTTTTAATCGCCCCCCGATTGATGGATAATTCCTAAATTTTCAAGACAGCAGCTGCAGAGATTGTCAATCTAGTTGTGAAAATTTTCAGAGGATTTGCCAAACGACGCCAAAGTTATTGGCAAATGAAAAAGTGCTTTTCCTATGGAAACTAGGTCCTAACTATAACTACCTACTGGCATATGTATGTATGTATGTGTGTATGTATGTGTGTATGTATGTGTGTATGTATGTGTGTATATATATATATATATCATCAAGGGGCTATCATTTTAAAGCAAGATGTTACCTGTATCCTGCCCATAAAGATCCTAGGCGCTGATGAAGGCATATGAGATGCAGAAATGCATTCGCTGATTTGAAAAGCATGTTACGGAATAAATTGATGATCCCCTGCTTACCCCTATTGTGGCCTCTGTTCTTTCGTCGAAAGGAGTTCTTGCTACAATTTTGCGCGCATGCCAGAGGCGCGCTGCATCGGCCCCCGCATCCCGAAGTTGGCCTCGGCTTCACTGGCTTCTGCTGAGGCGGTCGTTTGTTCCCAGGTTACTGGATTGCTGAGGCCCACCCCCGAGTGCAGGAGGAGATGGGGCGGTGATGGAGTCATTTGGCTCTACGCTGGGCGAAACTGCATTGTTGGATTTGCCCCCGCCGAAAGGAGTCCTGCTTCACGTAGGTTGGTGCGGTCTGGGGACTCAGGGGGACACCGCAATCCACACTACATGCTTGGGGACTTGTTCAGATTTCATCGAGATGCCATTTCCCGCAATCCGCCCTACTCACCTGGATTCCCAATGAGTGCACTACTATTGGTGGAAAGGACACTGCTTCTGAGGGTGGAGCGGACTTGAACCAATCATCAAGGGGCTATCATTTTAAAGCAAGACGTTACCTGTATCCTGCCCATAAAGATCCTAGGCGCTGATGAAGGCATATGAGATGCCGAAATGCATTCGCTGATTTGAAAAGCATGTTACGGAATAAATTGATGATCCCCTGCTTACCCCTATTGTGGCCTCTGTTCTTTCGTCGAAAGGAGTTCTTGATATATATATATATATATATAAATATATATATATATATATATATATATATATATATATATATATATTCACTGAAAAAACCATAGGTTTCAGGCACGTTATGGTTAGAAATTAGCATTTAAAAAAACGTTGAAAAATCCATAGGTTTCAGGGACGTTATAGTTAGTTGGACATTTCTCTTGTAAAAAAACATAGAAATGACCTCATTATAGTTAGTTCAGCCAACTATAACTCACGCACCCGCAATGCACTGCTGATGACATCACATATTACATCATTCATGACATGGTCAGTGTCATCACTGAGGACATCACTGATGACATCACTGTTGACATCTCAAATGACATGACTGATGACATCATCCAGTGACTATGTTTTTCTTTAAAGTTTAAATATGCATTATATATATGTCAAGGTGTATTGAAGAATGAGTGGGTGTATAAGTGTCTGAATGGAGGATTTAATAGGTGTGTGACTCACTATTTAAGTGAGTGATTACATGTATCCTATTGAATGCATGGGTTAGTGACTAAAATGTTTGAATGTGTGTATCAGTCTGTCTGTTGGTGTGTAAGCGGCTGTATGGGTTGGTGAGTAGGTAGATGAGTGTCTTTATGGGTTATCAATAGGTTGCCTGAGTATTTGTATGGGTGCCTGAGTGTGTGTGTGTGTGATGGGTGGGAGATTCACTGTGTGTATGTGTTCAAGAGTGCATGTGGAAACAGCTGTATGGGTGAGTGAGTGTGTGTATGGGTGTGTTGGTGAGTGAATGGATGCCTCAATGGTACATGTCCAAGTAATTACATATGTAAAAGGCAGTGTATGTGAGAGTTGGAGTATATAAATGACTATACGTGAGAGTCGATGATTGTGAGAGTGGCTGTATGGATGAGTGTGTACTTGTGTCAGTGATTGTATAAGAGAGTAAGTATGCATTTGTTTCTGTTTGAATAAGTGATGTGATGTGTGTGTATAACTGTATAGATGAGCAAATGGGAGGGTGATTGATTCTTTGCATGACTTACTATGTGTGTGAGTAACTCTGGATGAGTGGTGGTGTGTGAGTGTCTGTATAGGTGTATGAGTAAATATGATAGCATTGTAATGATGAGTGACTGTATGTATGAGTGACTATGGGTGAATGAGTAGATGTGTGTGTAGACCTAGGGCTCAATAGGTGCGTATGTAGTAACTGGTGTTGGTGTGTCAATGGTTTCGAAAATGGTAGTCTTTTTTACAGTGGGTGTATCAAAGGTTATATTAGATTATGAGGGGGTGCATAAGATTTTCACATGGATGATGTCATCAGTAATGTTATCAGTGATGTCATTTGAGATGTCATCAATGATGTCATCAGTGATGTCACTGACCATGCCATGAATAATGTAATATGTGACTTCATCAGCAGTGCATTGCAGGGGCGCGAGTTATAGTTAGCTGAACTAACTATAACGGCAGAATTTCTCTGGTTTTGTACAAGTGAAATGTCCAACTAACTATAACGTCCCTGAAACCTATGGTTTTTTCAGTGACTTTCTAAAGTTTTTTAAATGCAAATTTCTAACTATAACGTGCCTGAAACCTATGTTTTTTCTGTGAATTAAAAAGGTTTTTTAATTGCTAATTTTTTACTATAACGTCCCTGAAAGCTACGTTTTTTTCAGTGAATTTCAAAGGTTTTTAAATGCACATTTCTAGCGATGACATACCAGTCGCTTTTCCGGAGTGGTGGAGAAAGGTGAGCGTGGCCTCCGAAACACCTCTTAGCAATACCACTGTGTGGGATTTACTGGAGGTAACAGGAGGAGTAGTTAGCCTTAATGTCATCCTTGGGGGCCAACTACCCCTTTTATCACCACCTGTAAGTCCCACACAGCAGGATTGCTAACTTCTTATATCAGGCCTGCCCCCTCCCTGCACCACTATGCAAACGTGCCCCCTAGCATGTTGTAAATTGGGGGATTAAGTCCCCATGAATCTTGAGGGTCCCTGGGGGCAACTAGCCCACCAGGTACTTCCAGAAAGCGGCAGAGAGCTGCTTTGCAGAGAGGTTGTCCAAGACCACGCCCCTTTTTACACCTCTCTGCAACACACCTCATGGGCGCTTACTGGAGATATCTGGTGGGCTAGTTGTACCCAGGGACCCTCAGGATTCAAGGGGACTTAATCCCCCAACTTAGAATGCGCTATAAAGGCCTGTTTACACAGTGCTGCAGGGAGGGGGAGGGGCCTGATGTGACAAGTGTGCAATAATCAGTCTGTCCATTCATGTGATGCTGAAGTCTGATGCACTGTAGTCAGTTATAACCGAAACGTGTACATGTCATCATGCATGGACCACACAATGGCCTACCTTGGGAGGGTTGCCTAGAGCTGCCCTTGGCCAATGAGTGGGAGAGGTCAGACAATAATAAGGGAGGCCAAAACACAGTCTTGTTCAAGGCCATTTTTGGTTTCTGCAGGGTCTGTAGATTCAAGTTAACTCGCTCGTTTCCCCTGGACTGAGTGGTCGCTCCCCAGTGTCCTGCTGCGTCACTGGTATCGTTGCTGCCTCGCTTTTTGCCATTCATTGCTGCCTGCTGTGTGCCCGATAGACGCTGCATTTAAACTGCATTTTATCATTTATTTAAAAGCGCCGCTTTGCCATTCATTGCTGCCTTCTGTGCGCGTGATAGACGCTGCATTTAAACTGCACTTTATCATTTATTTAAAGCGCCGCCTTGCTTTTTGACATTCATTGCTGCCTGCTGTGCGCGTGATAGACGCTGCATTCAAACTGCATTTTATCATTTATTTAAAGCGCCGCTTTTCCTGTTTGCGCGCATTTCCCCCCTCCGCCTCCATTTTGTCGGATTGTTGTTGTTGTTGTTCTGGTCATCCCGAGCCCGCCCCGCCTCCCAGCTGAGACGCCCTCGCCCCTCCCCCTCCACCATCCATATATGACAGTTATTCCCGCGCGCAGCGTTCACGCGCAGCGACCGCGCCCAATCCGCGCCGAAGGTGCGCCAAAGGTAAGCCCGTCTACGCCCGTCCGTGCCTGGACCGCGCCCAGCGCCAGACCCCCTGCCCCTCTCGCCGCCCACCCCCCCCGCATTACCTACGATGCCGCCACCCTCCTAGCCCTTAACCCCGGCTGCGCCCCCACCTGCGTCCAAGCCGCTCCTGGACGCACCCATGGACCTTTCTCCTGCTACTCCTGCAAATTCAGCAGCACCGTCACCAACTCCGCTACGACCACAACACAGATTCCCGACCCCAACCGCCTAGAATGCATCCTTCTCAACACCCGCTCGGTCCACAGGCACGCCATTGACCTTTGGAACCTACTAGACACCATCTCTCCTGACGTCGCCTTCCTAACGGAAACATGGATGAACGCTTCCTCCGCCCCTGACATCGCCATCGCCATCCCTGATGACTATAAGATCACACGCAAGGACCGCACCGGCCATACAGGAGGTGGAATCGCTATCGTCCATAAGAAAACAATCCGCATCTCAACCAGCTCTGATGCCAACCTCGCCAACTCCGAACACCTTCACTTCCAGATCCACATCGACCCCAAGACCACACTCAGAGGCACCCTCCTCTACAGACCACCAGGACCACGCGCAAAATTCAGTGAAGACATCACGGACTTCATCACCCCACACGCGCTCCCCTCCAAAGACTACATCCTTCTGGGAGACCTCAACTTTCACCTTGAAAAGATCAACGACCGCAACACCGCCACCCTCTTAGACAACCTCGACAACCTCGGACTTAAACAACTGGTCACTTCCCCCACCCACATCGCAGGTCACACTCTCGACCCCATCTTCACCTCCAGCAACCATGTCTCCTTCAGCCACACTACGGATCTCCTCTGGACTGACCACAGCTGCGTTCACTTCACCTACAACAAGCCGAAACCCATCATCCACCTCCAACCAACTCTACAAAGAAACTGGAACAAAATCACCACTGAACAGATCTCCACATCGCTCCTTCAAACCTCCCCAGCCCTCTCTTCTAACGCCAACGAAGCCGCCTCCAACCTCACCATTTGGTTATCCAACACCGCCGACACCTTAGCACCACTGAAAAAACGTCAACACAAACTTGGCATCAAGAAGGCCGCATGGTTCAACGACGACCTCAAGAAGTCCAAGAAACTATGCCGCTCCCTTGAAAAGGCCTGGAAAAAAGACCCATCCACCAGCAACAAGGACGCCTTCAAAAGCGCCATCCGTACTCACCACCAACTGATCCGAAAAGCCAAGAAAACAGCATTCAAAGATCGACTTGACAACAACGCCCACAACAGCAAGGAACTTTTCAACATCGTCAAGGAATTTTCCAACCCCTCAGCCAACTCCAACGACATCACCCCCTCTCAAACCCTCTGCGATTTCCTAGCCTCTTTTTTCCACAACAAGATTGCTGACATCCACAACAGCTTCGTCAACCAACCCGGAAGCCAACCCACCCTACCATCAGCTGACCATCTTCCCCCCGTTAACACCCTTAACGCCTGGAAGCCAATCTCCACTGAGGACACCATCCGCCTGATGAACTCCATCCACTCTGGATCCCCCACAGACCCATGCCCTCACCACATCTTCAACAAAGCAGACTCCGTCATAGCTCCGCACCTCCGAGACGTCATCAACTGCTCCTTCAACTCCGCTACCTTCCCAGAAGACTGGAAACACGCTGAACTCACCGCCCTTCTGAAAAAACCAACAGCAGACCCCACCGAACTCAAAAACTACCGCCCCATCTCGCTTCTTCCATTCCCGGCCAAAGTCATCGAGAAAGCCGTCAACAACCAACTCGCCGCCTTCCTCGAAGCCAACAAATCCCTCGACCCCTCACAATCTGGCTTCCGAGCCAAACACAGCACTGAGACCGCCCTCATCGCAGCAACAGACGACATTCGAACTCTGCTGGACAATGGAGACACAGTCGCCCTCATCCTCCTCGACCTCTCTGCAGCCTTCGACACAGTCTGCCACAGCACCCTTTTACAACGCCTCAGAAACATCGGAATCCAAGGAAAGGCACTGGAATGGATCACTTCGTTCCTCACCGGAAGAACCCAGAGAGTCCGCCTCCCACCTTTCAAGTCCGAGGCCACCGAAGTCATCTGCGGCGTACCACAAGGATCCTCACTCAGTCCCACCCTCTTCAACGTATACATGAGCCCCCTCGCGGCCATCGCCCGCCAACACAACCTCAACATCATCTCTTACGCGGATGACACTCAACTGATCCTATCTCTCACCAAGGACCCCAGCACCGCCAAAACTAACCTACACGAAGGAATGAAAGAAGTCGCCGAATGGATGAAACAAAGCCGTCTGAAACTGAACTCAGACAAAACAGAAGTCCTCATCTTAGGTAAATCCCCCTCTGCATGGGACGACTCCTGGTGGCCGGAAGCCCTCGGAAATGCACCCATCCCGACAGACCACGCACGGAACCTTGGCGTCATCCTGGATTCTTCACTCTCAATGAACAAACAAGTCAGCGCCGTATCCTCTTCCTGCTTTAACATTCTTCGCATGCTCAGAAAAACATTTCGCTGGATCCCCTCCGATACAAGGAAAACAGTCACCCACGCTCTAGTCACGAGCCGACTGGACTACGGAAACACCCTCTACGCAGGTACCACCGCTAAACTCCAGAAGAAACTACAACGAATCCAAAACGCCTCAGCCAGGCTCATATTAGACATCCCACGCAACGAACACATCTCTGGTCACCTTAAAGACCTCCACTGGCTACCCGTCAATAAGAGGATTACTTTCCGACTGCTTACCCACGCACACAAATCACTCTACGACATCGGACCAGATTGCCTCAACTCTCGACTGTCCTTTTACACCCCCTCCCGACAACTTCGCTCTTCCAGCCAAGCCTTCGCCACTGTACCTCGCATCAACAAGACCACCATGGGAGGCAGATCCTTCTCATACCTGGCTGCCAAAACATGGAACTCACTCCCCGCTTACCTTCGCCTCACCCAGAATCACCTAGCGTTCAGAAAGCAGCTTAAAACGTGGATATTTGACAAATAATCCTCCTCCCCTTCCTAAGCGCCTTGAAACCCTCTGGGTATGTAGTGCGCTATATAAATGTTATGACTTGACTTGACTTGACATCTGTTCCCTCTGCCATGTCTCGTTGAGTAATGACTGCACCATCGCTCTCTCTGCGATAACACGCTTCTTACAAAGTGAAATATCGTAAGTTGCACTAAATGCCGCATGGAGGTCGCATAACAAATGCACAAGTCGCCTTCACTTCTGGATTCCGCGCCAGGTACCCCCGGGTAAAGATCTGAGGGGGCATTGAGGCCTGGTCTAGACCCTGCTTGCTCTGGGCTCTAATGCTCACTGGAGGTTTGTTAATGGCTGTTTGGGAATGGCTCCTCCGGGTAGAGGTGAAGGTGAGGTGGGCCTGTTCCTGCTCAGACCTTTGAGGTGTGATGCGTTCATGGATGGTTGGGCCAGAGGGCTGTGCTAGTTTTTGTAGAGTTGAGGGGCTTGTTGTTGGCCGTAGAGTCCTTTCTCGACTGCCTTGATAAATGTGAGCTAGTTATGGGGGGCGACTGAATGTCGTGCACACCGTGGGGGGGGGCAGGGTGAGCTGCTGGCTCCTAATCAATGCAGTGTTGTCTTAAGGATTTTGGGGGCCCTGGGTGAGAGATATGTTGGGGCCCCCTGTAAGAGGCACATTTTTATTTTATTACCCATTTCTTGTTCACACGAAGCCAAACATTTCTACATTATGTGTTAAATATTAACAGGGCCACAGTCTTGCCTGTGACCCCCAAAATCTTAAGATGACCCGAGCCAGAGAGACAAGTCAAAGGCAGAGACAGGGGTGGAGTCAGAGAGGTTGAGAAAGATCCTATCAAGCACTGGTATAAAAAAAAGAATGTTCACTTCCCCAGTGGGGCCCTTGGGAGTGGGGGCCCAGGGTATTTGTCAGCTTAGCCCAGGCCTTAAAGGTCTCTGAATCACCGGTAGCTCCTTGAAGCCTGCTCTTTCCTGCAGGGGCGCTCGATCAGCAGTCTATGATGCATAAGAGAGACGTCCCGGGGGCTGATGAGGGGAGACAGAGCCCCCTTGTTCTAAAATCCCTCTGCCCCTGATCCCCACACACCCCCCGGGAGTCCGAGGCGCTTCACCCCCGTCCGAGCTCAGCTGGGGCCCCGGCGAGGGTGTGGGGGCGCCATGTGTTTGTCATCTGCGCCCCTGAAGTGAGCGCTATCCCTTCCAATCACCGTGAGCGCCTCGGCCCTCGAAGCGCTATGTGTCGGGCTGCGGTAATGACGCCGCTGGCAGCAGAATCAAAGGCGAGGCCGGGGGGGCCGGGACGGGAGCCCGGACCAGGAATGCGGCTTCGTAACCCGAGCGCTGCACTCATACATTGTCCTGCTCGTGATGGACGCGGCTGCTTCCTGCCCAGGCTCATTTATTAGGTCTCGCCTACGACGAACGCTCTGAAAGCGCGTTCTCGCAAGCGAGAACTATAGTCGTCGTCTCAGCAGTCTGAGACCGACGAAGGGAGACAAGACCCGGCCGCGCGCAGCGTTTCCCCATAGGTTAACGTTGTGCGCGCGGCCAGGTCTTCTCTCCACAGCATGGCAGGAAAGGATCGGATCGCGTCGCGCGCCTCTCTGGAATGCAGGGGAGTCTGCATACCAGCGCGCGGCGCTGATAAACAGGCAGGTTTTTTTTTTTTGTCGTCCGTCTCTGAGCACCCGCTTCACTGCCATGCGCCTTGGAAACCGAAAAGGCGCACGGCGCTGATAAGCGTCGAAGCTTGTTTATCCTCTGTTTGAGAAATCGCACTAAGCGTTAAGGCAACGACGTCAAGTTTCTCTTGTTGTGCCCGAATGAAAAATATCCATGCAATTGCCCCTTTTCTGTCAGATTCCGACGCTGCGTTGTAAGCACATTACTTGCTCCCTGTTCAGTAAAGCACGCGTCCTTCAAAATGTGGCAACTATATTTTACGATATTTCACTGTGGAGGGACGAGAAGATGTTTGCCAAATTTTTATGCCGTCAATACTAAGATGATTTCAATGTAGCAGTACTTGATTGCACTTAACAGACGATAGGCGCCATCTTGTGGAAGGA
Source organism: Lissotriton helveticus (assembly GCF_964261635.1). Lineage (NCBI taxonomy): Eukaryota > Metazoa > Chordata > Amphibia > Caudata > Salamandridae > Lissotriton > Lissotriton helveticus. The sequence continues at coordinate 7,178,439 of NC_136069.1, read as the reverse complement.
AAAGAAAGCAACCGTGTGTTACACTCCTTGTAAACCTCAGCGTTGTGTAACAGAATTGATAGGAGGAACCAAGAAATGGACAGAGGCGATGTTCATCTAGATTATAATGCTACGTCATTTACATTGTAAGCCTGTATGGGTTACTGTTTTTTCGACACCAATCTCCTATTAAGCACGATGTATGCACTTGCACCACTGTGCAAACAAATGCAATCTTCCTTCCTAAACTGTTAGATACGTGTATTACCTGGAACAAGACGCACGGAATTGCCCCCTTATCAGCCCTCCTATTGTGATGTGAAAGCCATCTCTCCCTACCATTTTCAACCACCCCATTAGCTAATGTCCTTGGGCCAGGGCTGTAAGTGGGGTGGGTCTTGCCGGTGCTCAGCACCCGTAGCAGAGGGGAGAGGCTGTGCCGTTAGGAGCAGAGCTGCCGAATTTGGAATTCGAGAAGCAAGTGCCAGTTTCGGCGTGCCCTACATTCTGGACAAATCCCTAAATCTCCCCACGCCTAAAAATGTGACCTAGTGCAATGTAACTGGTTCTCATGTAAAGCGCGCCAATATCTTTGTGTTCTTGTTTGTGCTATCTAAAACGGCATAAGATACACATAAATAAATAAAAAACAAAATTAAACTGGTCCAGGCCATGTATTCACATTTTTAAATTTAGTATTGTAGCAGGGTTTCTGTTCTCCCACAGAACTGTGCACAGAGGATTGGAACCTTGGCGGATTAGGGTGACCCAAAACTCACCTTAGTACCCAACAAACCCCTTACCGAGCTAGCTACAGTGTCTCATTGGTCATAACAAACTCCCAATGTTTAGACAAACCAGAACATGAACTTACAGTACCTCAGGTTACGTGGAACACATGAGCACTCTTTCGTTATACAATCATTTCAAACCAGAACGTGGAGTAAATGAGGACACGTGCATATTTGAAATATTTATTTACTAATGCCGTTTTCTCAGACGCAGTATCTTAGATAATACAAGGAAACATATTATCAGAAGCAAAGTTATCAGCATAGTTACTAGTCCATAGAAAGCAAATGGTGACAGCATGTTAACATGCTGTAATGAATAAGGGTTAACAACACTTATTTCTCACCCTCCCTAACTCACATATTATATTAATAGCTAAAAAGGTCTCTTTGGGTTTTAGCAGGGCGGGCCCATACCTCAAGATCCTAGAATGAAGGGATCACATCAGCATACACCAGCTCTCTCTGCATGCGAACAGCATCAAGTGTGTTTGTGTGCTTCAAGCAAAGCAATATAAAACCCTGCTAAAACCCAAAGAGACCTTCAGAAGATGTGAGTGTCATTCGACCAGTTGTGCCCTAGAGAATCTTCCGGAATGCCCATCCATCAGAAGATGTGAGTGTCATTCGACCAGTTGTGCCCTAGAGAATCTTCCGGAGTGCCCATCCATCAGAAGATGTGAGTGTCATTCGACCAGTTGTGCCCAGGAGAATCTTCTGGAGTGCCCATCCATCAGAAGATGTGAGTGTCATTCGACCAGTTGTGTCCCGGAGAATCTTCCGGGGTGCCCATATTTCAGAAGATGTGAGTGTCATTCGACCAGTTGTGCCCAGAAGAATCTTCCGGAGTGCCCATCCTTCAGAAGATGTGAGTGTCATTCGACCAGTTGTACCCAGGGGATTCTTCCGGAGTGTCCATCCTTCAGAAGATGTGAGTGTCATTCGACCAGTTGTGCCCAGAAGAATCTTCAGGTGTGCACATCCTTCAGAAGATGTGAGTGTCACTTGACCAGTTGTGCCCAGGAGAATCTTCAGGTGTGCACATCCTTCAGAAGATGTGAGTGTCACTTGACCAGTTGTACGCAGGAGATCAGAGGATTTGGTCATGTCCACTATGAGGATTGAGTAAAGGTGCAGCCGTGAAGGATCCCTAGGGCGTGAGGGGTCAGATGGAAAAGGCAACAAGTGCACCCAGGTTTGTAGGATGTAATCCACTTTACAGGATTCTCATGTACACTAAGGTGTGGAGGTCCACGCAATAGTGCCTAGAGGTGAACTATGTCAAAAGCTGCTGATAACTCTTGAAGCAATAGGCCAGCAACACTGTCTTTGTCCACAGTAAGTTTACGGTTGTCTCATATGGATTCCCTCCCTGTGCCGCAGACTGGTGTACATGCAGATTATTCCGCTTTCATCGATTTACGCCGGGCTGTACTCTGCTCCGGGATCAAGGACTGCTGCGCTGCTGTGCAGGGACTGCTACTCTTCCGCCCTGCCACTCTGCCACCCTGCCACTCTGCCACCCTGCCACTCTGCTGCCCTTCTACTCTGCCGCCCTGCCACCCTGCTGCCCTTCCACTCTGCCACCCTGCCACCCTGCTGCCATTCCACTCTGCCGCCCTGCCACTCTGCCACCCTGCCACTCTGCAGCCCTTCCACTCTGCCCCCCTGCCACTCTGCAGCCCTTCCACTCTGCAGCCCTTCCACTCTGCTGCCCTTCTACTCTGCCGCCCTGCCACCCTGCTGCCCTTCCACTCTGCCACCCTGCCACCCTGCTGCCATTCCACTCTGCCACTCTGCTGCTCTGCTGCTCTGCTGCTTGAGGGAGAAGAACTGGACCTGCATCTTGACTCCAAGGGGTTAGTTGGCTGTCCTCCTGATCAGAGCCTCAGAGACAGAAAAGGCTCCACCCAGCTTTATATCAGCACCTGGGCTCTGCCTACTGTAAGCCTTGGCCCCCAAGTGGTGCCACCTCAGTCCTGGATCCTTGGAAGTGGGCCTGAATGTCCTCTGCCAGCCCAGCTGTGGTCTTTTGGGCAGAACCGATGAAGTGCTATGTATTTCCTTCTAGCTCCGCATCACAAGCCTCCGTCGATAACAATGCAAGACCTTGCATGGCAAGCCCAGTCGACGGCTTCATCAAAACTGCTGCTGTGCAATGTATCCCTGATGCAGGACCTCACAATCCAGCCGCAGCTGCTTCGGAACCACCACTGCGCAACGCGTCCTCGATCAAGGATCTTGCAACATTCCACAACCAGGATTTAAGGTACTTTGTTCAGTGGGCCTAACATGGTCCCTGTACCCTGCCCGCACTCCATCGTGGTCAAACTGAACTTGTGACTTTCTGCTGGTGAGACATGACCAGACAACAACAGTTGGCGCTTTCTGCATCTGATCACTATTTTTACCTAAATCTTCAAAGGGCATCTCTCCGTTCTACTAATTAGACTTTTGTCATTTTGGTGTCAAATAATCTAGTACATTTTATTCTACTTTTCTAAATTGATGTGAGATTTTTCTCATGTTATGTTTTTTCTCTTTATTACTGTTTTCACAAATACTTTACACATTGTCTCTAAGTTAAGCCTGACTGCTTTGTGACAAGAAAACATTTTGGCTGCTTCTGTCCCCCTTGGAGGCATGTTGTAATTTAGCAGCGATTAGGTAAAGCATTAGCAGAAGACATCTTGTATTTAGAGACTATCTTGTCAGTTGTGTGGAATCCATTTTGTATTTCTGGCAGCCATTTTGTTTGCCATGTGCTCTGTCCTACCTTTCTGTTAACTGCTCTTGATATCTGCCTAGAGACAAGATATATTTAGCGTCTTCCACCTTCGCACATGCTCAGTTGAGCTTACAGCTGCTATTGCCTGTAACTGTCAGGATGTGTCCACCAGACTTAGCTAACTGTTAGCCCCTCCCACTTGTTGCCAGTACACTTTCTATATTACCTTATATGTACCTAAAACCAGCATTCTGTATTTGTACTGCCTTCATTTGAGCCCCTGTGTGGGTATACAAAAGGACCCAGGGGCATATTATCAAGGACCGGTGTTAAAATTATCGCCGTTTTATCGGCAAGAAACTGCCGATAAAACGGTGATCATGGGCTTGATAATACGCCTTTGTTAATTCCCTTAGAAGCCCATGTTAACACCAATACATGGGCTTCTAAGGGAATTAACAAGGGCGTATTATCAAGCCCATTATCGCCGTTTTATCAGCAGTTTCCTGCCGATAAAATGGCGATAATTTTAACACCGGTCCTTGATAATATGTCCCCAAGCTCCTTCCATTCAGTGTGCTACGTCATACATTACCGAAGGGTGTTGTGTGAATGTAGTTCCACCTCATGAGGTTCAATAAACTCTGTCTTTTCTATTCCAGTTTCTGTGCCAACTTCTTCCTATTGGTCTGAGGACTCTGTGCAGAGAAGGGCGAATCCCTTGCACTGGTAGGCCTTGCTGAGGCTCACCACCGCAGGCAGATCAGCAATTTTTTTAGGCACATCATCTCCCAAGGGGGGCAGAAAACCACTAGACACTAACAAAGGTTTCTGTAAGTGTATAAACTGGAGTTCGTCTGTTTACTGGCGTTTGGTTGCTTGTGTGTGAACCTGCATTTTACTGGCAGTGTGCGTGTGCACTTGTGCTTAAAGGCAATGTGTGTCAAATGTAGCCAACAATTCACACTTTCCTCACAGTTCTGTGTGGAAAATTTGTCGGATCACTGTGCTGGCACAAATTTCCCACCACCCAGCGTTCACTTCAGTCTCCTGAAAAAAAATGATACTTGTGTGGGTGCGCAAAGCATAGAACCTAAATACGTATAACATGAAAAACTGAGGGGAACCAAAGGAATATAGGATGCTACAACGCATGGCCTTTACAAAGTGGTCAGTACAATGACCACATTGTTACCACGAGTACCACTACAACGCAAGTCATTCACAACAAGTTCACCAGGGAGGTCACGTGCCGGAGAGGTGTTGTAAAGTTTCACCTTAGTTATAGTTTCAAGTAACTCTGACTCGGGAATATATCAAAGTGCTCCCATGACTGAGCTTCACGGGTCAGAGTGAAATCTTGTAGGAGAGTGGATTCTGGTGAAAACGATAGCTCAAAGGACTTTACCTTCTCAGCATAGGAGATGGCAAGGTCTTCACATTTAGATGCTGGAGGAGACTGTTGGAGGCTTGAGGAGACTGGTGGAGGCTGGAGGAGACTGGAGGAGGCTGGGTGTTTGGTTTGATAATAATATCGAAAAGGAGCTCTGGGCAAGTTGTAGCGGCATCAAGCATGGATTTATTTTGAAGATGTTCGATTTGTAGTTTCTGCTGGCGGTTATGGGCGTAGCTTGGTCCGTAAGACGAGAGTGTTAGCTTCACATTTTCTGACAATCACTCTGGTGTGTCATTATAATCATAATATGGGAAGCAGTATATGAGGGGGGATTAGGGGCCAGTCGAAAGGGAAAGGAGAATCGATTGTGTGTGAGGGGGTTCTTAAAACACAGTGGGGCATATTACCAAGAAGTAGCGATATTTATCGCTAAGCTTGGTTAGCGGCAATAATTTTATCGCCGCGCTTCGACGATTTTTATCGCTGAGATACCTTGCTATTATTAAGGTTTATCTCAAAAGCGATAAAAATCGTGTGAAATGCATGAATATCGCTGACAATTCAGCGATATTCATGCATTAGCGACCAAATGCTCTTAGCCACGTTATCCACCTCCCATTGGATAACATGGCTAAGAACTGGTCTGAGCAGGCGTTCGTTTTTGGCGCTAGCGGGAATTTTTCCATCGCTACGCCTGTGTTGGTAATAGGCAATAGTGATGTTAGCAACTGTTTTCAGTCGCTAACAGTTTGTCACGCCCACTTTGCATGTCATTAGCGATAAATATCGCTCACATGCAAAGCGGGCCCCAAACCGCTCGCTATCGCCTAAAAGCTGTCGCTAACATCAGTTAGCGACAGCATGGTAATATTGCGATAGAATTATTGCCGCTTAGCGGCCGAAAACGTCCGCTAAACCGGCGATAATTCTATATCGCCACCCTTGGTAATATGCCCCAGTATTTTTTAAGATCACTATGATTTAAGACATTCAAAACATAGACAAGTGTGTGTGTTTGTCTGTTTGTTTATCTGAGTGAATATTTAAACACCCCAGTTCAAATCATACAGACATCTTACCTTACTCGACTGAAATCTCATGTACCCAACTATTTATTAAATACAGTTAATTGGGGGGGGGTGTAACACCAAAAACACCCCCGTAGCTGTGATCCTTTCAGAAGCATGGGAGGCAAGGCCTAAGTGTTTTACTCTTGCATTTCATTAACTAGGTTACCCATGCCTGAGTTGTACTCCTCTGCTGTGGAAGGAGTGTCCTGCTCAGGATCAGGTGGGAAGGACACCCCAAAGCTTGTTAGCCGGCCTGCTGATGGCAACACTTTAGTATTACAGAACCATGATTTCTTCTCTTGAATTGGCCAAAGGTTGTTGGGTGGACAAAATCAAGAATAATAATTGCGGAGAGGGTAAATTAAATGTACTCTACTCCGTAACTGTTTTGTATTTATTCCTTTATACCACTTGTCTTGTTTATAAAGGTTGTTGGGTGGGCAACGGATACATCGAAAGGATCCTCAGGTGGCCGGACCAACCCCCAGGAATTGGTCAGAAGTGCGCCCGTGGAGACGATGAGTTCGCGCATCGCGCCTTTGCAGTGTGTTGGTTTATGACAGCGTTGGAGGCGGCCACCGTGCCATCGAAAAGAAGAAAACAGGTGACATGGTTGTTGTTATCTTCACTCTAGTGACACTTGAAGTCTCCAAGGGATGTATGTTGTTACCACGCATGCTTTTACAGCGCATGCCTTTACCACGCAACTTTTACAACGCAAGTCGTTACAATGACTTGCGTTGGGGGGTGCTGGATAGTGAATAGTTTAATTTACTATTCCAACTCCAGTCCCCATGGATAGTAGGGAAGGTTTTGGATAGTAAATTAACTATTCCCTATCCTAAAGCGCCCCCCAGCGCAAGTCGTTGTAACGACTTTCGGTGTAAAAGTTGCATGGTAAAGGTACTGCGTTGTAAAAGTTGCGTTGTAAACGCTGTTCCCCGTCTCCAAGGAAGATGAGGAGCCCCAGCATATCAGCCATGATCACGCAATTCGATGCATCACTCGACACGCGTGTTGCTTTCGCCACAAGGGTGGAATATGACGTTCATTCTGAGACGGAAGGTCTTGTGGACACTGATTTCTAGCGACAGGTATTGGAAGGAAGGGAAATTATAAGTTGTAAGTCATTTGCAGCTAGGTGTGCTCCTGTGAGTTACTAATGCACCCCCACCTCGTTGGGTTTCACGTCAGAGCAGAGAATGGAATAACGCACGGGGAGACGGAGGTCTGGGGCATTGTCTGAAGTGTCACTCAGACACAGTTCTGTAGGGACCGGATATCAAGTTTGAGGTTCACATTCATGTCTGAAAGCTCTAGGCATTGTTTCACTGGAACTATGAACATTTACAGTAATAAAAGAATTTCATGAATATAAAACAAAAAGGGCCATATGTATCAAGCAAATTCGCATTTGCAAAGGCCGAAATTCGCAGAATTTCGGTCTTTGCGAATGCAAATTTGCTAAATGGAATGTATGAAGCAAAATCTGGTGCAAAATAAGGAATCGCAAAATTTGCGATTCCTTAACCCCTTCGACGCTAATGACAAAGCCAGCTCGTCATGGGCGTTACCTGCGCTACGCGGATGACGAGCTGGCTTTGTCATAAACAGCGCGATTTTTAAAAATCAGCGCACAGCGGGAAAACGCGGTAGCGCGGTAGCGGTTAATTGCAATGTATGTAGCAAAAAAAAATTAGCTAAATGCCCTTAAGGAATCGCAAATTACCACCAACTTCTAGTTGGTGTTAAGTTGCGAATTCCTTGAAAAATGCAAATTTTTTCATTTTTCAAAGTGCCATGTGACGCACATACATGCCCTTAGGGCATGTATGTGCGCCACATGTGCACCCATGCATATTTCAGGGGTGCAACAGGGTGTCCTTTGGAAACCCCTGCACCCTTGAAATTATACTCAATTTGCGATTAGCAAATTGCGAATCGCAAATTGAGAATGACTTCGCATTCATTCCTATGGGCCTCCTGGCCCATAGAAATGAATGGGAAAGTATTAATTAATTGCGATTCGCAGTTTGCTAATCGCAATTAAGGAATTTTAAGAAATCGCAAAAAAATGTGATTTTGTACATACATACCCATTTGCGATTCTCAAATAGCGATCTCTTAAAAATCGCTATTTGAGAATCGCGAATGGGTATCTTGATACATATGGCCCAAAAAGATTAAAAACCCATATTTCATAAAAATCTTATGACAGGCGGACTATAGCAGCACTAAAGGAAATACGTGAAAAACATGATTTCATCACCAGAACTTATAAAAGTAGATATTAACCAGTCATATTTACAGAGGCACTTTTATACAGTTTGGACCTTCGCCACCAAGCAAACAGCAAAAATCTCGATATTGCAAATACGAGCCACGGTATTGTATCAGATCTAAAGATACGTAGAGCTTCGTTAGGAGATCCGAACGACAGTAGGCGGCATCCTGGGATTATCCAGGTTTTCCTATGATCAGCATGGGTGGGACAGTAAAAAAGAAAACGATCAATGGTCTCAGAACTGGTGTGACACGTGGGGCACAGGGGTGTTACAACTGCATACATATATACATTTGTGGCTAGATGTAGGTAATTCTATTTGACCACTTCTTAAATACCGAATTTTACCGAATTTTACCGATTCGTTATTTAAGAAGTGGTAAAATAGAGGGGGGGGGGGGGTGGGGTAGGTATTTCAGAATCGGTAAATACCGAATCGCATTGAAGCCCATAGGAATCAATGGGCATTACCGAATCGGTATTTACCGATTCGGTAAATACCGATTCCAACAAGGGTGCAGGGGGTGTCACTTTGACCCCCAAAGACAGGCATGTGTGCCATGTGGCACACAGACATGCCCTAAGGGCATGTCTGTCTGTCACATGGCTAGGTGTGCATGCACACATGTGCATGCACACCTGGATTCGGTATTTACCACCCAATTGGATTGGGTGGTAAAATACCGAATCTGTAAGGCCTTTGGGACACAGAAGAGTCCCACCTACATCTGGGATTTACCGAATCGGTAAAAATACCGATTCGGTATTTTACAGAATCGGTAAATTTACCGATTCGGAAAATTTACCGAATCTGTAAAATGATGCCCCTACATCCCAAATACCCATTTACCGGTCGGTAACGGCCGAAATCGGCCGTTACCGGTCGGTAAATGGCCTCCTACATCTGGCCCATAGTGTATATTTCTGGTTTTCTATTCTGTTTCTAATCGTATGCACAGCGCTCTGATACTGTTGGGCCATGTTCGCGCTTTATAAAACACTTTAAATAAATAAAAATAAATATCAATTAAAAGCTGTGTGAAGATGTGGACACACAGGGGCCTATTCAGAAAGGTACATTTACAAGTGTAGATTCGCTCACCTGTAAATGTGCCTTTATGAATAGACTCCTGTGCGCCTAACTACATTCACACACCTTTTTATTTATATAATGTATTTTTAGTTCAGCTCTACACTGAAGACTTCTTTTTTTGCTGGATATTTTGGCAGGATGCAGCTAGGCCCAACTGACTGAGAGCTGTCACAGCTCCCTTCTTTCACCTCAATCACAAGGCTGTGTTTCTTCCCAAAGTTGTCCTGAGAAAACAGAAACTCCAAATGTGAGGGAGGCTTCAACATTGTCCTTCGGAAAGTTTAGTCAGAAATGGTCCAAAAGTCTTACTGGCAAACCTAAAAGACAAGACCTCTTAAATTCTGTAACCCTGAAGCATGCAAGAAACACCCGAGCCATACAATGGCTCCGCCCATCTCGGCGTGTGACGAAACTGTGCAAGTCCATTTCCACAAAAGGTCAAGTTTGTTCTGGCTGCAGTATTGGGCAGTCATAGGCAGAGTAATAGTGAGAAACAAACATTTGTTTTCTACGTTCACTGTACACCAAACACTGAAACAGTATTGGTCACCGCATGCCGAATCCACATATTTTATGTCTGAGCAATGTGAACATCGGTCCTGCCAAGTATCACGCATCAGGTGTTAGACTAACGCATTTCAGAGTTGCACACTGCATTACTGCACTGAAATGCATTGCCGTTGTCATGCATATCTGTCTCAGTTGTCACTGTGAAAGCGCTAAGTGTGGCAGCTGGCAGCGCACCGCTCGAGGCGTACACTGCGCGCCCTTTGCTCCCACAGGCTTCAGGGCTCCCACCGTGAGCTAAGGCTCCAGTGCTGGCAGGCTCACACTCTGCAGCGCTACAATGTATCATGATTCATTGTGATCATTCCCCGCGGCACGGCTCTGACTGACAGCCTGTCTGACATCATGATCGACGAGGTAGTGTCAGTCCAGTGGCGTAACGAAGCTTGAGGGGCCCCCTGCAGGGTATGTGGAGGGGCCCCCTTCGGACTCAATCTGGAGCTCTCCGGCCAAAGTGCTGTGCTGAGGGGCTCCAAGAGCTTGAACCCACCCTCTCACCGCAGCGGGGGCCTGTGTTACGCCCCTGGGTAGTGTCCAAAGACTACTCAGGTTGTCTGGTACATGCCAGCGCCGTGAGGTACATCACATTCTGATGCCGAAGCCGGGAGTTTGGAGGAAGGCGCGCTCTGGACTGGTTGGTTTGCGGGCGGCAACACAAATTCAATGATGGCACCGCCCGCAGCCAGGGCCGGACTGGGAACCAAAACGGTCCCTGGCTAAGTGCTCAGGCCTCCCCCCCCCTCCCCTCGGGTGGTTGTGGGTGCCGCCAGGCTCTTTGCCATTGCCGGTTTTTGGCCGATTTTGTTACAGGGCCGATTTTGCAGCTATTGGTCCTGTAACAAAAATGGCCCCCAGGGGCCCAAAACCAGCCCCCCACACGTGGGGCACACCGGGAGATTGCCCGGTGCCCGCTACAGCCAGTCCAGCCCTGTCTGCAGCGCTCCTCTGCAGGCAGCTCGCACCGGCCTGAGCCGCCGCCGTGCTAGCTCAGCTGTTATTCATTTTACCCTCGCTGAATGCAGCTGATTCAGAGACAAGTGACCCGGGGTTTGCAGCGCCGAGCAGCCGCCAGGACAGTATCACTGGACAGCGCCGCACTGAACTCACGAAGAGTCAGGACAGCGGCAGCCCGGTCACTATGTGGAGGCCGCGGGCCAGGCGGCAAACGGTCCCGGAATCTCAGCCTCGCCTGAGCTCAGCCCACCTGCAGGCCAGAGTGAGTCGCTGCCTGAAAGCACCACCGCCTGCAGTGCCACAGTCCTAGTCCTCTGGACACACAGACTCAGCTGCGGCCATGCCTTGGCCCAAGTAGCCCAGAGCCTGTTTTTTAGTTTATAAGACAGATCATGTTATTTCCGGTCGTGATACTCCATTATTGCCCCCTATGATGCCCCGTTATTGTGTCCGGTGCCTGGTTATATCCCTGGCGGGTGCCACATTATTTTTTCCCCCTCTCTTTTCCCTGTTAATGCTCCCTGTGATGCCTTCTTATTGCACTCCAATGTCGTTATTGTAAATGTTGTAGTACTTGTATAGCGCCCGAATCACCCCAGATGGGGTCTCAAGGCGCTTGTACGAATTCCGCTGTGGAACCCATCCTGGCTTTCCCTGTGAGGTGTCCACTCCTGGGCGCCCCCAAGGTGGAGGCCAGGCATCCTTAGCGTTGTGGGGCCGTTGTGGAGATTAAGCAAGCTATTGCCCAGAGTTGCAGAGTGGGACCCATGATTGGAATAGGCACCGAGGCGAGAATTATCAGGTCCATGGACACTAAGCCCAAGACCCGCCGAGGCAGGAATTGAACCCTGGTCCCGGCCAGACCTCTGCATCAGGGTCTGCCGCTCTAACCATTGAGCCACACTTCTCCCTGTCTGAGGCTCTGTTATTGCCCCCGTCCGATGTCGTTACTACCCTGTCTGACACCCTGTTATTGCCCTGTCTGAGGCCCTGTTATTGCCTCCTCTGACGCTCTGTTATTGGCAAACAGTCCTGTGTTGTATTTGGTGATCTAATCAAGGTATTACAACTACATGGACGATTTACTCTTCTGTCCCATTCACGCTTTCTTCCTAACTTCCTAACTTCTCTTGATAAAGTGTCACACGTGATAGATGTAAACACCACTCAGAATAAACATACAAATGTCACTCATACGCATCCTGAAAACTTGGCAGCTATGTGCGTTACTCCAACCGCTGATGCGTGGTACTTGGCAGGGCGGGTGTAGTTTGTGATATTTATATGTTTCCCTCATCTTCATTGCTTGATTTTGCTCGTGAGAAAGTGTAACTCAGTCGTTTAAATGTCACTCATAATTACACTGAAACCTTGGCAGCTATGGAACATACTGTGTGTACCTGCTGCATGTCTCTAACAAAAGAGAGGGACCCAGTAAATCCAAAGGGGTAGGGTACCAATAGACGAATTGTCAAGAAAGTTTCCCCTTTGGGTGAACTTATAAGCTAACCACAGTTAGACCATGCACATACACACTCAATTCAGTACCACACTTTAGGAGCAGCAAATGATGTATATAATATAGTCATACAGAAAATGTACATTTTATTTTGGCATATTTAAAAACAGTGTTAAAAACAGTCATAATAAACAGGCAATAAAGAACATTGATACACAGTTAGTTCATCACATATAATGGGACAGTACACAAGGAAAATAGTTCCAGTTAAAAAAAGGGCGAAATACACTAGTCCGAACACAAAATTAAATCACACTCCAAAATGTACATTAGTTTCTATTTGGAGGAGTTCCTCTGTTCAGTAACTTAGCGTGTTTCTACCCATCATTGCATCGACGCGTTTCGGTATGGCAAATATTATTCAAAGCCAAAACCTTCCTCAGGATTAAAATAATAATATCCCACTTAGACAATGTATCTGTAATAAAAAATACACAATATAAGATATACATAGTGTTTCACATGTCAGAATGCTGTTATTTCTGCACTCAGTGTTGATGTACAAACGCATAGTTGTATATATTGATTTGTAAGTTGTATTTATTGAAGTATGTAGGAGTAGAATTATGTTAAATGATGTATGTATTTTTGAATAGTCCTCTCTCTTCCAAAAGAGAAACATTGGAAACAAAAATATTGTTACCTTGTAGAATGCAGCACGCTTAAAAAGAGGAAACAACGACCTCAGGTCTACCGCTGTTTGCAAATCCGGGAATGCTTCAGAATATATGGGTGCACGCGTGGGACCAGCCCCCCGCACCCCATTCTGAGTAACGCAACCAGCGGCTTGCGCTGGTTTTGTTATTCCAGATTTACCGAGCCACACCGCGTGTCTTGGTAAAACTCATTCTAGGTTTTACGTCACCTTGCTTCCCTTTGCGTGGCACAATGGCGTTGTAAATAGGGTTCTAAGCTGCCCTAAGATATTGACACTCAGTCACTCCTTGGACACTCGCGCCTAGAGGTAGAACGTGAGATAAACAAGCATTGAAAATGCAATGGGTCTCGCCTTTAATTAAGTCAAAGCCATTTGCTTTGCTATAGATTACCATTAGCAAAGCAAATGTCTTTAACTTAATCAAGGCGAGGCATATTGCATTCTCAATGCTTGTTAATAATGTTCTACCCCCCCAAGTCACTCCCCCCTACAGTCCCCGTTCCCTGTGACCCGTCACTGACGTCAGATGAAGTGTAGGCGCTACACTCTGAAACTGAGAGCTGTTTTCTAGTTCCACATTCATTGCTTCACTCATCGGTTTGACCCCCCGGCGAACCCCAGTCAGCTGCTAGGCCCCTGTCCCGTCATCTATACCAATAGGAGGAGCGCTTGGAACGACGGTGCGCTCACTTTAGGCGCTATGGGGCAGATTTACAAGCCCCTTGCGCCACTTTAGCGTCACTTTTCCTACGTTAAAAATGACGCAAAAGTGGCGCAAGGGGCTTGTAAATCTGCCCCTGTGTGTATCACCGAGAGGCCCTTGGAAAGCGCCTGGGCTCAATCAAAGCTGTACAGAGAGAGGATTCAATTAACCCCGTGAGCGCCAGGCTGTGCGTAAAGCGCGCGCTCCCTCTCACCTGTCACGTGACATCTGTCATATACAAGGGGGCAGGATGACCCCCTCACACTTACAGGCGGCATCCCCTCCCCCTCCCCCCCTAAATGGACACGTCCGGTCCGTGTGTGGACAGCACGTGTCGGTTCTGCTGAAGGACCACGACCCCCCCTCCTCTTATTATGAGGGTGCGTGAAGCGCCTCGAACTCACAACAAAGGCGCTCTTGTCGGCGCTTCAAGGCAGCCCCTCGCCCCCCCTTCAGCTGCTGCAGCCAATTTCCCCTCTCCCTGTCCCCTGGGTTTAACGAGATGCAATTTCCGCCCGGCAGGTGGCCCCCGATACAGAGCATTTTGTGGGGTGTCAGCTGTCGCTGCGCTTCCGGCCCTGACCCCCCCCAGCCCCCCTTACAAGGCATCGGGAGTGATGGGCCCCGGTGCACCTCAGCACGTTGGCCCCGCCCCCCACGTGTCTCAAATCATGTGCTAACAACATCCCCCTCATGATAAAATAGTATATTTGTCACAATTATTGGGTGACATTTTAAACACTGCGAGGTTATTGGTTCCAGAGACCCCTTTGAAGCGGCAGAGAGGGCTTCAGCCGTCACTGACACCACAGCTGACCCCCTCCGAGCGCCCCCCACACCCTGAAGCAAAGGGTCCTGGGTCTGGAATACCACACTAGGCCTCTGCCTTACAGCGCCCCACAAACGGCCAGAAGTGGCGGCCGCACAGCACCACACAGCCTCATTGAATCATGTCAAGGCGAATTGCTCTTTACAGCTAGCAGCGGTTGGCGTAATTACCCCCCCCCCCCCCGGCGAAATGTAGTTTACGCTGGCACAGTCTTGCGTAATTTGTGTCCTTTCAAATTACACTTGTTGCGCAAACGCCAGAGATTACTCCGCGTAAATGAGATGTCGTTTTAGTAAATATCTTATCGCAGGAGCCGAGGACAACCGTGGACAAACAGAAAACGAGGCGCTGTGCTTTTTGTCACCGGCGCTTCTGTGCAATTATTTTAGCGAAAAATGTATCCAGGGAATCCCAATGGATGGGAGGGTGCATTCCACTCTACAAAAGAGTGCAACATGCTGGGCATGTAACTGGATCATTCCACGGAATACTTTGGACAATTTTGTCATTTCCTCAAAGGAAGTTACGAGAATCTCGTCCAAACATCCGTCCGAAAGATGCCAGAGCACCATGGTCGATTGGTCTGCCACAGTGCTTGAAATGGAAAAATAGAAGTGCAGGTACTCTGTACCGGACAGTGCCGGCCCAATTAAAGCACTGGTCTGGCAGAGGCATCATCCCTGTGAGGGAGGAGAGAGCAGACCTTGGCCTCAGCAAAAACCGAAAGGAAGCAGGCCACTGAAGAAAGATTGGTCACTATGTTGAATCACCTAACTAAGGGGCTGAGTATGAGTTTAGCGGTAACACCGCCAGCCCACAGCGGCGGCGGTCGGGAGAACGCCACCAAGACGCAAGAGTGCCGACTGCCTCATTAAAACATTACCGCGGGGCTCGCGGTGTTGAGGTGGCACAGCCAAGGCGGCGGCACGCAGTGTCGGATTGGTAACGCAGGCACTCGGGCAATGCCCGAGGAGCCGGTGTCCAGTTCCAGCTGTGGTCTGCTTTTTTGAGCAGTCTGGGGGTGATTTGGTGGTTTCTGCGTTCTTCTGATGCCGCCAGCGGCCAGTGGGTGCCAGAGTGGCCTCTCTGGTGGCAGATGGGCCTCAATTACCTCCCTTTTATCAAAGGGCAGAGGTGTCACTCCCTTTCTGTCGCTGGGGCCGGACCATTAACACCTTCACTGCGGCGGCTATTCCGCCGCAGTGCTAACGAATTTGGGCGGCCGCGCGGCGCTCGCATGCTCGTGACGGAGACGCTCCGTCACGAGCGTCGGTTGAGCTGTGCTCGTGACGGAGCGGTTCCGTCACGGCCCGCCCCGCTCAATAGAACGCTCAGCGCAGGCGCGGAATTCGTGCCGCGCATGAGCGTTCTATCGAGCTGGGCGGGCCATGACGGAACCGCTCCGTCACCAGCACAGCTCAACCGACGCTGGTGACGGAGCGGTTCCGTCACCAGCACCGAAGGGGTTAACATATGCTTATTGAGCGGGGGCAGGGGGCCGGAGCAAAATTGGCCTCACTTATATTCAGGTGTGTTTCACCAGTGCAAGCTAATCGTGCATTTTTTTTACCCCTGCCTTTTTTTTTTATAAAACTTTGCCAAAGGAGTGTTGTGCAAAGGCAATATGCAAATGTAAGCCACTTTTTTTTTTATCGTGCCCGGGTCGATTATTAATCCCAATCCAACCCTGGCGGCACGCTTCGGCTCTAGGAGAGGGCCTGAAGTCAGTGCCAGCCACACTGCTGCGCCACCAGCAAGTTGGACGCACTGTTATGCCATATCGTGCATGGCAAACAGTTAACGCACCGACATTGGTGGCATGGGGGGCACAACATATGCACCGGCCACAAGCCACATCGTATTGTTTGCCTTGGGTCCCATTTCGGTGTCCTTTTACATGCTTTTCAGCCTACCTTTTCATGACGATGTGCCTGCCATGAAAAGGTCTGCAAAAAAGCCGATCTTGATACCCACGGCGGTGCCGATGCCGGTACCGCCACCATTGACCGCCGCCATGAGACCAGAGGTCTTGGTGGTGGCGGCAGACTTGCAGCGGTCTTGTGGTAGCCTGCCCACCCGCATTTTAATCTGGCAGTCGGACCACCAGGGTAGCAGGCGGTTGGATCGCCAAACAACAACACCAGTCCCTGGACCGCCAAAGTCGTAATAAGGCCCTAAGTGTCAGGAGGTGAAGCAGTGTGCTCCCACCCCCGTTCCTGTTTAAGTGTCAGGATTGCTCTGTCTCCAACTGCATATGCATGCACATTTTGTTCACCTTGCCCTTTGAACTCACCGGTTATTTCCAGGTCCCGTCGGCAGGCTTGTCGGCGTTCGGCATCGGGTCTTCTCTCTCCTCGTTGCATGTTCCTCGCCTGAAGTGTCCTGCATCGCGGCCGGGCTGTCGCCCCACTCGGGTCCTCAGTCAATCCTGACATCACTGCGATACAGAAAGACCATGGATGTCTTTGGTCAATTTGACCATATAGATACATCTACCTTCGTTTTAAATCTCCTGTGACCCCCACTTTTAATTCCCTTGGGTTCATAGAGATAATTTTAAAATCACTTTTCACATTGATGATGAAGCATGTCACCAACCAGGTTGAGTGTACATTTTACAAAAGTAATCCCTTTCTGGAATTGCTCCTTCTATTTTATTGGTGATATACGATTGTACACAGCAGCCCCACGAGACTCCTTGAGTCATATACTGGATATATTCACAACCTTCTGTAGATACTCAGGATACACTGTTTTTTGGTCTAAGTTGACGCTATATATTCTCCGTGGGGACACCCTGCGGCAACCCAAGGGTGGTTTCTGATGGCTTCCGATATTTAGGTATCTATGTCACCACCAATCCTGACTCATTCTTTGGCAATAATCTCCATGGTCCCCTGCAGCGTCTCGGGAGAGATGTTTGCCACTGGTGGGCGCTGCCCATGTCCCTTCTTGGATGAGCTGCTTTGTTCAAGATGATGGCACTGCTATGGTTTCTTTCTGTGTTTCGGAATACATCATTCTCAGTCCTCAATGCCCACTTCCAGATTATAGAGACTAAATAAAGGCCTTGTTGAGGGATGGGGGTGCCCCTCGTATAGTCCTCAAATAACTGACAAGTGATTTGTATGATGGCGGTATAGCGTTGCCGGACATCCAAAATATTACCAGGCCGCGCAGCTCATCACTGTCAACCAATGGGTCGGACGACCTGGCGTACAATATGGACCGTTATGTGTACGACCACACGGCTACAAACGTGCTCTATACGACTCCCCAAGATATATGACCCCTATGGGACCCATGGCTCCTACGGTCCAACTGTGGCACACAGCTCTTAAACCACTGGGCTGGGCGGGTAGAATCACCCAGTCAACATCACCATGGGACTCAGGAAAACTAGGCACATTAGGCCGGAGACCCGGCTTTGATAAATAGGCCCCGAGAGCACCTCCATGGTGGTAGATCTCTGGAGGGGTGAAACAGTGTTGCCGTTTCCTGATTTACAGCATGAATATGACCTCGCCGCCCCGGAAACCTTGCAGTACCTTCTTGTCCGCCACGCTGTGATGGCAGCGCTCCCTAAAGGGGAGGTCCTTCCTGAAGCATCCCCGTTAGAAGACAGACTATTAGATGACTACATGGTAAGGAAAAGTGATCGCGTTAACATATGATTAACAATGCACCACACACGTTGCTTCAGCTCCGGTAACGTTGGGAAACTGACATAGGAGACATAGAGGACGAGGACTGGCTGGTGGCCCTAGCCTCTCCCAAAGAGGTGACGATCAGATCACGATTTCTTATGGTTCAACTCATGATACTACACAGGGCCTATGTCTCTTGAACACACTGGTCAAAAGGGGAAGGAGACCTGACTCAAATTGTGTAGGAACCTGGCTCTGCAGATACTGTACCAAAGTAAGGTATACTGCGCACAGAGTCCAGGGAGTCCCTAGAGAGATGGCCGAGGCTAAATTAGGTAAGTACTAACAGCTCTCTTTGTGGTCGTGTTGGCGAGCAGTCAGGCTTATCCAGAGGGTGTCTTAAGCATTTATTGTATTCACTCAATCAAGACTGATACACACACTCAGAGACTGAATCCAGACCAATTGGGTAAGTATAACAAAAGATATGCTTGTGTTTTATTTCTAGAACCAAGCAGGACTTGGTACAGGTAGGTAAAATATACTTGGAATGCATGATTTCACAATGAAATGCATGAATGATTGAATTTTGCAATAGTTACAGTTTGGTATTGATTCAGAAAGCAGTTTGCATTAGACAATAATTACTTCTAGAATACTTGTTTAGTTACTTTTAGATTACTTTGAGTACTGGGGTGGTATGCCTAGATACCACACCTAAGTATCTCACAATACAAGGTAAGTATACTTTGTAATTTTAGTTATTTTTTCTCCATACAAACATTAGTCCAACACTTAGAACATTTTAGGCCCAAACTTGGATCATGGGTTCCTATGGGGGAAAAAGTGTTGGCCGTTTCTCAGGGAACATGACTTACGAGCGGGATATTTGGGGGTTAAGACCAAGGTTCCCCAATGTCTAGATGGGCACTCGAGTTACGCCACCAGCGGCACTGGGCGGCCAGGTGCAGGGGCCCAATGATAGCCAATGGGACTTAGGGGGCCTTCGGTTCGGGGATGCTGACGAGCACGCCACTCCGGTGTAGAAGCAAAACTCATGGGGTGAAGGTCAGCACTGCAGAGGGCGATGACCAGGGCAGGAGCTGCACCACCACCAGCACTGGGGCAAAAAGGACATCGGGACCCTGGGCTTTTCAATGGAGACCTTCGGTTCGGTAAAGTCGCTGCAGGCTCGGGTAGGGAGACCTACTGAGGGCGTCCACCAGCTGGAGAGGTAAGTTGAGATCTGGAGGAATGCCTGGACATCATTGGTTGGACCACCCAAGGCCAAGGGGCGTCGGAGGCAGGGGTGTCTCCAGGCTTCAGGTTTTTTTACCAGCTCCGGTCGCGGTTGGGAGACCCTTCAGATTGAGGCTGCAGGCGTCATCTTGAAGCTTGAGGGAGGACGGAGATCACCAGATTCTAGGTCAGGAGACCTCTTTGTGGTGTTGGGCCGCTCAAACTCGAGCAGTGGGCGTCAGGTGCACAGTGGGGCAGAATCATGGAGTCACCTGAATCCGGATTCTGGTCTTGGAGTCTTTCTTGAGCATATCCGGTGCCCATGGGAGACCGAGTCTGCAAGGTGAGTGCAGGGCAGGTATCCGGGCTCTGGGGGGCTACTGGCTGCAGGACATACCGGTTTCTTCGCTGTAGGCAGGTCAGAGTCGGGACAGGCCGGTAAGGCTGGGGCCAAAGCAGTAGGTGTTCTCTTTTTCCTGGATCAGCATGGCTGTTCGGTCCTTCTTCTTTCCTTCTAAATCTGAGGAGGCACGGTTCAGGGTGGCCCCTAAATACTAGATTTAGGGGCCTTGAAAGGGGTGTGCAAATTAGGACCAATATGTTCCTTCCTTGAGGTGAGTACACCCCCTATTATGCCACCCTCCAGTGGGGGGGGGGGGGCATGAGACTCTTCCTGATTGGTTGGGTGGTTGGGGAGGGGCCTGAGATATGTGCTTCACCTCTCTTCCCCCACCTGAGGGGTGGGGTTGGCAAAGGTGGGCACACCTCTCCTCCTAGCTTAGTTTTCCCGCTGATTCTCCCGTCCAAAGTGGGGACGGATCCAGTGTGAGTCAGTTACTGGGGGCAGCAAAAGGCAGGGACAGCTCACGAAGACAGTAGGGCTTTGAAGCTTCCCCTTTCATGGACCCAAAACATCCTGGGGGATGAGGCATGACACCTCTGCCCAGGATGGGCTTTGTTTCTGGACCCAGAGAGTGGATGCCCTGTACCCAGGGGTCCAGAAACCTGTCTGCTGATGGTAAATGACGGGCAGACATTCAGGAACCACACCAAGGCAGGTCATTTTTCAGAGGGCATCTCTAAGATGCTCTCTGAGTGCATTTTACATTAAATCCCACACTGGCATCAGCGTGGGTTTAATGAGCTGAAAAGTTTGATACCAAACTTCCCAGGTTTTGGTAAAGCCATTATGGAGCTGTGGAGTTTGTAATGACAACTCCCAGACCATATACTCTTTATGGCGTTACTACTCTTACAGTGTAAAACTGTATCCTCACCTGAGGGGTAGTGCACCCTGCTAGGGGGGTGGCTTACCTAGGCCGCAGGCAGTGGGGTGTAGGAATAGCACCCAGGGATGTGTGCCATGTCGACTCTTCACTTTTCTCTGCACCAAAACAGATTGCCTGCATTGGCAGTGTGCCGGTGTTAAGACACAGGGCCTTTAAGAGTGACACAATAGGTGCTGCTGGGAGCCAAGTGCACTGTGACCAGAGGTGTTCCCTGGTCACAGGCCCCTTGGTTCCCATAGTACCTTTTAAGGGGCTTACCTGTGGCCAGCGATGTGCCAATTGTGGGTACAAAGGTACAGTTTTGGGAAAGAGCACAGGCCCTGGGAGACAGATTGGCAGGGACTCTGGGCACATCAAGTCAGGTTGCATCAGATGTCAGGCAGAAAGTGGGGGTAACCATGCAAAAGGGGCACTTTCCTACAGCTTACCTGTGGGTGTGTGTGGGTGAGGGACCTTCTACCATATACTCTGGGACTGTCCAGCAATACAAACGTTTTCGACCTCAGTGGTGTCCTGTATAAACAGTGTCAGAGGCGGGGTTCGTCTCTCTCGGCATAGTGGTGAATGTGTGAGAGGCCACAGATCTGGGCCACATGGAGAAAATATGGGTCACCCTAGGCCTCTTGGTGGCCAAAAGGAGCATATCCAGATTGTGGGGCGTAGTAACCACCGCCACAGGTCAAGGATTGGAAGAGTGATATGGACTGGTGCATGGTGGCGGAGAAGGTGATCTATGAGGGCCGCGGTTGCCCCCCTAAGTGGGAAAAGATTTGGGGTCACTGGAAAGAACTCCAGGGTGGTTTATGCTCTGCTTCAAGAATGGCCATGGGTGGGAATGCAGCCACAACTGGATGTAGTGACGCAGACTTATGATAACGTCGAGTTCCATCTTGTGAGAAGCGGGGCATCCTGTCTCGATAATGTATATCTACAAAGCCTGATGAAACCGATTGGACTGTTATTTCCCTGTCATCATATATTCAATAAAAAGATATGATATATATATTTTTTTAAACATAAGAGGAATAACCAAAGCAGAGTCTGGAGCAACACTAGAGGAGTCACCCAAGCTTAAGCGGGGTCACTGGGCCACCGATCAGGTGAGCGTTGCTCAATCTTGATTGCGTAAAGCAAAACGCACCTTGAGGGAATCCACAAATTCCCTGAACTTCACAGGAAGCACAGTTAAGCTTGGAGTACTTGAAGGGGCTGCTGGGATATATTTTGACCCTACTGCCAAGGTTTGTCTTGAAGCCAGTTGTATAGCTCTTGAGTTACGACTTGGGACAACGCCATAGCAGCCATTGGCGTTGTAATCAGTCAAGAACTGTACGCCAAGAAAGCCTGTGAAGTTTCCTTCTTCCAGATGAAAGGGTCATTTCTCTTAGAAACCACTTTGCAATTAATGGTGCAAATGAAAAGAGAAAGAAAAAGCTCTAATGGCAGAAAACTTGGCAAACTTGTAGGTCTTGATTGAAGAGGAGCATTTATGCAAAGGAAGGTAAGCAGGGTACCCACCCCTCCTGGACACAGTGAAGAGCGAGGGGAGGGGCACACTCTTTCAGAAACAAATCCTAAAAAGTCTACTTTTGGAGGAGCAGAAATCAGGGACAAAAATAATAGCAAGTGGGAGATGCATGTGATGAAAAAGAAGGGAACTAATGTATTGCGACACATCCATCACTGTCAAGGCCTCCTTATATGTGGTTCAAACAGGAACTGACATCACAGGAAAAGACTTATGCCCACATGCATCAAGGTAAATTGCATTCGCAAACAGTGCGAATCGCATTTTTCGGCTGTTTGCGAATGCAATTTCCTGATTTGGGATGCACCAACCTTTTTCAGGAATTCGCAATTTAAAAAATAGCACAATTGCGATTTCTTAAATTGCGAATGCATTTAAGGAATCTCAATTTGAGATTCCTTAAATGCAATTCATCATACTTTTAGAAATTGCGAATTTGGAAATTAGAAATGCAAATTACCATGAAGTTGACCTTCATGGTAATTTGCGAAAATCTAGAAAAATGCTGTTAAATGCATTTTTCTTTGTTACATGTTACACACACATACGTGCCCTTGGGACATGTGTTTGTGTAAGATGTATCTAAAAGCAAATTTCAGGGGTGCAACAGGGTGTCTTTTGGACACCTCTGCACCCTTGAAATTGCATTCTCAATTTGCGAATTCACAATGATGAATTGCAAATTGAGAATGCCCTCCCATTCATTCCTATGGGCCTCTAGGCCCATAGGAATGAATGTGTAGAAATTCCTTAATTGTGATTCTCAATTAGAGAATCGCAATTAAGGAATTTTAAGAAATCGCAATTTGTTTGCGAATTTCCTAATGAATTGCATTTTGCAATTCCTTAATTGCGATTCCTTAATTTTTGCAATTAAGGAATCGCAAAATGGAACAATGATGCATGTGGGTGCATGCTTCATCTTCAATTAGGAGCTTCAGGCACACATCCCGAAGACGAGCTCCTGAGCGAGCGGTATGGTACACACACCATCCACACTTGGAGGCAGTCTTTACCAAGATTAGACACAACACAACGCAACAAGACAACTTGCTGCGTTGTGTCAAATGGAGAGGGCAGGAATGAGCCATCTCTGCTAAGATACAGCGCATTCCTGATCTCGCTCTGCGCTGGTGCACTGTGTGCAGCCAGCGCCGATGCAGGCAGCCTTCCACCCTCGTGCAAGGACGCCTCTTTTACAGACAGGATTAGTTGTGCAGGAAAGGGCACCTTCCTGCACAAAAACAATCCTTAGAGGAACTTTCTTCTTTCCTCAGCAGAATGCAGCACATGTAGAAAGAGGAAATAACAACGAGAAATAGGCCGGAGGATTATCTATTGTTAGTAAACCTAGGATTGTGTGAAAACCATTGGTGGATGTATATATATGCGTGAGAACACCCACGCTCTACACTTGGAACGCCTTCCCAGGGCAGAGCAACACAACGCAGTGACTTGCACGGCAGTGAGTTACTCCACATCTCGATGGCCCTGTGTGGCAGAGTGAATCTTATGAAAGGGCTTGTGTTGCCGTGCATCGCTTGTGTCGCGTGACGCAATGGCAACGCAGTCCCATCATAAACCTGGCCCTCGGCGCCTCAGGAAAGCTCCTGCTGTGGATGTAACAAGAAATTACCTGTGAACAGGGAACAGAACATAGAACCACTGGGTTCAGCAGGTTCAGGAAAAAGATTTGGAAGGTTCTGAAGTGACAAAAATATATGGAGAAAAAAGGAGTTGTAAAAAATGGTGTAAAATAAAGGAAAGTGAACAGGAGAAGGAGAAACCAGAAAAGGTGAAATTGTGAGGGTATAAATTGATGAACAAGAAAGTGGATTGATGTCGAAGACGACATTTAAATCATTAAAAAATCGAGGTTTTAGAGGAAATTGAGATCAGAGAATACATTTGAAATGTAGAGAAAAACAGGCGGAGAAACCGAAAAAAAGGAAAAATTGGAGTCAGGGAAATTAGGGTGTAAGAATTAAGGATAGAGGGTGACTAGAGAATGAACTGGAGGGAGAGTTAGGACGAATTTGGGAAGGAGAATGAAAAGGAGAATTGAGAAAGGAAATTGTGAGGAGATTTAAAAAGAGTTTGTAAAGGAAATTGAGGGAGAATAGGAAACAAATTATGGACAGAGAATTCTTAAGAGAATTAGTATTGGGACTGGACAGAGAAGTGGAAGAGCAAAGAGGACTGGAATAATTAACAGTTGATTGAGAAAAAGTTTGGGAAGGGAATCCTAAATAAAGAGAACAATTGGAGAACAATTGTGAGTGATGTAAAAAACATGTGGAGGTTGGAAATGGTTGGAAATGGATGGATTGTAGGTGGATAATGAGGGTAAGAGTTTGATCGGCAGAAAATCTCCTCAAGGAAGCGTTATTGTAGGTTATTGTAGGTTACTTGATTCAGTGTTTATTAGGGCAGTTTGGGGTCCAGTGTTACATAATGTTGGATATGCTTCTCGACACACCAGTCAGTCCTTGGCACAGATTGGCGACAACTACTCGGACGAACTGGTAAGTTAGGTATGAGTAGCGGTGACCTACGAGCTAAACGTATCCCTGGAAACCTTTATAGCCACCTGTTAGACCTGGCACCTTGGCGTGGGTCTCCCTTCCACTTTTTGCTGCTGTGCCTCATGTGTTTTGCTGGTGTTAGCTGCTCAGGGCACTGTGCCACTGCCAATCAGTGCCACAGTGCAAGTGCTCCCTTTGAAAAGTGTATATGTGATTGGTTTCCCTGATTGGCTTATTTGGTTTACTGTCAGACCCCAGTGCCAGGAGTGCCAGGGCGTGTAATACAAATGCTGCTAGTGGGCCTGCAGCGCTGGTTGCGCCACCCACAGAAGCGGCCTTGTAAAATGTGTCTAGGGTCTGCCATTGCAGAACCTGCGTGCAGTCTGGTGCTGTCATGCTGGCTGTGCATGTGCACACACTAGCCTACTGGGAGTGTCACCTATGTCCCAAATGACCAGTCCAGACCTCAGAGTGCAGATTGAAACTTGTAGGGGCTGGCCGGCCAAAGGGGGATCCAATGGGATACTCAGGGGTACATATGTATCATGTATGTATGTATCTATGTATGTATCTATGCATGTATGTATGTATTATTGAGGTTTAGTTCTAGTCTGTAAGGTAGACTTGTCGCACTAAAGCAACTTTTTCAGTGCAAGCGCATTCGTATGACATTAAGGTGTCTTGTACACATTACGGTACAGCAGAACAATTGCATTAAACCTTCTTTTACATACTCAGGGATTGGAAACCTATTACATTAACGCACGCTTACGTGAGTGAGGTTTGCAGAAGGTTCTGTGGCTCTCTACAGAAGTACGCTTGAAAGTTGTCGTGAACTTATTTTTGCGCGGTGCTTTGAGGTGGAGAGATCACCCACTCCCCAGTTGGACGACCAAAATCACCCACTTTATACAAGAAATTGGTTTCCCCAGCACACGCTAATGTCAACATGTATTACATAAATAACAAATACCAACAATTGTTGTCCTTCTTTGTATTTTTTAGGTTTACTCTCATATTTTCTTGTTTAGTTCTTTTTTTAGCCTCTTTTTAGCCAACATGTGGTTCCTCACCCATGGCTGGTAGCCGCAACTTCCTCAGGGCTGTATCAACGGTATGGTTAGTGTTATCTTTTAACCTATTGTAATTCTGTCGTGGTTTCCTTAAATAGTTCCTTAACTTCATTAATTTTTCTCTGCCAATTGTGTCAGTGTTAATCCTTATTATTTTTTGTCATCAGTTTTACCACCTTCCGAGTGTTTGCTTGTGCATCCTTCCGTTGTCACAGCGAGTACACTTTGACCTAATACATTAACGCATGCTTTACACATTATGTGAGAGAAGACCTATTGCATTAAAGCGTCTTTTACACATCATATTTGAGCAGACCAATCCCAATACAGCATCTTTTACATGTAATGGGATTGCAGACCTTTCACTTTAAAAAGAACCTTTTATGCGCTATCTTAGTGCAGAGTGTTCATGTTAATGCATCATTTACACACCGCAGAGTGTGGACCCATCCCTTTAATGCATCTTTTACACACTAAGGAAGTACAGACCTATCACCTTAAAGCATCTTTTACACATTAAGGGAGTGCAGACCAATCACTTTAAAGCATCATTTACATACTAAAGAGTGCGGACCTATCACATTAAAAAATCTTCTACACACCATGGGAGAGCAGACCTATCACATTAAAGCATCTTTACACTCCGTGCGAGACATGCCTCTCACCTTAAAGCATCTTTACACTCCGTGGGAGAGCAGCCTGTCACATTAAAGCATCTTTACACTCCGTGGGAGAGCAGCCTGTCACATTAAAGCATCTTTACACTCCGTGGGAGAGCAGCCTGTCACATTAAAGCATCTTTACACTCTGCGGGAGAGCAGCCTGTCACATTAAAGCATCTTTACACTCCGTGGGAGAGCAGACCTATCACATTAAAGCATCTTTACACTCCGTGGGAGAGCAGCCTCCCACATTTTAAACATCTTTACACTCCAAGAGAGAGCAGACCTGTCACATTAAAGCATCTTTACACTCTGTGGGAGAGGAGGCCGGCACCATTAAAGCATCTTTACACTCCCTGGGAGAGCAGCGGGCCCCATTAAAGCATCTTTACACTCTGTGGGAGAGCAGCCTATCACATTAAAGCATCTTTAAACTCCGTTGGAGAGCAGCCTGTCACATTAAAGCATCTTTACACTCCGTGGGAGAGGAGGCCGGCACCATTAAAGCATCTTTACACTCCCTGGGAGAGCAGCGGGCCCCATTAAAGCATCTTTACACTCTGTGGGAGAGCAGCCTATCACATTAAAGCATCTTTAAACTCCGTTGGAGAGCAGCCTGTCACATTAAAGCATCTTTACACTCCGTGGGAGACGAGACCGACGCCATTAAAGCATCTTTACACTCCGTGGGAGAGCAGCCTGTCACAATAAAGCATCTTTACACTCCCTGGGAGAGCAGCCTGTCACAATAAAGCATCTTTACACTCCGTGGGAGAGCAGCCTGTCACATTAAAGCATCTTTACACTCCGCGGGACACGAGACCGACACCGTTAAAGCATCTTTACACTCCATGGGAGAGCAACCTCCCACATTAAAAGCATCTTTACACTCTGTGGGAGAGCAGCCTGTCACATTTTAAGCATCTTTCCGCTCCGTGGGAGAGCAACCTCCCACATTTTAAGCATCTTTACACTCCGTGGGAGAGCAACCTCCCACATTTTAAGCATCTTTCACTCCGTGGGAGAGCAGCCTCCCACATTTTAAGCATCTTTACACTCCAAGAGAGAGCAGACCTGTCACATTAAAGCATCTGTACACTCAGTGGGAGAGCAGCCTGTCACATTAAAGCATCTTTACACTCTGCGGGAGAGCAGCCTGTCACATTAAAGCATCTTTACACTCCCTGGGAGAGCAGCGGGCCCCATTAAAGCATCTTTACACTCTGTGGGAGAGCAGCCTATCACATTAAAGCATCTTTAAACTCCGTTGGAGAGCAGCCTGTCACATTAAAGCATCTTTACACTCTGTGGGAGAGGAGGCCGGCACCATTAAAGCATCTTTACACTCTGTGGGAGAGCAGCCTGTCACAATAAAGCATCTTTACACTCCGTGGGAGAGCAGCCTCCCACATTTTAAACATCTTTACACTCCAAGAGAGAGCAGACCTGTCACATTAAAGCATCTGTACACTCAGTGGGAGAGCAGCCTGTCACATTAAAGCATCTTTACACTCTGTGGGAGAGGAGGCCGGCACCATTAAAGCATCTTTACACTCCCTGGGAGAGCAGCGGGCCCCATTAAAGCATCTTTACACTCTGTGGGAGAGCAGCCTATCACATTAAAGCATCTTTAAACTCCGTTGGAGAGCAGCCTGTCACATTAAAGCATCTTTACACTCCGTGGGAGACGAGACCGACGCCATTAAAGCATCTTTACACTCCGTGGGAGAGCAGCCTGTCACAATAAAGCATCTTTACACTCCGTGGGAGAGCAGCCTGTCACATTAAAGCATCTTTACACTCCGCGGGACACGAGACCGACACCGTTAAAGCATCTTTACACTCCATGGGAGAGCAACCTCCCACATTAAAAGCATCTTTACACTCTGTGGGAGAGCAGCCTGTCACATTTTAAGCATCTTTCCGCTCCGTGGGAGAGCAACCTCCCACATTTTAAGCATCTTTACACTCCGTGGGAGAGCAACCTCCCACATTTTAAGCATCTTTCACTCCGTGGGAGAGCAGCCTCCCACATTTTAAGCATCTTTACACTCCAAGAGAGAGCAGACCTGTCACATTAAAGCATCTGTACACTCAGTGGGAGAGCAGCCTGTCACATTAAAGCATCTTTACACTCTGCGGGAGAGCAGCCTGTCACATTAAAGCATCTTTACACTCCCTGGGAGAGCAGCGGGCCCCATTAAAGCATCTTTACACTCTGTGGGAGAGCAGCCTATCACATTAAAGCATCTTTAAACTCCGTTGGAGAGCAGCCTGTCACATTAAAGCATCTTTACACTCCGTGGGAGACGAGACCGACGCCATTAAAGCATCTTTACACTCCGTGGGAGAGCAGCCTGTCACATTAAAGAATCTTTACACTCCGTGGGAGAGGAGGCCGGCACCAGTAAAACATCTTTACACTCCGCGGGTGAGCAGCCTGTCACAATAAAGCATCTTTACACTCTGTGGGAGAGCAGCCTGTCACATTAAAGCATCTTTACACTCCGCGGGACACGAGACCGACGCCATTAAAGCATCTTTACACTCCGTGGGAGACGAGGCCGACGCCATTAAAGCATCTTTACAGTCCGTGGGAGATGAGGCCGACGCCATTAAAGCATCTTTACAGTCCGTGGGAGACGAGGCCGATGCCATTAAAGCATCTTTACACTCTGTGGGAGAGCAGCCTGTCACATTTAAGCATCTTTACACTCTGTGGGAGAGGAGGCCGGCACCATTAAAGCATCTTTACACTCCGTGGGAGAGCAGCCTGTCACAATAAAGCATCTTTACACTCCGTGGGAGAGCAGCCTGTCACATTAAAGCATCTTTACACTCCGCGGGACACGAGACCGACACCGTTAGAGCATCTTTACACTCCATGGGAGAGCAACCTCCCACATTAAAAGCATCTTTACACTCTGTGGGAGAGCAGCCTGTCACATTTTAAGCATCTTTCCGCTCCGTGGGAGAGCAACCTCCCACATTTTAAGCATCTTTACACTCCGTGGGAGAGCAACCTCCCACATTTTAAGCATCTTTACACTCCATGGGAGAGCAACCTCCCACATTTTAAGCATTTTTACACTCCGTGGGAGAGCAGCCTCCCACATTTTAAGCATCTTTACACTCCAAGAGAGAGCAGACCTGTCACATTAAAGCATCTGTACACTCAGTGGGAGAGCAGCCTGTCACATTAAAGCATCTTTACACTCTGCGGGAGAGCAGCCTGTCACATTAAAGCATCTTTACACTCCCTGGGAGAGCAGCGGGCCCCATTAAAGCATCTTTACACTCTGTGGGCGAGCAGCCTATCACATTAAAGCATCTTTAAACTCCGTTGGAGAGCAGCCTGTCACATTAAAGCATCTTTACACTCCGTGGGAGACGAGACCGACGCCATTAAAGCATCTTTACACTCTGCGGGAGAGCAGCCTGTCACATTAAAGCATCTTTACACTCCCTGGGAGAGCAGCGGGCCCCATTAAAGCATCTTTACACTCCGTGGGAGAGCGGCCTGTCACATTAAAGCATCTTTACACTCCCTGGGAGAGCAGCGGGCCCCATTAAAGCATCTTTACACTCTGTGGGAGAGCAGCCTATCACATTAAAGCATTTTTAAACTCCGTGGGAGAGCAGCCTGTCACATTAAAGCATCTTTACAGTCCGTGGGAGACGAGGCCGACGCCATTAAAGCATCTTTACACTCCGTGGGAGAGCAGCCTGTCACAATAAAGCATCTTTACACTATGTGGGAGAGCAGCCTGTCACATTAAAGCATCTTTACACTCCGCGGGACACGAGACCGACGCCATTAAAGCATCTTTACACTCCGTGGGAGACGAGGCCGACGCCATTAAAGCATCTTTACAGTCCGTGGGAGACGAGGCCGACGCCATTAAAGCATCGACGAGGCCGATGCCATTAAAGCATCTTTACACTCTGTGGGAGAGCAGCCTGTCACATTAAAGCATCTTTACACTCCGCGGGACACGAGACCGACGCCACTAAAGCATCTTTACACTCCGCGGGACACGAGACCGACGCCACTAAAGCATCTTTACAGTCCGTGGGAGACGAGGCCGACGCCATTAAAGCATCTTTACACTCTGTGGGACAGCAGACCTATCACATTAAAGCATCTTTACACTCCGCAGGAGAGCAGCCTATCACATTAAAGCATCTTTACACTCCGCGGGAGAGCAGCCTGTCACATTAAAGCATCTTTACACTCCGCGGGAGAGGAGGCCGACGCCATTAAAGCATCTTTCTCACACCAGGTGGGATCCTGCCCCCCACACTTGCCGCCAGCAGGAAGGGCTCCATCACCAGTGGGCCGCTTACAGTAGCCCGGTGTGGGGGCCGTCCTGGCTCCTGGGGGGGGCTTACAGTAGCCCGGGTGGGGGCCGTCCTGACTCCTGGGGGGGGCTTACAGTAGCCCGAGGTGGGGGCTGCCCTGACTCCTGGAAGGGGCTGGGGGGGCTTACAGTAGCCTGGCTCCTGGGCGGTGTGGGGGGCTGAAGGGGGGCTGGTTTCCGTGGCTAATTGAGACATTCCCGTGCAGGCCTCCGAGCCCAGCAGCCTCTACTGTAATCCCCCCCCCCCCCCTCGGCATTCGCCGTGATTCACAAGCCTGTGCCTAAGACCCCGACGACAGAGCTGAATGTGGCTGTCATCGCCCCCTCTGCCCCAGCTGTTGAACCCGGGGGCAGGGGGGGGGGGCCTCACTGAATGATGGCTTCCTCCATCCAGTCTCTCAGCACCAGGCTGGGCAGAGCCCTCCCTGGGGAGGGGGCAGGACCGCCCCCCCCCCCACCCCCTGTACTCTGACAGCCGGGGGAACCCTGCAAGGGAGGGGGGGCAGATCCCTCCCTGGGAGGTGGCAGAACCGACCCCCCCTGCTTCTCTGACTGCAGCAGCAGGAATCCCAGCAAGCACAGGATGTAGAAGAATATACAATAAGCACGTGTGTTGCGCTCTTCACACCAAGCCGCCTCTAGGCGCTGGAAAAGGTGAAAACACTTCAGTGAATGGTTATCTCCGGACTGGCTCTGTGGGAGCCAGCACTGAGCGACCACCTCGGAGGCGCAAAGCAGGGACAGACAGATGGCACCGACACACAGCGAATGTAAGGGCGCAGCCTGTCACTGTGTCTGGGGCAGCACACATACATGTAGAGGGGCCTGCTCTGGTCGCTGAGTGACTGGACACAGAGTCTGGGTTCACAGGGCCTCATTTATGAGAAATGACGCATCGCTGCGTGAAAGCAGCGATGCGTCACTTCTCAGTGCGCACTCCTTGCAACATACCTGATGCGTCATATTTACAGTATGACGCATCATGTCGCAAGGAGTTACAGATACGTCAGTATTTCTGACGTATCTGTATGGCGCAAAAGTGACGCATTGCTGGAGTGTGTCACAAAAGTGATGCAACTCCAGCAATGTGGCCTTTCACATGGTGCAAGCCCCATGTGAAAGGGCCTGCGTCAGTCTTACGCCTGCTGTGAGGCAGGCGCAAGATTTTGACGCAAGGGCGTCCTAAAAAGTGACGCATCTACCTAGATGCGTCACTTTGTAAATATGGCGCAACAAGGTGCATCTTTTACGCCACTGGTGCGTCACAAAAAGTGACGCACCAGCGCCGTAAGTGACGCACGGCCTCATAAATGAGGCCCACAGGCTTTATTCCTGGCAGGGCCACTCAGCCCATTATCCTTCGAGGTCAATGTACTAAATACCTTTCAGTTATAACAACAAACCGCTGAGCCCGCGCCTCAAAGAAGCGTGTTACATGATGGTGGAGGCGGTGCAGTAATCACAGTTACAGACCCAACGTAAGACATTGGAGTATTACTTGGGGGGGGGGAGGGTGACTCCCCACTTCAAGGAAAAATCATAACCCTTCCGGGGTGAACCCTCAGAGTCACTACATTAACCTGAGGCCATCCCCAGGTGGCCAAGGCACACAACAGACAGGCTTAACTGGGTAATGGGAACAGTACTATGCCGCACTGACACAGTAATGAAGTCAGGAAGCAAAACAACAATAACCCCAAACAGAATTAGAAAAGTAGAGTTGAATTTACTAAACAAAATAACCCCAAAATAACCAAATGCCAATAAGGGGAACTGGAAATTTGATTTTTTAAGGTTTTGAGTGTAAGTAGCGCCATAAAGCACAAAGCACCACTGATGCTTGCGGTAAACCAGCATCTAGGCACAATTTGAGGCTGGCCGCGATAGATTGCAGGTCAGATACACCGACCAGGTGCA
This sequence comes from Lissotriton helveticus, assembly GCF_964261635.1. Classification (NCBI taxonomy): domain Eukaryota; kingdom Metazoa; phylum Chordata; class Amphibia; order Caudata; family Salamandridae; genus Lissotriton; species Lissotriton helveticus. The sequence goes on along the minus strand of NC_136069.1, from coordinate 7,145,627 downwards.
TCCCGGTCAAAGGCTGAACCTTCTGACTTAGGCTTTTAAGTCCCAATCCACCACAGTACACATCTAAAGACCCCTGGACCTCAGAGCAGGTACTTAGGGCCTCATTTATGAAACGTGACGCATCGCTGAAAACAGCGATGCGTCACTTTTCACTGCTCCCTCCTTGCGACACCAATGATGCGTCATATTTACAGTGTGACGCATCATGGCGTAAGGAGTTACAGATACGTCAGTATTTCTGACGTATCTGTATGGCGCAAAAATGACGCATTGCTGGAGTGTGTCACAAAAGTGACGCAACTTCAGCAATGTATCCTTTCACATGGGGCAAGCCCCACGTGAAAGGGCCTGCGTTAGTCTTACGCCTGCTGTGAGGCAGGCGTAAGAAATTGACGCATTTGTGTCCTAGAAGTGGCGCAGTGAAATCTCATAGATTTCACTGCGTCACTTCTACGACCCTTTCTTGCGTCAGAACGCCCCCCCCTGCATACATTATACCTGACGCAGGTAGAATGTGGCGCAGGGGTTTACAAAGTGACGCATCTAGGTAGACCCGTCACTTTGTAAATATGGTGCAACAAGGCACATTTTTTACGCTGCTGGTGCGTCACAAAAAGTGACGCACCGGCGGCGTAAAAGTGACACACGGCCTCATAAATGAGGCCCCCAGAGTCTCCGAGGGTCGCAGGCAGAGGCCAACAGCAGAGGCCAGTCCAGGTCCAGTTGCCACTGGTCAGCAGGGCAGTTGCAGGAAAGTCCTCTTGTATCTTGCTGAATCCCTGTACCTTGGACAGGAGGTCAGCTGTATGACCCCCGGAGTCCACTTCTTTTCCCTGGGTTAGGATGTATAAGAGGAACCAGGTCCAGTCCTTCAGGGCTCCTCTCCGGTCACAGGCAGCTGGTAAAGCCCTCTTCTGATCCCTTCTGAAGTGGGTGCCTAGAAAGTCCACATTTATGCCTCGCAGGAGCAAGTGAGCGGGAATGTCTCCTGGCCACGGCCTAAGCAACAATGTAAACATCTCCAGTTCCAACTCAGCACACGTTGAACACTCTCAACACAGTGAAAAACTTCACACACAAAACATGACTTGGGCTCTAAGGGGTGAGGAGACTGTACTTTGGTAATCTTAGTGTCCTTCCACATCTAACACTAAAGTCTAGTTTGAAGCAGCCATGTTGCCCTCAGTAAGCTCTGCGACAGAAATCTGATAGGACAAAGGCAGGGTTTGTCAGCAACCAGACAATGAACATTCAAGAAATCATTGCATCCTGGCCCCTTCCTTACAAATGAGTCCCAAGTGTTATAGGTAAAACCCAGAGACAGAGGTTTGGTAGGACAAAGCAGGGTCCTTCAGCGATCAGACATTGAGCATATACGCAAGAATTGTCTTTGAATTTTGTTACCTTTGTTTCAAGTGGGTGCCAAGTGTTATAGATAAAACTCAGCAGACCTGTCAAGCAGCATATGACAAGCCAGCAGGATCTTACACTGTAGCGTCAAAGAGGTCCCACTCTGCCTATAATGACCAAGATGGCCGACAGTAAAGGAGCTGTAGCCGGGAGCTGCCAGCAAGGACCGTCGTCTTGGCAAAAATCCTTGCAATTTTTCCCCCATCGAACCATCCATACCCTGGGGTTTGAAGGCAATTTTTCAGCGACCCTCAGGAGTAATACTTTTACAGCAAAAATCAACCGCCTATGGAAACCAGAGGAACATGGCTGATTGCTCGGTTGAGCTGCGTAATACAGCTGAGAGGACACAAGCTTGCGTACTCCCTCCAGGTGTCAACCGTCGGCCTTCACCTACCTTCCGGACACTCCCCTACTACTCTGCACCCCGTTGCAATCAACTTCTCTCTGGCAATCACAAACGGATTACCTTGTGACGACGGCCCTGCTTGATTCCTGTCGCGGCTTCCCTGACCCCCTGAGATGCTCTTCCTGATCGGAGCGGAAGGAGAGCATGGATTCTCTGTCTGCTGCCCATCTCTCCCAGTGGCTGCCCCTCTTGGGATCCAAGAGTCTGCACTGCCTTATTCCACTGGTGAGGTGCTCGGGGTCTGAGGGGTCTCCACTTCACAATCAGAATTGGCTGCGGTTCATACGGATGGAGTCCTCCATCCCAGCCTGTGGGTGGTCCTCGGCGGTCACTGTCCGCAACCTGTCCTGTCCATTGAACATGGTATCGGCAATCTGGTTTTCTGCATTGTGATGGACTGGCGAGTTTCTCTCCCGTTTCCCCATCACCTCCCGTCCAAAGCCTGTTCAGTGTTGATGGCGGGTGTTGAGGCTCACATACGCTGACCTCTCGGCTGTCTACTAGTCTTGGCTGTTTGAGTGAAGACATTCCCGCTACGCTGTGGTGCTGCGATCCTAACCCAGATGCGGACTTAACTCCTTTCTAGAATTGGACCTGTTTTTTTTCCGGCCCGGGGGTGATGAACTGGCCCTGGGTTTTACACTTGTTGGAGCCGGTCTGCGGGATTTGTATTTTTACCTAACCGATCTCCTACTCCCCTTTACCCTATGTATCGTTTATTTGGAGTATGTCCATTTCTCCGCGGCACCTCCGAATTTATTGTACATTGATGTCTGTTCTTACTTATTTGTATCTTATGCAACTTCCTCGCTCTCGTCTATGTAAAGCGCTCTGATACCTCTCGGTCTAGCCAGCGCTATATAAAACTCCAAAAATAAATAAATAAATAAAAATAAAAGTGAAAGGAGTGATCACTGCCCATTCAGAATAGCCTATTGGGTAGTTCCTTGGAGGATTTTTCATTTGTTTTTCACACCTATTTAAATGCTAAATACAGGCTGGGGAAAGTTGGAGAGCAAACGCAAATTAGCCTCCATTCATTCAGGCAGAGAAATGGTAACTTTCTAAAAGTTACTTAGTTACTTTTCCTTAAATATTTTTAAAAACCTGAATTCACTATTGAATTGAATTTTTGTTAACTTTTAAAAATTGTTGTTTAATACATTTCTAGCCCCAATCCCAAGATACAGTATTAGAATTCTAATCTGTTCTCTGGTTTTCCCTTTGAGCGAGCCATCCTTCCCACAGTGAAAATAGCTTTTAGGTGCTTGTCACTATAAAGACACATTAACTTTACATTTCTACATGTCCTGCTTTTAAATACCATGCACCCTGCCCTGCAGGCTACAATGCCTACATAAAGGTGATTTATGAAAATTTAAAAGGGTGGTTTTGACCTGTTGAAAGGGTTTCTTTTGCCAGGCTGAAGTAAATTTTCTACACTGCTACAGTTGTGCTGCACTGGTACGCCTGAAACCACGTTTGCATTGCTACTGTAAAGGATGGCACGATCGGTACTGCAGTCCACAAGTAGATGAAACCCCTAGGTCCTGGGTACATCTTGTACCATATACTAGGGACTGACGGGCTCATGCATCAAAGGATTTTGCGATCGCAAACGGTGCGAATCGCAAAAATCGGCCGTTTGCGATAGCAAAATCCTCTTTTGGAATGCATGACGGGTCAAGGCCCTCGCAATTTAAGAATTCGCAAATATTTGCGAATTCTCAAATTGCGATTCCTTAAATGCAATGCATGGCACTTTAAAAAATTGCGATTTCGCAATTAGGGGGAGCAAATTACCATGAGGTTGAACCTCATGGTAATTTGTGAAAACTTTGAAAATTTCACTTTTGTGCATTTTTCAAAGTTTCATGTTCTGCACACACATGCCGTTAGGGCATGTGTGTGCACAACATATGTGCACAGATTGATTTCAGGGGTGCAATAGGGTGTCCTTTGGACACCCCTGCACCTTTGAAATCGCATTCTCAATTTGCAATTCTCAAATTGCGAATCTCAAATTGAGAATGTCTTCCCATTCATTCCTATGGGCCTCCAGGCCCATAGGAATGAATGGGGAGGTATTCCTTAATTGAGACTCGCAATTTGCAAGTCGCAATTAAGGAATATTAAGAAATCGCAATTTATTTAGCGATTTCTTGATGCATTGCATTTTGCAATTCCTTAATTGCGATTCCTTATTTTTCGCAATTAAGTAATCGCAAAATGCAATATTGATGCATGTGCCTGTGAGTGGTTGGTTAAATATACCAACTAGGAACAGGCCAATTCAACCACGTTTAAAGGGAGGGCACAAGCACTCTTCTTCTGGTCAGCAGGGGTAAAGTGCACAGAGTTCCAAAGCCAGCAAAACTACAGGGTCCAGCAAAAGACAAAAAATCCAGAGTGACCATGCAAGAAAGGTGAATGTCTCACACCCAGACTTTTGCCCATTAGGCCTCGCCATACTATACACCAGAGATGAATACCTCCCTTACCCCGGGGTCTCCAGTATAGGCGGGTTTCTCTTTTTCAGGGCCTATCTGTGCGGTTGAGGTCTATGCCCCCTTTTCCACAGCTCTCTTTCAAACCAGGGGTTCTGGCTTCCCATAATTAGTCTCCTTTACAGCAAGGCTTGGACCTGCCAAATGAGGCCTTACTCTACAAAAGAGATAAAATATCTCAAATACAAAATATCTTAAGGGATTTATATTCCGGCCAACAGTATATCCATCATCGTCGTGACAGAGTAACCCGTCCGCCGATATCTAAAGCAGCCCCTTCGTGTGCCAGAGGTAAGTGTGACCCCTTTCAGTAGCCACACTGCCCCCTACTCTATGCAGTGCCTAGCAGTAGGTCCCTTTGGAAGGAGCCCCAAGAAAACAAAAGCCCGAAGGCAAAAACCTCCTTGTTGGAGGCGAGGCTCCGGGGCTGGCTGGAGGGACTTGACTCGAGGATTGCAGTCACTGAATGAAGAAGGTAACTCAAATGGAATCCAAAGTAGGCGTCAGGAATTGCTGAATAGAAGCAAAGGAGTTAAGAAGGAACCTTGAGGGAAGAAGGTTGTAGAACCGGAGACAGAGTGATGAAAGCACTGGGAGATACCCCAAAAAAGTGGTCAGGAGCGAGGGAACTTGACAACGTACTGGTCAAAGCTTTGGGACACAAAGAGTAGAAGGATATTTCTCCTTTTATAGGCTAGAAACAGGAAGTGCCCTCCATCTTGGATTGGGAATGTTCCCTGGAAGTGTTGAGAAATGGTAGCCATTTTTGATTGGGATGAATATACCTTCCGAGTGGGCCCCACTGAGGAACTGTAGGAAGGAGGAACTCCCTACGGCTGGAGACGCTGCACACGTTGAAGGAAGTTACACGAATCGGGCCACCCGGGTCGCTCGCGACCAACTCTCTGCCTTCCAAGAAATGAAGAGTCGAGAAAACAGTAGAGAAAAAAAAACCAAGTAATTTATTAGTAATAGACTGTAGCGGAGCCCGGTCTGACCAGCCTCATGAGATAGATGCAGAGGAACTGCATTTAGAACACCTTGTAAGACATAATATGTATAATGTCTATATATATATATGCATCTTCCAACACACCAAAATCCCGCCCAGACTGGAATTTTGCAGCTCGGACACTGGTGAACAAAGGAGGTACAGAAGGATGAGCTGTCACCTGCAGAATGGGTACATATTATCAGACTCAAGGCTGTCTTGTTCGAGCTCAGCGCTCTCTAGTGTGGTAGCACGGCTACGAGTGAGGAAAGACACGCAAGCACAGAGTAAGCTATTCGTTGGTATGTTAGAATCCAACTTTGAATAAAATAATGAGAAGTAACTCGAAGCAGCTTTTTCTGGGCATTCAGTCTATGAGATAGAAGCTTATTTCGATCACAGTACAAAATGGCGGCGAAGAGAGAACATGGTGCTGCAAATGCTAACTTAACTCGCATAATGCTAGAAGGTGGCAGCTAGATGCATTTGCAGTCCAGGGGACCCACAGGGGGAGAAGTGCCACAGAGGTTGAATATCCCGGCTGGCTGGCCACTGAAAGGTGACTCTTATGGGAGAAGGCGGTGGCCCGCTATCACAAACATGGAGCTCGCGGCACTCGGTCTGTGGAAGAGGCGGTGCGTCCTTCCTTCCAAGGTATGACCAATAGACAATGGCGAGCAGGAGCGCGGTCGCTGCCGCAGTGCCACATGGTCGAGAGTATCAAGCCACGAGGAGGACTCTAGGACCCCGCAGGTTATGGCTACCACTTCCTGCCCCAGGAGCTGGACAGGAAATGCGTTGAGGAGAAGGGCAGTCCAGTGGTGGAGAGATGAATGGATGAAGCACGCGCCCAGAGGTTGAGGAGAAAGAGAAGGCAGCATTCTACTAGTTTAGGGTACCCTCCTGGATCTGAGGTCACCTGCCCATGCTACTATCAACACAAAATATTTCTAAAACAAGCAACAAATTGTTGTACCACAGTTGGCGGTGCGCAAGACAGACTGGTAGAGCAGAGGCCTAACGGCTAGGGCTGTCGACCTCAGAACTGGGTTCGAGGCTTGGCAGGGAGGATGTATGTCAGTACAACGCGATCATTTTGATCGCGGTACTTGACAACGCAGTTTTCACAACGCAAGTCGTTACAACGACTTGCATTGTAGGGCGCTGGATTGTGGAATAATTTAATTTTCTATTCCATTCCAGCCCACGTAACAGTAGGGAAGGTGTTGGAATAGAAAATCAAACTATTCCTTAAGCAAGAGCGCCATCCAGCACAAGTCGTAGTAATGACTTGCGTTGTAATGGCAGCGTCGTAAAGGACACGCGGTGTAAACACCACGTTGTAAAGGATGTTTACCGGCAGGGATGCTCAACATCCTGTGATTCTGGGCAAATCCCTTAATCTCCCCGTGCCTAACAAAACTGAATCTGTGTAATACAACTGGTGCTCATGTACAGCGCTCTGATACCGTCGGATCGAGTTCGCGCCATATAAAACTCCACAAAAAAAACAAAAAACAAGAGGACCCCCGAAAGCGAATCTGTGCAAGAAGCCGGCCTGTGTAATGTCCGTGCAATGAGTGACAGGGGGCGCTGTAGCAGGAGTGACCATGGCCAGCAGTAGGGGATAACTTGTGATGTAGAGGGTATGGATCAGTGTAAGACCGCCCTGCTCTCAGCTTTTTTGGCACCCACGGGGGCATATCAACAAGGCCCCGTGATAACATTATCGCAGCTTTAGCATCCGCTTTCGGGTGAAAAGCGGCGATAATTTTATTGCCCTATCAGCAAAGACATGCTGTCGCGTGTTTTCATTTTTCTTCGCCCGTTTCCTCAACGCCCAGTTTTGCATGGCTAATGAGATGCAAAGTGTGCGTAACACACAGAAACTACCAGGGAAATGTCGCTAAGCAAAATTTCTCCTATTATCAATGTGCACACTAACGTGCACAGCGATGAGAAACCTAGCGCTAACCGCGGTTATCGCTACTTTTCTTACGCCTGCTTTTAATCTGACTTAGCCATTATATCCAATGGAAGGCGATAATCGCACATTTAGCAGCTATCGCTTGGATTTTCATCGCTTTGGAGATATGCGTCGCTGTTGGCGCGCTATCGCAGCGATAAAATCCACCGAAGTCGCCGGCTGTTGCTGATATGCCCTCAAGTCCTTTAATGTCCCTCTACCTTTGGGGTGCTAGCGCTTGGAAGCGAGCGCTGCTCCCTGTGAACGGAGGGCAAACAGCTGATCCCGGACTCCCAGCAGGTGCAGGGGGGTGCCATGGCGGCCAGTGGGGGCATGCGAGACCCTGTCACGGGCACCGACCGCCTCCCACCTCCCGTGGGAACACTCGGGGCTCAATGTTTAGGCTAAAACCTGAGCCGGGGAGGGTTTAGGGGCCCACCGTCCCTTAAGTGGAGATTATTGGATCTGTCATCGCCTCGGCTCCACCCCCCCCAAGGGAGATGCAACTGTTAGCTCAGAAACCGATGCCCCGAGACCCACCGGGTGGGACCGGCCCACGGGGCATTAACTGTGACGGGGTGCCCCGGTGTCCCACAGAACGCGGGGTTTAATGATATATAACTACTACTGGTTCTGTAGGGGAATGCACGATTTCTTTACGACTAGGTTAGTTATACGCTGATTAACTCGGACACCCCAACTGATGGTGTGACGGATAGAACACTAACAGGCATATGCATCAAAGTAAATTACGGTCGCAAACGGGCAGATTCTCAGAATCTGCCCCTTTGAGAACGGTATTTTTGAATTTGGGATGCATCATCCCAAATGCAAAAATCGCAATTTAAGGAATCTCTAAATTGAGATTCCTTAAATGCAATGCATGAAAGTAAAAAAAATAGCGAATTCGCTAATAGGAGTAGCAAATTACCATGAAGTTGAACTAATTAAGGAATGTTTAGGAATCGCTATTTTAATAGCAATTCCTACATGCATAGGCTTTTGCTATTCCTAAATAGCGATTCCTTAAAAATCGCTATTTAGGAATAGCAAAAGGCTACCTTGATGCATCTGCCAGTATATAAATTAATAACAAACACTGACGCAAAATATGGGCTTTCTCGATATATTATCATGCACATATTGAATGCAAACACACGTGTTACATATCACAGACACAGGACTGTAATCAAACGTATAAAATGTAAATAAATGCCCTACAAAAAATGCGATCACATACAAAGTGATGCGCGATATTAAACAATAGACAGTATACAAAGACACAAAACCAATCACTTCGGTGTCCATCAGACCCCATTACTGTTCTCAAACATATCTTCAATTCTTGGCCGCCGATGTGTGCGGTATCGGCACGGACACCTGTTCTATTCGTCGACGTTTCGACCCTCGCAACAGTGTGTGTGCGTGAAACATCCGACGGGCCTTCATCAGGGCTAGGGAGGATGATACAGCCCGGTCATATTAGAAACATGCTGGTGCTTGATGTGGAGGCACGCCCCCCCACACGCTCTCTCCCCCCACACACACACTCTCCCCCCCCCCACTCACCGTAGTGAAGAGGTGTGCAAGGGATCAAACGTACCCGCAGTCAGTGAGGGGCCTTAAAAGGAACCTCTGAGATAGAAATCATACAACTTCCGATGTCAAGAATGGCTTATAATTCAGATCTGCAAGGCGCTATGATTTATGGCGCTATGGTTTAAGGCACTCTGTTTTAAGGAGGTATGTTTTATGGCGCTATGGTTTAAGGCACTCTGTTTTAAGGAGCTATGTTTTATGGCGCTATGATTTATGGCGCTATGGTTTATGGCGCTATGGTTTATGGCGCTATGGTTTAAGGCACTCTGTTTTAAGGAGCTATGATTTATGATGCTATGATTTATGGCGCTGTGATTTATGGCGCTATGGTTTAAGGCACTCTGTTTTAAGGAGCTATGCTTTATGATGCTATGATTTATGGCGCTGTGATTTATGGCGCTATGGTTTAACGCACTATAATTTATGGCGCTGTGATTTATGGCGCTATAGTTTAACATGCTATGATTTATGGCGCTGTGATTTATGGCACTATGGTTTAACGCACTATAATTTATGGTGCTGTGATTTATGGCGCTATAGTTTAACGTGCTATGATTTATGGCAAAGTGATTTATGGTGCTATTGTTTAACGCGCTATGATTTATGGTGCTATGATTTATGGCGCTGTGATTTATGGCACTATGGTTTAACGCACTATAATTTATGGCGCTGTGATTTATAGCGCTATAGTTTAACGTGCTATGATTTATGGCGCTGTGATTTATGGCGCTATGGTTTAACGTGCTATGATTTATGGCGCTGTGATTTATGGCGCTATGGTTTAACGTGCTATGATTTATGGCGCTATGGTTTAATGCGCTATGATTTATGGCGCTGTGATTTATGGCGCTATGGTTTAATGCGCTATGATTTATGGCGCTGTGATTTATGGTGCTATGGTTTAACGCGCTATGATTTATGGCGCTGTGATTTATGGCGCTATGGTTTAACGCACTATAGTTTATGGTGCTGTGATTTATGGCGCTATGGTTTAACGCGCTATGATTTATGGCGCTGTGATTTATGGCACTATGGTTTAACGCACTATAATTTGTGGTGCTGTGATTTATGGCGCTATGGTTTAAGGTGCTATGTTTTATGGCGCTGTGATTTATGGCGCTATAGTTTAACGCGCTATGATTTATGGCGCTATGGTTTAAGGTGGTATGTTTTATGGCGCTGTGATTTATGGCACTATGGTTTAACGCACTATAATTTATGGCGCTGTGATTTATGGCGCTATGGTTTAACACGCTATGATTTATGGCGCTGTGATTTATGGCGCTATGGTTTTAACGCGCTATGATTTATGGCGCTGTGATTTATGGCGCTATGGTTTAACGTGCTATGATTTATGGCGCTGTGATTTATGGCGCTATGGTTTAACGCGCTACGATTTATGGCGCTACGGTTTAATGCGCTATGATTTATGGCGCTGTGATTTATGGCGCTATGGTTTAATGCGCTATGATTTATGGCGCTGTGATTTATGGCGCTACGGTTTAATGCGCTATGATTTATGGTGCTGTGATTTATGGCACTATGGTTTAACGCACTATAATTTGTGGCGCTGTGATTTATGGCGCTATGGTTTAAGGTGCTATGTTTTATGGCGCTGTGATTTATGGCGCTATAGTTTAACGCGCTATGATTTATGGCGCTATGGTTTAAGGTGGTATGTTTTATGGCGCTGTGATTTATGGCACTATGGTTTAACGCACTATAATTTATGGCGCTGTGATTTATGGCGCTATGGTTTAACGCGCTATGATTTATGGCGCTGTGATTTATGGCGCTATGGTTTAACGTGCTATGATTTATGGTGCTGTGATTTATGGCGCTATGGTTTAACGCGCTATGATTTATGGCGCTGTGATTTATGGCGCTATGGTTTAATGCGCTATGATTTATGGCGCTATGGTTTAATGCGCTATGATTTATGGCGCTGTGATTTATGGCGCTATGGTTTAATGCGCTATGATTTATGGCGCTGTGATTTATGGCGCTATGGTTTAACGCGCTATGATTTATGGCGCTATGGTTTAACGTGCTATGATTTATGGCGCTGTGATTTATGGCGCTATGGTTTAACGCGCTATGATATATGGCGCTGTGATTTATGGCGCTATGGTTTAACGTGCTATAATTTATGGTGCTGTGATTTATGGTGCTATAGTTTAACACGCTATGATTTATGGCGCTGTGATTTATGGCACTATGGTTTAACGCACTATAATTTGTGGCGCTGTGATTTATGGCGCTATGGTTTAAGGTGCTATGTTTTATGGCGCTGTGATTTATGGCGCTATAGTTTAACGCGCTATGATTTATGGCGCTATGGTTTAAGGTGGTATGTTTTATGGCGCTGTGATTTATGGCACTATGGTTTAACGCACTATAATTTATGGCGCTGTGATTTATGGCGCTATGGTTTAACGCGCTATGATTTATGGCGCTGTGATTTATGGCGCTATGGTTTAACGTGCTATGATTTATGGTGCTGTGATTTATGGCGCTATGGTTTAACGCGCTATGATTTATGGCGCTGTGATTTATGGCGCTATGGTTTAATGCGCTATGATTTATGGCGCTGTGATTTATGGCGCTATGGTTTAATGCGCTATGATTTATGGCGCTGTGATTTATGGCGCTATGGTTTAACGCGCTATGATTTATGGCGCTATGGTTTAAGGTGGTATGTTTTATGGCGCTGTGATTTATGGCACTATGGTTTAACGCACTATAATTTGTGGCGCTGTGATTTATGGCGCTATGGTTTAACGCGCTATGATTTATGGCACTGTGATTTATGGCGCTATGGTTTAACGCGCTATGATTTATGGTGCTGTGATTTATGGCGCTATGGTTTAACGTGCTATGATTTATGGCGCTGTGATTTATGGCGCTATGGTTTAACGCACTATGATTTATGGCGCTATGGTTTAACGCGCTATGATTTATGGCGCTGTGATTTATGGCGCTATGGTTTAATGCGCTATGATTTATGGCGCTATGATTTATGGCGCTATGGTTTAACGCGCTATGATTTATGGCGCTGTGATTTATGGCGCTATGGTTTAACGCGCTATGATTTATGGCGCTACGGTTTAATGCGCTATGATTTATGGCGCTGTGATTTATGGCGCTATGGTTTAACGCGCTATGATTTATGGCGCTGTGATTTATGGCGCTATGGTTTAACGTGCTATGATTTATGGAGCTGTGATTTATGGCGCTATGGTTTAACGCGCTATGATTTATGGCGCTACGGTTTAATGCGCTATGATTTATGGCGCTGTGATTTATGGCGCTATGGTTTAACGCGCTATGATTTATGGTGCTGTGATTTACGGCCCCTAAAGTGGTGAAACCTCCCGGATCCCGACAGGATCCTCAAATAAGAGCCGCAGACACGGAGGGGCATATTATCAAAAACGGCGTTAAAATTATCGCCGCTTTGGCGGCAGGAAACTGTGGCTAAAAGCTGCAATAATGGGCTTGATAATACGCCCTTGTGAATTCCAACAAAAGCCCATGTTCTGGTGTGAAGGACATCTGACCTGGGCTTCTATGGGAATTCTCAACGGCGTCTTATCAAGCCCCTTATCGCCGCTTTAGAGGCAGTTTCCTGCCACTAAAGCGGTGATAATTTTAACGCCGTTCTTGATAATATGCCCTTGTGAATTCTAATAGAAGCCCAGGTTCTGGTGTGAAGGACATCAAACCTGGGCTTCGATTGGAATTCTCCAGGGCGTATTATCAACCCCCTTATCGGCAGTTTCCTGTCGCTAAAGCGGTGATAATGTTAACGCCGTTCTTGATAACATGCCCCGGAGTGAGTAAATCTGTTCGCGTCCGCGGTGGCCAGGACCCGCGTGTAGAGACTACGGGGCAAGTTGGCGATGCCAGAGGGGCTGGGGCAGGTGACTGGGCGGGCGGGACTCGGGCTGTTTCTGGGCCTCTTTTATGGTGGGGGTGGACTTTTACTGTGGATTTCACAGATATCCTTACCACAAACACTGCCTGTATGTGCACACCGCGCCCCTTTCCTTTATACCTCGAGCCTTTCCATCTTCTGAACTGCCCTGAACTGCCCCGCTGGGCAGATGTGGCCTCCTCTGATCCGCTTTCCTCATTCACCCGCTCTTATTTTGGGGTCTGTCGCAGTCGGGCCCTGACAACCTCCAAGGGGCCCATTCTATTCCACCCGAGAGAGATCAGCGGGGTGCTTGCAAGGGTCTTCCAGGTTCCGGGGGTCCCCACTGAGGGGGGTGCCAAACCATCTCTTACCATGGCAAGTTCATTGGAGAAGGAGGGGCTATTTCCGGGCAGTGACAGATAATGACGGGTTGCAGTGTTCGCCCCACAGCCCCAGGAGACCCCAGAGCCGCTGGCACACGTGCAGCGCGGCGGCCTGCCCACGATCACACGGGGTGTCAGCAGGGATCTGTGATCTGAACATAGGACTTGACACTCCTTCAGGAGCGCCCCGGATGCCATGACCTGTGGCTGATGGCATGAGCTTCATAGCGCTGCAAGGGCCGCACTGTGAAAGAAGCACTAGGCCGTGCTGCAGAGAAGGGGTGCAGAGCTGGGGGCGCACGGGGCAGTGCCCGCATTGGTATCACAGGGGGGGTCCCGCTGGAATGAGGGGAGAGAACAAGAACAAATGACGGTGGTTTTTCCGAGGGAGGCAGTTATGCTTGAGACCCTGACCGGAAGTACAGAACCAGGGCCCTGGGCCCCGAGCAGTGGTGCAGCTCGGCATAGGAGGGGTTAAGCTGCATGACGTCATGTCAGTGAGATCATCCTACCAGGCAGTCCTCCGCGCATCACAGGAAGTCCCGCTCCGCGTCCCTCCATGTGCGCTGCTTGAAGAAGGCGCACAGAGGGGTGTGAGGGGGACACGTCTGATGCGCGTCAGGGGTGTGTGGGACCCGTCTCCTCTCACCACACAATGGACCTCGATATGAGGAGACGCTGTAGGAGTCCACGAACGAAGGGTCTGGGCTGGATCAGGAAGCACTTCACTCCTCGGCACTCACCGTGAGCCGGGTAGGGTCGAGGGGACAGCATCTTTGGGGTGCGGGTGGATGCAAACCTTTCCCCGCCATTGTCCAGTGGATACACAAGATGTCTGCTCGACAAACATCCCATGATGTCAACAATACACAAGAGACCCACAAAAGTGTGGCGTGTTGTCAAGCACACTGGAGACCGTAGTGGTAGAATGATAGCCGGGGTGGCTGGGGGTGGAGAGAGATTGACTGGAGTTCACCCCGGGCCGAAGCAATGCTGGAGGCGAGAGGATCACATCTGCGGTGTGTGGTTTGTGAGAGGTGTCCACACTCCCTGTAAGCGAGGACCCTTAGCGTGGCTTTGCCAAGTCATGCCAGCCCCACTCTTCATGGTCAACTGTTGGATTAAACTTTAGGTGTGACTCGGCACTTGGACTCACGACTCTTCGTGGTCACCTGTCGCATTAACCTCAAACTATGACTCAGCACTTGGACTCACGACTCTTCATGGTCACCAGCTGCATTACCCTCAATGCATGACTCAGCACTTGGACTCACGACTCTTCATGGTCACTAGCTGCATTGCTCTCAATGCATGACTCAGCACTTGGACTCACGACTCTTCATGGTCACTAGCTGCATTGCTCTCAATGCATGACTCAGCACTTGGACTCACGACTCTTCATGGTCACTAGCTGCATTGCTCTCAATGCATGACTCAGCACTTGGACTCACGACTCTTCATGGTCACTAGCTGCATTGCTCTCAATGCATGACTCAGCACTTGGACTCACGACTCTTCATGGTCACTAGCTGCATTACCCTCAATGCAGGACTCAGCACTTGGACTCACGACTCTTCATGGTCACTAGCTGCATTGCTCTCAATGCATGACTCAGCACTTGGACTCACAACTCTTCATGGTCACTTGCTGTATTAACCATGAAGCATGACTCGGCATTTGGACTCACTACTGTTCATGATCACTTGCTGCATTTGGAATCAAACAAGGACTCCCTTGCAATGGTCTACCTCCAAGCGGCCATAAATTCCCTTGTGCTAAAAGATCTTTGGGACTCGAGTTCACTCAAAACTGCTTCAAGCGTCTTGTCAATAAATCTGCGAAAACAATTTCCTTGGAAGAGGACAAAACATAACTAACCAAGAAGTCTCATGGGTGTTTGTGATTCAAGGCTATATCAGCGCCTCACCACAGCCATACCTTAGCACCGGCTTTTCAAGGTAGGCGAAGGAAGACTTTTTGCGGCTGAGGATGGGGGTAATACCATCCCAACCACATTTTGTCCCCTGGATGCGCCTGGACTGCAACCCCAAGTGTAGGCTTTGCAAAAATGCTAAGGACGATGTTCTGCACCTGCTGTGTAGTTGTAAAGCTCTAGATAGTATCCGAAAGAGCCTACTAACACAGCTTTGGAATCAGAGACGTGTGCGAACTCGCAGACAAGCTCTGTTGATGAGCTTTAAGGGAGAAGACATCCAACAAGCATGTAGGCTAGTGCGCTTTATGAAATTAGTAAACACGGCCTTAAACCCAGCGGTTAGTAATTGAATTTGTCTTATTGTGAATGGCTTCTGCTCTTCAAGACTATTCCCTGTGATAATCAAAGTCATAATTGATCGTGAAAGATCTTTTTCTCTAATGCATAGTACTGTACTACCCGCATGCTTTTTCTTTCAACTTTTTACCTTTTCTAAATGTTTTTTTTTAATTGCTTTTTTTAAAGGCTTTATTCATGTACTCTTCTCTTTTCTGTTTTTATTGCCCAATTGCAAAGATTTTAATTAATCATGCAATAAAGATTATTATTATTATTTCTTGCTGCATTTACCTCGATGCATGACTAGCCACTTGGACTCACAACTCTTCATCATCACTTGCCATTTTAATCATGAAGCATGACTCGGCATTTGGACTCCCAACTGTTCATGATCACGTGCTGCATTCACCTCGAAGCATGACTAGCCACTTGAAGTCACAACTCCTCGTGGTCATTTGCCGCATTACCCATGAAGCATGACTCAGCACTTGAACTCACAACTCTTCATGGTCACTTGTCACATTAACCTCAAAGCATGACTATCCACATTGACTCACTGCTCTTTATCATCACTGGCCACATTAACCTCGAAGTGTGATTTGGCACTTTAACGCACACCTCTTCATGATCACTTGTCCATTATTCTCGAAGCATGACTCAGCAATTGATCTCATAACTGTTCATGATCACTCGCCGCATTAACCTCGAAGCTGACTCATCACTTGGTCTCATAATTGTTCGTGATTACTTGCCGCATTCATCTCGAAGCGTGACTTAGCACTTGGTCTCATAACTGTTCATGATCACCACCGCATTAACCTCGAAGCTGACTCAGCACTTGGTCTCATAACTGTTCGTGATCACTCACCGCATTAATCTAGAAGCCTGACTCAGCACTTGGTCTCATAATTGTTCATGATCACTCGCTTCATTAACCTCGAAGCATGACTCAGCACTTGGTCTCATAACTGTTCGTGCTCACTTACCGCATTAATCTTGAAGCGTGACTATCCACATGGACTCACTGCTCTTTATCATCACTGGCCACATTAACCTCGAAGTGTGATTTGGCACTTTAACTCACACCTCTTCATGATCACTTGTCAATTATTCTCGAAGCATGACTCAGCATTTGGACTCCTTACTCTTCATGGTTACTTGCCGCATTACCCTCGAAACATGACTCAGCACTTGGAGTAACAACTCTTCATGGCCACATGGTGCATTAACCTCGAAAAGTGACTCGGCACTTGGATTCATTACTCTCCATGGTCACTTGCTGCATTAATCTCAAAGCATGCCTAAGCACTGAAGCGAAATAGCGCCCGCAATGGCAGCGAAAACGCAATTGCGGGTGCAAAACATGGAATCGGCATTCATGTACGAAATAGCGAAATCGCTAAAAAATAATAGCGAGCGGAATAGCGATTACGCTGTAAAAGTCGCAGACTCCGGGAAGTCGAGCATTAGCGAAAATGAAATAGCGACCAACCACGGAATCTGCGATTTGAATAGCGAAACGCAATACTGTCTCAATCGGCATTCATGAAAGAAATACATTAGCGAAAAATCGCTAAATCGCACATTAGCGCGGCGCAATTTAAGGACAACTCAAAGCAGGTGGTAACCATAAAAGCCATGATTAACCAAATTTTGAAAAACTGTTAGCCAATCACCAACAGGTCCAGGCCTGACCAATCACACATAAGGACATTCAGCAGCAGCAATAGGCGTTCCACAATGCCTGGGATGTACATGGTGGTGAGGCGGCGAAGGCTACAGCGAGCAGCACGGAGGAGACGCATGAGGCAGGCACGGATTTACCGGCAGCGGGTCACCTTGCTGGGGCAAACCAGAGAACAGATTTATGCCAAATACAGGCTGAATGGGGAAATGATCACCTGGCTGATACAAGAACTCGACCCCATCATGCAGCACCCAACAAGGCGAAACAATTCTGTGCCCACACATGTGCAGGTATTGTGCAGCCTGCACCTCCTGGCATCCGGCAGTTTCCAGGGCATAGTAGCCGCTGCTGGGGGGATTTCCCAGCCCACCATGTCACGCTGCCTCCACACTTTTGTTGACGCCATGCTCAGCCAGCTCCACCGGCACATCACATTTCCCACCAGCCAACAGGATTTGGACCTCACAAAACTACAATTTTATAATGTTGCCCATTTTCCCCATGTCCTTGGCTGCATAGACTGTACCCACGTCGCCATCTGCCCACCAGCTGGCACGGAGTATATGTACCGCAACAGGAAGTCCTACCACTCCCTCAACATACAGATGGTCTGCAATGCCAAGACCATCATCACTGACATTGTGGCCCAGTACCCAGGGAGTACCCATGACTCCTTCATCTTCAGGCACAGCGGACTCCACACACGACTGATCAGGGGAGAGTTTGGGGAAGGACACCTACTTGGTAAGTACACTTTGTCGACAATGTCACATTGCTATGAAGTAACTGCGCTGCACAGGCAATCAACATCTGCTCCTCTCATTCAGGTGACAGTGGCTACGCCCTACGGGAATACCTCCTGACCCCTTACCTCAACCCTGCCACACCTCAGCAACGCCGCTACAATGTTGCGCACATCCGGACAAGGAACTGTATTGAAAGGACATTTGGCCTGCTCAAGAGCAGGTTCCGTATACTGCACAAGACAGGTGGGGCCATGTATTACAGTCCTGCAGCGTGCTGCCGCATTGTGGCTGTCTGTGCAATGCTTCATAACATTGCAACCAAGCGCCGGATACCTGTTGACATCTCAGGCAGTGAATCTGAGGGGGACGACCGGCCACCAGCACATGCGCACCATGCACGCGGGGAGAACCCAGCTGAAGGCCACAGACGTCGCAACCACATCACAGCTAACAATTTCTAGCCCACCCCCTTCCCCCACCCCACATATCACAATTGCATGCAAACTGTAATGATTACACAAGGCGTATGTGTGCACCAAAATAAATGTATTTGTTTGAATCACAAAAAATATAAATGGGTGTTCGTAATAACTATATACAAAAAGCAGTATTCATGCATACTGCATGGGACGCTCCATTGCAGGCTTAAGTTCAGCCTGCGTCTGTGTCCCTGTCACAATGTCATTGCCGTCTCCGGCGCACAAGTTGCTGGCGCCTGGGAGCCTCTTCCTCTTCCTGGGCAGCTGGAGGTGGGGCAGCCCTTGCGCTGCGCCTAGGTGGGGGGGCCTGCGTGGCAGAGTGGCTGCTGACACTAGAGGTACCCTCACTAGCATCATCACCCCCCACAATTGCCGGAATCACAGGTGCGTGCAGTGCGGTGACCGCGGTTGTCAAGTGCTCCAGCACCCGGGTGATATCTTCGCAGCACTGGACGAGTTGGTGCTGCTGGGTTAAGGAGCGGCGCGCAAGCAGGGTGGTGGCATTTGCCGAGGAATAATTGGAGCGGCTGTTGGTGGTCAGCCGGCTCAGCAACTGGTGGTGGCGCCTGCCAGCAACACTTCGGTGCTTCACCAGCGCAGCGGTGTTGTCTTCCATTGCCGTCGTCATGCGGTCAATGGCCGCCGTCATGCGGTCCACCCTGTCGCCCACTCCCGCAACATTGCGGCCGATCTTCTGCAGCTGGAGCTGGATGGCTCCCTGCTGCTGCGACTGGCGCTGGTGTAAACGCAGCATGCGCCGCTCCACACTCATGCATGCGTGGAAGTGGCCATTGCCCCTCCTGGTGGTCGGCCGCTGTGTAGCCGATGTGGCTGGCCCAGATGGTGGTGGACGAGCTGCAGGTCTTGCAGCAGCTGGTGTTGCAGGTGCGGCAGGTGTGGTGGGTGGCCTGGCCTTGGCAGCCGGTGGGCCTGAGGCGGATGCGGCAGGCAAGGTGGGTGGCCTAGACTTGGCAGCCGGTGGGCCTGAGGCGGATGCGGCAGGCAAGGTGGGTGGCCTAGACTTGGCAGCCGGTGGGCCTGAGGCGGATGCAGCAGGCAAGGTGGGTGGCCTGGCCTTGGCAGCCGGTGGGCCTGAGGCGGATGCGGCAGGCAAGGTGGGTGGCCTAGACTTGGCAGCCGGTGGGCCTGAGGCGGATGCGGCAGGCAAGGTGGGTGGCCTAGACTTGGCAGCCGGTGGGCCTGAGGCGGATGCAGCAGGCAAGGTGGGTGGCCTGGCCTTGGCAGCCGGTGGGCCTGAGGCGGATGCGGCAGGCAAGGTGGGTGGCCTAGACTTGGCAGCCGGTGGGCCTGAGGCGGATGCGGCAGGTGTGGTGGGTGGCCTGGCTGCTAGTGATGGCGCTGGCGCAGGGGCTGGTGGCTGGGTGGCAGGTAGGGATTCCTCCTCCTGGGCCTCCTCGTCGATCAGCAGCCTCTCACTGTCGCTGCTATCTCCTGCACCTGTGAGGGTAAGTGGATACTCATTAGGTGCATGTGACTGACAGACGTGCAGATGTTACATGCATGCTGGGTGTCATTCCCTGGGTGGCTGTGTATTTGCGCACTTTGGAACCTTTCGGGCCGCATTGTGGTAGTACTACATTGTGGACATACTACGTCTCCCACAATGCTTCAGGGCATTTCCTGATGCACGGCATGACTAAGGGCCAATGAGTGAGCCTATTTGGTCATGGGCGGTCATAGGGACAGGGTCGCAGTCGCATGCCACTTACCTTGGGTGTCTTGGGTGGGGCGGGAGGAGTCCAGAGGGGTGACGCCAACACACGCCTCCCTCTCCAACGTGTCCTCTACCCGGTCCTCCAGGGGGGTGTTGGGTGGGACAGTCGGGCCACCTCCTCCGGTGCCTGATGCCTCACCAAGGCGCTCCGCAACCCTCTCCTTGGCACGCCCTCGGAGGTCGTACCACCGCTTCTTTAATTCCTCAAGGGACCTGTCCGCAACTCCCACAGAGTTCACACTTGCCGCAATCCCCACCCAGATCCTCCTCTTCTCCTGCTCCGGGACCCTCCGGGAGTTTGCACCAAACAGCTGGTCGTGGTTGGCCACCACACCCTCTATGAGGTTCTCCAGCTCCTGTTCCGAAAATTTCAATTTGCGCTTTCGGCCAGCGCTGTTGCTGGGTCCTGCCTGCTGGTCCTCTGCCATAGCGGTCGCTATTTCGGCGGGGTCGGGATGCGCAAACGGCGAGTTGGTGGCAGCTTTCCGTCGTGGACAGTCGACAGTTGGCGTCACTGTGGTGTTTGGGGGTGGGATTTGGCTGCTTCCTGGTTGTGATGTCATCACGGTGCTCGGAATGCGTCTTCCCGTTTTCCTGATCCCGCGAGAATGCGACTCGCAATCCCGTGCAATCGGGATTGCGAGCGCAATCTCGTGCGATCGGGATTGCGAGTCGCAATTCCCGTTCGCAGGTAGCCGGAAATAGCGATTATTCTGCGTTTTTGGTGGGTCGCTAACGGCTTTAGCGCCCGCATGCGAGTCGCTATTTTTTCTCAGATAAGTACATGAATGCCGTTTTGCGTTTCCTCAATAGCGAGTCGCTATTGATCGCTATTAGGGACACGCAAAACGGCCCGTACATGAATCAGGCTGATTGACTCATGACTCTTCGTGGTCATTGGCCGCATCAACCTCGAAGCATGACTCAGCACTTGGATTCACAACTCTTCATGCTCACTTGCCATTAATCTCAAAGCATGACTCAGCATTTGGTCTCATAAATGCTCATGATCACTCACCGCATTAACCTCGAAGCTGACTCAGCGCTTGGTCTCATAACTGTTCATGATCACTCGCCGCATTAACCTCGAAGGTGACTCAGCACTTGGTCTCATAACTGTTCATGATCACTCGCCGCATTAACCTCGAAGCTGACTCAGCATTTGGTATCATAACTGTTCATGATCACTCGCCGCATTAACCTCGAAGCTGACTCAGCATTTGGTATCATAACTGTTAATGACCACTCGCCGCATTAATCTCGAAGCGTGACTCAGCACTTGGATTCATGACTCTCCATGGTCACTTGCTGCATTAATCTCAAAGCATGGCTAAGCACTTAGACTCATGACTCTTCGTGGTCAATGGCCGCATCAACCTCGAAGCATGACTAAGCACTTGGATTCATAACTGTTCATGATCACTCACCGCATTAACCTCGAAGCTGACTCAGCACTTGGTTTCATAACTGTTCATGATCACTCACCGCATTAACCTCGAAGCTGACTCAGCATTTGGTCTCATAACTGTTCGTCATCACTCACCGCATTAATCTCGAAGCATGACTCAGCACTTGGTCTCATAACTGTTCATGATCACTCGCCGCATTAACCTCGAAGCGTGATTGTTGGACCCGGCCTCGTGGCGTGGTTCACCTCTGTCCCTCCACACCCTGTGAGCGTAGGCCTGTCCCCCGAGTCCCCTGCGCAGCCTCCCCATTAGTGTAGCATGCAACCCGAGCCTGGTCGTCCTACCCCAGTTAAGCCTAGATCCCCCTGGAACCTCGACCAGGCCTGCCTTCCCCGCTCCACTCCCGGCTCCGAGCGCCTAACCATGCATGCCCCACAAGGCCCGGACGCCATCTTCCTTTCCTGACTTCCCTGTCTCCCTGGGCCTAGCGTGACCCCGGCCCCAGCGAAACCCAGACTCCAAAGGCGCGCCAGTCCCGGCCGGGGGGTAAAGGGCTCCCCGAGTGAGATAAGCCAGGGAGTTTCGATGGCACCTCCGGCCTCCCCTGAGGGGCTGGTTTTCGTCACACCTTTGGCCCTCCCCTGTGGGCCAGTTTCGATCACCCCACTGGCCTCCCCGAGGGCTGGCTCCAGACCCGCTGGGCGTCTGGGAATTCCCGGACCCATCTTTCAAAGGGATCAAAGAGCCAACCGCCGGACCTCGCCAACGACCAGCCCCCAGGGCCGGAGACCTCTGCCTGCGAGGGTCCGGAGATCAAAGAGCCAAAGGACTATAACTGGGCCCGCCTGACAACTAGCGGGCAGTTGTATCTTGGACCTGAAGCCTGCTGATCTGATCGCGGCTGACCCTAAGAAGACTCTCCTGGAGCCTCTGAGCCCTGCTGACGCTGTCGCGGCTCCTTCTTCGCCTTAAGGAACTGAACCACCGGAGCCCTGCTGACGCTGTCGCGGCTCGATCTCTAAAGACCACCGGAGCCCTGCTGACGCTGTCGCGGCTCGACCTCTAAGACCATCCGAGCCCTGCTGACGCTGTCGCGGCTCCTCATGAACCTCTCCCGATCGAGCCCTGCTGACCTCGTCGCGGCTCGAGGAGTACTCTGGTCCGGCTGGACCATCGAGACCACCATCACGACCGGGCCGACTCGACGAAGGTGAGGCAGCCAGTACGACCACCATCCCGTACCCCCCGGCTCGAGGATTGAGAGCTGTGCATGGGGTACGCCTCGTACGGACCCAGAGACTAAAAGACTGTCCCGCTTCCCCCTTCCCGAATCCTCAGAGACTTTGGGGTCCTGTTGCCACTGTGTATATAAGAGTGCTTCCTTCATTACTTGCTTATATAAAGAACTTGTTCCTAAAACCCAACGGTGTGGTGTCTGTTCGTAGTGTGGTGTGAGCTCAGTGTGTACGATCCCAAACCCAAAGGCCTCCCCGGCGAGGACCTCACAATCAAGACTCGGCAAGTTCTGTGGGAGAGGTGGATCTTGGGGTGTCTGGGTGAGCACAACCTGGCCCTCGGAGATTGCCCCTTCTAACATTGGTGGCAGCGTCGCGATAAGAACCTACGTCTAGGGATTGTACAGTACTGACACACTACCCGAACAAAGAGAAGCCATGAGCGTCACTACCGACAAGACCACCTTCCAGATGGAGCTTCTGGGAGACTATTCACACCGTGAGCTCAAGCAATTCTGCAAAGATCTCCATATCCCGTCAACGGGATTAAACACCAAAGAGGACTTCCAACAAGCTCTAACAGCCTGGGTGGAGACCAGAGCCCAACCTCCAGCACCGACGGAAGCCGATGGAGGGGGAGCACCCCTGATCGAAACCCACGCTCCAGAGCGAGAAAGAGCTGAGTCCCCGACGCGGACTTACAGCCCCGAGAGAGGTCTGTCTCGAGAAGAGATGACCGACCGAGAACGCAACCGAAACCACGAGCTAGAACTAGCCCGTTTGAAAATGGAAGGAGAACTCAAGCTGGCCGAGAAGAAGCTAGCCATCGAGCAGCTGCGGCTGCAAGGAGAACTGGAGGAGAAGAAGCTCCAGCGAGAACACGACGGAAAGAAGCTCCAGCTGGAGCACGAGCGCAGCATATTGGAAATCGAACTAAAGGCCCGGAACGAAGGCAACCAAACAGCAGCGATCCGAGAGTCTGGTCCCCCAGTGGAACCCAAGGTCCACATCCCCAAGGATGTGGTCAAAGAATATTATAAAAACGATGACATCCAGCAATGGTTCAAGGCCTACGAGGTAGCTATGACCTCACACCGAGTTCCACAGAAAGATTGGGGAGCCGGGCTGTGGGGTCGATTCCTGAGTGAGGGGAGAGACACCCTACTCGACCTACCGTCCGCCGAACAGACCTCCTACAGCCACATGAAAGAGGCCCTCCTCACAAGGTACGGGCTCACTCCAGAAATGTACCGCCAACGCTTCCGAGAATGCAAGAAGATCCCCGGCACCACGTGGGTAGAATATGTCAATTTCTACAGCCGGGCCCTGGAAGGGTGGATCAAGGGCAGCAAAGTATCCACCTTCGAGGGGCTTATCGACCTCATTGCGTATGAGCACTTGTCCCTGAATTGCTTTGTGGAACTCCGACAGCACCTCCTGGACAGCAAGTTGGCCGACCCCCGGAAGCTGGCCGTCGAGGCCGATCGCTGGGTGAGCACCAGAGTACCCCGGGGGCCCGGGGGGGACACTGGCCGAAACGAACAAGGACCATCCCGCCCGAGGGGAGGAGGGGGTCAGAATAGACAGAGGGGTTCCCAGGTAGGGTCCCCGCGCAGTCCCCCCAGAAACCAGCCAGGTACCTCGCCTCCCACAGCGCGCGCAGGGTTTCCCCCAGCTAGGCCAGGGCCCCGGGTCAGCCAAGCCTGCTACCATTGCCAGAAACCCGGGCACTATGCCAATGACCCCCGCTGCCCCTTGTTCCAGAAGCCTGCCGCTGCAGGGCCCCCAGTGCGCCACATCACCTCCGTAGCCCTAGAAGAGGAGGGGGAGGAAGAGTTCGAGGGAGCTGAACCCGCAGCTATGATGTTAGTCTCCTTGGGTGATAGGGAGATGGTCCCCGGAGCTCCCCTACCCGACAACACAGAGAAGTACCGGCAGCAGGTGACTGTCAATGGCCATCACATAGGGGCGCTCCGAGACACTGGGGCCAGTATCACCGCCGTCAAACGGCTCCTCGTCACCGAAGCCCAGATTGTTCCCCACATCTCCTGCAGGGTGATCGCAGCCGATAACTCCGTCCGCCCCTGCCGGATAGCTCAAGTCCCGTTCGAGTGGGGGGGCGTCTCTGGAGAGTTACGGGTGGCGGTCCGCTCCGACATGCCGGTGGACTGCCTGCTCGGCAACGATCTAGAGAGCTCCCCATGGCAGCGGGTTGAGAAAAGGACCCACTTAGAGATGGTGGGCCTACCCGAGTGGGCCTGTGTGAGTACCCGGTCGATGACCGCCCGAAGGACCGCCCCCGAAGGGGTGACCTTAGAGGCGGCCCCGGCGACCCCCGAGGACCCCGAGGTCCCTGAACCCTTTGAGACCCCTGAGCTATTCCCCGGGGAGAGCTTCCCCCTCGACGCAGGGCCCATCGGCCCCGACGTCGAACCGACCCCGAGCTTGGACGACCTTCCTGAGCTGGCCCAATGGCGCCAGGAAGGGGGACCATCCCGAGAAGAGTTCTGCCTAGAGCAGACCTCCTGCCCATCCCTGGTGGGGCCACGGCAGCAGGCCGCCACCGAGGCCGCCGGTGACCAGTCCGGCTCCCACTTTATCTATTGGGAAAACGGCCTATTATACAGCGAGCAAAAGTCCGCCGAGCTAGGGTCCGGCCGAGTGCTGGTGGTCCCCCTACGCTTCCGCGGCTTTCTCCTGAACCTGGCCCATGACGTACCCCTGGCGGGACACCTGGGACAAGACAAAACGTACCAGCGCCTGGTCACCCACTTCTACTGGCCGGGCATGCGCTCCGATGTGGAGGCCCACTGTAAATCCTGCCCCACTTGTCAGTCCAGCGGAAAGAGCAGAGGGAAGCGCAAGGCTCCTCTCCAACCCTTCCCCGTGGTCAGGACCCCCTTTGAGAGGGTGGGAATCGACATTGTGGGCCCACTCGACCCCCGAACCTCCTTGGGGCACCGCTTTATCCTGGTGCTGGTAGACCATGCCACCCGATACCCCGAAGCCGTTCCCCTCCGAACGGTGACCGCCCCCGTAGTGGGGCGGGCCCTCATGGCCATCTTCTCCCGGGTGGGATTCCCTCGAGAGGTCGTCAGTGACCGAGGGACCAACTTCATCTCGAAATACATGAAGTCCCTTTGGCGACAATGTGGGGTGACGTACAAGTTCACCACCCCATACCACCCCCAGGGTAACGGCCTGGTGGAACGCTTCAACCGGACCCTCAAGGGAATGATCATGGGACTCGAAGAGCCCCTGAGGCATAAGTGGGACGTCCTCCTTCCCTGTCTCCTCTTCGCGTACCGCGAAGTTCCCCAGAAATCCCTGGGGTTCAGCCCCTTCGAACTGCTCTACGGGCACCCCGTCCGGGGACCCCTCACCCTGGTCAAGGAAGGGTGGGAGACGGTGGCCCCAGAGCCCCCTCCCGATGTGTTTCGATACATTTTGGCCCTCCGGAACCAGACGAGGAAGTTCCGAGAGCTGGCCGAGGCAAACCTCGAAGCCAGCCAAGAAGAAATGAAACGGTGGTATGACCAAAATGCCACTCTGGTCGAGTTTCAGCCCGGACAGCAGGTCTGGGTTATGGCCCCCGTAGAGCCCTGTGCCCTGCAACACAAGTGGACAGGGCCCTTCAAGGTGGTAGAGCGCAAGAGTCAGGTGACCTACCTCGTCGATGTAGAGTCCCCCAGGAACCCCTTGCGGGTCCTTCACGTGAACCGCCTCAAGCCCCACTTCGCCCGGTCCGAGTTGAGCTTGCTCCTCGCCACGGACGATGGGGAATACGAAGAAGAAACGGAGCCTCTCCCCGATCTCCTGTGTACCAGAGAGAAAGACGGCTCCGTAGAGGGAGTGAGTCTCTCCTCCTCCCTCTCTCCCGAGCAGCGCGAGGACTGTCGCCAGTTGTTGGGACAGTTCTCGGACCTCTTCTCCCTCACCCCTGGCATCACCAGCTGGTGCGTCCATGACGTGGACACCGGGGACAGCCCACCGGTACGGCACCGAGCCTACCGCGTCCCTGACCGAGTCCGGGCCTGTATCAAGGCCGAGGTATCAAAGATGCTAGCTCTCGGGGTGGTCGAAGCCTCTGACAGCCCATGGGCTAGCCCCGTGGTCCTGGTTCCGAAGGCAGCCACCCCCGGTGCTGTTCCCGAGCTGAGGTTCTGCGTTGACTACCGCGGGCTCAACGCAGTCACCAGAACAGATGCTCATCCCATCCACCGAGCCGACGAGCTTATCGATCGCCTCGGGGCTGCTCGCTTCCTTAGCATGTTCGACCTGACCAGTGGATACTGGCAGATCGCCCTCACCGAGGGAGCAAAGGAAAGATCCGCTTTTTCCACCCCGGATGGTCTCTACCATTTCCGGGTGATGCCCTTCGGGATGAAGAACGCCCCCGCCACCTTCCAGAGACTGGTGAACCAGGTACTGGCGGGGATGGAAGAGTTCAGCGCTGCGTATCTGGACGATATCGCAGTGTACAGTTCCCACTGGCCCGAGCACCTCCAGCACCTCTGGGCGGTGCTGACGGCCCTGAGAAGGGCCAGTCTCACCATTAAGGCAAGCAAGTGCCAGATCGGACAAGGGTCCGTAATCTACCTCGGGCACCAGGTCGGAAGCGGCCTCGTAGCCCCCCTCCAGCCCAAGATCGATGCCATCGTGGCCTGGGAGGCCCCCACGACCCAGACGGAAGTGCGGGCGTTTCTAGGGCTCACGGGGTACTACCGCCGGTTCATCAAGGGGTACGGCAGCATCGTAGCCCCCCTCACGGAGTTAACCTCCAAAAACCAGCCGAAGAAAGTCAGCTGGACCCCCGCCTGCCAAGAGGCGTTCGAAACGTTAAAAGACGCCATGTGCACTGCCCCCATCTTGCAGGCCCCCGACTACTCACGAGAGTTTGTAGTCCAGACGGACGCGTCCGAGCATGGCATCGGAGCCGTCCTGTCCCAGGTGAATGAGAACGGCCTAGACCACCCAGTGGCATTCATTAGCCGGAGGCTACTCCCTCGAGAACATAGGTGGAGCACCATCGAGCGGGAGGCCTTCGCGGTAGTTTGGGCCCTGAAGAAGCTGAGGCCCTACCTGTTCGGTACTCACTTCCGGGTCCAGACCGACCACCGACCTCTCCGGTGGCTAATGCAGATGAGAGGGGAGAATCCCAAATTGCTGCGCTGGTCCATCTCCCTCCAGGAGATGGACTTCACTGTCGAACACCGGCCGGGCGCGGACCACGCCAACGCTGACGGCCTGTCCCGATTCTTCCGCCTCAGCGAAGAGAACCCCCAAGAGGATGGGTAGTTCTCCCCGCCTTCAGCTGGGGGGGACGCGTGTTGGACCCGGCCTCGTGGCGTGGTTCACCTCTGTCCCTCCACACCCTGTGAGCGTAGGCCTGTCCCCCGAGTCCCCTGCGCAGCCTCCCCATTAGTGTAGCCTGCAACCCGAGCCTGGTCGTCCTACCCCAGTTAAGCCTAGATCCCCCTGGAACCTCGACCAGGCCTGCCTTCCCCGCTCCACTCCCGGCTCCGAGCGCCTAACCATGCATGCCCCACAAGGCCCGGACGCCATCTTCCCTTCCTGACTTCCCTGTCTCCCTGGGCCTAGCGTGACCCCGGCCCCAGCGAAACCCAGACTCCAAAGGCGCGCCAGTCCCGGCTGGGGGGTAAAGGGCTCCCCGAGTGAGATAAGCCAGGGAGTTTCGATGGCACCTCCGGCCTCCCCTGAGGGGCTGGTTTTCGTCACACCTTTGGCCCTCCCCTGTGGGCCAGTTTCGATCACCCCTCTGGCCTCCCCGAGGGCTGGCTCCAGACCCGCTGGGCGTCTGGGAATTCCCGGACCCATCTTTCAAAGGGATCAAAGAGCCAACCGCCGGACCTCGGCAACGACCAGCCCCCAGGGCCGGAGACCTCTGCCTGCAAGGGTCCGGAGATCAAAGAGCCAAAGGACTATAACTGGGCCCGCCTGACAACTAGCGGGCAGTTGTATCTTGGACCTGAAGCCTGCTGATCTGATCGCGGCTGACCCTAAGAAGACTCTCCTGGAGCCTCTGAGCCCTGCTGACGCTGTCGCGGCTCCTTCTTCGCCTTAAGGAACTGAACCACCGGAGCCCTGCTGACGCTGTCGCGGCTCGATCTCTAAAGACCACCGGAGCCCTGCTGACGCTGTCGCGGCTCGACCTCTAAGACCATCGGAGCCCTGCTGACGCTGTCGCGGCTCCTCACGAACCTCTCCCGATCGAGCCCTGCTGACCTCGTCGCGGCTCGAGGAGTACTCTGGTCCGGCTGGACCATCGAGACCACCATCACGACCGGGCCGACTCAACGAAGGTGAGGCAGCCAGTACGACCACCATCCCGTACCCCCCGGCTCGAGGATTGAGAGCTGTGCGTGGGGTACGCCTCGTACGGACCCAGAGACTAAAAGACTGTCCCGCTTCCCCCTTCCCAAATCCTCAGAGGCTTTGGGGTCCTGTTGCCACTGTGTATATAAGAGTGCTTCCTTCATTACTTGCTTATATAAAGAACTTGTTCCTAAAACCCAACGGTGTGGTGTCTGTTCGTAGTGTGGTGTGAGCTCAGTGTGTACGATCCCAAACCCAAAGGCTTCCCCGGCGAGGACCTCACAATCAAGACTCGGCAAGTTCTGTGGGAGAGGTGGATCTTGGGGTGTCTGGGTGAGCACAACCTGGCCCTCGGAGATTGCCCCTTCTAACAATGACTCAGCACTTGGTCTCATAACTGTTCATGATGACTCGCCGCATTACCCTCGAAGCATGACTCAGCACAGAGTCTCATAACTGTTCATAATCATTTGCAGCTTTAACCTCGAAACTGACTCAGCACTTGGTCTCATAACTGTTCATGATCACTCACCGCATTAATCTTGAATCGTAACTCAGCACTTGGTCTCATAACTGTTCATGGTCACTCGCTTCATTAACCTCATAGCATGACACATCACTTGGTCTCATAACTGTTCATGATCACTCAATCCATTCATTTTGATGCATGACTCAGCCCTTGGTCTCATAACTGTTCATGATCACTCGCGTCATTAAACTCGAAGCATGACTCAGCACTTGGTCTCATAACTGTTCATGATCACTCACCGCATTAATCTCAAAGCGTGAGTCAGCACTTGGACTCGTGACTCTTCATGGTCACTTGCCATTAACCTCGAAGCATGACTCAGCACTTGATATCAAGTGTTCATTGTCACTCGCTTCATTAACCTCAAAGCATGACTCAGCACTTGGTCTTATAACTGTTTATGATCGCTCACCGCATTAATCTCGATGTGTGACTCAGCACTTGGTCTCATAACTGTTCATGGTCACTCGCTTCATTAACCTCAAAGCATGACTCAGCACTTGGTCTCATAACTGTTCATGATCACTCACCGCATTAATCTCAAAATGTGACTCAGCACTTGGTCTCATAACTGTTAATGACCACTCGCCGCATTAATCTCAAAGGGTGACTCAGCACTTGGTCTCATAACTGTTCGTGATCACTCACTGCATTAACGTCGAAGCGTGAGTCAACACTTAACTTCGAGTCAATCTCGAAGCATGACTCAGCATTTGGTCTCATAACTGTTCGTGATCACTCACCGCATTAATCTAGAATTCTGACTCAGCACTTGGTCTCATAACTGTTCATGATCACTTGCTTCATTAACCTCGAAGGATGACTCAGCACTTGGTCTCATAACTGTTCTGTGGAGAAGTGTGGCTCAATGGTTAGAGCGGCAGACCCTGATGCAGAGGTCTGGCCCGGGATCAGGGTTCAATTCCTGCCTCGGCTGGCCTCGGCTGGTCTCGGCGGATCTTGGGCTCATAATTCCCCCGGACCTGATTTCTCGCCTCGGTGCCTACTCTAAGCATGGGTCCCATGCTGCAACTCTGGGGAATAGCTTGCTTAATCTCCACAACGGCCCCCTACAGCGCCGGGGATGCCTGGTTGCACCCTGGGGATGCCCAGGAGTGGACATTTCATGGGGAAAAGCCAGGAAGGGTTCCCTAGCGGTATGAGTACAGCGCCAGGACACTTAGTAGTATCAGTGCGCTTTACAAATACGTCTATTTCATTTCATTTCATTTCATTCATGATCACTCACCGCATTAATCTCGAAGCGTGACTCAGCACTTGGGCTTGCGACTCTTCATGGTCACTTGCCATTAATCTCGAATCGTGACTCAGTACTTGGTCTCATAACTGTTCATGATCACTCACCGCATTAATCTCAAAGCGTGACTCAGCACTTGGTCTCATAACTGTTCGTAATCACTCACCCCATTAATCTCGATGCGTGACTCAGCACTTGGTCTCATAACTGTTCATGGTCACTCGCTTCATTAACCTCGAAGCGTGAGTCAACACTTGGACTTGCGAATCTTCATGGTCACTTGCCATTAACCTCGAAGTATGACACAGCACTTGATCTTATTTGTGTTCATGCTCACTTGCCGCATTAATCTCAAATCATGACTCAGCACAGATGTGCATGTACACCTGAATCGGTATTTTACCATGCAATTGTATTGCATGGTAAAATACCGATTTTCAAAGCCCTGTGTCAATGTTAAAATTGGCACCTACATACCAAACATGCATTTTCGGTAATTTTACCGGCCGGTATATTTACCGATTCTGTAAAATATACAGAATCAGTCATTTTACCGATTCTGTAATTTTACGTAAAATTACCGAAAATGCATGTTTTTTATCCCCCTACATCTCCATGGCCATTTACCGGTTGGTAACGGCCGAATTCGGCCGTTACCGGCCGGTAAATGGCCAAAATCTCCCAACTACATCTGGCCCCTAAGCACTTGGTCTCATAACTGTTCATGACCACTCGCTTCATTAACCTCGAAGCGTGAGTCAACACTTGGACTTGCGAATCTTCATGGTCACTTGCCATTAACCTCGAAGTATGACACAGCACTTGATCTTATTTGTGTTCATGCTCACTTGCCGCATTAATCTCAAATCATGACTCAGCACAGATGTGCATGTACACCTGAATCGGTATTTTACCATGCAATTGTATTGCATGGTAAAATACCGATTTTCAAAGCCCTGTGTCAATGTTAAAATTGGCACCTACATACCAAACATGCATTTTCGGTAATTTTACCGGCCGGTATATTTACCGATTCTGTAAAATATACAGAATCAGTAATTTTAGTGATTCTGTAATTTTACCGAATCGGTAAAATTACCGATTCAGTAAAATTACCGAAAATGCATGTTTTTTATCCCCCTACATCTCCATGGCCATTTACCGGTTGGTAACGGCCGAATTCGGCCGTTACCGGCCGGTAAATGGCCAAAATCTCCCAACTACATCTGGCCCCTAAGCACTTGGTCTCATAACTGTTCATGACCACTCACCGCATTTAGCTCGAAGCTGACTCAGCACTTGGTCTCATAACTGTTCATGATCACTCGCCGCATTAACCTCGAAGCTGACTCAGCACTTGGTCTCATAAGTGTTCATGCTCACTTGCTGCATTAACCTCGAAGTGTGACTCAGCACTTGGTGTCATAACTGTTCATGATCACTCACCGCATTATTCTCAAAGCGTGACTCAGCACTTGATCTCATAAGTGTTCATGCTCACTCGCCGCATTAACCTCGAAGCTGACTCAGCACTTGGTCTCATAACTGTTAATGACCACTCGCTGCATTTATCTCGAAGCTGACTCAGCACTTGGTCTCATAACTGTTAATGACCACTCACCGCATTAATCTCAAAATGTGACTCAGCACTTGGTCTCATAACTGTTAATGACCACTCGCCGCATTAATCTCAAAGGGTGACTCAGCACTTGGTCTCATAACTGTTCGTGATCACTCACTGCATTAACGTCGAAGCGTGAGTCAACACTTAACTTCGAGTCAATCTCGAAGCATGACTCAGCGTTTGGTCTAATAACTGTTCGTGATCACTCACCGCATTAATCTAGAATTCTGACTCAGCACTTGGTCTCATAACTGTTCATGATCACTTGCTTCATTAACCTCGAAGGATGACTCAGCACTTGGTCTCATAACTGTTCTGTGGAGAAGTGTGGCTCAATGGTTAGAGCGGCAGACCCTGATGCAGAGGTCTGGCCCGGGATCAGGGTTCAATTCCTGCCTCGGCTGGCCTCGGCTGGTCTCGGCGGATCTTGGGCTCATAATTCCCCCGGACCTGATTTCTCGCCTCGGTGCCTACTCTAAGCATGGGTCCCACGCTGCAACTCTGGGCAATAGCTTGCTTAGTCTCCACAACGGCCCCCTACAGCGCTGGGGATGCCTGGTTGCACCCTGGGGATGCCCAGGAGTGGACATTTCATGGGGAAAAGCCAGGAAGGGTTCCCTAGCGGTATGAGTACAGCGCCAGGACACTTAGTAGTATCAGTGCGCTTTACAAATACGTCTATTTCATTTCATTTCATTTCATTCATGATCACTCACCGCATTAATCTCGAAGCGTGACTCAGTACTTGGTCTCATAACTGTTCATGATCACTCACCGCATTAATCTCAAAGCGTGACTCAGCACTTGGTCTCATAATTGTTCGTAATCACTCACCCCATTAATCTCGATGCGTGACTCAGCACTTGGTCTCATAACTGTTCATGGTCACTCGCTTCATTAACCTCGAAGCGTGAGTCAACACTTGGACTTGCGAATCTTCATGGTCACTTGCCATTAACCTCGAAGTATGACACAGCACTTGATCTTATTTGTGTTCATGCTCACTTGCCGCATTAATCTCAAATCATGACTCAGCACAGATGTGCATGTACACCTGAATCGGTATTTTACCATGCAATTGTATTGCATGGTAAAATACCGATTTTCAAAGCCCTGTGTCAATGTTAAAATTGGCACCTACATACCAAACATGCATTTTCGGTAATTTTACCGGCCGGTATATTTACCGATTCTGTAAAATATACAGAATCAGTAATTTTACCGATTCTGTAATTTTACCGAATCGGTAAAATTACCGATTCAGTAAAATTACCGAAAATGCATGTTTTTTATCCCCCTACATCTCCATGGCCATTTACCGGTTGGTAACGGCCGAATTCGGCCGTTACCGGCCGGTAAATGGCCAAAATCTCCCAACTACATCTGGACCCTAAGCACTTGGTCTCATAACTGTTCATGACCACTCACCGCATTTATCTCGAAGCTGACTCAGCACTTGGTCTCATAACTGTTCATGATCACTCGCCGCATTAACCTCGAAGCTGACTCAGCACTTGGTCTCATAAGTGTTCATGCTCACTTGCTGCATTAACCTCGAAGTGTGACTCAGCACTTGGTGTCATAACTGTTCATGATCACTCACCGCATTATTCTCAAAGCGTGACTCAGCACTTGATCTCATAAGTGTTCATGCTCACTCGCCGCATTAACCTCGAAGCTGACTCAGCACTTGGTCTCATAACTGTTAATGACCACTCGCTGCATTTATCTCGAAGCTGACTCAGCACTTGGTCTCATAACTGTTAATGACCACTCGCCGCATTTATCTCGAAGTGTGACTAAGTGTGACTAAGCACTTGGTCTCATAACTGTTAATGACCACTCACCGCATTTATCTCGAAGTGTGACTAAGCACTTGGTCTCATAACTGTTAATGACCACTCGCCGCATTTATCTCGAAGCGTGACTCAGCACTTGGTCTCGTAACTGTTCATGGTCACTCCCTTCATTAACCTCGAAGCTGACTCAGCCATTGGTCTCATAACTGTTCATGCTCACTCGCTGCATTTATCTCGAAGCTGACTCAGCACTTGGTCTCATAACTGTTCATGATCACTCACCGCATTAACCTCGAAGCTGACTCAGCACTTGATCTCATAACTGTTCATGATCACTCATCGCATTAATCTCAAAGCATGACTCAGCACTTGGTCTCATAACTGTTCATGATCACTCACCGCATTAATCTGAAAGCGTGACTCAGCACTTGGTCTCATAACTGTTCATGATCACTCACTGCATTAATCTGAAAGCGTGACTCAGCACTTGGTCTAATAACTGTTCATGATCACTCACCGCATTAATCTGAAAGCGTGACTCAGCACTTGGTCTCATAACTGTTCATGCTCACTCGTCGCATTAACCTCGAAGCGTGACTCAGCACTTGGTCTCATTACTGTTCATGATCACTCACTGCATTAATCTGAAAGCGTGACTCAGCACTTGGTCTCATAACTGTTCATGATCACTCACCGCATTAATCTGAAAGCGTGACTCAGCACTTGGTCTCATAACTGTTCATGCTCACTCGTCGCATTAACCTCGAAGCGTGACTCAGCACTTGGTCTCATAACTGTTAATGACTACTCGCTGCATTTATCTCGAAGCTGACTCAGCACTTGGTCTCATAACTGTTCATGATCACTCTTTGCATTAATCTGAAAGCGTGACTCAGCACTTGGTCTCATAACTGTTCATGATCACTCACCGCATTAATCTGAAAGCGTGACTCAGCACTTGGTCTCATAACTGTTCATGCTCACTCGTCGCATTAACCTCGAAGCGTGACTCAGCACTTGGCATCATATTTCTTCGCTTGGGCAATAAACTCAAATGGTGGCACAAAGCGCGCCCTGCCTCATGGTGCCCGGGCCGCGCTTGAAGAGCCACACCCCACAGATCAGCACTTTACCCGGAGCTCTGACACGCCCAGGGTCAAGGCCGGGGGCCGCAGCTGAGATGTCTGTCCTCGGGCCCCGGGATGGTGCAGACAGACATGTGATCTGAGCCCAGCTGGGAGCACTTGTCCGCGCGCTCAGCAGTATTCCCAAGGCATCCCCTAATTAATTCGTCTTGCGCCTAATGAAGTTGTTGTGAAGGCCTCGTGATTAGGTCGGCAATGTTCCCGTAAGGGGATCTCTCGTCAGGCCCTCCGAGGACGCGGCCCCTCCGCGGCCCGATGGGTTGGCCGCACCTGGCACTTTAATGGATGTGCACTCTGTCCCCGGGCGGGCTCCGTACATGGACGGGAGAGGGTGGAACTGGAGTGACCCCGGAGGGTCTAAATGTGGCCACGCGGCGGTGGCATCCGTCCCTCGGGGGCGATGAAGGGGAGTGACAGAGGCATGACTCTTCTCCGGCCGCCAGGGCAGGGCGATGCCAGGCCCGCCGACACCGGGTGAGGGATGACCCCAGCCCTCTGGCAGGGACCCCGTCAAGACCACTCCAGGGGTGGGGCACCTGTCAGCACCCAGCCCATGCCCTGCTCTAGAGCCCACCTGTCTCTGCACAGGTGACCCCCATACCCTAGCACTCTGGCAAGGACCCCCATCAAGACCACTTCAGGGGTGGGGTACCCGTCAGCACCCAGCCCATGCCCTCCGGTGCCCGCCTGTCACTGCGGCGGTGCCCCTATACTGTGGCCAGAGCCATTACCAACAATGCAGAGGAGAGCCAGACAAAATATAACTTACTTGTAACTAACTGTTGAGGTTTAGCACTTAGCACAACGTTTAGCATCTATATGTCCCCCTGGCTAAGGCGGTGGAATCATTTGGGACTTAATATTTAACATTTTCGAGTGATACCCGGATGTTCTTTGCCTTCGGTAAAGGGGTGGATGCCCATTGAACAGGACCCCTCTCAACCCTGTCTCTCGCCAGTCTTTCGGTGGATGACCTATGACCTATAACCATCTTAAGTGCAACACCGAAAAGGTGGAGGGGCTCGGGGGCATATTATCAACAACTAGCGATATTTATGGAGAAGTGTGGCTCAGTGGTTAGAGGCGGCAGACCCGGAAGCTGAGATCGGCCGTGGACCAGGGTTTGATTCCCCGCCTCGGCGGGTCATGGGCTAAAAATTCCACAGACTCGATAATTCTCGCCCCGGTGCCTCCTCGACTCACGGGTTGACACTCTGCGACTCTGGGCAATAGCTTGCTTAATCTCCACAACGGCCCCTCGCGGCGGGATGCCTGACTTTCACCTTGTGGATACCCTGCTATCTCACAGGGGAATACCAGGAAGGGTTCCCTAAGCAAGCGCCGGGACACCCACTGCGGGTAGCTGTGCGCTATATAAGCTCAACTACATTTACATTTACATTTATCGCTAAATAAGCTTAGCGAATTTTTTTTTATCGCCGCGCATCGCCGGATTTTATCGCAGAGATAACGTGCTAATAGCAATGTTTATCTCTAAAGCGATAACATTTCCAACGATAGCTGCGAAACGTGTGAATATCACTGGAAATCCAGCGATATTCAGGCATTATCGCTAATAGGGTCTTAGCCTGAATATCCACCTCCCATTGGATAAACAGGCTAAGAACTGGTCTGAGCAGGCGTTAAGTTTTGGAGATATTCGCGCTTGAATATTTCCATCGCTACGCCTGCGTTGATAATAGGCGATAGCTGTTTTAGCGACTGCTTTCAGTCGCTAACCGGTTGGGTACGCCCACTTTGCATGTCATTAGCGATAAATATCGCTGACATGCAAAACGGGGCCCAAACCGCTCGCTATCGCCTACAAGCTGTCGCTAACTGCTGTTAGCGACAGCTTGCTAATAGGGCTATAAAATTATCAGTACAGAGCTCAGCCGTGGACACAAGTGGAGTACAAAGATTAACAGAGCTCAGATCAGGGCAGGACTGAGAACCAAAACCGTCCCTGGCAAAGTGCTCGGCCGCCCCCCCCCCCCCCCCCCCCTGGGGGTGCGACCGAGCTCTTTGGCGGGGCCGGTTTTCGGCCGATTTTGTTACAGGGCCGCTTTTGCAGATATGTTGCAAAAACGGCCCTGTAACAAAAACGGCCCCCTGGGCCAAAACCCGGCCCCCACCCTTGCGGTGCACCGGGGGATTGCCCGGTGCCCGCAACGGCCAGTCCGGGCCTGGCTCAGATGCTGACACGAGTGCAGACCTCAGCAGAGCTTAGATACCGACTCAAGTGGAGTACAGAGCCCAGCTACTGACACAACTGGAGTGCAGAGCTCAGCTACCGACACAAGTGGAGTGCAGAGATCAGCTACTAACACAAGTGGAGTGCAGAGATCAGCTGAGCTCAGATACAGACACAAGTGGGGTACAGAGCTCAGCTACCGACACAAGTGGAGTGCAGAGATCAGCTACTGACACCAGTGGAGTGCAGAGATCAGCTGAGCTCAGATACAGACACAAGTGGGGTACAGAGCTCAGCTACCGACACAAGTGGAGTGCAGAGATCAGCAGAGCTCAGATACCGACACAAGTGGAGTGCAGAGCTCAGCTACCGACACAAGTGGAGTGCAGAGATCAGCTACTGACGCAAGTGGAGTGCAGAGATCAGCAGAGCTCAGATACAGACACAAGTGGAGTACAGAGCTCAGCTACCGACACAAGTGGAGTGCAGAGATCAGCTACTGACAC
Organism: Lissotriton helveticus; assembly: GCF_964261635.1. Taxonomy (NCBI): domain Eukaryota; kingdom Metazoa; phylum Chordata; class Amphibia; order Caudata; family Salamandridae; genus Lissotriton; species Lissotriton helveticus. The sequence goes on along the minus strand of NC_136069.1, from coordinate 7,107,486 downwards.
AAGTGGAGTGCAGAGATCAGCAGAGCTCAGATACAGACACAAGTGGAGTACAGAGCTCAGCTACCGACACAAGTGGAGTGCAGAGCTCAGCTACCGACACAAGTGGAGTGCAGAGATCAGCAGAGCTCAGATACAGACACAAGTGGGGTACAGAGCTCAGCTACCGACACAAGTGGAGTGCAGAGATCAGCAGAGCTCAGATACCGACACAAGTGGAGTGCAGAGCTCAGCTACCGACACAAGTGGAGTGCAGAGATCAGCTACTGACACAAGTGGAGTGCAGAGATCAGCAGAGCTCAGATACCGACACAAGTGGGGTACAGAGCTCAGCTACCGACACAAGAGGAGTGCAGAGATCAGCTACTGACACAAGTGGAGTGCAGTGATCAGCAGAGCTCAGATACAGACACAAGTGGGGTACAGAGCTCAGCTACCGACACAAGTGGAGTGCAGAGCTCAGCTACCGACACAAGTGGAGTGCAGAGATCAGCTACTGACACAAGTGGAGTGCAGAGATCAGCTGAGCTCAGATACAGACACAAGTGGGGTACAGAGCTCAGCTACCGACACAAGTGGAGTGCAGAGATCAGCAGAGCTCAGATACCGACACAAGTGGAGTACGGAGCTCAGCTACTGACACAAGTGGAGTGCAGAGATCAGCTGAGCTCAGATACAGACACAAGTGGAGTACAGAGCTCAGCTACTGACACAAGTGGAGTGCAGTGATCAGCTGAGCTCAGATGCTGACACAAGTGGAGTACAGAGATCAGCAGAGCTCAGATACCGACACAAGTGGAGTGCAGAGCTCAGCTACCGACACAAGTGGAGTGCAGAGATCAGCTACTGACACAAGTGGAGTGCAGAGATCAGCAGAGCTCAGATACAGACACAAGTGGAGTACGGAGCTCAGCTACTGACACAAGTGGAGTGCAGAGATCAGCTGAGCTCAGATACAGACACAAGTGGAGTACAGAGCTCAGCTACTGACACAAGTGGAGTGCAGAGATCAGCTGAGCTCAGATGCTGACACAAGTGGAGTACAGAGATCAGCAGAGCTCAGATACCGACACAAGTGGAGTGCAGAGCTCAGTTACCGACACAAGTGGAGTGCAGAGATCAGCTACTAACACAAGTGGAGTGCAGAGATCAGCAGAGCTCAGATACCGACACAAGTGGAGTACGGAGCTCAGCTACTGACACAAGTGGAGTGCAGAGATCAGCTGAGCTCAGATACAGACACAAGTGGAGTACAGAGCTCAGCTACTGACACAAGTGGAGTGCAGAGATCAGCTGAGCTCAGATGCTGACACAAGTGGAGTACAGAGATCAGCAGAGCTCAGCTACCGACACAAGTGGAGTGCAGAGATCAGCTACTGACACAAGTGGAGTGCAGAGATCAGCTGAGCTCAGCTGCAGACACAAGTGGAGTGCAGAGATCAGCTGAGCTCAGCTACCGACACAAGTGGAGTGCAGAGATCAGCTGAGCTCAGATACCGACACAAGTGGAGTGCAGAGATCAGCTGAGCTCAGATACAGACACAAGTGGAGTGCAGAGCCCAGCTACCGACACAAGTGGAGTGCAGAGATCAGCTGAGCTCAGATACAGACACAAGTGGAGTACAGAGCTCAGCTACCGACACAAGTGGAGTGCAGAGATCAGCAGAGCTCAGATACCGACACAAGTGGAGTACGGAGCTCAGCTACTGACACAAGTGGAGTGCAGAGATCAGCTGAGCTCAGATACAGACACAAGTGGAGTACAGAGCTCAGCTACTGACACAAGTGGAGTGCAGAGATCAGCTGAGCTCAGATACAGACACAAGTGGAGTACAGAGCTCAGCTACCGACACAAGTGGAGTGCAGAGATCAGCAGAGGTCAGATACCGACACAAGTGGAGTACGGAGCTCAGATGCTGACACAAGTGGAGTACAGAGATCAGCAGAGCTCAGATACCGACACAAGTGGAGTGCAGAGCTCAGCTACCGTCACAAGTGGAGTGCAGAGATCAGCTACTGACACAAGTGGAGTGCAGAGATCAGCAGAGCTCAGATACCGACACAAGTGGGGTACAGAGCTCAGCTACCGACACAAGAGGAGTGCAGAGATCAGCTACTGACACAAGTGGAGTGCAGTGATCAGCAGAGCTCAGATACAGACACAAGTGGGGTACAGAGCTCAGCTACCGACACAAGTGGAGTGCAGAGCTCAGCTACCGACACAAGTGGAGTACGGAGCTCAGCTACTGACACAAGTGGAGTGCAGAGATCAGCTGAGCTCAGATACAGACACAAGTGGAGTACAGAGCTCAGCTACTGACACAAGTGGAGTGCAGTGATCAGCTGAGCTCAGATGCTGACACAAGTGGAGTACAGAGATCAGCAGAGCTCAGATACCGACACAAGTGGAGTGCAGAGCTCAGCTACCGACACAAGTGGAGTGCAGAGATCAGCTACTGACACAAGTGGAGTGCAGAGATCAGCAGAGCTCAGATACAGACACAAGTGGAGTACGGAGCTCAGCTACTGACACAAGTGGAGTGCAGAGATCAGCTGAGCTCAGATACAGACACAAGTGGAGTACAGAGCTCAGCTACTGACACAAGTGGAGTGCAGAGATCAGCTGAGCTCAGATGCTGACACAAGTGGAGTACAGAGATCAGCAGAGCTCAGATACCGACACAAGTGGAGTGCAGAGCTCAGTTACCGACACAAGTGGAGTGCAGAGATCAGCTACTAACACAAGTGGAGTGCAGAGATCAGCAGAGCTCAGATACCGACACAAGTGGAGTACGGAGCTCAGCTACTGACACAAGTGGAGTGCAGAGATCAGCTGAGCTCAGATACAGACACAAGTGGAGTACAGAGCTCAGCTACTGACACAAGTGGAGTGCAGAGATCAGCTGAGCTCAGATGCTGACACAAGTGGAGTACAGAGATCAGCAGAGCTCAGCTACCGACACAAGTGGAGTGCAGAGATCAGCTACTGACACAAGTGGAGTGCAGAGATCAGCTGAGCTCAGCTGCAGACACAAGTGGAATACAGAGATCAACAGAGCTCAGCTACCGACACAAGTGGAGTGCAGAGATCAGCTGAGCTCAGCTACCGACACAAGTGGAGTGCAGAGATCAGCTGAGCTCAGATACCGACACAAGTGGAGTGCAGAGATCAGCTGAGCTCAGATACAGACACAAGTGGAGTGCAGAGCCCAGCTACCGACACAAGTGGAGTGCAGAGATCAGCTGAGCTCAGATACAGACACAAGTGGAGTACAGAGCTCAGCTACCGACACAAGTGGAGTGCAGAGATCAGCAGAGCTCAGATACCGACACAAGTGGAGTACGGAGCTCAGCTACTGACACAAGTGGAGTGCAGAGATCAGCTGAGCTCAGATACAGACACAAGTGGAGTACAGAGCTCAGCTACTGACACAAGTGGAGTGCAGAGATCAGCTGAGCTCAGATACAGACACAAGTGGAGTACAGAGCTCAGCTACCGACACAAGTGGAGTGCAGAGATCAGCAGAGGTCAGATACCGACACAAGTGGAGTACGGAGCTCAGATGCTGACACAAGTGGAGTACAGAGATCAGCAGAGCTCAGATACCGACACAAGTGGAGTGCAGAGCTCAGCTACTGACCCAAGTGGAGTGCAGAGATCAGCTGAGCTCAGATACCAACACAAGTGGAGTGCAGAGATCAGCTGAGCTCAGATACCGACACAAGTGGAGTGCAGAGATCAGCTGAGCTCAGATACAGACACAAGTGGAGTGCAAAGCCCAGCTACTGACACAAGTGGAGTGCAGAGATCAGCAGAGCTCAGCTACAGACACAAGTGGAGTACAGAGCTCAGCTACCAACACAAGTGGAGTGCAGAGATCAGCTACTGACACAAGTGGAGTGCAGAGATCAGCAGAGCTCAGCTACAGACACAAGTGGAGTACAGAGCTCAGCTACCGACACAAGTGGAGTGCAGAGATCAGCTACCGACACCAGTGGAGTGCAGAGATCAGCTGAGCTCAGATACAGACACAAGTGGAGTACAGAGCTCAGCTACCGACACAAGTGGAGTGCAGAGATCAGCAGAACTCAGATACCGACACAAGTGGAGTACGGAGCTCAGCTACTGACACAAGTGGAGTGCAGAGATCAGCTGAGCTCAGCTACCGACACAAGTGGAGTGCAGAGATCAGCAGAGCTCAGCTACCGACACAAGTGGAGTGCAGAGATCAGCTGCTGACACAGCTGGAGTGCAGAGACTAACAGAGCTCAGATGCCTACACGAGTGGAGTACAGAGCTCAGCTGCTGACACAGCTGGAGTGCAGAGATCAACAGAGCTCAAATGCTAACACAAGTAGAGTACAGAGCCCATCTACCGACACAAGTGGAGTGCAGAGATCAGCAGAGCTCAGATACAGACACAAGTGGAGTGCAAAGCTCAGCTGCTGACACAAGTGGAGTGTAGACCTCATATACCAACAGATTTCACAGACAGTCCACACTGTGCAATCGATTTACATTTTTATCACCCTCTGGGATGGGATGCTGTGTCAGCCAGGATGACCATCCGTAGTCTGGCGAAAGTGAAACTTCCCTCTCCAAGCACTTTCCCTGCACTCTGCAGGGTCTTTGCAATCAACCACTCTCCAAAACGCACCTGGAGCAGCTCTTGACAGCACCTTCCCTGCTGCAGGTGTGGTGGGATATGGAGGAAGAATTGAGGATTGCGATAAGAGGTTGGGGGGCAAAATTCACGGGAAAGCTGGACTAGTTTTAACTCAAGGTTCCAATGGGACCCGATCTGAGCAAAAAACAGAGATCTGGCTCGAACCCGGCTCCAGCCTACAGTGGCGCACTCACCTCTAGTCCTTTGTGCCACCAAATCCCACCGAACCAGACTCTGGCCACCACTGTCTGGTTTGGTGGGACAAGAAAGAGTCGTGTCCATCAACATACTGTTGTCAGGGAGCCTGCATTGACCTTCACAGGGACTCTTCCAGGTCACTGATAGGCCAGCTTCACTGTCAGTCTGCTGCAGCATCGACCACTGTCCCAGTTCATGAGCCTTAGATACGCAAGCCAGCCCGCAACCCGTGCACGCGACACTTCGTCGTGATTCATGTATTGCGAAAGATCTAAGGGGCATGTTAGCAAGAACCTCCTTAAAATATCGCCATTTTAGCGGCATGGAAACTGCTGCTAAAACTGCGATAATGAGCATGCTAATATGCGTTATAGAATTCCAATAGAAGCCCAGGTTAGATGTCCTGCACATCTAACCTGGGCTTCTATTGCAATTCTATAACGCATATTAGCGAGCCCATTCTCGCCGTTTTAGCAGCAGTTTCCTGCTGCTAAAACTGTGATAATTTTAACGAGGTTCTTGCTAATATGCCCCTTGCATATGATAAGATGTCTTCTACGACTGCAGACCTATGCGACATAGGCCCAAGCAGGTGATACCGGAATTGGTAGGGGTCGAAAAGTTCATCCACCATTTTAGAAAGCGCTTTGATACCTGTATACCGTGCACTGGGGCAGCTCTTCTTTGGTAACATGAAACACTGGACCTGGTAGAAACCGAACAGCAGGACTCTTCTTATGCAGTAGCAGAGGGCTCACCAGGCACACCAGGCGACTGGTGGAGAAGTGTGGCTCAGGGGTTAGAGGCGGCAGACCCGGAAGCTGAGATCGGTCCTGGACCAGGGTTCAATTCCCCGCCTCGGCGGGTCTTGGGCTAAAAATTCCATGGACTCGATAATTCTCGCCCCGGTGCCTCCTTGACTCACGGGTTCACACTCTGCGACTCTGGGCAATAGCTTGCTTAATCTCCACTACGGCCCCTCGCGGCGGGATGCCTGACTTTCACCTTGTGGATACCCTGCTATCTCACAGGGGACTACCAGGAAGGGTTCCCTTAGCAAGCGCCGGGACACCCACTGCGGGTAGCTGTGCGCTATATAAGCTCAACTACATTTACATTTACATTTACATGCTGCCCCACACTGATGTGAAACATCTAGTAGATTGCTCAGGCCACTCCGGTGCATCTTACCCCTGTTCTAACAGCGACAGGCAGGATGTGATTGGACGGGATAATTTTGGGGAGCAGAGGAGGAGGAGGAGGCCTTTAGCCCATCTCAGGGTTCATTCTTATGACACCTGGGGCCAGATGGACAAAGATTCCGCAGAATGGGGCTGCGTGTGACCACAAAAAAAGCTTTTTTAATGGACAAAAGGCAGAATGCGGTTTGATTACTTGTTACAGAATCGCAATTTGCATTTGAGCTTCGATATTTTGAAGGGGGCGTGTTTAGGGCATCCCTTCCACATACCGAATTGCAGTAGTATGTATTAAAGTTTTGTACCCGATTTCCGGGTCCAAAACATTAAGGGGCAGATTTACAAGCCCCTTGTGCCACGTTTACGCCGCTGTTGCGTCACGCAAGGCGGCGTAAACGTGGCGCATCCCTAGGCGGCATTTACAACATGACGCATCTATGGAGATGCGTCACGGTGTAAGGCCCTGCGCCACATGTAAATGTAAATGTAAATGTAGTTGAGCTTATATAGCGCACAGCTACCCACAGTGGGTTTCCCGGCGCTTGCTTAGGGAACCCTTCCTGGTATTCCCCTGTGAGATAGCAGGGTATCCACAAGGTGAAAGTCAGGCATCCCGCCGCGAGGGGCCGTTGTGGAGATTAAGCAAGCTATTGCCCAGAGTCGCAGAGTGTGAACCCGTGAGTCGAGGAGGCACCGGGGCGAGAATTATCGAGTCCGTGGAATTTTTAGCCCAAGACCCGCCGAGGCGGGGAATTGAACCCTGGTCCAGGACCGATCTCAGTTGCCGGGTCTGCTGCCTCTAACCCCTGAGCCACACTTCTCCACTGCGTCAGGTTTCATGTAGGCGTTCCGGTGCAGGGGGGGGGGGCGTTCCGTGGCAGGAACGCCCCTGGAAAGTGACTTAGTGAAATCTACAAGATTTCACTGAGTCACTTTCCCAACGCTGATGCGTCAAAACCCTGCGCCTGCTTGAAGCAGGCGTAAGGCTTGACGCACCACGTTAAAGATAGGGCAAGTTGGAAAAGTGCTGGAGTTGCGTGCCGCTCGCAACACAACTTCAGCACTGCGCCAACTTTACGCCCAAGATGCGACACGCATCTGTTCATTCCTGCGCCATGGTGCGCCGCATTGTAAATGCGGCGCATCATGGGTGGCGCAAGGATGAACTTGCGTGCCCTATCTTTCCTGGCGCATCCCTGCCGATTTGCAGAGATGCGTCAGGCAACGTAAATCTGCCCCTAAGACTTTACCTCCAAATCTAAAGAGATGGTAACCCATTCGCAAATGGGAAGGGGTCCCTGTTTTCCCCCTCCCGCTTAGAGAATGTTTAAAGAATATATTTTTTTTAAGAGCAGGCAGTGGTCCATATAAAACGAAACTGGAGCTGGAGTGAACTGCATGGAAACATGAATCCAAGAAGCATCCGTTTCAGAACAGACATGAAAACCATCAACCAAGACTAAGGGCCTTACCTATGTTTATAGGTGGGCGGCCCGTTTCTCCGTCAGAGAGACAGGGTAAATTACTCCATCGCCCTGGTGGTGCTGCCGCTCGCCTGGTTTAGATATGACCGTCAAGCTGGCGGCCATTTTTAAAGCATTGGTAGAAACCGCCGTCACAACGGTCCCTGTCAGCGCTGTTTACAGTTTCATGCAGGGCTCCGGCAACATGACGCTTCCATGCACCAAACTATATTTTCAAAAAGAAAATCACAAAGCGGGATCTTCTTTAAAAAATAAATAAAAATGCTCCCCTCACCTTGGGAGGCCTCTCCCTTGGTGAGGGGAGTATTTAACAGGTTTCAATGTCCATTATCACCATGGACATCCTGGTGGAGAGGGACAGTGAACACTGACACCTAATGCCACCCATCTAAATTAGGTGGGTGGGATTAGGGGGTCTGTCTCCAATGACCCTTACTCCGCAGGGCCATTGGAGGGGATTAATCATTGCGGAGACAGAGTAGTCTCCGCTGTGATTAAATGTGAGGTCCACCAACCGTCATACTGATTGGCCCAGGCGCGCTATATGAGTGATATAATAAATACATTGGTAAAGCCAATGGGTCGAACTTTGACAAGCTCTGGTGAATTTACATAAACATGTCACCATTGCATACAGTAACAGACCATGACTCAGCAGTGATGCAGACCATGACTCAGCAGCGATGCAGACCATGACTCAGCAGTGATGCAGACCATGAGTCAGCAGTGATGTGGACCATGACTCAGCAGCGATGCAGACCTGTAATAGAACGGTATGGGTGTGACCGAGCAGGCCAACCTACTGGGAAAAGGGATGGAAGCCCTTGCTAGGTTTACTACTTACCAAAGAAAATGTGATTTATATTAATATAAAGAAAAGGAACTATTAGCTTTCAATTGCTGTAACCCAAGTACATAGATTAAACACAGAACGATGACTAACAAAATAAAAAGAATAAGGAAGGGAAAGACAAAGCAGTCCAAAGTTAAGAGTTGGTTCACCAGCCCTGGCACTGACGTGCACGTCTTCACTTCCTGCCTAAGACAGCGCACGTGTGCTGTTGATTGCAAGATATATTATTTATTACAAGGGGCTTGGGGCTCGCCCATTGCTTACCATTCCTTGGCTTAATTGCAATTCTTACTTGCTGCCACCGAATTGGCCAGCATGTGCTAGTTTCACTTCCCACTCTTTCGTATGGAGCATGGACCAAGTACCGATTGCTTCATTTTGATTACCGTCCTTCCTTCCGCTGCTCGTGCTGTGATTGAGGTGTTCCTTTTATTTTTATTCATTCTTCCCATTGCATTGTTTCTTCCCTCCCACCCCCAGTGTCCATGGTGCATATTTCCTTCCACCTCCCACCCCCTGTGGTCTGTGATGCTTTAACAACCTTCCAACCCCCACCCCCATGTTGCAGTACAACATGGCTAAAAGACACCTTCAAAAGCTTTGCCAATGCTTGTTTTAGACAGATGTTGAGATGGCACCACTCAGAGTCATTAGCACATGCTCTGTGATATACAATGTGATAATGTTTTGCTTATATCTTTATGCATCCTTATGTCCTGCTATGTAATGCAACTTGTTTTCCCTTGTGTATGTAAAGTGCTCTGATACCCAGGGGTCTAGCTAGGGCTATATAAAACCTATAAATAAAGAAATAAATGCCCCGTGCCATATGATGTGGTGGGAGTAAGGGAAATGTGACCCGACAAAGGGGTTACCCAAAGCCACCCACCCCCAAGCGCGAATATGTGTACACATTGGTTATTTCTTCTTACCGGTTTGTCCTCCAGGAGGGTGTCGAGCCAGCTAGACCCGCCTTTAGTCCATACCCTAAATATAACCGGCGAGAGTGGGTGGCATGAGATGGAAAGGGCATTCCCTGGTATCCTGTTCCAAAGCCCCCTGGTCACAGGCTGTGAAATCTGCTGATTTTATTTTATTGGCCCACATCTTAATGCACCTTTATCCACTCTCTTCCCACCTCCTCAGCTGCCTTCCGGGACGTGCCCTGCGGCTGCCAGGGAACAGGCCTGGCACAGTATCTGCTTTCATGCCCTGGGCCAGGCAGCAGGGGGATTACTCGCTTTTAATACCAGAGTATTAGTGGGGCTGTCAGTGTGCAGGGGAAGGGTGCAGCTCCTGCCAGCCATAGGGGTGGGCGCGAGGGCCCCCGCCGTGTCCCCTGAGCCTCTGTGACAATCCACAGCTCTTTACAAGCAGAGGTGGGAAGGCGAGTACAGGGCTCTGCTAATTGGCATCAGAACTCACTTGCTGCCCTGGTTCAGCAAACACATTGCAAACTAGCTGCAAGAAAACAAGACAGGCAAAAAGAAGCGCAGGTTTAACACGTATAGTGCAACATAACAGGAACATGACGCGTCGCAATCTCATCAGTGCATGCACTGTAACATGGAACATGTACTCTGTGGGCAACAGCCGTGCAAGCTTCTCCCATATAAAGAACAATGGTAACATAGGCAACAAGAATGCAAGCTTCCTTCCTACACTTAACGTACAAGGCAACCAACAGCAGTGCATACCTCTTCACACAAAGAACCCCGGCGCCACGGACGATAGGAAGCGAAGAAATCAATAATGTACATATAACAGCCGTGCAAGCTTCTTCCATATAAAAACAATGACAACATAGGCAACAAGAATCCAAGCTTCCTGCCTACACTTAACGTACAAGGCAACCAACAGCAGTGCACACCTCTTCACACAAAGAACCGCTGTGCCACGGACGATAGGAAGGGAAGAAATCAATAATGTACTTATAACAGCCGTGCAAGCTTCTCTCATATAAAGAACAATGGCAACATAGGCAACAAGAATGCAAGCTTCCTTCCTACATTTAACGTGCAAGGCAACCAACAGCAGTGCTTACCTCTTCACACAAAGAACCCCTGCGCCACGGACGATAGAAAGGGAAGAAATCAATAGTGTACATATAACAGCTGTGCAAGCTTCTCCCATATAAAGAACAATGACAACATAGGCAACAAGAATGCAAGCTTCCTTCCTACACTTAACGTACAAGGCAACCAACAGCAGTGCAAGCCTCTTCACACAAAGAACCCCTGCGCCACGGACGATAGGAAGGGAAGAAATCAATAGTGTACATATAACAGCCGTGCAAGCTTCTCTCATATAAAGAACAGTGGCAACATAGGCAACAAGAATGCAAGCTTCCTTCCTACACTTAACGTGCAAGGCAACCAACAGCAGTGCAAGCCTCTTCACACAAAGAACCCCTGCGCCACGGACGATAGGAAGGGAAGAAATCAATAGTGTACATATAACAGCCGTGCAAGCTTCTCTCATATAAAGAACAATGGCAACATAGGCAACAAGAATGCAAGCTTCCTTCCTACACTTAACGTACAAGGCAACCAACAGCAGTGCATACCTCTTCACACAAAGAACCCCGGCGCCACGGACGATAGGAAGTGAAGAAATCAATAGTGTACATATAACAGCCGTGCAAGCTTCTCCCATATAAAGAACAATGACAACATTGGCAACAAGAATGCAAGCTTCCTTCTTACACTTAACATATGATGCAGCGCTACTCCGGAGATAATTTCTAAAATTTCATCACCTTTCCCTGAAATACTGAATCACACATTTATACATCAGTGGGGCCCATAGCACTGTGTATCACTCATCCTATTTCATGGATCGGTGAGATTCGGAGGAGAGCTGCTGGATCATAGCGGAGTGTCTAGATTAAAACTAAATATTTATACTATTTACAGCTGCAGTTTAACTTGAATTTACCATGGTTTCATCAATATACAATTTAATCAGACACACCACCATTGTTTGTCGATGGATCTACTAGTAGAAATTAGGTTGAGACCTGCTTAATTTTCCATTTATCTAATTTTTACTTTAAGATGATTTAGCATCTCTGACATTTATTCACTTTGCTTTATTTATTTTTTTATTCAGAAATATACTTAAGAAAGAAAATAATTTTGCTTAAACATTTATATTCATTTAATTGTTAAATTCTGAAAGAAAAACACATCATTATAGGACATGAATATTAGCAAAGAACAGGATAGTTCCCAAAGTCCATTTTCCCTACTCTCTAGCTATGAGCCTCAACTAAAGACTCGTACTTATTCAAAAGGGGAAACATAAAGTGCTTAAGTTCTTACGCCTCAGGAAATTAGCATTCCGACAGCATCTCAGGAAGAAATCGAAAGAGAGAGAGTTTTTTCTTAAGTCCAGTCATGTTCTTTTATACCCTTTTCACTAACTTAATCTATCTGTAAAGTATACACAGAGGATAAAAGAATTGGGTGGTGATAAGTAACACATAACTTGGGTGAGTGACACAATGTATTATCTGGTCTTTACCCAATATGAAGTCTTTCAAAAAATGTGGGAAGAAAGTTGTTCGAACTCTGTGGTAGGGGCCAGACCCTGTATGCCTAAATCCTATGAATTTCTGGGAGACTCACCTGTGTAGGCCCTCTACCGGACTACCACCTGCCATGAGTAACAGCTATAGGGAAGGAGATACCCCCAGACCTAGCCTGTCAACCCTTAATGTTCTAATGACCTCCCCTATGAAGTCCTGGCCTTATACACTTCACGGTAACGATTGAACCCTTGATGGATGGAGATTGCATATGTAGTAGAATATGTGGTTTGAGTATATATGAACTCTGGTTCCCTCCGTGCCTTTGTTAATTGTTCCTTGGAACTTCCCAGATTTTCTGCAAAGTTTATTATAATATATGGAATGATTGGAGCTATTAGAGCATAATATACGCATTGTTATTTATTTATACAAAGAAGAAACGATGTAGAAATGGAAATGATTAATGAATTTTGTTACTACTCTTGTAATCTCAATGCATTTAAACTTTGTATTTGCAGTGTTTTTGTCCCTTACTCCGTGGTACCTCCTTGCCCTGATGAAGGTGTGGCCATAAACTGGCCCTACACTGAAACGCGCGTTGGTGTATTCCTAGTTTACGGTAGTATAACATCAATCTGTAGATGACTGTGTTCATCCTTGGTCTGTCCCGCTTTTTCCTTGCAGCGACGCAAACATTATCCACCGTGACTGCGCCTTCAGGAATTGATGGACCATTGATGCATTTGTGTATGGATGTTTTGAATGAATGTGTATGTTAGATAGTGCTGATATCTTGAATGCTTAGTGAGAATGATGTACACTGGGTATATGGGACTTTTATAGATACTGAAAATGTATTTTTGCTGTTTTAACGTATGTTAGGTGTGTGTCATGTCTATATTGAAGTAGCCTGAATTTAAAAAGAACACAAACTTTTTTATAAATATATATAATTCCCCAAAAAATCTATTTTTGCTCAAATAAAATATAAATAAAATAAATCCAATGGAGTAATCATGCGTTTGGCTCTGATATTGTCCATGAACACCCAATCCTTGAATTGAAGGATCCTCTTTAAGGACCACAGTAATATAAGGTGGGCAGGGTTCTTTGATTTTCTATACACTGTTTTTCCCGTTACCTGCCCTTATCCTAAATCCCTATTGGGAACCCCCTTCTATTGTGGTGCTGGAGACGCTGCTACAAGGCTGATTGTGACGCGTTGCTAGGAGACGAGTCAGAGTGACGTGCAGCCTGAAGACGTGATGAAGACGCTGGTACACGTCTGACTGTGACGTGAAAAGACTGGAGCAGCCGAACACAAATATGGAGCGCAAGATCACATTTAAATAAATACAGCAGGAGGTGAGCGTGTCGTTGTAAACGCGCTTAAGTATAAAGTACATTTAATATGTTGAAGAACATAAGCGGCAGCAAAGTACGACGTCAGCTGTATAAGTCTTCAAGTGAAGAGAGTAGAAAGGGATATTAACCCGTTTGCTGCGTGCGTCGGCCAACGACCGTCGTGAGCACTACCTCCATAGTTCTGCGCATGTCCGTTGTCGGCGCGGCCACGCCCACGCAAAGAAACACCCGCACCACGGCAGATTTTACGCCGCGGTTAACGGGTTAAGAGAGTCTCACTTAGCGTTCGGTTCGGAAATGAAAACGCGTATGAAAATGTCCTTGTGCTAAACTAGAAAGAGACGGCAAAAGCACGGTATTAAGCCAAGCACGGGTCCTTAATTTTTGTCAAACTTATCTGTGTTAGGACGTTTCTCTTGATGAAAAAAAATGGATTCCACCAGGTGCCAGGTGTTAATGTCTTGCGAGAGTAGGGTTGTCTTTGTTGATGTCTTCATGGGAACCATCCACTTCCGGTCGTCGCCAGTGTAATGAAGCACCAGGAGGCAATGATGAAGACAATATCCTTCTTTACTCTTAAGAGCAAAAGCATAAACGTCCTAACCACAGGCCCTCCAGCACCAACGGCTCTTTCAAGAACCTCCTAGCTGGGCACCCAACACCTTCCATATTCCAGAGCTGCTCATCAGACTTAAGGATAATAAAATCGCATAACAAACATATTGAATGTTGTAAGTGAATACCACGCTTCTCTTATAGCACAGGTACAGCACAGGTGGCAACAGTGCAAGCTTCTCTTACAGCACAGACAGTAACAGTACAAGCTTCTCTTACAGCACAGACAGTAACAGTGCAAGCTTCTCTTACAGCACAGACAGTAACAGTGCAAGCTTCTCTGACAGCACCGGTAAAGCACAGACGGTAACAGTAGAAGCTTCTCTTACAGCACAGACAGTAACAGTGCAAGCTTCTCTTACAGCACAGACAGTAACAGTGCAAGCTTCTCTTACAGCACAGGTAAAGCACAGACAGTAACAGTAGAAGCTTCTCTTACAGCACAGACAGTAACAGTGCAAGCTTCTCTTACAGCACAGACAGTTACAGTGCAAGCTTCTCTCGCAGCACAGGTACAGCACAGGCGGCAACAGTGCAAGCTTCTCTTACAGCACAGACAGTAACAGTGCAAGCTTCTCTTACAGCACAGGTACAGCACAGGAGGCAACAGTGCAAGCTTCTCTTACAGCACAGACAGTAACAGTGCAAGCTTCTCTTACAGCACAGACAGTTACAGTGCAAGCTTCTCTCACAGCACAGGTACAGCACAGACAGTAACAGTGCAAGCTTCTCTTACAGCACAGACAGTAGCAGTGCAAGCTTCTCGCACAGCTACAGCACAGACAGTAACAGTACAAGCTTCTCTTACAGCACAGACAGTAACAGTGCAAACTTCTCTTACAGCACAGACAGTAACAGTACAAGCTTCTCTTACAGCATAGACAGTAACAGTGCAAGCTTCTCTTAAGCACAGGTACAGCACAGACAGTAACAGTGCAAGCTTCTCTTACAGCACAGGTAAAGCACAGACGGTAACAGTGCAAGCTTGTCTTACAGCCAGTAACAGTGCAAGCTTCTCTTACAGCACAGGTAAAGCACAGACGGTAACAGTAGAAGCTTCTCTTACAGCACAGACAGTAACAGTGCAAACTTCTCTTACAGCACAGACAGTAACAGTGCAAGCTTCTCTTACAGCACAGGTAAAGCACATACAGTAACAGTAGAAGCTTCTCTTACAGCACAGACAGTAACAGTGCAAGCTTCTCTTACAGCACAGACAGTTACAGTGCAAGCTTCTCTCGCAGCACAGGTACAGCACAGGCAGCAACAGTGCAAGCTTCTCTTACAGCACAGACAGTAACACTGCAAGCTTCTCTTACAGCACAGGTACAGCACAGGAGGCAACAGTGCAAGCTTCTCTTACAGCACAGACAGTAACAGTGCAAGCTTCTCTTACAGCACAGGTACAGCACAGGAGGCAACAGTGCAAGCTTCTCTTACAGCACAGACAGTAACAGTGCAAGCTTCTCTTACAGCACAGACAGTTACAGTGCAAGCTTCTCTCACAGCACAGGTACAGCACAGACAGTAACAGTGCAAGCTTCTCTTACAGCACAGACAGTAGCAGTGCAAGCTTCTCTCACAGCACAGCTACAGCACAGACAGTAACAGTACAAGCTTCTCTTACAGCACAGACAGTAACAGTGCAAACTTCTCTTACAGCACAGACAGTAACAGTACAAGCTTCTCTTACAGCATAGACAGTAACAGTGCAAGCTTCTCTTAAGCACAGGTACAGCACAGACAGTAACAGTGCAAGCTTCTCTTACAGCACAGGTAAAGCACAGACGGTAACAGTGCAAGCTTGTCTTACAGCCAGTAACAGTGCAAGCTTCTCTTACAGCACAGGTAAAGCACAGACGGTAACAGTAGAAGCTTCTCTTACAGCACAGACAGTAACAGTGCAAACTTCTCTTACAGCACAGACAGTAACAGTGCAAGCTTCTCTTACAGCACAGGTAAAGCACATACAGTAACAGTAGAAGCTTCTCTTACAGCACAGACAGTAACAGTGCAAGCTTCTCTTACAGCACAGACAGTTACAGTGCAAGCTTCTCTCGCAGCACAGGTACAGCACAGGCAGCAACAGTGCAAGCTTCTCTTACAGCACAGACAGTAACAGTGCAAGCTTCTCTTACAGCACAGGTACAGCACAGGAGGCAACAGTGCAAGCTTCTCTTACAGCACAGACAGTAACAGTGCAAGCTTCTCTTACAGCACAGACAGTTAAAGTGCAAGCTTCTCTCACAGCACAGGTACAGCACAGACAGTAACAGTGCAAGCTTCTCTTACAGCACAGACAGTAGCAGTGCAAGCTTCTCTCACAGCACAGCTACAGCACAGACAGTAACAGTACAAGCTTCTCTTACAGCACAGACAGTAACAGTGCAAACTTCTCTTACAGCACAGACAGTAACAGTACAAGCTTCTCTTACAGCATAGACAGTAACAGTGCAAGCTTCTCTTAAGCACAGGTACAGCACAGACAGTAACAGTGCAAGCTTCTCTTACAGCACAGGTAAAGCACAGACGGTAACAGTGCAAGCTTGTCTTACAGCCAGTAACAGTGGAAGCTTCTCTTACAGCACAGGTAAAGCACAGACGGTAACAGTGCAAGCTTGTCTTACAGCACAGACAGTAACAGTGCAAGCTTCTTTTACAGCACAGACAGTAACAGTGCAAGCTTCTCTTACAGCACAGGTACAGCACAGGCGGCAGCTGTGCAAGCTTCTCTTACAGCACAGACAGTAACCGTACAAGCTTCTCTTAAGCACAGGTACAGCACAGACAGTAACAGTGAAAGCTTCTCTTACAGCACAGGTAAAGCACAGACGGTAACAGTGCAAGCTTGTCTTACAGCCAGTAACAGTGCAAGCTTCTCTTACAGCACAGGTAAAGCACAGACGGTAACAGTGCAAGCTTGTCTTACAGCGCAGACAGTAACAGTGCAAGCTTCTTTTACAGCACAGACAGTAACAGTGCAAGCTTCTCTTACAGCACAGGTACAGCAGAGGCGGCAGCTGTGCAAGCTTCTCTTACAGCACAGACAGTAACCGTACAAGCTTCTTTCACAGCACAGCTAAAGCACAGACAGTAACAGTACAAGCTTCTCTTACAGCACAGACCGTAACAGTGCAAGCTTCTCTTACAGCACAGACAGTAACAGTACAAGCTTCTCTTACAGCATAGACAGTAACAGTGCAAGCTTCTCTTAAGCACAGGTACAGCACAGACGGTAACAGTGCAAGCTTCTCTCACAGCACAGGTACAGCACAGACAGTAACAGTGCAAGCTTCTCTTACAGCACAGGTACAGCACAGGCGGCAACAGTGAGAGCTTCTCTTGCAGCATAGGCAGTAACAGTGCAAGCTTCTCTTACAGCACAGACAGTAACAGTGCAAGCTCCTTTTACAGCACAGACAGTAACAGTGCAAGCTTCTCTTACAGCACAGACAGTAACAGTGCAAGCTTCTCTTACAGCACAGACAGTAACAGTGAAAGCTTCTCTTACAGCACAGGCAGTAACAGTGCAAGCTTCTCTTACAGCACAGGTACAGCACAGACAGTAACAGTGCAAGCTTCTTTTACAGCACATACAGTAACAGTGCAAGCTTCTCTTACAGCACAGGTACAGCACAGACAGTAACAGTGCAAGATCCTCTTAAGCATAGGTACAGCACAGACAGTAACAGTACAAGCTTCTCTCACAGCACAGGTAAAGCACTGACAGTAACAGGGCAAGCTTCTCTTACAGCACAGGTACAGCACAGACAGTAACAGTGCAAGCTTCTCTCCCAGCACAAGTACAGCACAGGAGGCAACACTGCAAGCTTCTCTTCCAGCACAGACAGTTACAGTGCAAGCTTCTCTTACAGCACAGGCAGTAACAGTGCAAACTTCTCTTACAGCACAGGCAGTAACAGTACAAGATTCTCTTACAGCACAGGCAGTAACAGTGCAAGCTTCTCTTACAGCACAGGTACAACACAGACAGTAACAGTGCAAGCTTCTCTTACAGCACAGGTACAACACAGACAGTAACAGTGCAAGCTTCTCTACCAGCACATGTACAGCACATGTACAGCACAGACAGTAACAGTGCAAGCTTCTCTTACAGCACAGGTACAACACAGACAGTAACAGTGCAAGCTCTCTTACAGCACAGGTACAGCACAGACAGTAACAGTGCAATCTTCTCTTACAGCACAGGTACAACACAGACAGTAACAGTGCAAGCTTCTCTTACAGCACAGGTACAACACAGACAGTAACAGTGCAAGCTTCTCTCACAGCACAGCTACAGCACAGACAGTAACAGTACAAGCTTCTCTTACAGCACAGACAGTAACAGTACAAGCTTCTCTTACAGCATAGACAGTAACGGTGCAATCAATCAATCAATCAATCAGAGCATTTGTATAGCGCACGACTCACCCGGAGGGTCTCAAGGCGCTGGGGGGAGGGGGTCCGCTACTGCTCGAACAGCCAGGTCTTGAGCTGCTTCCTGAAGGCGAGGTGGTCCTGGGTCCTTCCTCCTGTGGTGGCTCTTCGGATGCGGGGGACGGCGGCGAGGGCGTGGCTGGTCGATCGAAGCTGGCGTTTGGGAGCGTAGAAGTTGAGGCGGCTGTTGAGGTATCCTGGGCCTTGATTGTGTAGGGCTTTGTGTGCGTGGGTGAGGAGCCGGAAGGTGATTCTCTTGTTGACCGGGAGCCAGTGCAGGTCTCTCAGGTGTCCGGAGATGTGGCTGCGGCAGGGGATGTCCAGGATGAGTCGTGCTGAGGTGTTCTGGATCTGCTGGAGTCTCTTCTGGAGTTTGGCGGTGGTTCCGGCGTAGAGGGAGTTGCCGTAGTCCAGACGGCTAGTGACAAGTGCCTGGGTGACAGTCTTCCTGGTCTCGGTGGGGATCCACCGGAAGATCTTACATAGCATGCGAAGGATGTTGAAGCACGACGAGGAGACGGCGTTGACTTGTCTGGTCATGGAGAGGGAGGAGTCCAGGATGAAGCCCAGGTTGCGTGCATGGTCAGTTGGTTTGGGTGCGCTGCCCAGGGCGGGGGGCCACCAGGAGTCGTCCCAGGCGGAGGGTGAGGATCCCAGGATGAGGACTTCTGTCTTGTCCGAGTTCAGTTTCAGGCGGCTGTTCGACATCCATTTGGCTACGTCTGTCATCCCTTCGTGCAGGTTGGCTCTGGCGGTGGCGGGTTCGTTGGTGAGGGAGAGGATCAGCTGGGTGTCGTCGGCGTAGGAGATTATGTTGAGGTTGTGCTGGCGTGCGATGGCTGCGAGGGGGCTCATGTAGACGTTGAAGAGTGTTGGGCTGAGCGAGGAGCCTTGAGGAACGCCGCAGATGACTTCGGTGGCCTCCGATCTGAACGGGGGAAGGCGGACTCTCTGTGTCCTTCCGGCGAGGAAGGAGGTGATCCACTCCAGTGCCTTTTCCTGGATTCCGACGTTGCTGAGGCGCTGTACTAGGGTACGGTGGCAGACAGTGTCGAAGGCCGCGGAGAGGTCCAGGAGGATGAGGGCCGCTGTTTCTCCGTTGTCGAGCAGGGCTCGGATGTCATCGGTAGCTGCGATCAGGGCGGTCTCGGTGCTGTGGTTGGCCCGGAAGCCAGACTGCGAGATGTCGAGGGATCCGTTCGTCTCGAGGAAGGCGGCCAGTTGCTTGTTGACGGTCTTCTCGATGACTTTTGCCGGAAACGGGAGCAGCGAGATGGGGCGGTAGTTCTTGAGGTCGGTAGGGTCTGCTGATGGTTTCTTGAGTAGAGCGCTGAGTTCGGCGTGCTTCCAGCTCTCCGGGAAGGTGGCGATGTCGAAGGAGGTGTTGATGATGTCCCGCAGGTGGGGTGCGATGACCGCGTCGGCCTTGTTGAAGACGTGGTGAGGGCAGGGGTCGGTCGGAGATCCGGAGTGGATGGAGTTCATCGTGCGGATGGTGTCTTCGGTGCTGATCGGGGTCCAGGCGCGGAGGGTGGTGGTGGGGGGCGGTGGTTCGGTCGTGGCGTGCGTTGGTTGAGTGCTGAAGCTGTTGTGTATGTTGTGTATGCTGAAGCTGTTGTGTATGGTGCAAGCTTCTCTTAAGCACAGGTGCAGCACAGACGATAACAGTGCAAGCTTCTCTTACAGCACAGGTAAAGCACAGACGGTAACAGTCCAAGCGTGTCTTACAGCACAGACAGTAAAAGTGCAAGCTTCTCTTACAGCACAGGCAGTACCAGTGCAAGCTTCTCTCACAGCACGGACAGTAACAGTGCAAGCTCCTCTTAAGCAGAGGTACAGCACAGACAGTAACACTACAAGCTTCTCTCACAGCACAGGTACAGCACAGACAGTAACAGTGCAAGCTTCTGTAACAGCACAGACAGTAACAGTACAAGCTTCTCTCACAGCACAGGTACAGCACAGACAGTAACAGTGCAAGCTTCTCTTACAGCACAGGCAGTAACAGTACAAGCTTCTCTCACAGCACAGGTACAGCACAGACAGTAACAGTGCAAGCTTCTGTTACAGTACAGACAGTAACAGTGCAAGCTTCTCTTACAGCACAGACAGTAACAGTACAAGCTTCTCTCACAGCACAGGTACAGCACAGACGATAACAGTGCAAGCTTCTCTTACAGCACAGACAGTAACAGTGCAAGCTTCTCTTACAGCACAGACAGTAACTGCAATCTTCTCTTACAGCACAGGTACAGCACAGGCGGCAACAGTGAGAGCTTCTCTTGCAGCATAGGCAGTAAGTCAAGTCAAGTCAAGTCAAATAATTTATATAGCGCACTACATACCCAGAGGGTCTCAAGGCGCTTAGGGAGGGGAGGAGGATTACTTGTCAAATATCCACGTTTTAAGTTGCTTTCTGAATGCTAGGTGGTTCTGGGTAAGGCGAAGGTAAGTGGGGAGTGAGTTCCATGTTTTAGCTGCCAGGTATGAGAAGGATCTTCCTCCCATGGTGGTCTTGTTGATGCGGGGTACAGTGGCGAGGGCTTTGTTGGAAGAACGTAGTTGGCGGGGGGGGGTGTAGAAGGACAGACGTGAGTTGAGGCATTCTGGTCCGATGTCGTAGAGTGATTTGTGTGCGTGGGTTAGCAGTCGGAAAGTGATCCTCTTATTGACGGGTAGCCAGTGGAGGTCTTTCAGGTGGCCAGAGATGTGTTCGTTACGCGGGATGTCTAATATGATCCTGGCTGAGGCGTTTTGGATTCGTTGGAGTTTCTTCTGGATTTTTGCGGTAGTACCTGCGTAGAGGGTGTTTCCGTAGTCCAGTCGGCTCGTGACCAGAGCATGGGTGACTGTTTTCCTTGTTTCGGTGGGGATCCAGCGAAATGTTTTTTTGAGCATGCGAAGAATGTTGAAGCAGGATGAGGATACGGCGCTGACTTGTCTGTTCATTGAGAGTGAAGAATCCAGGATAACGCCTAGGTTCCGTGCGTGGTCTGTCGGGATGGGTGCTTTTCTGAGGGCTTCCGGCCACCAAGAGTCGTCCCATGCAGAGGGGGATGTACCTAAGATGAGGACTTCTGTTTTATCTGAGTTCAGTTTCAGACGGCTGTGTTTCATCCATTCGGCAACTTCTTTCATTCCTTCGTGAAGGTTGGTTTTGGCGGTGCTGGGGTCATTGGTGAAAGAAAGGATCAGTTGAGTGTCATCTGCGTAGGAGATGAGTAGGAGTAACAGTGCAAGCTTCTCTTACAGCACAGACAGTAACAGTGCAAGCTCCTCTTACAGCACAGACAGTAACAGTGCAAGCTTCTCTTACAGCACAGACAGTAACAGTGCAAGCTTCTCTTACAGCACAGGCAGTAACAGTGCAAGCTTCTCTTACAGCACAGACAGTAACAGTGCAAGCTTCTTTTACAGCACAGACAGTAACAGTGCAAGCTTCTCTTACAGCACAGGTAAAGCACAGACAGTAACAGTGCAAGCTTCTCTTACAGCACAGACAGTTACAGTGCAAGCTCCTCTTAAGCACAGGTACAGCACAGACAGTAACAGTACAAGCTTCTCTCACAGCACAGGTAAAGCACAGACAGTAACAGGGCAAGCTTCTCTTACAGCACAGGTACAGCACAGACAGTAACAGTGCAAGCTCCTCTTACAGCACAGACAGTTACAGTGCAAGCTTCTCTTACACCACAGGTAAAGCACAGACAGTAACAGTGCAAGCTTCTCTTACAGCACAAACAGTAACAGTGCAAGCTTCTCCTACAGCACAGACTGTTACAGTACAAGCTTCTCTCACAGCACAGGTAAAGCACAGACAGTAACAGGGCAAGCTTCTCTTACAGCACAGGTACAGCACAGACAGTAACAGTGCAAGCTCCTCTTACAGCACAGACAGTTACAGTGCAAGCTTCTCTTACACCACAGGTAAAGCACAGACAGTAACAGTGCAAGCTTCTCTTACAGCACAAACAGTAACAGTGCAAGCTTCTCTTACAGCACAGACTGTTACAGTACAAGCTTCTCTCACAGCACAGGTACAGCACAGGCGGCAACAGTGCAAGCTTCTCTCGCATGACGGGTACAGCACAGACAGAAACAGTGCAAGCTTCTCTCACAGCACAGGTACAGCACAGGCAGTAACAGTGCAAGCTTCTCTTACAGCACAGGCGGCAACACTGCAAGCTTATCTTGCAGCACAGACAGTAACAGTGCAAGCTTCTTTTACAGCACAGACAGTAACAGTGCAAACTTCTCTTACAGCACAGGTACAGCACAGACAGTAACAGTGCAAGCTTCTCTCCCAGCACAAGTACAGCACAGGAGGCAACACTGCAAGCTTCTCTTACAGCACAGGCAGTAACAGTGCAAGCTTCTCTTACAGCACAGGTACAACACAGACAGTAACAGTGCAAGCTTCTCTTACAGCACAGGTACAGCACGGACAGTAACAGTGCAAGCTTCTCTCGCAGGACAGGTACAGCACAGGCAGTAACAGTGCAAGCTTCTCTTACAGCACAGGCAGTAACAGTGCAAGCTTCTCTTACAGCACAGGCAGTAACTGTGCAAGCTTCTCTTACAGCACAGACCGTAACAGTACAAGCTTCTCTTACAGCACAGACAGTAACAGTACAAGCTTCTCTTACAGCACAGACAGTAACAGTGCAAGCTTCTCTTACAGCACAGACAGTAACACTGAAAGCTTCTCTCCCAGCACAGGTACAGCACAGACAGTAACACTGAAAGCTTCTCTACCAGCACAGGTACAGCACAGGCAGTAACAGTGAAAGCTTCTCTCACAGCACAGGTACAGCACAGACAGTAACAGTGCAAGCTTCTCTTACAGCACAGACAGTAACAGTACAAGCTTCTCTTACAGCACAGACAGTAACAGTGCAAGCTTCTCTTACAGCACAGACAGTAACAGTACAAGCTTCTCTTACAGCACAGACAGTAACAGTACAAGCTTCTCTTACAGCACATACAGTAACAGTGCAAGCTTCTCTTACAGCACAGGTACAGCACAGACAGTAACAGTGCAAGCTTCTCTTACAGCACAGGTACAGCACAGACAGTAACAGTGCAAGCTTCTCTTACAGCACAGGTACAGCACAGACAGTAACAGTGAAAGCTTCTCTTACAGCACAGACAGTAACAGTGCAAGCTTCTCTTACAGCACAGACAGTAACAGTGCAAGCTTCTCTTACAGCACAGACAGTAACAGTACAAGCTTCTCTTACAGCACAGACAGTAACAGTACAAGCTTCTCTTACAGCACAGACAGTAACAGTACATATACCAGTTTGCTATTTTAGTTTGTTTCTGTTTCATTTTCCCTCGTTTAAAAAAAAAGCCTATTCCACTCACTTGCACGTTAAATGCCTGAAAGCACCGCATTTCGCGGGTCCTCTCTTCCAAATCCTCCTCATTGACGGCCATCTAACGGGAAGTACGAGACGCTCGGCGGCGCCATCTTTGTTGCCGCGCTAGTGTCTGACAGGCAGGTATTTAGGGCGGGCAAATCAAGGGTTTGTTCTTGACCACGAAGGGCGCGCTATCTACACTGCAGCGCTGCTAGAAATCGCGCTATTTGGAAATAATTGTTGCAGGCAATTGTTTGGCACAGATGTGTTTTTAAATATACCAATTTGCTATTTTAGTTTGTTTCTGTTTCATTTTCCCTCGTTTAAAAAAAAAGCCTATTCCACTCACTTGCACGTTAAATGCCTGAAAGCACCGCATTTCGCGGGTCCTCTTTCCAATCCTCCTCATTGACGGCCATCTAACGGGAAGTACGAGACGCTCGGCGGCGCCATCTTTGTTGCCGCGCTAGTGTCTGACAGGCAGGTATTTAGGGCGGGCAAATCAAGGGTTCGTTCTTGACCACGAAGGGCGCGCTATCTACACTGCAGCGCTGCTAGAAATCGCGCTATTTGGAAATAATTGTTGCAGGCAATTGTTTGGCACAGATGTGTTTTTAAATATACCAGTTTGCTATTTTAGTTTGTTTCTGTTTAATTTTCCCTCGTTTTAAAAAAAAGCCTATTCCACTCACTTGCACGTTAAATGCCTGAAAGCACCGCATTTCGCGGGTCCTCTTTCCAATCCTCCTCATTGACGGCCATCTAAAGGGAAGTACGAGATGCTCGGTGGCGCCATCTTTGTTGCCGCGCTAGTGTCTGACAGGCAGGTATTTAGGGCGGCCATGCTGACGCGCAGCGCTCACGCGCAGCGTGAGCACGCCGGAGTCACGCCAGAGTCCAGCCCTTCTGCGCCCGTCCGCGCGCGAACGGGCGCAGGGGCTGGGACACCTGGCAAACGCCTGATTTACACATCGGCAGACCTATATTTACGACACACTAAAGGGGCAGCACTAGACCCAGGTATTGTGGACATACTATCGGATCTGGGCATCCTAAGATCAACAATCAGTAAGCCCGGCTTAAGGCCACTTCCCTTAAAATTGGCCAGCCTAAACACCAGGTCACTGAAATGTCATATTCTGGAGATATTCTCCTTACTTCAGGATGGGGAAATTGATGTTTTAACATTAACGGAGACTTGGCTGGGAGATAATTCACTGCCAGATATCATAGCCGCCGTCCCGACCGAATACGATATTCTATGGCATAATAGAGCAGATAATGCCAGAGGGGGGGGGGGGTGGCAATTGTTTAAAAAAAATCTTTGATGGTAACACAAATTCTGTCAGAATCGATAGACTTAGCTGATATGATAGCGGCAAGACTTACATTTGACAATTTATGTCTGGTAATTCTTGCAGTCTATCGTCCACCCAAATCCACCCCAAATTTTAATGAACTGTACCTGTCCACTATATCGGACATTCGATCACGCTACAAAAATATCGCAGTAACGGGAGATTTTAATTTACATTGGGACAGGTTAATAAAAGAACCTGCGGCATGTCATTTAGAGCAGACCATGTCATCCTTAGGTTTTAGACAGCTAGTCGACACGCCCACACACATAAAAGGACACATCCTAGACCTTATTTGGACTCTGGATCCTAAGGTAGCTCCCCCGAGGGTTGTACCCTGCATTTGGTCGGATCATCATTT
Organism: Lissotriton helveticus; assembly: GCF_964261635.1. Taxonomy (NCBI): domain Eukaryota; kingdom Metazoa; phylum Chordata; class Amphibia; order Caudata; family Salamandridae; genus Lissotriton; species Lissotriton helveticus. The sequence goes on along the minus strand of NC_136069.1, from coordinate 7,082,054 downwards.
ACTGTATTGTGATATTCCTATAAATGCTAGACCGATGCAATTGCCTCCTAAAGTGAAGAAAGTTCGGCAATGGAAAAAAATTGAACAAAGCACTTTGAGAATGACTCTTTCAGAAATCATTCAACCGATAGACCCCAATAGCAATGTGGACCAAGAATACAAGGCTTTGACTTCTAGTCTGAGCAAAGCTTTTGATCAAATCGCACCTGAGAAATTGCAAAGAGTCAGGGGGGTGGGAGAGGGAGCACCATGGTTCACTCAAGCCTTAAGGGAGCATAAGAAGAAGCTCCGTAACGCCGAAAGAAATTGGAGAAAGCAAAAAGATGAAATAGCGCGAGAACAATATAGAAATCTATTTCGTCTGTATAAAAAGCTTATCCTGGCAACTAAGGCTGCTTATTTTGAGACTCGGATCAGCCAAGCTGAGAATGTCCAGAAGGAGACATTTAAAATTTTAATGGAACTAAGTAAAAGACCCCAAGAAACGGAAATAACAATCTCCTGTAATGCGTTTCAAGGCTACTTCTTGGAAAAAGTAGACACCATCTTACAGGACATCAGAAAGGATGCTGGGCCAGGCCTTGCCGATCAATTGGCTGATCATCCTCTGAACGATGCTGCCATTTCACATTTTCCCCAACTAGACTCTATGACCCTGGAGCAAATTAGAACTAAATCTGGGTCCCCAGCCGATCCATGCCCCCCTGGTGTATTTCGTCTAGCACGTTCCATCTTAGAGGAGCATATCCTCTCACTGCTAAACAAATCACTACTTACAGGGCAGCTACCTGATGGATTTAAAGAAGCTCAGGTAAAACCTCTAATAAAGAAACCTGGAGCGGATCCTAAGTCCCTGAAAAACTATAGACCGATCTCTCAGCTCCCATTTCTGGCCAAAGTCCTGGAGCAACATGTGCTAAAATCTTTGGCTATGTTTTTGGAATCTCACCATCTTCTCCATGAGCTCCAGGCGGGTTTCCGAGCACACCACAGTACCGAATTGGTGATGCTCTCGATGCTGGATGAGCTGAGAGAGATGGCTGACAGTAAGAAACCGAGCGCCCTGATACTTTTAGACCTGTCAGCGGCGTTCGATACTGTCAGCCATACACTGCTTCTGGACAGGTTGTCCAGTTTTGGAATTCAGGGGCCAGCATTCTGCTGGCTGAAATCTTTCTTGACTGGGAGAATACAGAGGATTCAGTTGGGGGAGGAGATTTCAGAGGTTGGAAACCTAACATGTGGGGTGCCCCAGGGCTCTGCCTTATCCCCCCTCCTGTTTAGTCTGTATCTTCAGCCTTTAATCAGCTCCTTGGCAAAGATGGGTTGCTGTGTATTTAACTATGCCGACGACACCCAACTGCTGCTGGGTATAGATAATACAACACAAGCTCAAACCCAGGCACAGAATGTACTCAGATTTGTTGTCGGATGGATGTCCTCGAACCTTCTGAGAATAAACCCTGAGAAGACAGAAGTCTTAGTGGTTGCACCGACCTGCTCTCCATGGAGCGACTTGTACTGGCCCCAGGAGTTGGGCCCTACCCCCAAACCAGCAGACAAAGTGAAAAGCTTGGGCATTAAAATAGATCGCGAGCTATCAATGGCAAGCCAGATTGCCACCATAGCTGGTGCCTGCACAGGGCTGATTAGACAATTACGTAAGTTAGCCCCCCTTTTGTCCACGTCCATGCTGCGTACGGTCGTATCTGCGACCATTATATCCAGGCTAGACTACGGCAATGCCCTGTATCTGGGCCTTCCAAAAATATTAATTAATAGACTGCAGGTGACTCTGAACGATGCGGCTCGGCTCATTTTTAGGCTACCAAGACGCTCACATGCCTCACCATTGTTACAGAGCCTCCACTGGCTGCCCATAAGGCAGCGGTCTGAATTCAAGAGTCTTTGTATTGCCCATAAAGCGATTTACGGACAAGCTCCGTCATATATAAAAAAAACGTCTAGAGCTGTATAAACCAGAACGGTGCCTTAGGTCTTCCAATTCTCAATTGCTCGTCTGTCCTCGTTATAGACTTGCTACAAAAGGTGGAAGATCTTTCTCAGTCTTGACCCCCAAGATTTGGAACAAACTACCTGAGTCCCTTCGCAAAGAAGGAAACATCCTTCGGTTTAGGAAGTCCCTGAAAACTATCTTATTCAGAGAGGCTTTGAGTTCAGTTTAAGCCTGCCCCTCTCTAGTCTCCCTGCTGAGTATGTTGTTGTGTTTTTTTTGGTCAAAAGCGCCTTGAGACCTGCCGGTGAGTTGGCGCTATAGAAACCGGAAATACAAATACAAATACAAATACAGTACAAGCTTCTCTTACAGCACAGGTACAGCACAGACAGTAACAGTGCAAGCTTCTCTTACAGCACAGGTACAGCACAGACAGTAACAGTGCAAGCTTCTCTTACAGCACAGACAGTTACAGTGCAAGCTTCTCTTACAGCACAGACAGTAACAGTGCAAGCTTCTCTTACAGCACAGACCGTAACAGTGCAAGCTTCTCTTACAGCACAGACAGTAACAGTGCAAGCTTCTCTTACAGCACAGACAGTTACAGTGCAAGCTTCTCTTACAGCATAGACAGTAACAGTGCAAGCTTCTCTTACAGCACAGGTACAGCACAGACAGTAACAGTGCAAGCTTCTCTTACAGCACAGAAAGTTACAGTGCAAGCTTCTCTTACAGCACAGACAGTAACAGTGCAAGCTTCTCTTACAGCACAGACCGTAACAGTGCAAGCTTCTCTTACAGCACAGACAGTAACAGTGCAAGCTTCTCTTACAGCACAGACAGTTACAGTGCAAGATTCTCTTACAGCACAGGTACAGCACAGACAGTAACAGTGCAAGCTTCTCTTACAGCACAGACAGTAACAGTGCAAGCTTCTCTTACAGCACAGGTACAGCACAGACAGTAACAGTGCAAGCTTCTCTTACAGCACAGACAGTAACAGTGCAAGCTTCTCTTACAGCACAGACAGTAACAGTGCAAGATTCTCTTACAGCACAGGTACAGCACAGACAGTAACAGTGCAAGCTTCTCTTACAGCACAGACAGTAACAGTGCAAGCTTCTCTTACAGCACAGGTACAGCACAGACAGTAACAGTGCAAGCTTCTCTTACAGCACAGACAGTTACAGTGCAAGATTCTCTTACAGCACAGGTACAGCACAGACAGTAACAGTGCAAGCTTCTCTTACAGCACAGACAGTAACAGTGCAAGCTTCTCTTACAGCACAGGTACAGCACAGACAGTAACAGTGCAAGCTTCTCTTACAGCACAGACAGTAACAGTGCAAGCTTCTCTTACAGCACAGACAGTAACAGTGCAAGATTCTCTTACAGCACAGGTACAGCACAGACAGTAACAGTGCAAGCTTCTCTTACAGCACAGACAGTAACAGTGCAAGCTTCTCTTACAGCACAGGTACAGCACAGACAGTAACAGTGCAAGCTTCTCTTACAGCACAGACAGTAACAGTGCAAGCTTCTCTTACAGCACAGACAGTAACAGTGCAAGCTTCACTTACAGCACAGACCGTAACAGTACAAGCTTCTCTTACAGCACAGACCGTAACAGTGCAAGCTTCTCTTACAGCACAGACAGTAACAGTGCAAGCTTCTCTTACAGCACAGACAGTAACAGTACAAGCTTCACTTACAGCACAGACCGTAACAGTACAAGCTTCTCTTACAGCACAGACCGTAACAGTGCAAGCTTCTCTTACAGCACAGACAGTAACAGTGCAAGCTTCTCTTACAGCACAGACAGTAACAGTACAAGCTTCACTTACAGCACAGACCGTAACAGTACAAGCTTCTCTTACAGCACAGACAGTAACAGTACAAGCTTCTCTTACAGCACAGACAGTAACAGTGCAAGCTTCACTTACAGCACAGACCGTAACAGTACAAGCTTCTCTTACAGCACAGACCGTAACAGTGCAAGCTTCTCTTACAGCACAGACAGTAACAGTGCAAGCTTCTCTTACAGCACAGACAGTAACAGTACAAGCTTCTCTTACAGCACAGACAGTAACAGTACAAGCTTCTCTTACAGCACAGACCGTAACAGTGCAAGCTTCACTTACAGCACAGACCGTAACAGTACAAGCTTCTCTTACAGCAGAGACCGTAGTAGTGCAAGCTTCTCTTACAGCACAGACAGTAACAGTGCAAGCTTCTCTTACAGCACAGACAGTAACAGTACAAGCTTCTCTTACAGCACAGGTACAGCACAGACAGTAACAGTGCAAGCTTCTCTTACAGCACAGGTACAGCACAGACAGTAACAGTGCAAGCTTCTCTTACAGCACAGACAGTTACAGTGCAAGCTTCTCTTACAGCACAGACAGTAACAGTGCAAGCTTCTCTTACAGCACAGACCGTAACAGTGCAAGCTTCTCTTACAGCACAGACAGTAACAGTGCAAGCTTCTCTTACAGCACAGACAGTTACAGTGCAAGCTTCTCTTACAGCATAGACAGTAACAGTGCAAGCTTCTCTTACAGCACAGGTACAGCACAGACAGTAACAGTGCAAGCTTCTCTTACAGCACAGACAGTTACAGTGCAAGCTTCTCTTACAGCACAGACAGTAACAGTGCAAGCTTCTCTTACAGCACAGACCGTAACAGTGCAAGCTTCTCTTACAGCACAGACAGTAACAGTGCAAGCTTCTCTTACAGCACAGACAGTTACAGTGCAAGATTCTCTTACAGCACAGGTACAGCACAGACAGTAACAGTGCAAGCTTCTCTTACAGCACAGACAGTAACAGTGCAAGCTTCTCTTACAGCACAGGTACAGCACAGACAGTAACAGTGCAAGCTTCTCTTACAGCACAGACAGTAACAGTGCAAGCTTCTCTTACAGCACAGACAGTAACAGTGCAAGATTCTCTTACAGCACAGGTACAGCACAGACAGTAACAGTGCAAGCTTCTCTTACAGCACAGACAGTAACAGTGCAAGCTTCTCTTACAGCACAGGTACAGCACAGACAGTAACAGTGCAAGCTTCTCTTACAGCACAGACAGTTACAGTGCAAGATTCTCTTACAGCACAGGTACAGCACAGACAGTAACAGTGCAAGCTTCTCTTACAGCACAGACAGTAACAGTGCAAGCTTCTCTTACAGCACAGGTACAGCACAGACAGTAACAGTGCAAGCTTCTCTTACAGCACAGACAGTAACAGTGCAAGCTTCTCTTACAGCACAGACAGTAACAGTGCAAGATTCTCTTACAGCACAGGTACAGCACAGACAGTAACAGTGCAAGCTTCTCTTACAGCACAGACAGTAACAGTGCAAGCTTCTCTTACAGCACAGGTACAGCACAGACAGTAACAGTGCAAGCTTCTCTTACAGCACAGACAGTAACAGTGCAAGCTTCTCTTACAGCACAGACAGTAACAGTGCAAGCTTCACTTACAGCACAGACCGTAACAGTACAAGCTTCTCTTACAGCACAGACCGTAACAGTGCAAGCTTCTCTTACAGCACAGACAGTAACAGTGCAAGCTTCTCTTACAGCACAGACAGTAACAGTACAAGCTTCACTTACAGCACAGACCGTAACAGTACAAGCTTCTCTTACAGCACAGACCGTAACAGTGCAAGCTTCTCTTACAGCACAGACAGTAACAGTGCAAGCTTCTCTTACAGCACAGACAGTAACAGTACAAGCTTCACTTACAGCACAGACCGTAACAGTACAAGCTTCTCTTACAGCACAGACAGTAACAGTACAAGCTTCTCTTACAGCACAGACAGTAACAGTGCAAGCTTCACTTACAGCACAGACCGTAACAGTACAAGCTTCTCTTACAGCACAGACCGTAACAGTGCAAGCTTCTCTTACAGCACAGACAGTAACAGTGCAAGCTTCTCTTACAGCACAGACAGTAACAGTACAAGCTTCTCTTACAGCACAGACAGTAACAGTACAAGCTTCTCTTACAGCACAGACCGTAACAGTGCAAGCTTCACTTACAGCACAGACCGTAACAGTACAAGCTTCTCTTACAGCACAGACCGTAGTAGTGCAAGCTTCTCTTACAGCACAGACAGTAACAGTGCAAGCTTCTCTTACAGCACAGACAGTAACAGTACAAGCTTCTCTTACAGCACAGACAGTAACAGTACAAGCTTCTCTTACAGCACAGACCGTAACAGTGCAAGCTTCACTTACAGCACAGACCGTAACAGTACAAGCTTCTCTTACAGCACAGACCGTAACAGTACAAGCTTCTCTTACAGCACAGACCGTAACAGTGCAAGCTTCTCTTACAGCACAGACCGTAACAGTGCAAGCTTCTCTTACAGCACAGACAGTAACAGTACAAGCTTCTCTTAGCACAGACAGTAACAGTACAAGCTTCTCTTACAGAACAGACCGTAACAGTACAAGCTTCTCTTACAGCACAGACAGTAACAGTGCAAGCTTCTCTTACAGCACAGACAGTAACAGTAGAAGCTTCTCTTACAGCACAGACAGTAACAGTAGAAGCTTCTCTTACAGCACAGGTACAGCACAGACAGTAACAGTGCAAGCTTCTCTTACAGCACAGACAGTTACAGTGCAAGCTTCTCTTACAGCACAGACCGTAACAGTGCAAGCTTCTCTTACAGCACAGACAGAAACAGTGCAAGCTTCTCTTACAGCACAGACAGTTACAGTGCAAGCTTCTCTTACAGCACAGACAGTAACAGTGCAAGCTTCTCTTACAGCACAGGTACAGCACAGACAGTAACAGTGCAAGCTTCTCTTACAGCACAGACAGTAACAGTGCAAGCTTCTCTTACAGCACAGACAGTAACAGTGCAAGATTCTCTTACAGCACAGGTACAGCACAGACAGTAACAGTGCAAGCTTCTCTTACAGCACAGACAGTAACAGTGCAAGCTTCTCTTACAGCACAGGTACAGCACAGACAGTAACAGTGCAAGCTTCTCTTACAGCACAGACAGTAACAGTGCAAGCTTCTCTTACAGCACAGACAGTAACAGTGCAAGCTTCACTTACAGCACAGACCGTAACAGTACAAGCTTCTCTTACAGCACAGACCGTAACAGTGCAAGCTTCTCTTACAGCACAGACAGTAACAGTGCAAGCTTCTCTTACAGCACAGACAGTAACAGTAACAGCTTCTCTTACAGCACAGACAGTAACAGTACAAGCTTCACTTACAGCCGAGACCGTAACAGTACAAGCTTCTCTTACAGCACAGACCGTAACAGTGCAAGCTTCTCTTACAGCACAGACAGTAACAGTGCAAGCTTCTCTTACAGCACAGACAGTAACAGTACAAGCTTCACTTACAGCACAGACCGTAACAGTACAAGCTTCTCTTACAGCACAGACAGTAACAGTGTAAGCTTCTCTTACAGCACAGACAGTAACAGTGCAAGCTTCACTTACAGCACAGACCGTAACAGTACAAGCTTCTCTTACAGCACAGACCGTAACAGTGCAAGCTTCTCTTACAGCACAGACAGTAACAGTGCAAGCTTCTCTTACAGCACAGACAGTAACAGTACAAGCTTCTCTTACAGCACAGACAGTAACAGTACAAGCTTCTCTTACAGCACAGACCGTAACAGTGCAAGCTTCACTTACAGCACAGACCGTAACAGTACAAGCTTCTCTTACAGCACAGACCGTAACAGTGCAAGCTTCTCTTACAGCACAGACAGTAACAGTGCAAGCTTCTCTTACAGCACAGACAGTAACAGTAGAAGCTTCTCTTACAGCACAGACAGTAACAGTACAAGCTTCTCTTACAGCACAGACCGTAACAGTGCAAGCTTCACTTACAGCACAGACCGTAACAGTACAAGCTTCTCTTACAGCACAGACCGTAACAGTACAAGCTTCTCTTACAGCACAGACCGTAACAGTGCAAGCTTCTCTTACAGCACAGACCGTAACAGTGCAAGCTTCTCTTACAGCACAGACAGTAACAGTAAAAGCTTCTCTTACAGCACAGGTACAGCACAGACAGTAACAGTACAAGCTTCTCTTAGCACAGACAGTAACAGTACAAGCTTCTCTTACAGCACAGACCGTAACAGTACAAGCTTCTCTTACAGCACAGACAGTAACAGTGCAAGCTTCTCTTACAGCACAGACAGTAACAGTAGAAGCTTCTCTTACAGCACAGACAGTAACAGTAGAAGCTTCTCTTACAGCACAGGTACAGCACAGACAGTAACAGTACAAGCTTCTCTTAGCACAGACAGTAACAGTACAAGCTTCTCTTACAGCACAGACCGTAACAGTACAAGCTTCTCTTACAGCACAGACAGTAACAGTGCAAGCTTCTCTTACAGCACAGACAGTAACAGTGCAAGCTTCTCTTACAGCACAGACAGTAACAGTACAAGCTTCACTTACAGCACAGACCGTAACAGTGCAAGCTTCTCTTACAGCACAGACAGTAACAGTGCAAGCTTCTCTTACAGCACAGACAGTAACAGTACAAGCTTCTCTTACAGCACAGACAGTAACAGTGCAAGCTTCACTCACAGCACAGACAGTAACAGTGCAAGCTTCACTTACAGCACAGACCGTAACAGTACAAGCTTCTCTTACAGCACAGACCGTAACAGTGCAAGCTTCTCTTACAGCACAGACAGTAACAGTGCAAGCTTCTCTTACAGCACAGACAGTAACAGTACAAGCTTCTCTTACAGCACAGACAGTAACAGTACAAGCTTCTCTTACAGCACAGACCGTAACAGTGCAAGCTTCACTTACAGCACAGACCGTAACAGTACAAGCTTCTCTTACAGCACAGACCGTAACAGTACAAGCTTCTCTTACAGCACAGACCGTAACAGTGCAAGCTTCTCTTACAGCACAGACCGTAACAGTGCAAGCTTCTCTTACAGCACAGACAGTAACAGTACAAGCTTCTCTTACAGCACAGACCGTAACAGTACAAGCTTCTCTTACAGCACAGACCGTAACAGTGCAAGCTTCTCTTACAGCACAGACAGTAACAGTGCAAGCTTCTCTTACAGCACAGACAGTAACAGTACAAGCTTCTCTTACAGCACAGACAGTAACAGTACAAGCTTCTCTTAGCACAGACAGTAACAGTACAAGCTTCTCTTACAGCACAGACCGTAACAGTACAAGCTTCTCTTACAGCACAGACAGTAACAGTGCAAGCTTCTCTTACAGCACAAACAGTAACAGTACAAGCTTCTCTTACAGCACAGACAGTAACAGTACAAGCTTCTCTTACAGCACAGACCGTAACAGTACAAGCTTCTCTTACAGCACAGACAGTAACAGTGCAAGCTTCTCTTACAGCACAGGCAGGAACAGTACAAGCTTCTCTTACAGCACAGACAGTAACAGTACAAGCTTCTCTTACAGCACAGACAGTAACAGTACAAGCTTCTCTTACAGCACAGACCGTAACAGTACAAGCTTCTCTTACAGCACAGACAGTAACAGTGCAAGCTTCTCTTACAGCACAGGCGGCAATAGTGAATGCTTCTCTTACAGCACAGACAGTAACAGTACAAGCTTCTCTTACAGCACAGACAGTAATAGTAGAAGCTTCTCTCACAGCACAGCTACAGCACAGACAGCAGCAGTGCAAGCTTCTCTTACAGCACAGACAGTAACAGTGCAAGCTTCTCTTACAGCACAGACAGTAACAGTGCAAGCTTCTCTTACAGCACAAACAGTAACAGTACAAGCTTCTCTTACAGCACAGACAGTAACAGTACAAGCTTCTCTTACAGCACAGACCGTAACAGTACAAGCTTCTCTTACAGCACAGACAGTAACAGTGCAAGCTTCTCTTACAGCACAGGCAGGAACAGTACAAGCTTCTCTTACAGCACAGACAGTAACAGTACAAGCTTCTCTTACAGCACAGACCGTAACAGTACAAGCTTCTCTTACAGCACAGACAGTAACAGTGCAAGCTTCTCTTACAGCACAGGCGGCAATAGTGAATGCTTCTCTTACAGCACAGACAGTAACAGTACAAGCTTCTCTTACAGCACAGACAGTAATAGTAGAAGCTTCTCTCACAGCACAGGTACAGCACAGACAGTAACAGTGCAAGCTTCTCTTACAGCACAGACAGTAACAGTGCGAGCTTCTCTTACAGCACAGACAGTAACAGTGCAAGCTTCTCCTACAGCACAGGTACAGCACAGACAGTAACAGTACAAGCTTCTCTTACAGCACAGACAGTAACAGTAAAAGCTTCTCTTACAGCACAGACAGTAACAGTACAAGCTTCTCTTACAGCACAGGTAAAGCACAGACAGTAACAGTACAAGCTTCTCTTACAGCACAGACAGTAACAGTAGAAGCTTCTCTTACAGCACAGGTACAGCACAGACAGTAACAGTGCAATACAGCACAGACAGGAACAGTGCAAGCTTCTCTTACAGCACATACAGTAACAGTGCAAGCTTCTCTTACAGCACAGACAGTAACAGTACAAGCTTCTCTTACAGCACAGACCGTAACAGTACAAGCTTCTCTTACAGCACAGACAGTAACAGTACAAGCTTCTCTTACTGCACAGACAGTAACAGTACAAGCTTATCTTACAGCACAGACAGTAACAGTACAAGCTTCTCTTACAGCACAGACCGTAACAGTACAAGCTTCTCTTACAGCACAGACAGTAACAGTACAAGCTTCTCTTACAGCACAGACTGTAACAGTACAAGCTTCTCTTACAGCACAGACAGTAACAGTGCAAGCTTCTCTTACAGCACAGACCGTAACAGTACAAGCTTCTCTTACAGCACAGACAGTAACAGTGCAAGCTTCTCTTACAGCACAGACAGTAACAGTACAAGCTTCTCTTACAGCACAGGCGGCAACAGTGAATGCTTCTCTTACAGCACAGACAGTAACAGTACAAGCTTCTCTTACAGCACAGACCGTAACAGTACAAGTTTCTCTTACAGCACAGACAGTAACAGTGCAAGCTTCTCTTACAGCACAGGCGGCAACAGTACAAGCTTCTCTTACAGCACAGACAGTAACAGTACAAGCTTCCCTTACAGCACAGACAGTAACAGTACAAGCTTCTCTTACAGCACAGACCGTAACAGTACAAGCTTCTCTTACAGCACAGACAGTAACAGTACAAGCTTCTCTTACAGCACAGACAGTAACAGTGCAAGCTTCTCTTACAGCAGAGGCCGCAATAGTGAATGATTCTCTTACAGCACAGACAGTAACAGTACAAGCTTCTCTTACAGCACAGACAGTAATAGTAGAAGCTTCTCTCACAGCACAGGTACAGCACAGACAGTAACAGTGCGAGCTTCTCTTACAGCACAGACAGTAACAGTGCGAGCTTCTCTCACAGCACAGGTACAGCACAGACAGTAACAGTACAAGCTTCTCTTACAGCACAGACAGTAACAGTACAAGCTTCTCTTACAGCACAGACAGTAACAGTACAAGCTTCTCTTACAGCACAGACAGTAACAGTACAAGCTTCTCTTACAGCACAGACAGTAACAGTGCAAGCTTCTCTTGCAGCACAGACAGTAACAGTACAAGCTTCTCTTACAGCACAGACAGTAACAGTACAAGCTTCTCTTACAGCACAGACCGTAACAGTACAAGCTTCTCCTACAGCACAGACAGTAACAGTACAAGCTTCTCTTACAGCACAGACAGTAACAGTGCAAGGTTCTCTTACAGCACAGACAGTAACAGTACAAGCTTTTCTTACAGCACAGACAGTAACAGTGCAAGCTTCTCATACAGCACAGACAGTAACAGTACAAGCTTCTCTTACAGCACAGGTGGCAACAGTGAATGCTTCTCTTACAGCACAGACAGTAACAGTACAAGCTTTTCTTACAGCACAGACAGTAACAGTGCAAGCTTCTCGTACAGCACAGACAGTAACAGTACAAGCTTCTCTTACAGCACAGGTGGCAACAGTGAATGCTTCTCTTACAGCACAGACAGTAACAGTGCAAGCTTCTCTTACAGCACAGACAGTAACAGTACAAGCTTCTCTTACAGCACAGACCATAACAGTACAAGCTTCTCTTACAGCACAGACAGTAACAGTGCAAGCTTCTCTTACAGCACAGACAGTAATAGTAGAAGCTTCTCTCACAGCACAGGTACAGCACAGACAGTAACAGTGCGAGCTTCTCTTACAGCACAGACAGTAACAGTACAAGCTTCTCTTACAGCACAGACCGTAACAGTACAAGCTTCTCTTACAGCACAGACAGTAACAGTGCAAGCTTTAACAGTGCAAGCTTCTCTTACAGCACAGACAGTAACAGTGCAAGCTTCTCTTACAGCACAGGTACAGCACAGACAGTAACAGTGCGAGCTTCTCTTACAGCACAGACAGTAACAGTACAAGCTTCTCTTACAGCACAGACTGTAACAGTACAAGCTTCTCTTACAGCACAGACTGTAACAGTGCAAGCTTCTCTTACAGCACAGACAGTAACAGTGCAAGCTTCTCTTACAGCACAGACAGTAACAGTGCAAGCTTCTCTTAAGGCACAGGTACAGCACAGGTGGCAACAGTGCAAGCTTCTCTTACAGCACAGACAGTAACAGTGCAAGCTTCTCTCCCAGCACAGGTACAGCACAGGCGGCAACAGTGCAAGCTTCTCTTACAGCACAGACAGTAACAGTGCAAGCTTCTCTTACAGCACAGACAGTAACAGTACAAGCTTCTCTTACAGCACAGACAGTAACAGTGCAAGCTTCTCTTACAGCACAGACAGTAACAGTGCAAGCTTCTCTTACAGCACAGACAGTAACAGTACAAGCTTCTCTTACAGCACAGACAGTAACAGTGCAAGCTTCTCTTACAGCACAGACAGTAACAGTACAAGCTTCTCTTACAGCACAGACAGTAACAGTGCAAGCTTCTCTTACAGCACAGACAGTAACAGTGCAAGATTCTCTTACAGCACAGGTACAGCACAGACAGTAACAGTGCAAGCTTCTCTTACAGCACAGACAGTAACAGTGCAAGCTTCTCTTACAGCACAGGTACAGCACAGACAGTAACAGTGCAAGCTTCTCTTACAGCACAGACAGTAACAGTGCAAGCTTCTCTTACAGCACAGACAGTAACAGTGCAAGCTTCTCTTACAGCACAGACAGTAACAGTGCAAGCTTCTCTTAAGGCACAGGTACAGCACAGGTGGCAACAGTGCAAGCTTCTCTTACAGCACAGACAGTAACAGTGCAAGCTTCTCTCCCAGCACAGGTACAGCACAGGCGGCAACAGTGCAAGCTTCTCTTACAGCACAGACAGTAACAGTGCAAGCTTCTCTTACAGCACAGACAGTAACAGTACAAGCTTCTCTTACAGCACAGACAGTAACAGTGCAAGCTTCTCCTACAGCACAGACAGTAACAGTGCAAGCTTCTCTTACAGCACAGACAGTAACAGTACAAGCTTCTCTTACAGCACAGACAGTAACAGTGCAAGCTTCTCTTACAGCACAGACAGTAACAGTACAAGCTTCTCTTACAGCACAGACAGTAACAGTGCAAGCTTCTCTTACAGCACAGACAGTAACAGTGCAAGCTTCTCTTACAGCACAGACAGTAACAGTACAAGCTTCTCTTACAGCACAGACAGTAACAGTGCAAGCTTCTCTTACAGCACAGACAGTAACAGTGCAAGCTTCTCTTACAGCACAGACAGTAACAGTGCAAGATTCTCTAACAGCACAGGTACAGCACAGACAGTAACAGTGCAAGCTTCTCTTACAGCACAGACAGTAACAGTGCAAGCTTCTCTCACAGCACAGGTACAGCACAGACAGTAACAGTGCAAGCTTCTCTCACAGCACAGGTACAGCACAGACAGTAACAGTGCAAGCTTCTCTTACAGCACAGATAGTAACAGTGCAAGCTTCTCTCACAGTACAGGTACAGCACAGACAGTAACAGTGCGAGCTTCTCTCACAGCACAGGTACAGCACAGACAGTAACAGTACAAGCTTCTCTTACAGCACAGACAGTAACAGTACAAGCTTCTCTTACAGCACAGACCGTAACAGTACAAGCTTCTCTTACAGCACAGACAGTAACAGTACAAGCTTCTCTTACAGCACAGACAGTAACAGTACAAGCTTCTCTTACAGCACAGACCGTAACAGTACAAGCTTCTCTTACAGCACAGACAGTAACATTATAAGCTTCTCTTACAGCACAGACCGTAACAGTACAAGCTTCTCTTACAGCACAGACAGTAACAGTACAAGCTTCTCTTACAGCACAGACAGTAACAGTATAAGCTTCTCTTACAGCACAGACCATAACAGTACAAGCTTCTCTTACAGCACAGACCGTAACAGTACAAGCTTCTCTTACAGCACAGACAATAACAGTACAAGCTTCTCTTACAGCACAGACAGTAACAGTACAAGCTTCTCTTACAGCACAGACAGTAACAGTGCAAGCTTCTCTTGCAGCACAGACAGTAACAGTACAAGCTTCTCTTACAGCACAGACAGTAACAGTACAAGCTTCTCTTACAGCACAGACCGTAACAGTACAAGCTTCTCCTACAGCACAGACAGTAACAGTACAAGCTTCTCTTACAGCACAGACAGTAACAGTGCAAGGTTCTCTTACAGCACAGACAGTAACAGTACAAGCTTTTCTTACAGCACAGACAGTAACAGTGCAAGCTTCTCGTACAGCACAGACAGTAACAGTACAAGCTTCTCTTACAGCACAGGTGGCAACAGTGAATGCTTCTCTTACAGCACAGACAGTAACAGTGCAAGCTTCTCTTACAGCACAGACAGTAACAGTACAAGCTTCTCTTACAGCACAGACCATAACAGTACAAGCTTCTCTTACAGCACAGACAGTAACAGTGCAAGCTTCTCTTACAGCACAGACAGTAATAGTAGAAGCTTCTCTCACAGCACAGGTACAGCACAGACAGTAACAGTGCGAGCTTCTCTTACAGCACAGACAGTAACAGTACAAGCTTCTCTTACAGCACAGACCGTAACAGTACAAGCTTCTCTTACAGCACAGACAGTAACAGTGCAAGCTTTAACAGTGCAAGCTTCTCTTACAGCACAGACAGTAACAGTGCAAGCTTCTCTTACAGCACAGGTACAGCACAGACAGTAACAGTGCGAGCTTCTCTTACAGCACAGACAGTAACAGTACAAGCTTCTCTTACAGCACAGACCGTAACAGTACAAGCTTCTCTTACAGCACAGACTGTAACAGTGCAAGCTTCTCTTACAGCACAGACAGTAACAGTGCAAGCTTCTCTTACAGCACAGACAGTAACAGTGCAAGCTTCTCTTAAGGCACAGGTACAGCACAGGTGGCAACAGTGCAAGCTTCTCTTACAGCACAGACAGTAACAGTGCAAGCTTCTCTCCCAGCACAGGTACAGCACAGGCGGCAACAGTGCAAGCTTCTCTTACAGCACAGACAGTAACAGTGCAAGCTTCTCTTACAGCACAGACAGTAACAGTACAAGCTTCTCTTACAGCACAGACAGTAACAGTGCAAGCTTCTCTTACAGCACAGACAGTAACAGTGCAAGCTTCTCTTACAGCACAGACAGTAACAGTACAAGCTTCTCTTACAGCACAGACAGTAACAGTGCAAGCTTCTCTTACAGCACAGACAGTAA
The DNA here is from genome assembly GCF_964261635.1 of Lissotriton helveticus. Classification (NCBI taxonomy): domain Eukaryota; kingdom Metazoa; phylum Chordata; class Amphibia; order Caudata; family Salamandridae; genus Lissotriton; species Lissotriton helveticus. Next base: position 7,066,389 of record NC_136069.1, on the reverse strand, counting down.
CAGTACAAGCTTCTCTTACAGCACAGACAGTAACAGTGCAAGCTTCTCTTACAGCACAGACAGTAACAGTGCAAGATTCTCTTACAGCACAGGTACAGCACAGACAGTAACAGTGCAAGCTTCTCTTACAGCACAGACAGTAACAGTGCAAGCTTCTCTTACAGCACAGACAGTAACAGTGCAAGCTTCTCTTACAGCACAGGTACAGCACAGACAGTAACAGTGCGAGCTTCTCTTACAGCACAGACAGTAACAGTACAAGCTTCTCTTACAGCACAGACCGTAACAGTACAAGCTTCTCTTACAGCACAGACTGTAACAGTGCAAGCTTCTCTTACAGCACAGACAGTAACAGTGCAAGCTTCTCTTACAGCACAGACAGTAACAGTGCAAGCTTCTCTTAAGGCACAGGTACAGCACAGGTGGCAACAGTGCAAGCTTCTCTTACAGCACAGACAGTAACAGTGCAAGCTTCTCTCCCAGCACAGGTACAGCACAGGCGGCAACAGTGCAAGCTTCTCTTACAGCACAGACAGTAACAGTGCAAGCTTCTCTTACAGCACAGACAGTAACAGTACAAGCTTCTCTTACAGCACAGACAGTAACAGTGCAAGCTTCTCTTACAGCACAGACAGTAACAGTGCAAGCTTCTCTTACAGCACAGACAGTAACAGTACAAGCTTCTCTTACAGCACAGACAGTAACAGTGCAAGCTTCTCTTACAGCACAGAAAGTAACAGTACAAGCTTCTCTTACAGCACAGACAGTAACAGTGCAAGCTTCTCTTACAGCACAGACAGTAACAGTGCAAGATTCTCTTACAGCACAGGTACAGCACAGACAGTAACAGTGCAAGCTTCTCTTACAGCACAGACAGTAACAGTGCAAGCTTCTCTTACAGCACAGGTACAGCACAGACAGTAACAGTGCAAGCTTCTCTTACAGCACAGACAGTAACAGTGCAAGCTTCTCTTACAGCACAGACAGTAACAGTGCAAGCTTCTCTTACAGCACAGACAGTAACAGTGCAAGGTTCTCTTAAGGCACAGGTACAGCACAGGTGGCAACAGTGCAAGCTTCTCTTACAGCACAGACAGTAACAGTGCAAGCTTCTCTCCCAGCACAGGTACAGCACAGGCGGCAACAGTGCAAGCTTCTCTTACAGCACAGACAGTAACAGTGCAAGCTTCTCTTACAGCACAGACAGTAACAGTACAAGCTTCTCTTACAGCACAGACAGTAACAGTGCAAGCTTCTCTTACAGCACAGACAGTAACAGTGCAAGCTTCTCTTACAGCACAGACAGTAACAGTACAAGCTTCTCTTACAGCACAGACAGTAACAGTGCAAGCTTCTCTTACAGCACAGACAGTAACAGTACAAGCTTCTCTTACAGCACAGACAGTAACAGTGCAAGCTTTTCTTACAGCACAGACAGTAACAGTGCAAGATTCTCTTACAGCACAGGTACAGCACAGACAGTAACAGTGCAAGCTTCTCTTACAGCACAGACAGTAACAGTGCAAGCTTCTCTTACAGCACAGGTACAGCACAGACAGTAACAGTGCAAGCTTCTCTTACAGCACAGACAGTAACAGTGCAAGCTTCTCTTACAGCACAGACAGTAACAGTGCAAGCTTCTCTTACAGCACAGACAGTAACAGTGCAAGCTTCTCTTAAGGCACAGGTACAGCACAGGTGGCAACAGTGCAAGCTTCTCTTACAGCACAGACAGTAACAGTGCAAGCTTCTCTCCCAGCACAGGTACAGCACAGGCGGCAACAGTGCAAGCTTCTCTTACAGCACAGACAGTAACAGTGCAAGCTTCTCTTACAGCACAGACAGTAACAGTACAAGCTTCTCTTACAGCACAGACAGTAACAGTGCAAGCTTCTCTTACAGCACAGACAGTAACAGTGCAAGCTTCTCTTACAGCACAGACAGTAACAGTACAAGCTTCTCTTACAGCACAGACAGTAACAGTGCAAGCTTCTCTTACAGCACAGACAGTAACAGTACAAGCTTCTCTTACAGCACAGACAGTAACAGTGCAAGCTTCTCTTACAGCACAGACAGTAACAGTGCAAGCTTCTCTTACAGCACAGACAGTAACAGTACAAGCTTCTCTTACAGCACAGACAGTAACAGTGCAAGCTTCTCTTACAGCACAGACAGTAACAGTACAAGCTTCTCTTACAGCACAGACAGTAACAGTGCAAGCTTCTCTTACAGCACAGACAGTAACAGTGCAAGATTCTCTAACAGCACAGGTACAGCACAGACAGTAACAGTGCAAGCTTCTCTTACAGCACAGACAGTAACAGTACAAGCTTCTCTTACAGCACAGACAGTAACAGTGCAAGCTTCTCTTACAGCACAGACAGTAACAGTGCAAGCTTCTCTTACAGCACAGACAGTAACAGTACAAGCTTCTCTTACAGCACAGACAGTAACAGTGCAAGCTTCTCTTACAGCACAGACAGTAACAGTACAAGCTTCTCTTACAGCACAGACAGTAACAGTGCAAGCTTCTCTTACAGCACAGACAGTAACAGTGCAAGATTCTCTAACAGCACAGGTACAGCACAGACAGTAACAGTGCAAGCTTCTCTTACAGCACAGACAGTAACAGTGCAAGCTTCTCTCACAGCACAGACCGTAACAGTACAAGCTTCTCTCACAGCACAGGTACAGCACAGACAGTAACAGTGCAAGCTTCTCTTACAGCACAGACAGTAACAGTGCAAGCTTCTCTCACAGCACAGGTACAGCACAGACAGTAACAGTACAAGCTTCTCTCACAGCACAGACAGTAACAGTGCAAGCTTCTCTTATAGCACAGACAGTAACAGTGCAAGCTTCTCTTACAGCACAGACAGTAACAGTGCAAGCTTCTCTCACAGCACAGACAGTAACAGTGCAAGCTTCTCTTACAGCACAGACAGTAACAGTGCAAGCTTCTCTCACAGCACAGACAGTAACAGTGCAAGCTTGTCTTACAGCACAGACAGTAACAGTGCAAGCTTCTCTTACAGCACAGACAGTAACAGTGCAAGCTTCTCTTACAGCACAGACTGTAACAGTGGAAGCTTCTCTTACAGCATAGACAGTAACAGTACATGCTTCCCTCACACACAGCACAGGTGGAGCAAATATAGCGTAGGTGAGCATGGGGGAAGCTTCCCCCTTACACAGAGCAGGAGCAGCTGTGGGGGAAAGGGTCCCCACTCCTCCCTTGAGCCAGAGGCTGTGAGTCCCTGTGCTGCGACACCAGCTTCAGAGTGTGTCTTTGTGTTCGTGGTGGGGGGGGGGGGGTCACCTCTAAGTGAAAACAATTCACAACAGAGCTGTAAAGTTATTGAAAACTTTGAAAAGGGACATGCGGCTCTTTCTATCCAGTTTCTGCCCCCCCCTTCTCCCTGTCACTCTCCCTCCCTCTGTGTCTCTCCCCCTCTCACACACACCCTCGCCCCCCCCCCCCCCGCATTCCCTGCTCTCAGCCCCCTCTCGCCAGCTCTATTTGTGAATATCTGCCCTGACAGCACGTGGAAAGCTCCTAAGCCGGCAGCAGCTGATGGGGGGCTCTGGTTTCAGCCCCCCCCCCCCCCGCCCCTCAGGAGCTGCTCTCTCCCTCCAGCCCTCCCTGGCCGAGGCCTTGGTAGTGGTCCAGCCGCCACCGGATCCGGCCGAGGCATGCTGGGCACGCAGGGTCCGGAGGGGGGGGGGGGGGCTGCCCCTCTGTCCTGGGGCCCCGGTCCATGGGGGGGGGGGGTTGTGTTTATTTGTTGTCGCCCTGGTGTGAAGCGGCTCCCATCAGCCCTCCATTAATCCTGTCAGCGTCCTGGCCCTGCAGATGAATTTATTAGTCTTTTCTCCCCTTCACCCCCAGGAAGCTCAAGTGCCCGGATGTTCACAAGACACCCGACCCTGCGTCCAGGCGCCCCCGTGGTGCTGCCCGGGGCTTCAAGGCGCTGCGCCCAGGAGCAGGTGCTGAAATGTCAGAGGCGCCTGGAGACAAACCCAACAACCACACAACACACCCGCGGCGTGACGTCAGCCGCGTCACACCGGACTGTTACCACCACAACCACCGCACACAGCAACGGGTGGAGCGGGGGTGACCCGGGGTGGGGCTGAACGGGGATTCAACCTTCTTGGGCCCGATTCACAGAATTAACAAAACAAAATCCTAAACTTACTCATTTTGATATTCACAGAAGGCACTTACTCATTTTGGTATTCACAGAAGTTAGGACTCCTAACTTTAGGATTCCTAAATGCCTTCTGTGAATACCGAAAGTCTTAAAATTAGGATTTTTTTCAGTTTAGGAGTAGTAAAGTTAGGTCTCCTAACCTCTGTGAATACCGAAATGAGTAAGTGCCTTCTGTCAATACCGACAGTCTTAAAGTTAGGATTTTTCTCGGTTTATGAGGAATAAAGTTAGGACTCCTAAACTGAGAAAAATCCTAACTTTAAGACTTTTGGTATTCACAGAAGGCACTTACTCATTTCGGTATTCACAGAAGGCACTTACTCATTTCGGTATTCACAGAAGGCACTTACTCATTTCGGTATTCACAGAAGACACTTACTCATTTTGGTATTCACAGAAGGCACTTACTCATTTCGGTATTCACAGAAGACACTTACTCATTTCGGTATTCACAGAAGGCACTTACTCATTTCGGTATTCACAGAAGGCACTTACTCATTTCGGTATTCACAGAAGGCAGAAGACACTTATTCATTTCGGTATTCACAGAAGGCGCTTACTCATTTTGGTATTCACAGAAGGCACTTACTCGTTTTGGTATTCACAGAAGACACTTACTCATTTCGGTATTCACAGAAGGAATTTACTCATTTCGGTATCCACAGAAGTTAGGAGTCATAAGTTTACTACTCCCAAACTGAGAAAAATCCTAACTCTAAGACTTTTGGCATTCACAGAAGGCATTTAGGAGTTCTAACTTCTGTGAATACCGAAATGAGTAAGTGCCTTCTGTGAATACCGAAATGAGTAAGCGCCTTCTGTGAATACCGAAATGGTAGTAAGTTTAGGATTTTGTTTTAAGTTACTTCTGTGAATCGGGCCCTTATGTCTTTGTAATAACCAAAGCACACCAGCAGGCTGTAGTAACAACAATGTCCACAGAGGCAGTTTAAAGGTGATATTTCCACCAGACAACAAACACAACTCAACCCAGGCAGCACAATAAGGATTCACAATGAGACAAGCTAAGTGATGTGTCTACTAAAGGTTCCAGCAGCAGAGAGGGGGGCCCTCACAGGGGCCTCTCTAGGGGCCCCTCAGACCGAGGGAAGCGGGCACTACACATCAGTAGAATAAGCAGGGACATCTTAAGGATTTTAGGGGCCTTGGGCCAAACGTATTTTGGGGGCCCCTGTTCGGATCAGCTTTTAATTTATGATCACATTTCAGCTCTATCACGCCCACTTTGGCCAGTCTGTGCACAGACACACTGGTCCAAATTCTAAATGTGTTGACATCTAATATTCCGGGAGAGTGTCATGTTTACAACATTGTAACACAGCGGCAGCTCACTAATACTACTGCAAATAATCTCTGCAAACACCTCCCATTTCTCATAAATGAGGTCCTGTTTGGATCTGAAAGAAGCTTTTTATGGATGTTGTATGAAACATAAACGCAATATTTCTCTGCAAAATGCCTGTAACAGAATCTCACACATTACCCACATTCAAAATAAATTAAAGAAAACCTTATTTGTAACAATCTGTTTAAGAATTATTCAAGCTCATCAGGGCTAGACGCTCTGGAGAAAATATCTGGCTATATCACGGGATCCCCTGAAAGGTTGGGGCCCGGGGCCAACCCACACTTTGCCCATGTCGTAAAGCGTCTCTGAGAATAAGAAAACTCCCCTCCACCCAAAGGTACAATCAACCACCCAGTCACTCTCCGCAGAGAGTCAAAGCTTGTTTCTACACCCAATGTGGATTTAAGCTAAATTAGCCCATACCACCAAGAAAGAAATTTACACAAGGCTTTGAAAAACACATAACAACGTCAGATTTTATATCAAATGTTTTCACAGTGCGGATAAAAAAGGAATTCTATCATTATAAAAAGTCAATTCCCATTCCATCTCCCAGGCATCACTACAAATGACTTTTATCGGGGAGCAGCGTTTACAACACAACTTTTACTCCGCACTACCTTTACCATGCAACTTTTACAACGCATGTCGTTACAACGACTTGCGCTGGGGGGCGCTGTAGGATAGGGAATAGTGTAATTTACTATCCAAAACCTTCCATACTATCCACGGGGACTGGAGTTGGAATAGTAAATTATACTATTCACTATCCAGCGCCCCCCAACACAAGTCGCTGTAACGACTTGCGTTGTAAAAGTTGCGTGGTAAAGGCAAGCGATGTAAAAGCACGCGTTGTAACGACGTACATCCCTTTTATCTGTTGAAGATTTAGACATTGGTTTTGCATATTCATAAGTTAGGTTGCTGCGTAGTTCAGTTCACCATAGTTCACGCACACAACTCGGACTCCTCTCAATGAGTCGTCCCCACTACATTTGCATTGTTGATTTCAACACTGCATTCAAGATAATGAAATGGTATTTATCTGACAGATACGACTTCATTTTTCACATAAAGGATGGAGTGAACATACAGATGGGTTGAAACCAGCCCTGCCATTTATGTTCTCTCTCAACATTACGATTTTTTAATAATTAGAAGTCTTGGCCATTTTATCGTTTTTAGCAGACAACGCACAGACATGGGTATGTGGACAGTAGAGGAATAGAGGGGTTGCATAAGAGGTTAGGCGTGTGGCCTGCCCTTGAATGTATGTTTCTCTCCCTCTTCGTCCACAGAGCGGGGCCTCTTTTCCTGAGCTGTTCCCAGGTGAGGTCCGGTCCTCGTGAATCAAGGGTGAGCACTATGGGCCAGATGTAGGTAACTCCAATTTACCGACTCATAAATACCGAATTTTATCGATTCGGTATTTATGAATTGGTACATTTGAAGGAGGGAGATGTAGGCAATTCTTAAATTTGAATTACCGAATCGGTATTTCCCATTGATTCCTATGGGCTGTGAAGCCCACAGGAATCAATGTGAAATACCGATTCGGTATTTACCGATTCAGTAAATACCAAATCCTGCAAGGGTGCAGGGGGTGTCACTTTGACACCCTCTAGCACCCCAAGTTCAGGCATGTGTGACATGTGGCACACATACATGCCCTAAGGGCATGTCTGTGTGTCACATGGCACAGGTGTGCATGCACACCTGAATTCGGTATTTTACCACACAATAGGATTGGGTGGTAAAATACCGACTCTTAAGGGCCTGTGGCACTCTTAGGAGTGTCACCTACATATGGATTTACCAAATCGGTAAAATTACCGATTCGGTATTTTACAGAAGCGGTAAATTTACCAATTCTGTAAAATAATGGCCCCTACATCTCAATCACCAAATACCGGTCGGTAACGGCCGAATTCGGCCGTTACCGACCGGTATTTGGTGACCTACATCTGGCCCTATATGTTATAGATATATATTCAGGAAGTAGCTGAACGCAGTATGAACGATGAAAACATGTGTTTCACGTTCTGTTCGTTTGTTTATGTTTTGAGTGGTACTGTTTCTCATAGACATATTTTTTCACAGGTGCACTCAGCATCCAGTGATTTGTGGAGGATTACTACGCCTGGGATTCAGGTTTTTAGGTTGTATTCAGTCCAATCTTGTTTCAAAAGTTGATAATTTCACAATTTGCTTTTTTCACATACGCAGTAGCAAAAGTATATACAGTGGTCCTGAAGAAGGCCTTGGAGTATTTAATGTCCGGTTGGCTGAAACATGTAGACCCGATTTTTCAGCAGTCATTTTGTTAAAACTGCTCTTGCACTGTTTTTAGTTTGGATATTAAGAGATACTCATTAAAATATATTCTCTCTTGATATTCAATTTTATATTGCACTTTTCATCACTTTTTGATCTTGCTCTGTGTCTGTCACTCTGAAACTTTAGTTCATCATTCTGGACAGATACTGTAGAGCTCCATCTATTAGAGCATATTTGAAAACATCCGCGAGCTCCCTTCCGATAGACAGAAGGATGTAGCCCTTGGTTACCTTAGGGTGTAGCCAGGAGGAGACCCCAGATGATGACGCATGTCACCTCGGTGAGTGATGGGAATCCGTCCTCTTTTTTAGGATTCTCCCTGTGTTCCTTTGTTTCTGCTAAACAGCAATATTTTTTCCTCCTTTTCCAATTCTTTGTCTATGAGATCATTGCGACTCTGTAAGGTTACCTCGACCTGTCAGACCCGTGGACTTCTGTTAGTGTTTATTGTGCTTTATTTGGGGAATGTGTCCACGCTAGGTCTTTAAATGTTCCCTTAGACCCTCCTCTCCCGGTAGTCTGTTTTTTGCATGCATGGTTGGCCCAGTTACCAGTCTTAGATACTGTAATATGAAATGCAGGTTCTGTTCACAGAGATGCGTTATTCATCTAACCACAAGTGGGCATTAGCTGCGCGGTCATGCTGTGGCATTGAAAGAACTGACCGGCTGGCGGCTCCCTGGGTGGGCGGCATGGAATCACTGAGCAGTTACTTTTCAGGTGTCAGAAACCCTTTTCACTTCACTGTCTCGCACCTTAGAAGTCTCAGTAAAGAAGCCATGCTTTGGATGGGCATTGAGTCAGAAGGTGCCCGGAGTCAGGATAAGACCAACCGGGAATGGAGCCACAGGTCCACCTCTCACCCCACCTCCCCCAACAACTGATTTGGTGAAACTTGTAGGACACATGTCCAGAGCTCTCAATTCTCTCCCAAAAAACGCCTTCTTTTTGCCTGCTTTAATGAACCTCAGGGAGCTGGGGAAGTGACAGAGGTACCAGGACTGTCCCGGTGGTTTGAAACCCGGCCTCTAGGGGCCCCAGCTCAGTAGCGGCTCGCGGAGAAAGCCTGCTTTATGCAAATCAGTCTGGCGCCTGCTCCAGTAGGAACAGTCTAGCCCAAACTGCCAGGCCAGATCCTCCCTGAACCAGAACACAAGCAACTCAGGACCGGTTTCACCCAGATTGGGGTCTTCAGTCTCGGATGTATTTTGCCCATAAGGCAGGCTGCATGGTATTTATAAGTAGGACATGTAAAAGATTCATGATACACGTGTCCTCACTGTGAAAAGGCCCCGAAAGCTACTTCCACTTTAGCCTGTCCCCTTAACTCATATCATGTTTGCCAGCGAGCCGACCGTGCTTCACGGTTGCAGAGGAAATTATGTTGGCCACCCTAACAGACTACAGCCTACCATGTTGTGAGCCCAAAGCCAATCTGGTGGTGATCCCTGGACCTTCACAGGAACAGACACCAGGGCAGCTTCTGTGAAGGTACAGAAAGGTACAGAAAGGGTGGTGAGTGTCCATTGGAAGAAAATTGATTATTAGCTGAGGGGTAGGTACACTCTTCAAGCAATAATCACAATTTTTGTCTGGGAGAACAATAAAGTCATTAAATAAACCTGATCTCAACCTGCCAGTAGCTATGGTATAGAGCACAGAGGCTTAACTTAGAGGCAAAGTGGAAACTACTGATGTAGTAATAAAACAGTAATAAAGTTGTAACAAAAAACAATAAAAAAAACAAAATAGATTTGAAAAATGGAGTACAATTTAATAAACAAAATGGCACCAAAATTACAAAAAATCTAATAAGAGGAACTGGATATATTAATTTTTAAAGTTTAAGTAGAAATAGTGCCAAGAAGCATAAAGTGTCAATGACAGTCAATGGTCACGGTAAAACAGGACCTAGGTGCATTTTGACACTGACCACGATGGATACATCAACCAGATGTATCCTTTGCTAAAATGTTACCTTCTGACTTAGTTCTTTAAGTCCCAATCCACCACAGAGGCACCTTTCTCCACCCCCCCTGGGACCTCAGGGGAGGCGCTTAGAGACTCTCTGGCTGTCAGGCAAAAGCCCTCAGCAGGGAACTTTCCAGGTCCATTTGCCACTGTTCAGGTGTTCAGGTGCACAAAAGGCTTTTTGGGCCCCTATAGCATTAACAGAGGTCAGCCTTATGGCCCTTGGAGTCCACTTCTTTGCCCTTGGCGCACGAGGTAGAGAAGCCCAACTCCCTAAGGTCATATAGACAGCAGGCTTAGTCCTTTTCTGATCTTCCACAAGTCCAGAAGTATTCTGACATAGTGCCTGTAGATTCTACGTGTGTGCCTGGCACAAGCTACTGGGGAGGAATGGCCTCTGGGTGTGCCCTAGAAATAGGGATAACAGCTTTTGGAGCTAACCCTATCCATTTTGGGAATTTTCAAGACTCCAAAAGTCTTTGGCCGCACTAAACTTGGGCTCTGAGGGCTAGGGTGTGTGTGCGTGTGAGTGCACTATGGCAATCCTAGAGTCCACCCACATCTAACTCTAAAATCCAATTTGAAACAGGTCCTGCACCCACAGCACCCGAGAGGCAGAAGTATGATAGAAGAAAAGCAGAGTTGTCAGCAGCCAGACAGTGAATTCGCAAAAAGTTTTTTGCCATCCTGTTCTGCCACTTGAAGCCTCCCCCAAGTGCTATATGTAAAATACCAGTATACCGTCAAACAGGTTTTGACACTACATTAGGATTGTAATGTCAATAGGAGGCCCAATGTGATTGGAGACAGCCTGGCTGGTGGGGGAGGGTCCAAAGGAAGGGGGCAGGCCTGGGTGTTAGCTACATCTGCTTGTAACAGGGTAGGTGTCCTTGAAGTTACTCAAGTTCCTGGGCCCTGCCGAAGTCCTCCTGTCAGGGCAGAACAACATCTCTCCACACCCAAGGCCTTTGTCTGAAATCTGTGAGAAGGTTCACACCTCATCAGAAGGTTATCCAAATGCTCATTAATGAATGACGACAGAAGTGGGGGAGCAAAATGCAGATTAGCCTCCAGGAACTTCAGACAGGGAAAAGGTAACTTTCTAAAAGTTCGTTTTCCTTAATATTCAATAATCATCTGACTTTACCATTGAAATGGATTATTAATAACTATTAAAAATAGTTGTTTATTTATTTTTCTAGCTAGTCCCATTACCCAGATACAGTATTAGTATTTAATATTGCATCCCTGTGTTGTGCTATGAAACATAAATTCCTCTACGATCCTGACAGAAAGCAGACCGCCCACCCATTCAGCCTTAAATCAGGCACTCAAGATTAGGGCTGTGCGGAATTAGTGTAATTACACATCATTTTGTGACAATCATGCAACAATAGGCATAAGTAAGCAAAATGTAAGTGTGTTATTTATCACTATATTTTAGCGGAAAATGTGACCTTGTGTCAATTTTTTTTACAAGGACGTATTTTGCAGTAAAAAATAGTCCAAAAACAAAGTTGGCTTAAACAACAGCTGCTTTCATTCTGGCCATTGGTGTTATTCCTGCCCGCTCACTGAAAGGTCTGCGGCAAACAGTGCATAATGGCAGTGCGCGGCACAATGGCGTAATTTAGAGAATTTCATGTGACAGCATAATGCGAAATTCCTGAATTTATGCGAATTGCGCCATTGTAATTTAAATTTCGCGCAGGTCTACTTCAGACCCAAAAGATCCAGAGGTTAGCCGAAGATATGATGTGATTTGATAATATCGTCCACTCTGGTTATGTGAATTTTAGTGCATTACCACATATGCTGACTAATCAGTTGCATATCCCGCCTAGAAGATGGTGGACTCTAGTGGGTTTTATGTGTAGCCTCATTTTATTTGCACCCTTTTCCTGCATGGGAATGGAGGTCTGTTCTTTATAAAGAATGGCTGCAGCTCTGGCTGGGAGTGCATGGATTCACAGTAGTTTATTCAGAGAGTCTGATTTCTAAACCTGTTGTCAATTCCTGGAGAAAGCCTTGAGTGCTGCTCCAGGTACTGCTGGGGGCAGGGGGGTGCTTGGGTACCCAAGGGAGGGCATTAGTACCGGGGCGGTGACAAACCGGTGGGAGTGCCCAGTAAGCGATGACAAGGCATGATGTGGATACAGTGCCCTACACACTCCTCTCAGGAAGTGGCGACAGACTTGGAAAGTGATGACCAGGGCACGAGTCGGGGGCACACGCGGGTACACGGCGTCCACCCACTCTTTTCACAGGGTCGACGCACACAGCTTGTTATCTCTTCACAGGTACCTAAGAGATGTGTGCTTTTTACTGTGGTCTAGTAGAAGGATTACAATTTATTAACTGCAAGTAACAAAAGGATCTCTGTGTTCATAGCAGCAATCCACTTACCTATCTACATACAATAAAAATCTGTCATCTGCATGTTACATGATGTGCTGCTTTGCAGGAGACATTTAAAAAAAACATATTTATTGCATTTTCAGATGGCATGTGTTATAATAACATACACATATCAGAGTATCACTTCCAGTGAGGTCATTTCCTGTGATGCCACGTGTAATGTCACGCGTCGTGATGTCATTTGCTTTGATAGCACGCGTCATGATGTCACTTGCTTTGATAGCACGCATCATGATGTCACTTGCTTTGATAGCACGCGTCATGATGTCACTTGCATTGATAGCACGCGTCATGATGTCACTTGCTTTGATAGCACGCGTCATGATGTCACTTGCATACTGCCTGACGTGGTCAGTCCCCCCACTTCCTTTTCTAGGACTTGTGCCCTGGTGATGACGGTATACTCCAAGAAGAAACCTCCAGAGCTCGCGGGGTGGCTTATGTGATTGCTTTCTTATGGCATGCTACGCTACGTTGAGTTACTACATCATAGCGCACACTTGTCAGATGCAAGGGGAAACAACCTTTACAACGCAACTTTTACCACGCAGTGCCTTTACGACGCAACTTTTACAACGCAAACCAATACAACGCATTGCGCTGGGGGGCGCTCTAGGGTAGGGAATAGGTTTAATTTACTGTCCAACACCTTCCCTACTATCCACGGGGACTGGAGTTGGAAGAGTAAATTAAACTATTCACTATCCAGCGCCCCAAAGCACTATGCGTTGTAATGGTATGCGTTGTAAAACTCACGTTGTAAAAGCATGCGATGTAAAAGCATGCGTTGTAATGTCATACATCCGATGCAATGGTCTCTAGGTGCTAAAGACATCCTGGAGCACTGGATTCAGGAGAGAGAGAGAGAGAGACTGGGCTGGGGGAGGGGAGGGGTCTGTACTGACTTAGGTGAAAAACACTACTCTTAGCAAGAAAGGTCTGCCCCCTCCCCCAACAGTCTAGGCCTGGAAAGCATATGAGCGCGTCCGTCAAACGTCAGCACGTATGGATTGATTTTGTAATGTATTTATGTCTCAGAGATTATTTTATTAGGGTGAGGTAGGCCTTCCTGTGCCTATTGCTCGCTTCCTGCCTCAAAGCCCCACTCACTCACTCAAAGGTGCCGCCACCCGCCGCTGTCCAGGAAACAGAGGGCCCCTGTGGATGCCGCCATTAACCACCGCTCGCGGTTCAGGGGGATGGGAGCAATTACCATTAATGGCTTCATTTCTTCCTAGTCCAGCAAGTAATCCGAGCAGCCAGTCCTGTGCCAGAGATGTGCAGGAACCCGCTGTCCCGGAGACATCTCCTTGTGCCCATTGCCATCTGTGGCTAACTGTCCAACTGTCTGCAGGAACCCACTCAAAGTGTCCTAGAGACACCACCTTGCACGCATTGCCATCTGTGGCTATCTGTCCACATGTCTGCAGGAACCCACTCAAAGCGTCCTGGAGACATCCCCTTGTACACATTGCCATCTGTGGCTATCTGTCTAAGTATCTTCAGGAACCCACTCAAAGTGTCCTAGAGACACCACCTTGTACACATTGCCATCGGTGGCTATCTCGCCGCGTGTCTACAGGAACCCACTCAAAGTGTCCTAGAGACACCACCTTGTACACATTGCCATCTGTGTCTATCTGTCCACGTATCTTCAGGAACCCCCTCAAAGTGTCCTAGGGACACCACCTGGTACACATTGCCATCTGTGGCTATCTGCCCAAGTGTCGGCAGGAACCCACTCAAAGTGTCCTAGAGACACCACCTTGTACACATTGCCATCTGTGTCTATCTGTCCACGTATCTTCAGGAACCCCCTCAAAGTGTCCTAGGGACACCACCTGGTACACATTGCCATCTGTGGCTATCTGCCCAAGTGTCGGCAGGAACCCCCTCAAAGTGTCCTAGGGACACCAATTGGTACACATTGCCATCTGTGTCTATCTGTCCAAGTGTCTGCAGGAACCCACTCAAAGTGTCCTAGAGACACCACCTTGTACACATTGCCATCCGTAGCTATCTGTCTGGTATACAGCCTTACAACAAAACTTTTACAACGAACTACCATTACAACGCAACTTTTACAACGCAAACCATTACAACACATAGCGCTGCGGGGGCGCTCTAGGATAGGGAATAGGTTTAATGTACTATCCAACACCTTCCCTACTATCCACGGGGACTGGAGTTGGAATAGTAAATTAAACTATTCACTATCCAGCGCCCAAAAGCATTATGCGTTGTAATGGTATGCGTTGTAAAACTTGCGATGTAAAGGTAGGCGTTGTAAAAGTATGCGTTGTAACGTCATACATCCATCTGTCTAAGTATCTTCAGGAACCCACTCAAACTGTCCAAGAGACACCACCTTGTACACATTGCCATTGGTGGCTATCTGTCCGCGTGTCTACAGGAACCCACTCAAAGTGTCCTAGAGACACCACCTTGTAAACATTGCTAACTGTGTCTATCTGTCGACGTGTCTGCAGGAACCCACTCAAAGTGACCTAGAGACATGTCCTTGTACACATTGCTATCTGTGGCTGTCTGTCCATCTGTCTGCAGGAACCCACTCAAAGTGTCCTAGAGACATGTCCTTGTACACATTGCTAACTGTGTCTATCTGTCCACGTGTCTGCAGGAACCCACTCAAAGTGTCCTAGATACACCACCTTGTACACATTGCCATCTGTGTCTATCTGTCCACGTATCTTCAGGAACCCACTCAAAGTGTCCTAGAGACAGCACCTTGTACACATTGTCATCTGTGGCTGTCTGTCCGCGTGTCTACAGGAACCCACTCAAAGTGTCCTAGAGACACCACCTTGTACACATTGCCATCTGTGTCTATCTGTCCACGTATCTTCAGGAACCCACTCAAAGTGTCCTAGAGACATCTCCTTCTACACATTGTCATCTGTGGCTATCTGTCCGTGTGTCTGCAGGAACCCACTCAAAGTGTCCTAGAGACACCACCTTGTACACATTGCCATCTGTGGCTATCTGTCCATGTGTCTTCAGGAACCCACTCAAAGTGTCCTAGAGACATCTCCTTCTACACATTGTCATCTGTGGCTATCTGTCCGTGTGTCTGCAGGAACCCACTCAAAGTGTCCTAGAGACACCACCTTGTACACATTGCCATCTGTGGCTGTCTGTCCAAGTGTCTGCAGGAACCCACTCAAATTGTCCTAGAGACATATCCTTGTACACATTGCCATCTGTGGCTATCTGTCCAAGTGTCTGCAGGAACCCACTCAAAGTGTCCTAGAGACATATCCTTGTACACATTGCCATCTGTGGCTATCTGTCCATGTTTCTGCAGGAACCCACTCAAAGTGTCGTAGAGACACCATCTTGTACACATTGCCATCTGTGGCTGTCTGTCCGCGTGTCTACAGGAACCCACTCAAACTGTCCTAGAGACACCACCTTGTACACATTGCCATTTGTGGCTATCTGTCCAAGTGTCTGCAGGAACCCACTCAAAGTGTCGTAGAGACACCATTTTGTACACATTACCATCTATGGCTGTCTGTCCATGTGTCTGCAGGAACCCACTCAAACTGTCCTAGAGACACCACCTTGTACACATTGCCATTTGTGGCTATCTGTCCAAGTGTCTGCAGGAACCCACTCAAAATGTCCTAGAGACATATCCTTGTACACATTGCCATCTGTGGCTATCTGTCCACGTGTCTACAGGAACCCACTCAAAGTGTCCTAGAGACACCACCTTGTACACATTGCCATCTGTGGCTATCTGTCTAAGTATCTTCAGGAACCCACTCAAAGTGTCCTAGAGACACCACCTGGTACACATTGCCATCTGTGGCTATCTGTCCACGTGTCTACAGGAACCCACTCAAAGTGTCATAGGGACACCACCTAGTACACATTGCCATCTGTGGCTATCTGTCCAAGTGTCTGCAGGAACCCACTCAAAGTGTCTGTTAGACCCGGCCTCGTGGCGTGGTCCTACCTGACCCGTGCACCACACCAGGCCCCTGATTATCACGGCTTACCCGACCATTCCCTCCATGATCCACACACACGACACTGGACTTCCCCGTTCTCCCCCTCCACTTTCCCGGTACCGGACGCACCCCAAGCCCTATAGGCCCCAAAAGGCCCCTGGTGCCCATTCCCCTGCACCTAAGATGGCCGCCCCCGGCCCCAGCACGACCTCGGCCCTAGACGCGCCATACCTGGCTGGGGGGTAGAGCGCCCCCGTGAGCGAGAGAGGGAGGTGCAGTTCGATCACACCACCCACCTCCCCTCGAGAGATGGGTTTCGATCGCCCATCTGGCCTCCCTGAGGGCTGGTTCCAAGCCTGCTGCGTGTCTGGGATCCTTCCAGTAAAGTAAAGCAAAATGTTTTCCCTATGGGAAGTATTATTTCCTGCTCCTAAACCAGGACTCAAAACGGCCTACTCGGTCCACAACACTCATTCATCTTGCATTTTGTTGGCTAGGAAAACACTCACCAGAAGGGAACAAAAACAGACTATTTATAAAAATATACAATTTATTTTAAGATAAAAAAACATATGAATTTATATGTATGGCAGGTTAAAAACATGTAATACACAAATAAAACCACCTAATGTGGGTATGGAGAAAGTTTATCGAAAAAGACACTGCTATCTGTCTTAGTTATGTCATTTCGGGCCCTCGTTTGACAACAATGGGGGGAATAATATTCCTTTAGCCAAATTATTTGTTGACAACACCGAATATGACTTGATGTAAATGCGTCGACGCGTTTCGGAAGCTTAGGTTGATAATGGCTTCCTTCTTCAGGACAGTCTCTATATGTTTTCTCCACAAAATTGTATCACACCAATGCGGTTATGTTGCAAGAAGAAATCTACGTGGTTCGTAGTATCCCTGTTGTAGTCGCCTTCTAATGTTCGCAGACTACCACAGTCCTCAATATATAAGAGAACTTCAATTTCAATTCGGGTTCTTTAAGACTGATTAAGTTGTCATATTATCCTCAAATTCCTTGCACACTTCCCATGGGGCGTGTATGTTTTGATGCCTCCAAGTGATTGTCTGTACTGTATTGGTACGATAGTGAAAACGATATATTTCGGAAAAGTAGTCCTTTCACGCAGCCGGGTAGTTTTATGCACGTGGCTATTGATTACACACGGCTGTCTTTCCCGGACTGCAAACGTGGCGTCTTTACGATCACCGCTCGTATATTGGGTTAAAAAAATAAAAATAAAAAAAGGCTTTTTTTTTTTTTTTTAACCCAATATACGAGCGGTGATCGTAAAGACGCCACGTTTGCAGTCCGGGAAAGACAGCCATGTGTAATCAATAGCCACGTGCATAAAACTACCCGGCTGCGTGAAAGGACTACTTTTCCGAAATATATCGTTTTCACTATCGTACCAATACAGTACAGACAATCACTTGGCGGCATCAAAACATACACGCCCCATGGGAAGTGTGCAAGGAATTTGAGGATAATATGACAACTTAATCAGCCTTAACCCCTTCCACGCTCATGACGAGCTGGGCTCGTCATGAGGTAGCCTCCTCGCACGCTCATGACGAGCCCAGCTCGTCATGTAACATGCGCTTTACAAATTCTCAGCGTGCGAGCGGAATTCCGCCCGCACGCATGCGGTTAAAGAACCCGAATTGAAATTGAAGTTCTCTTATATATTGAGGACTGTGGTAGTCTGCGAACATTAGAAGGCGACTACAACAGGGATACTACGAACCACGTAGATTTCTTCTTGCAACATAACCGCATTGGTGTGATACAATTTTGTGGAGAAAACATATAGAGACTGTCCTGAAGAAGGAAGCCATTATCAACCTAAGCTTCCGAAACGCGTCGACGCATTTACATCAAGTCATATTCGGTGTTGTCAGCAAATAATTTGGCTAAAGGAATATTATTCACCCCATTGTTGTCAAACGAGGGCCCGAAATGACATAACTAAGACAGATAGCAGTGTCTTTTTCGATAAACTTTCTCCATACCCACATTAGGTGGTTTTATTTGTGTATTACATGTTTTTAACCTGCCATACATATAAATTCATATGTTTTTTTATCTTAAAATAAATTGTATATTTTTATAAATAGTCTGTTTTTGTTCCCTTCTGGTGAGTGTTTTCCTAGCCAACAAAATGCAAGATGAATGAGTGTTGTGGACCGAGTAGGCCGTTTTGAGTCCTGGTTTAGGAGCAGGAAATAATACTTCCCATAGGGAAAACATTTTGCTTTACTTTACAGTATATTGGTGCTCCATTTCCCTACGGGTTATTACGAGCCCCTCTCTTTCACTTATATCTATGGGATCCTTCCAGACCCAACTTGAAAGGATGAAAGGGGCCGCGTGGGAGGAACCCCCAACAAGCGGCTCCCAGGTGCTAAGACCTCTGCCTGCGAGGACTACGGACATCAAAGAGAAACAGTCCTATATCAAGGGATGCTCTGGGACGATCAGTTTAGTTGATTCCTGGAACTACGAGAGCCCTGCTGACGTCGTCGCGGCTCCTACCCGGCAGAGAAGGACTTCTGCCCGAAACCATCTGAGCCCTGCTGACATCGTCGCGGCTCCTATCCGGTAGAGAAGGACTTCTGCCCGAAACCATCTGAGCCCTGCTGACATCGTCATGGCTCCTACCCGGCAGAGAAGGACTTCTGTCCGGAACCATCTGAGCCCTGCTGACATTGTCGCGGCTCCCACCCGGCAGAGAAGGACTTCTGCCCGGAACCATCTGAGCCCTGCAGACGTGGTCGCGGCTCCCTCGCAACTTTAAGGACACCTGAGCCCTGCTGATTTGATCGCGGCTCTCCCAAGGCCGTAAGAACTGCCACATCCTTGCTCGAGCCCTGCGGACGTGGTCGTGGCTCAGAGACTATCCTGTTCCAGCTGGACCCAAGATCTACTCGTATTCCCCAGCTCGAGGATTGAGAGCTGTGCGCCGGATACGCTCCTGCATCTATTTTTAACATTAAGACTGTCCCGCTACCCAACCCCTACCGAGACTCATTGAGCCCTTTCTCTACTTGTACATAAGAATCCTGCGGATCATAAAGATCCATTTATTTGAGATATAAAGAATACGTTCTCCTGAAAACCTACAGTGTGGTGTCCCTTTGTCGCGTGGGGCTAACTCAGCGCGTGCGATCCTAGATTTGAGACTCTCTCCCTGGGGGTCTCCCGCCAGTGCTCGGCAGTGTTCCCTAGGAGAGGTGGGTCACAGGGTGGTCGGGTACATCTTCTGGCCTCCCCTGGGATCGCCCCTTCTAACAGTGTCCTAGGGGCACCACCTTGTACACATTGCCATCTGTGGCTATCTGTCCGTGTGTCTGCAGGAACCCGCTCAAAGTGTCCCAGAGACACCACCTTGTACACATTGCCATTTGTGGCTATCTGTCCAAGTGTCTGCCGGAACCCACTCAAAGTGTCCCAGAGACACCACCTTGTACACATCACCAACAGTATTTGTCCTTCCAAGAGCCCCAGGGACCCATTCGAAGTGCCCCAGAGACGTCTCTCAGTGCACATTGCCACTTGTGTCTATCCTTCCCGGGACCACCCGTGGTTTAGCAGCTGTCACAGGCGAATTAAGATGACAAGGAGATGGTTCGCGTATTCCAATGTGGGTATGGATTGCGACTTGCAGTCCGTGGCGGAACACACATTGCTGGGCACTTAGGAGTGGAAATAATCCCACGGGATCCAGTCTCCTTGTGGGATCCGACTCACATCATTAATGGAACTGGTGGGTCTGACCCAGAAGGTAAAGTCCAACATCCGTTGTGTGTACCTGCTCCAGAATTTACAGCACCTGCTGCTGAATTATCTCAGGTTGAAATGAAATCTGTTGTTTTTGTGCCCAGGTATTACCCATGCACATACCACAGGCTCCGGAATCCAGCAGGACAGACACAAAAATGACCAGTCCCCCAGGTAAGTCCAACACGACATGAACCAATGAGAAACTAGAACACTGTTCTTCGGGGACACGAGATTGGCCAAGATAAGTGAGTTGTTTCCGCCCATTCTGCTCTGGCTTACAGTGGGAGGGTCTTGGAATCTTCCCTAGCTTCTGATTGGCCAAGATAAGTGAGTTGTTCCCACCCATTCTGCTCTGGCTTACAGTGGGAGGGTCTTGGAATCTTCCCTAGCTTCTGATTGGCCAAGATAAGTGAGTTGTTTCCGCCCATTCTGCTCTGGCTTCCAGTGGGAGGGTCTTCGAATCTTCCCCAGCTTCTGATTGGCCAAGATAAGTGAGTTGTTCCCACCCATTCTACTCTGGCTTCCAGTGGGAGGGTCTTGGAATCTTCCCCAGCTTCTGATTGGCCAAGATAAGTGAGTTGTTCCCGCCCATTCTGCTCTGGCTTACAGTGGAAGGGTCTTGGAATCTTCCCCAGCTCCTGATTGGCCAAGATAAGTGAGTTGTTTCCGCCCATTCTGCTCTGGCTTACAGTGGGAGGGTCTTCGAATCTTCCCCAGCTTCTGATTGGCCAAGATAAGTGAGTTGTTTCCGCCCATTCTACTATGGCTTCCAGTGGGAGGGTCTTGGGATCTTCCCCAGCTTCTGATTGGCCAAGATAAGTGAGTTGTTCCCGCCCATTCTACTCTGGCTTCCAGTGGGAGGGTCTTGGAATCTTCCCCAGCTCCTGATTGGCCAAGATAAGTGAGTTGTTTCCGCCCATTCTGCTCTGGCTTACAGTGGGAGGGTCTTCGAATCTTCCCCAGCTTCTGATTGGCCAAGATAAGTGAGTTGTTTCCGCCCATTCTACTATGGCTTCCAGTGGGAGGGTCTTGGGATCTTCCCCAGCTTCTGATTGGCCAAGATAAGTGAGTTGTTCCCGCCCATTCTACTCTGGCTTCCAGTGGGAGGGTCTTGGAATCTTCCCCAGCTTCTGATTGGCCAAGATAAGTGAGTTGTTTCCGCCCATTCTGCTCTGGCTTACAGGGGGAGGGTCTTGGAATCTTCCCCAGCTCCTGATTGGCCAAGATAAGTGAGTTGTTTCCGCCCATTCTGCTCTGGCTTACAGTGGGAGGGTCTTGGAATCTTCCTGGCTTCTGATTGGAGCTTCCTTCACCACATGACCCAGACCAGCACCACACGTGCATTCGCTGGTCTTCCCTCTGTATTTCTTTTTGGCACCTGGCAAAGGGCCACAACCTGTGCCTCCCTCAGAGCCTCTTTCAGCAAATAATACATAATAATAATAATAAAGTCATTTATAAAGCGCCTAGCTACACCCACGCTGTGTCCCCGCGCTAGGAGGAGGCAGCTGTGCTCGCAGGTGGCTCTGAACACCCAGGCAAGAAATGGCAAGGAGTTAAACCTGTTACGCAGGCCATAGTTTTCTTCTGTTCAACCCACTTCTCATGCAGCCCGTGTTCCATTAATAAAGACGCACAAACAAAGTCATATAGAGTCGTAGTACATTAAGAACGCTCGAGTTTGTCCTGGATTTCATCCTTCTGACCCCTGTGAACCAGGGCCATGAAAGTTCTCTCAGTCCAGGGGTCTCAGCATCCCACGATGGAGCCGAGTCACACACGCAGGACACCTAAGTGACCGTAGACACATGCAGGACATATAATGTGCCCTTAGAATGACCATACGAGGCTTCCTCTGCAGAAAGCTCCCTGTCCGGCCATGCAGACATCTTGGAGAGGGATAAAAAGGCCGCCTACATTTTGAGATGGGCATCTCACGAGGGGGGTGGCCAAGATGGTGCAGCGCCTCAAAAAGAACTACCATAGCGCGATTTGTAGGAAATAGACTGGTCCAACCAAAACGTCCTGTAGCTTAGAGGCATCACCAGAAAATCAAAAAGAGTTGGCACCCCCAGGATGGGGGCCACTAGCTCTGAGAGCAGCATTGTCCATCAGAAGATGACGCACTTCCGTATTCTGTTCGTGTAGCACAGCCGCCGTGTCCAAGCTGTGGCCCATGTTTGGTCCGAGTTCATTGAGCCTCTGGGATCACAACCAGCCAACGACTGAATATGGAAAAAGTGTTTTTTTTCCTTGACCTGGCAACACTGAGGTAGGACGACACCCTCTTGGAGCCACTTTGCTCCAAACTTGAAATATATGCATACTAGTTTCAAGTTTCAAGTTTAAAATTTGTATAGCGCACTACTCACCCAGAGGGTCTCAAGGCGCTTGAGGGAAGGGGGTACTTTACTTATCGAATATCCAAGTTTTTAGTTGTTTTCTGAAGGAGAGGTGGTTCTGTGTAAGACGGAGGTGGGTGGGGAGGGAATTCCAGGTCTTGGCTGCTAAGTAGGAGAAGGATCTTCCCCCCATGGTGGATCTATGGATGCGTGGAATTGCAGCGAGGGCTTGATTGGACGATCGTAGTTGGCGGGTGGGGGTGTAAAAGGACAGGAGCGTGTTAAGGTATTCGGGTCCTAGGTCGTAGAGGGCTTTGTGTGCGTGGGTGAGGAGTCGGAACGTTATTCTCTTGTTGACGGGGAGCCAGTGGAGGTCTTTTAGGTGACCGGAAATGTGAGCTTGGTGGGGAATGTCTAGGATGAGTCTGGCTGAGGCGTTTTGGATGCGTTGGAGTTTTTTCTGTAGCTTGACTGTGGTACCGCCGTAAAGGGTGTTTCCGTAGTCCAGTCGGCTTGTGATCAGTGCATGGGTGACCGTCTTTCTTGTTTCGGTGGGGATCCAACGGAAGATTTTTTTGAGCATACGTAGGATGTTGAAGCATGATGATGAGACGGCGTTGACTTGTCTGGTCATCGAGAGGGAGGAGTCCAGGATGAATCCCAGGTTACGTGCGTGGTCCGTTGGTATTGGTGCGTTTCCCAGGGCCGGAGGCCACCATGAGTCGTCCCAGGTGGAGGGGGATGATCCTAAGATGAGGACTTCCGTTTTGTCCGAGTTCAGTTTTAGACGGCTGTTCTTCATCCACTAGGCTACTTCTTTCATCCCTTCGTGTAGGTTGGTTTTGGCGGTGTTTGGGTCTTTGGTGAGGGAGAGGATTAGCTGGGTGTCGTCTGCGTAGGAGATGATGTTGAGGTTGTGTTGGCGCGCGATGGATGCGAGGGGACTCATGTATACGTTGAAGAGGGTGGGACTGAGTGATGATCCTTGTGGTACACCACAGATGACTTTGGTGGCCTCTGATCTAAAAGGGGGGAGGCGGACTCTCTGGGTTCTTCCGGCGAGGAATGAGATGATCCAGTCCAATGCTTTTCCTTGTATTCCGACGTTGCTGAGGCATTGTATAAGGGTGCTAAGAGCTGGTGTCTTCATCAGGGGTGGGAAGAAGCTGGCCTCACCTGCAGGGGGGCCTTTATACGGGCGGGCACCTAATGGTGTTTGAGCTACTGGCTCCCGACGGCCTTTACCTCCTCTGTGCTTCCCTGAACACTATGCGCTATGCTTCCATACACACTATGTGCTATGCTTCCCTACACACTATGGGCGCAGGTTGCGCAGGATGTGTCGCACTAAAGCGGTACTCATTCAATGCTCAGAGGTCACTTCAACCCTTGTATGCCCTGTGGAGTATGTCATTTCAGATTAGTTTGGCAGATCCCCCCACAACAAGGAACAGGAGAGGTCATTGGCATACCCATGGAGGGGGTCTTGCAACGGCTGCCTAAAACTAATCTGAAATGACATACTCCACAAGACATACTTACCCCCAAAACAATTAGCGCACACCTCTTTTTATAAGACTTGTGCCGTGACTAAGCTGCGCATACGCTAATCCCCACACGTTTCCTAGACCTGGCCCTCATATTGGCAAAGAAAATGATTACTAAATGCTGGAAATGGCCCACCCCTCCGATCCCTGAACAATGGCTGACTCTGTTCATCCGAAGGACAAAGGCTGAGGTAGGGACAACGCATGGCAAAGACGCCAAGGGTCAGCTGACACTCGATGGCTCTAGGCTGGGAAGCACTACTCTCTAAACTGATCCATCCATCACTGGAGTCTTCAATGGACTACACAGCCTCACACATCTCACCACTTCCTCACGGCACAAGTAACCACCACCTCATTACTCTGCCCACTTCTAGCCCCTTGGACCCACGCCTCCCCCTGACATTGGCAACATGCACGCTGTCCCCATTTTTACCATTCCCATGCCACCCCACCATCCAGACCCCTCTTACCCACCTATGTGGATGGACCACAGATCCACTCACCACAGGATTACCCTGGGAAAAAGAATCACCTCACAGGGCCTGGACCAGTGGTCTTGCAGGGCCCTGGGATCCACAGCCTCACTTTCTGGCCAAGCGGAAACTGGGCCAGCCTGGCCTTTCCGCCATACCACAGTTTCATGACCTCCTGGCTGGCTTCTAGGTTCTCCTTGTCCTTTTGACGGAAGTGCTTCATATGGGTACGGAGTGCCCGCATGTAGCTGACCAGATCCTTGGTGGCCTTCCTGGAAGCTTGCTCCCAGCCCTCTTTCACTAGACTGAGAGGTCCTCACAGGGTACTCGTACAGAAGTTCAAGGGGGCTGAAACCAACACCCTTCTGCTCTACCTCCCTACATGCAAACAAAAGCCATGGCAAGGGGACGTCCCACTTCCCCCTCAAGGGCTTTGCTAAGCCCATGACCATGTCTTTTAGAGTCTTGCTGAACTGCTCAACAAGCCCATTAGTTTGAGGGTGGTATGGGATTGAGAACTTGAAGGTTTACCCCACACTCCTCCCACATGGACTTTATGTACATTGACATGAAGTTGGTATCACTGTCAGATACCACTTCTTTGGGGCACCTCACATGGGTAAAGATCCCCATCAGTGCCCTGGCCACCACAGGTGCAGTCACCGTCCTCAGAGGTATCATCTCCGGGTACCTGGTGGCATGGTCCACCATGACCAGGATGACCCTCTTGCCAAGAGTTGTCTCGGGGTCCAGAGGCAAAACAATGTAAAGTTTCACCCGTTCAAAGGCCAACATCAGGGAATGGCTGCACAGGAGGCATACATTATGAGCCTGAACGTGACCTCTAACCCCCAGCTATTGCCACGCATACACTTATGGTGAACGCTAACCCCCCACTAACACTACATATATGCTATGAGGTTTATGCTGCCCTCCACCCTCCGACTACCACCGTGCACACACTGTGAGTCTTATGGTGACCTAAAACTAACACCACACATACACTGTGAGTCTTATTGTAACCTCTAAACCCCAGCCAATGACACGCATACACTGTGAGTCTTTTGGTGACCTCTAACCCCCCACAAAACTTTACGCATACATTGTTAATCAAATTGTGACCCATGATCCCCAGCTAACGCCTCATACACACTGTGAATCTTATGGTGACCACTAAACCCCAACTAACGACAGGCATAAACGGTCAGTCTTTCGTGACCTCTAACCCCCACGAACATTACACATACATTGTACGTCTTATTACCGCTCCTAATCCCCAGCAACCAGCGTATAAACACTGTGCGACTTATGGTGACCAGCAACCACCACCCATACACTGTGCTTCTTATGGTAACCTCCACCCTCCAGCAACCACCACGCATACAATGTGCGTCTTATGGTGACCTACATCCACCAGCAACCACCACGCATACACTGTACGTCTTATGGTGACCTACACCCACCAGCAATGACCACACATACACTGTGCATCTTATGGCAACCTCCACCCACCAGCAACTACCACACATACACTGCGCGTCTTATGGTAACCTCCACCCTCTAGCAAACACCACACATACAGTGTGCATCTTACGGTTTTCTCCACCCACCAACAACCACCAC
Organism: Lissotriton helveticus; assembly: GCF_964261635.1. Taxonomy (NCBI): domain Eukaryota; kingdom Metazoa; phylum Chordata; class Amphibia; order Caudata; family Salamandridae; genus Lissotriton; species Lissotriton helveticus. The sequence continues at coordinate 7,040,319 of NC_136069.1, read as the reverse complement.
CCATACACTGTTCGTCTTATGCTGACCACCACCCACCAGCAACCACCACCCATACACTGTGCATCTTATGGTGACCTCCACCACCAGCATCCACCATGCAAACACTGTTTCTCTTAAGGTTACCTCCACCACCAGCATCCACCATGCAACACTGTTTCTCTTATGGTGACCTCCACCCACCAGCAACCACCACGCCTACACTGTGCATCCTAGGGTGACCTCCACCCACCAGCAACCACCATCCATACACTGTGCATCTTATAGTAACCTCTACCCTCCAGCAACCTCCGCGCATACACTGTGCGTCTTATGGTAACCTCCACCCTCCAGCAACCACCACGCATACACTGCGTCTTATGTTAACCTCCAGCAACAACCACGCATACACTGTGCATCTTATGGTAGCCTCCACCCTCCAGCAACCATCACACATACACTGTGTATTTTATGGTAACCCCCACCCTCCAGCAACCACCACGCATACACTGTGCGTCTTATGGTAACCTCCACCCTCCAGCAACCACCACCCATACACTGTTCGTGATATGGTAACCTCCACCCACCAGCAACCACCACCCATACACTGTGCATCTTATGGTAACCTCCACCCTTCAGCAACCACCACGCATACACTGTGCGTCTTATGGTAACCTCCACCCTCCAGCAACCACCACGCATACACTGTGCATCTTATGATAACCTCAACCCTCCAGCAACCACCACACATACATTATGTATTTTAGGGTAACCTCAACCCTCCAGCAACCACCACGCATACACTGTGCATCTTATGGTAACCTCCACCCTCCAGCAACCACCACACATACACTGTGCATCTTATGGTGACCTCCACCACCAGCATCCACCATGCAAACACTGTTTCTCTTAAGGTTACCTCCACCACCAGCATCCACCATGCAACACTGTTTCTCTTATGGTGACCTCCACCCACCAGCAACCACCACGCCTACACTGTGCATCCTATGGTGACCTCCACCCACCAGCAACCACCATCCATACACTGTGCATCTTATAGTAACCTCTACCCTCCAGCAACCTCCGCGCATACACTGTGCGTCTTATGGTAACCTCCACCCTCCAGCAACCACCACGCATACACTGCGTCTTATGTTAACCTCCACCCTCCAGCAGAACCACGCATACACTGTGCATCTTATGGTAACCTCCACCCTCCAGCAAGCACCACCCATACACTGTTCGTGATATGGTTACCTCCACCCACCAGCAACCACCACCCATACACTGTGCATCTTATGGTAACCTCCACCCTCCAGCAACCACCACGCATACACTGTGCGTCTTATGGTAACCTCCACCCTCCAGCAACTACCACGCATACACTGTGCATCTTATGATAACCTCAACCCTCCAGCAACCACCACACATACACTATGTATTTTAGGGTAACCTCAACCCTCCAGCAACCACCGCGCATACACTGTGCATCTTATGGTAACCTCCACCCTCCAGCAACCACCACACATACAGTGTGCATCTTATGGTAACCTCCACCCTCCAGCAACCACCACACATACACTGTGCATCTTATGGTAACCTCCACCCTCCAGCAACCACCACACATAGACTGTGCGTCTAGTAGTGACCTCCACCCACCACCAACCACCACGCATACACTGTGCACCTTATAAATACATCCACCCACTAGCAACCACCACACATACTTGTGCGTCTTATGGTGACATCCATCCTCTAGCAACCACCACGCATACACTGTGCATCTATGGTGACCTCCACCCACCAGCAACCACCACGCATACACTGTGAGTCGAATGGTGACCTCCACCCACCAGCAACCACAACACATACACTATGTATTTTATGGTAACCTCCAACCACCAGCAACCAACGCACATACACTGTGTGTCTTAACGTGACCTCCACCCTCCAGCAACCACCACACATACACTGTGCGTCTAGTAGTGACCTCCACCCACCACCAACCACCACACATACACTGTGCGTCTTATGGTGACATCCACTCACTAGCAACCACCACGCATTCACTGTGCATCTTACGGTGACCTCCGCCACCAGCATCCACCATGCAACACTGTTTCTCTTATGGTGACCGCCACCCACCAGAAACCACCATGCATACACTGTGCATCTTATGGTGACCTCCACCCACCAGCAACCACCACGCATACACTGTTCATCTTATGGCGACCTCCACCCACCAGCAACCACCATCCATACACTGTGCATCTTATAGTAACCTCCACCCTCCAGCAACCACCACGCATACACTGTGCGTCTTATGGTAACCTCCACGTTCCAGCAACCACCACGCATACACTGTGCATCTTATGGTAACCTCCACCCTCCGGCAACAACCATGCATACACTGTGCGTCTTATGGTAACCTCCACCCTCCAGCAACCACCACGCATACACTGTGCGTCTTATGGTAACCTCCACCCTCCAGCAACCACCACACATACACTGAGCGTCTTATGATAACCTCAACCCTCCAGCAACCACCACATATACACTATGTATTTTAGGGTAACCTCCACCCTTCAGCAATCACCACGCATACACTGTGTGTCTTATGGTGACCTCCACCCTCCAGCAACCACCACACATACACTGTGCATCTTATAGTAACCTCCACCCACCAGCAACCACCACGCATACACTGTGTGTCTTATGGTGACCTCCACCCACCAGCAACCACCATGCACACACTGTGCATCTTATAGTAACCTCCACCCACCAGCAACCACCACGCATACACTGTGCGTCTTATGGTGACATCCACCCTCTAGCAACCACCACGCATACACTGTGCGTCTTATGGTGACCTCCACCCACCAGCAACCACCACACATACAGTGTGCGTCTTATGGTGATCTCCACCCTCCAGCAACCACCACGCATACACTGTGCGTCTTATGGTGACCTCCACCCCCAAGCAACCACCACACATACACTGTGCGTCTTATGGTGATCTCCACCCTCCAGCAACCACCATGCATACACTGTGCGTCTTATGGTGACTTTCACCCACCAGCAACCACCACACATACACTGTGAGTCTTATGCTGACATCCACCCTCTAGCAACCACCACGCATACACTGTGCGTCTTATGGTAACCTCCACCCTCCAGCAACCACCACGCATACACTGTGCGTCTTATGGTAACCTCCACCCACCAGCAAGCACCACGCATACACTGTGTGTCTTATGGTGACCTCCACCCTCCATCAACCACCACGCATACACTGTGCGTCTTATGGTGACCTCCACCCACCAGCAAGCACCAAGCATACACTGTGTGTCTTATGGTGACCTCCACACTCCAGCAACCACCACGCATACACTGTGTGTCTTATGGTGACCTCCACCCTCCAACAACCACCACACAAACACTGTGCGTCTAATGATGACCTCCACCCTCCAGCAACCACCACGCATAAACTGTGTGTCTTATGGTGACCTCCAATAACCACCACGCATACACTGTGCATCTTATGGTAACCTCCACCCACCAGCAAGCACCACGCATACACTGTGTGTCTTATGGTGACCGCCACCCTCCAGCAACCACCACGCATACACTGTGCGTCTTATGGTGACCTCCACCCACCAGCAAGCACCACGCATAAACTGTGTGTCTTATGGTGACCTCCACCCTCCAACAACCACCACGCATACACTGTGTGTCTTATGGTGACCTCCACCCTCCAACAACCACCACGCATACACTGTGCATCTTATGGTAACCTCCACCCACCAGCAAGCACCACGCATACACTGTGTGTCTTATGGTGACCTTCAACCTCCAGCAACCACCACGCATACACTGTGCGTCTTATGGTGACCTCCACCCACCAGCAAGCACCATGCATACACTGTCTGTCCTATGGTGACCGCCACCCTCCAGCAACCACCACGCATACACTGTGCATCTTATGGTGACCTCCACCCACCAGCAAGCACCACGCATAAACTGTGTGTCTTATGGTGACCTCCACCCTCCAGCAACCACCACGCATACACTGTGTGTCTTATGGTGACCTCCACCCTGCAACAACCACCACACATACAATGTGCGTCTTATGGTAACCTCCACCCTCCAGCAACAACCACGCATACACTGTGCGTCTTATGGTGACATCCACCATCTAGCAACTACCACGCATACACTGTGCGTCTTATGGTGACCTCCACCCACCAGCAACCACCACACATAAACTGTGCGTCTTATGGTAACCTCCACCCTCCAGCAACCACCACGCATACACTGTGTGTCTTATGGTGACCTCCACCCTCCACTAACCACCACGCATACACTGTGCGTCTTATGGTGATCTCCACCCTCCAGCAACAACCACGCATACATTGTGTGTCTTATGCTGACCTCCACCCACCAGCAACCACCACACATACACTGTGCGTCTTATGGTGATCTCCACCCTTCAGCAACCACCACACATACACTGTGCGTCTTATGGTAACCTCCACCCTCCAGCAACAACCACGCATACACTGTGCGTCTTATGGTGACATCCACCCTCTAGCAACTACCACGCATACACTGTGCGTCTTATGGTGACCTCCACCCACCAGCAACCACCACACATACACTGTGCGTCTTATGGTAACCTCCACCCTCCAGCAACCACCACACATACACTGTGCGTCTTATGGTGATCTCCACCCTCCACCAACCACCACGCATACACTGTGCGTCTTATGGTGATCTCCACCCTCCAGCAACAACCACGCATACATTGTGTGTCTTATGGTGACCTCCACCCACCAGCAACCACCACACATACACTGTGCGTCTTATGGTGATCTCCACCCTCCAGCAACCACCACGCATACACTGTGCGTCTTATGGTGACCTCCACCCACCAGCAACCACCACCCATACACTGTGCATCTTATGGTGACCTCCACCCACCAGCAACCACCACGCACACACTGTGCGTCTTATGGTGACCTCCACCCACCAGCAACCACCACGCATACACTGTGCATCTTATGGTGACCTCCACCCACCAGCAACCACCACGCACACACTGTGCATCTTATAGTAACCTCCACCCACCAGCAACCACCACACATACACTGTGCATCTTATAGTAACCTCCACCCACCAGCAACCACCACACATACACTGTGTGTCTTATGGTGACCTCCACCCACCAGCAACCACCATGCACACACTGTGCATCTTATAGTAACCTCCACCCACCAGCAACCACCACGCATACACTGTGCGTCTTATGGTGACATCCACCCCAAAGCAACCACCACACATACACTGTGCGTCTTATGGTGATCTCCACCCTCCAGCAACCACCATGCATACACTGTGCGTCTTATGGTGACTTCCACCCACCAGCAACCACCACACATACACTGTGAGTCTTATGGTGACATCCACCCTCTAGCAACCACCACGCATACACTGTGCGTCTTATGGTAACCTCCACCCTCCAGCAACCACCACGCATACACTGTGCGTTTTATGGTAACCTCCACCCACCAGCAAGCACCATGCATACACTGTGTGTCTTATGGTGACCTCCACCCTCCATCAACCACCACGCATACACTGTGCGTCTTATGGTGACCTCCACCCACCAGCAAGCACCAAGCATACACTGTGTGTCTTATGGTGACCTCCACCCTCCAGCAACCACCACGCATACACTGTGTGTCTTATGGTGACCTCCACCCTCCAACAACCACCACGCAAACACTGTGCGTCTAATGATGACCTCCACCCTCCAGCAACCACCACGCATACACTGTGTGTCTTATGGTGACCTCCAATAACCACCACGCATACACTGTGCATCTTATGGTAACCTCCACCCACCAGCAAGCACCACGCATACACTGTGTGTCTTATGGTGACCGCCACCCTCCAGCAAGCACCACGCATAAACTGTGTGTCTTATGGTGACCTCCACCCTCCAACAACCACCACGCATACACTATGTGTCTTATGGTGACCTCCACCCTCCAACAACCATCACGCATACACTGTGCATCTTATGGTGACCTCCACCCTCCAGCAACCACCATGCATACACTGTGCGTCTTATGGTGACCTCCACCCACCAGCAAGCACCACGCATACACTGTCTGTCTTATGGTGACCGCCACCCTCCAGCAACGACCACGCATACACTGTGCGTCTTATGGTGACCTCCACCCACCAGCAAGCACCACGCATGAACTGTGTGTCTTATGGTGACCTCCACCCTCCAGCAACCACCACGCATACACTGTGTATTTTATGGTAACCTCCACCCTGCAACAACCACCACACATACACTGTGCGTCTTATGGTAACCTCCACCCTCCAGCAACAACCACGCATACACTGTGCGTCTTATGGTGACATCCACCCTCTAGCAACTACCACGCATACACTGTGCCTCTTATGGTGACCTCCACCCACCAGCAACCAACACACATAAACTGTGCGTCTTATGGTAACCTCCACCCTCCAGCAACCACCACGCATACACTGTGTGTCTTATGGTGACCTCCACCCTCCACTAACCACCACGCATACACTGTGCGTCTTATGGTGATCTCCACCCTCCAGCAACAACCACGCATACATTGTGTGACTTATGTTGACCTCCACCCACCAGCAGCCACCACACATACACTGTGCGTCTTATGGTGATCTCCACCCTTCAGCAACCACCACACATACACTGTGCGTCTTATGGTAACCTCCACCCTCCAGCAACAACCACGCATACACTGTGCGTCTTATGGTGACATCCACCCTCTAGCAACTACCACGCATACACTGTGCGTCTTATGGTGACCTCCACCCACCAGCAACCACCACACATACACTGTGCGTCTTATGGTAACCTCCACCCTCCAGCAACCACCACACATACACTGTGCGTCTTATGGTGATCTCCACCCTCCACCAACCACCACGCATACACTGTGCGTGTTATGGTGATCTCCACCCTCCAGCAACAACCACGCATACACTGTGCGTCTTATGGTGATCTCCACCCTCCAGCAACCACCACGCATACACTGTGTGTCTTATGGTGACCTCCACCCACCAGCAACCACCACCCATACACTGTGCATCTTATGGTGACCTCCACCCACCAGCAACCACCACGCACACACTGTGCGTCTTATGGTGACCTCCACCCACCAGCAACCACCACGCATACACTGTGCATCTTATGGTGACCTCCACCCACCAGCAACCACCACGCACACACTGTGCATCTTATAGTAACCTCCACCCACCAGCAACCACCACACATACACTGTGCATCTTATAGTAACCTCCACCCACCAGCAACCACCACACATACACTGTGTGTCTTATGGTGACCTCCACCCACCAGCAACCACCATGCACACACTGTGCATCTTATAGTAACCTCCACCCACCAGAAACCACCACGCATACACTGTGCGTCTTATGGTGACATCCACCCTCTAGCAACCACCATGCATACACTGTGCGTCTTATGGTGACCTCCACCCACCAGCAACCACCACACATACACTGTGCGTCTTATGGTGATCTCCACCCTCCAGCAACCACCACGCATACACTGTGCGTCTTATGGTGACCTCCACCCCCAAGAAACCACCACACATACACTGTGCGTCTTATGGTGATCTCCACCCTCCAGCAACCACCATGCATACACTGTGCGTCTTATGGTGACTTCCACCCACCAGCAACCACCACACATACACTGTGAGTCTTATGGTGACATCCACCCTCTAGCAACCACCACGCATACACTGTGCGTCTTATGGTAACCTCCACCCTCCAGCAACCACCACGCATACACTGTGCGTCTTATGGTAACCTCCACCCACCAGCAAGCACCATGCATACACTGTGTGTCTTATGGTGACCTCCACCCTCTAACAACCACCACGCAAACACTGTGCGTCTAATGATGACCTCCACCCTCCAGCAACCACCACGCATACACTGTGTGTCTTATGGTGACCTCCACCCTCCAACAACCACCATGCATACACTGTGCGTCTAATTATGACCTCCACCCTCCAGCAACCACCACGCATACACTGTGTGTCTTATGGTGACCTCCACCCTCCAACAACCACCATGCATACACTGTGCATCTTATGGTAACCTCCACCCACCAGCAAGCACCATGCATACACTGTGTGTCTTATGGTGACCTCCACCCTCCAACAACCACCACGCATACACTGTGCGTCTAATGATGACCTCCACCCTCCAGCAACCACCACGCATACACTGTGTGTCTTATGGTGACCTCCACCCTCCAACAACCACCATGCATACACTGTGCATCTTATGGTAACCTCCACCCACCAGCAAGCACCATGCATACACTGTGTGTCTTATGGTGACCTCCACCCTCCAACAACCACCACGCATTCACTGTGCGTCTAATGATGACCTCCACCCTCCAGCAACCACCACGCATACACTGTGTGTCTTATGGTAACCTCCACCCTCCAGCAACCACCACGCATACACTGTGTGTCTTATGGTGACCTCCACCCTCCAACAACCACCATGCATACACTGTGCGTCTAATTATGACCTCCACCCTCCAGCAACCACCACGCATACACTGTGTGTCTTATGGTGACCTCCACCCTCCAACAACCACCATGCATACACTGTGCATCTTATGGTAACCTCCACCCACCAGCAAGCACCATGCATACACTGTGTGTCTTATGGTAACCTCCACCCACCAGCAACCACCACACATACACTGTGCGTCTTATGGTGACCTCCACCCACCAGCAACCACCACACATACACTGTGAGTGTTATGGTGACCTCCACCCACCTACAACCACCTCGCATACACTGTGCATCTTATGGTGACCTCCACACACCAGCAACTACCACGCATACACTGTGCATCTTATGGTGACCTCCACCCACCTACAACCACCACGCACACACTGTGCGTCTTATGGTGACCTCCACCCACCAGCAACCACCACGCACACACTGTGCATCTTATAGTAACCTCCACCCACCAGCCACCACCACACATGCACTGTGCGTCTTAAGGTGACCTCCACCCACCAGCAACCACCACACATACACTGTGAGTTTTACGGTGACCTCCACCCACCTACAACCACCCTGCATACACTGTGCGTCTTATGGTGACTTCCACCCACCAGCAACCACCACACATGCACTGCGCGTCTTATGGTGACCACCACCCACCAGCAACCACCACACATACACTGTGAGTCTTACGGTGACCTCCACCCACCTACAACCACCACCCATACACTGTGCGTCTTATGGTGACCTCCACCCACCAGCAACCACCACCCATACCCTGTGTGTCTAGTAGTGACCTCCACCCACCAGCAACCACCACGCATACACTGTGCGTCTTATGGTGACCTCCACCCCCAAGAAACCACCACACATACACTGTGCGTCTTACGGTGACCTCCACCCTCCAGCAACCACCACACATACACTGTGCGTCTTAAGGTGACCTCCACCCACCAGCAACCACCACGCATACACTGTGCGTCTTACGGTGACCTCCACCCACCAGCAACCACCACGCACACACTGTGCCTCCAATGATGACTTCCAGCTAACACTACTCATACATTGTGCACCCTCTGACCCTGTGCACCCCCAGCTGCCACCTCACACACCCAGTGCCCCCCAGTTCTTCTCAGGCCTCTCACAGGACAGTGTAATTCAAGCCCCCCAGCTCCAGGTGTCACCTGCCCCCCCCCCCCCCCCTTCGGTTCGTCCCGTCGGAGAGCCGAGTGTTTCCAATTAATGTGTAATTAAATCAGGAGGGCTGTCGGTCCCAGCGCCCAGAGGCGGGGTCTTCCTGCCTCTAGCCGCGGCCGCATTCCTGCTTCACACAATCACCGCGGACATCTCGCGCCGTCACCCGATCGCACCCGCCAAAATAATTTAATTAAAGGTCAATATTTTCCTTCCATCGGCCGCCGCGTCCTCCTAAATTGGAGCTCGTTTCTCTCCGACGCGGACAATGCGGGGCCTTGTGGTGTCCGGGGGGGCCCGGGACAGCGGACACCTGCGGGCGGGTGAGAGATGCATTATCGCATATTAAGGCCCCGCAGTGTCAGGCGGGAGACGGGGCTTTGAGAGGTCAGAGAAACGCTGCCAGAGACCCCGGGCTGCCCCAGGGTTCACAGACCGTGCACTGGTGGGGACCCCCCACCCCTCCGTGCCCCCTTACTGCTAGGGGCGCCCCCCCACCCCCATCCCACCAAGGGCCCTCTCCCTGCTGGGGCTTCCACTCACCCCTGGGGTGCCTGGAAGATCTGTGATTGTCCTTTAGGGTGTTTGGTGTGTGTGCGTGCGTGCGTGCGTGCGTGCGTGTGTGTGTGTGGGGGTAGCCCCTGGTACTCATGCAAGTGCGTCCAGTACACGACAGGGGGTGGGGGGGTGTCATTTTATTTTTTGCATTCTTATGTACTTGGCTCAAGGGCATTAGATACGAATGGTGGTAGTTTTACAAGACCCCTGATGGTGGTGTTTATAAGACCTGTGTTGATGGTTTTTACAAGACCCGTGATGGTGGTGTTTATAAGACCTGTGGTGATGGTTTTTACAAGACCCGTGATGGTGGTGTTTATGAGACCTCTGGTGATGGTTTTAACAAGACTCGTGATGGTGGTGTTTATGAGACCTGTAGTGATGGTTTTAACAAGACCCGTGATGGTGGTGTTTATAAGAACCATGGAGATGGTTTTAACAAGACCCGTGATGGTGGTGTTTATGGGAACCATGGAAATGGTTTTGACAAGACCCGTGATGGTGGTGTTTATGAGACCTGTAGTGATGGTTTTAACAAGACCCGTGATGGTGGTGTTTATGAGAACCATGGAGATGGTTTTAACAAGACCCATGATGGTGGTGTTTATGGGAACCATGGAGATGGTTTTTACAAGACCCGTGATGGTGGTGTTTATGAGACCTGTAGTGATGGTTTTAACAAGACCCGTGATGGTGGTGTTTATGAGAACCATGGAGATGGTTTTAACAAGACCCGTGATGGTGGTGTTTATGGGAACCATGGAGATGGTTTTTACAAGACCCGTGATGGTGGTGTTTATGAGAACCATGGAAATGGTTTTGACAAGACCCGTGATGGTGGTGTTTATGAGAACCATGGAGATGGTTTTTACAAGACCCGTGATGGTGGTGTTTATGAGAACCATGGAGTTGGTTTTAACAAGACCCGTGATGGTGGTGTTTATGAGACCTGTGGTGATGGTTTTAACAAGACCCGTGATGGTGGTGTTTATGAGACCTGTGGTGATGGTTTTTACAAGACCCATGATGGTGGTGTTTATGAGAACCATGGAGATGGTTTTAACAAGACCCGTGATGGTGGTGTTTATGAGAACCATGGAGATGGTTTTAACAAGAGCCGTGATGGTGGTGTTTATGAGACCTGTGGTGATGGTTTTTACAAGACCCGTGATGGTGGTTTCATGAGACCCATGGAGATGGTTTTAACAAGACCCGTGATGGTGGTGTTTATGAGACCTGTGGTGATGGTTTTACCAAGACCCGTGATGGTGGTGTTTATGAGAACCATGGAGATGGTTTTAACAAGACCCGTGATGGTGGTGTTTATGAGACCTGTGGTGATGGTTTTAACAAGACCCGTGATGGTGGTGTTTATGAGACCTGTGGTGATGGTTTTAACAAGACCCGTGATGGTGGTGTTTATGAGAACCATGGAGATGGTTTTAACAAGACCCGTGATGGTGGTGTTTATGAGACCTGTGGTGATGGTTTTTACAAGACCCGTGATGGTGGTGTTTATGAGACCTGTGGTGATGGTTTTAACAAGACCCGTGATGGTGGTGTTTATGAGACCTGTGGTGATGGTTTTAAAAAGACCCGTGATGGTGGTGTTTATGAGAACCATGGAGATGGCGTTAACAAGAACCGTGATGGTGGTGTTTATGAGACCTGTGGTGATGGTTTTTACAAGACCCGTGATGGTGGTTTCATGAGACCCATGGAGATGGTTTTAACAAGACCCGTGATGGTGGTGTTTATGAGAACCATGGAGATGGTTTTAACAAGAGCCGTGATGGTGGTGTTTATGAGACCTATGATGATGGTTTTTACAAAACCCGTGATGGTGGTTTCATGAGACCCATGGAGATGTTTTTAACAAAACCCGTGATGGTGGTGTTTATGAGAACCATGGAGATGGTTTTAACAAGAGCCGTGATGGTGGTGTTTATGAGACCTGTGGTAATGGTTTTTACAAGACCCGTGATGGTGGTGTTTATGAGACCTGTGGTGATGGTTTTAACAAGACCCGTGATGGTGGTGTTTATGAGAACCATGGAGATGGTTTTAACAAGACCCATGATGGTGGTGTTTATGAGAACCATGGAGATGGTTTTAACAAGAACCGTGATGGTGGTGTTTATGAGACCTCTGGTGATGGTTTTAACAAGACCCGTGATGGTGGTGTTAATGAGACCTGTGGTGATGGTTTTAACAAGGCCCGTGATGGTGGTGTTTATGAGACCTGTGGTGATGGTTTTAACAAGACCCGTGATGGTGGTGTTTATGAGAACCATGGAGATGGTTTTAACAAGACCCGTGATGGTGGTGTTTATGAGACCTGTGGTGATGGTTTTAACAAGACCCGTGATGGTGGTGTTTATGAGAACCATGGAAATGTTTTTGACAAGACCCGTGATGGTGGTGTTTATGAGACCTATGGTGATGGTTTTAACAAGACCCGTGATGGTGGTGTTTATGAGAACCATGGAGATGGTTTTAACAAGACCCGTGATGATGGTGTTTATGAGAACCATGGAGATGGTTTTAACAAGACCCGTGATGGTGGTGTTTATGAGACCTGTGGTGATGGTTTTAACAAGGCCCGTGATGGTGGTGTTTATGAGACCTGTGGTGATGGTTTTAACAAGACCCATGATGGTGGTGTTTATGAGAACCATGGAGATGGTTTTAACAAGACCGGTGATGGTGGTGTTTATGAGACCTCTGGTGATGGTTTTAACAAGACCCGTGATGGTGGTGTTAATGAGACCTGTGGTGATGGTTTTTACAAGACCCGTGATGGTGGTGTTTATGAGACCTGTGGTGATGGTTTTAACAAGACCCATGATGGTGGTGTTTATGAGAACCATGGAGATGGTTTTAACAAGACCCGTGATGGTGGTGTTTATGAGACCTGTGGTGATGGTTTTAACAAGACCCGTGATGGTGGTGTTTATGAGAACCATGGAGATGGTTTTTACAAGACCCGTGATGGTGGTGTTTATGAGAACCATGGAGATGGTTTTAACAAGACCCGTGATGGTGGTGTTTATGAGACCTATGGTGATGGTTTTACCAAGACCCGTGATGGTGGTGTTTATGAGAACCATGGAGATGGTTTTAACAAGACCCGTGATGGTGGTGTTTATGAGAACCATGGAGATGGTTTTAACAAGACCCGTGATGGTGGTGTTTATGAGACCTGTGGTGATGGTTTTAACAAGGCCCGTGATGGTGGTGTTTATGCGACCTGTGGTGATGGTTTTAACAAGACCCATGATGGTGGTGTTTATGAGAACCATGGAGATGGTTTTAACAAGACCGGTGATGGTGGTGTTTATGAGACCTCTGGTGATGGTTTTAACAAGACCCGTGATGGTGGTGTTAATGAGACCTGTGGTGATGGTTTTTACAAGACCCGTGATGGTGGTGTTTATGAGACCTGTGGTGATGGTTTTAACAAGACCCATGATGGTGGTGTTTATGAGAACCATGGAGATGGTTTTAACAAGACCCGTGATGGTGGTGTTTATGAGACCTGTGGTGATGGTTTTAACAAGACCCGTGATGGTGGTGTTTATGAGAACCATGGAGATGGTTTTTACAAGACCCGTGATGGTGGTGTTTATGAGAACCATGGAGATGGTTTTAACAAGACCCGTGATGGTGGTGTTTATGAGACCTATGGTGATGGTTTTACCAAGACCCGTGATGGTGGTGTTTATGAGAACCATGGAGATGGTTTTAACAAGACCCGTGATGGTGGTGTTTATGAGAACTGTGGTGATGGTTTTTACAAGACCCGTGATGGGGGTGTTTATGAGACCTATGGTGATGGTTTTTACAAGACTCGTGATGGTGGTGTTTATGAGACCTATGGTGATGGTTTTTACAAGACCCGTGATGGTGGTGTTTATGAGAACCATGGAGATGGTTTTAACAAGACCCGTGATGGTGGTGTTTATGAGAACCATGGAGATGGTTTTAACAAGACCCGTGATGGTGGGGTTTATGAGAACCATGGAGATGGTTTTAACAAGACCCGAGATGGTGGTGTTTATGAGAACCATGGAGATGGTTTTAACAAGTCCCGTGATGGTGGTGTTTATGAGAACCATGGAGATGGTTTTAACAAGACCCGTGATGGTGGTGTTTATGAGAACCATGGAGATGGTTTTAACAAGACCCGTGATGGTGGTGTTTATGAGACCTGTGGTGATGGTTTTAACAAGACCCGTGATGGTGGTGTTTATGAGAACCATGGAGATGTTTTTGACAAGACCCGTGATGGTGGTGTTTATGAGACCTATGGTGATGGTTTTTACAAGACCCGTGATGGTGGTGTTTATGAGACCTATGGTGATGGTTTTTACAAGACCCGTGATGGTGGTGTTTATGAGAACCATGGAGATGGTTTTAACAAGACCTGTGATGGTGGTGTTTATGAGACCTATGGTGATAGTTTTTACAAGACCCGTGATGGTGGTGTTTATGAGACCTATGGTGATGGTTTTAACAAGACCCGTGATGGTGGTGTTTATGAGAACCATGGAGATGGTTTTAACAAGACCCGTGATGGTGGTGTTTATGAGACCTATGGTGATGGTTTTTACAAGACCCGTGATGGTGGTGTTTATGAGACCTATGGTGATGGTTTTAACAAGACCCGTGATGGTGGTGTTTATGAGAACCATGGAGATGGTTTTAACAAGACCCGTGATGGTGGTGTTTATGAGTACCATGGAGATGGTTTTAACAAGACCCGTGATGCTGGTGTTTATGAGAACCATGGAGATGGTTTTAACAAGACCCGTGATGGTGGTGTTTATGAGAACTGTGGTGATGGTTTTAACAAGACCCGTGATAGTAGTGTTTATGAGAACCATGGAGATGGTTTTAACAAGACCCGTGATGGTGGTGTTTATGAGACCTATGGTGATGGTTTTAACAAGACCCGTGATGGTGGTGTTTATGAGAACCATGGAGATGGTTTTAACAAGACCCGTGATGGTGGTGTTTATAAGACCTGTGGTGATTGTTTTAACAAGACCCGTGATGGTGGTGTTTATGAGAACCATGGAGATGGTTTTAACAAGACCCGTGATGGTGGTGTTTAAGAGACCTATGGTGATGGTTTTAACAAGACCCGTGATGGTGGTGTTTATGAGAACCATGGAGATGGTTTTAACAAGACCCGTGATGGTGGTGTTTATGAGACCTGTGGTGATGGTTTTAACAAGACCCGTGATGGTGGTGTTTATGAGAACCATGGAGATGGTTTTAACAAGACCCGTGATGGTGGTGTTTATGAGACCTGTGGTGATGGTTTTAACAAGACCCGTGATGGTGGTGTTTATGAGAACCATGGAGATGGTTTTAACAAGAGCCGTGATGGTGGTGTTTATGAGACCTGTGGTGATGGTTTTAACAAGACCCGTGATGGTGGTGTTTATGAGAACCATGGAGATGGTTTTAACAAGACCCGTGATGGTGGCGTTTATGAGACCTGTGGTGATGGTTTTTAAAAGACCCGTGATGGTGGTGTTTATGAGAACCATGGAGATGGTTTTTACTAGGTCAATGGTGGTGTTTATGAGAACCATGGAGATGGTTTTACAAGACCCAAGATGATCATTTTGTGAGACCTGTGGTGGTGGTTTTTATGAGACCCTCGACTATAGTTTTATGAGTCTTATGGTGATGGTTTCTACAAGACACATGGTGGTTTTGACAAGACTCATTAAGGTGGTTTTATGAGACCCATGATGGTGGTTTTGCAGGCCCAATGAGGGTAATTTTGCAAAACTTGTGATGGCGGTTTTGCGAGACTAGGCCCATGATAGGGATTTTTACAAGATGGATGATGGTGGATTTTACAAGACCTGTGATGATTGTTTTGACAAGACTCATGAGGGTGGTTTTACGAGAACTGTGATGGTGCATTTACGAGATCCATGATGGTGGTTTTATGAGAATTGTGATGGTGGTTTTGCACGCCCAATGATGGTGATTTTGCTGTGATTGCGGTTTTGCGACACTAGGCCCATGATGGTGGGTTTTACAAGACGGATGAAGGTGGTTTTATGAGACCCATGATGATGGTTTTTACTAGACCCTTCACAGTGGTTTTATGAGACCTGTGGTGATGGTTTTTACTAGTCCATTGACAGTGGTTTTATGAGACCCCTGTTGATGGTTTTTACTAGACCCTTGACAATGGTTTTCTGAGACCCATGGTGATAGTTTTTACAAGATGGATGACTGTGGTTTTATGAGACCCATGATGATGGTTTTTACTAGACCCTTGACAGTGGTTTTATGAAACCCCTGTTGATGGTTTTTACTAGACCCTTGACAATGGTTTTCTGAGACCCATGGTGATAGTTTTTACAAGACGGATGACTGTGGTTTTATGAGACACATGATGATGGTTTTTACCAGACGGATGACTGTAGTTTTATGAGACCCATGATGATGGTTTTTACCAGACGGATGACTGTAGTTTTATGAGACCCATGGTGATGGTTTTTACGAGACGGATGACTGTAGTTTTATGAGACCCATGATGATGGTTTTTACGAGACGGATGACTGTGGTTTTATGAGACCCATGATGGTGGGTTTTACAAGACGGATGAAGGTGGTTTTATGAGACCCATGATGATGGGTTTTACTAGACCCTTCACAGTGGTTTTATGAGACCTGTGGTGATGTTTTTTACGAGACTCTTGGCGGTGGTTTTATGAGACCCATGATGATGGTTTTTACTAGACCCTTCACAGTGGTTTTATGAGACCTGTGGTGATGTTTTTTACGAGACTCTTGGCGGTGGTTTTATGAGACCCATGATGATGGTTTTAACTAGACCCTTGGCAGTGGTTTTATGAGACCCCTGTTGATGGTTTTTACTAGACCCTTGACAATGGTTTTATGAGACCCATGGTGATGGTTTTTACAAGACGGATGACTGTGGTTTTATGAGACCCATGATGATGGTTTTTACCAGACGGATTACTGTAGTTTTATGAGACCCATGATGATGGTTTTTACTAGACCCTTGACAATGGTTTTATGAGACCCATGGTGATGGTTTTTACAAGCCAGATGACTGTGGTTTTATGAGACCTATGGTGATGGTTTTTACCAGACGGATGACTGTAGTTTTATAAGACTCATGATGATGGTTTTTAAAAGACGGATGACTGTGGTTTTATGAGACCCATGATGATGGTTTTTACAAGATCGATGACTGTGGTTTTATGAGACCCATGCTGATGGTCTTTACAAGATGGATGACTGTGGTTTTATGAGACCCACGATGATGGTTTTTACAAGACGGATGACTGTGGTTTTATGAGACCCCTGTTGATGGTTTTTACTAGACCCTTGACAATGGTTTTATGAGACCCATGGTGATGGTTTTTACAAGCCAGATGACTGTGGTTTTATGAGACCTATGGTGATGGTTTTTACCAGACGGATGACTGTAGTTTTATAAGACTCATGATGATGGTTTTTAAAAGACGGATGACTGTGGTTTTATGAGACCCATGATGATGGTTTTTACAAGATCGATGACTGTGGTTTTATGAGACCCATGCTGATGGTCTTTACAAGATGGATGACTGTGGTTTTATGAGACCCACGATGATGGTTTTTACAAGACGGATGACTGTGGTTTTATGAGACCCACGATGATGGTTTTTACAAGACGGATGACTGTGGTTTTATGAGACCCATGATGATGGTTTTTACTAGACCCTTGACAATGGTTTTATGAGACCCATGGTGATGGTTTTTACAAGACGGATGACAGTGGTTTTATGAGACCCCTGATGATGGTTTTTACAAGACGGATGACTGTGGTTTTATGAGACCCACGATGATGGTTTTTACAAGACGGATGACTGTGGTTTTATGAGACCCATGATGATGGTTTTTACTAGACCCTTGACAATGGTTTTATGAGACCCATGGTGATGGTTTTTACAAGATGGATGACTGTGGTTTTATGAGACCCACGATGATGGTTTTTACAAGACGGATGACTGTGGTTTTATGAGACCCACGATGATGGTTTTTACAAGACGGATGACTGTGGTTTTATGAGACCCATGATGATGGTTTTTACTAGACCCTTGACAATGGTTTTATGAGACCCATGGTGATGGTTTTTACAAGACGGATGACAGTGGTTTTATGAGACCCCTGATGATGGTTTTTACTAGACCCTTGACAATGGTTTTATGAGAGCCATGGTGATGGTTTTTACAAGACGGATGACAGTGGTTTTATGAGACCCATGATGATGGTTTTCACAAGACGGATGACTGTGGCTTTATGAGACCCATGATGATGGTTTCTACAAGACGGATGACTGTGGTTTTATGCGACCCATGGTGAGGGTTTTTACAAGACGGATGATTGTGGGTTTGTGAGAACCATGATGATGGTTCTTACATGACGGATGACTGTGGTTTTATGAGACCCATGGTGATGGTTTTTACAAGACTCTTGGCGGTGGTTTTATGAGACCCATGATGATGGTTACTAGACCCTTGATAATGGTTTTATGGGACCCATGGTGATGGTTTTTACAAGGCCCATGATGGTGGTTTTAAAAGACCTGTGAAGATGGTGTTAGGAGACACACAGTGGTGGCTTTACAATGCCCTGGAGATGGTTTGGGACACCTATGATGATAGTGTTAGGACCAGTGTTTTAAATGGGCAGGTACTGTCTGGTACTGACAACCTGCACTTTTTAAATTTGAAGGGAGGCGGGGTATCTGCAGTTTTATTTGTGATAGGACCAGCACTTTTCAGCACTGCTAAGTTGCATGCGACGGGCGAGAACCAGCACTTTTCAGGCACAAACAGTTGCTCTTAGTAATGAGTATCTGCAGGTTTGCGTTTTCATTTAAAGCACTTGTTGGGACACCGGTGATGGTGGTCTTATGACACCAGTTGAAGGAGAGTAGGGTCTGCTTCCTATGGTTACCCCCACTTTTTGCTGTGTTTCACTGGTTTTTCGACTTTAGTGTGGCTGTGGGCCTGCTAATCAGACCCACAGCCCAGCTGTTCTCTCTCTAAATTGATACCATGCACTTTAGGTACATCCCAGATTGGTTACAGGGTCACCCTTGTGAGCCACTGTATAGTGTACCATAGGTACCCAGGCCATAGGTGCACCCTAGGCCTACCAGGGGCTGCAGCATGTATTATGACACCCCTGGGAAGCATTCCGAAATGGCACCACAGGTCTGCTCCTGCAGCCTGGGTAAGGTGATGTAGGCAGTGAGGGTGGAGTTCTTGGTGCCACTCTGTAGACTAAGGCTCTCCTCATATTTAATGTGAAAAAGGTGATGAATAAGTGAAGGGATGGCTTAATGGATGGCTGGATGAGTGGAATGATGGATGGATGAGTGAAAGGGTGGATGATGAGTGAGTGAATGGGTAGATGGATGAGTGAAATGATGAATTGATTGATGAACTGATAAGTGAAAGGCTGAATGGATGGACAGGTGAGTGAATGGGTGGATGTAAGGCTGGATGAGTGAGTGAAAGGGCGGGTAGATGGACAAAAGGATGGATGGATGAGTTAAGGAGTGAAAGGGTGGATGGATGAGAGAAAGGATGGATGAGTGATAGGGTGGAGGAGTGATAGGATGGATGAGTGGAAGGTTCAATGGATGGATTCATGAGTGGATGAGTAGATGGATGGGTGGGTGGATGGAATGATAGATGGGTAAGTGAAAGGGGGATGGAGAGAGAAAGGGTGGATGGTGAATGGATGACTGAACGGGTGAATGGGTGGAAGGATGAATGACTGGGTGGATGAAAGAGTGAGTGAAAGGATGGCTGGATAGGTAAATGGCTGGATGGATGAGTGAATGGATGGGTGGAAGAGTGGAAGGATAGGGTGAAAGGGTGGATGGAGGATGGATGAATAAAAGGGTGGATGAAGGGATGGATGAGTGAAATGATGGATGGATAGGTTTGTAAATGGATGCATATGGCCACGGATGGGCACACACATGGAAGGTCAGAATGAAAGGTGAAAGACTGAACGATGGATGAAAGTATTATTACACATTGTAAGCCCCATTATCTTAAGCAACATTTCCTACACATTGACTTTCACATGTATATGAGTGATTGTCTCTATATAATGTGTGTGTTGAAACGCACTCCGACACTCTGCCCCACATACTTGGGATGAGTAGCGCTATAGAAGAAATTAAATACACATGAGAGAGGGTCTCTGTGAAGATGAGGGGCACTGCTGGAGGGTGGCAGCAAGGCCGCACTGGCCGGACCGGGCATCAGGTGTTTCACTGGGAGCTGGAAAGGGGGGGGGGCGGTTTTGTTACCACAAAAAGACAAACCATGAAGAGGACAATTGTCTCACCCTAATATAAACTTATGTTGATTTGTACTTAAGTGGTTGTCGATTTACTTCCTTATACACTATTGCGCAACCTCCTCTGACGTGTCTGTAAAACTTACATTTTGTCCTGAATTTTGACACTCACTGTCCTGAATTTGCACCCATGACAGTTGGTCACCTATCCAAGGCCCAGTGCGCGCCTCGAAGCCCCCAGTGCGCGCCTCGAAGCCCCCAGTGCGCGCCTCGAAGCCCCAGTGCGCGCCTCGAAGCCCCCAGTGCGCGCCTCGAAGCCCCAGTGCGCGCCTCGAAGCCCCCGTGCGCGCCTCGAAGCCCCAGTGCGCGCCTCGAAGCCCCCACCCTCGCCGGATTGACGCTCTTGACGGACAGCTCTTGAGTGTCTGTTGATCCTGAGGGGCCGGCAGCATTTTTCTGCTAATTACTAATTATATCAGGGGGGGGGGGGGGGGAGGCTCGAGAGCGGCTCTGGATCCGCGAAACCCGAGCGGCCGGAGATGGAGCTGATACCGCGCAGCTGACGGGGAGGGGGGGGCACGGTGGGGGGGCAGGGGCAGCTGCTCCGACACTTCTGCCATATCCCCTTCACTTTAATGCATTTTCGTTTCCTCAGTCATGTCAAGTATGAGCGGCCGAGGCTTCTAAGTGCTGTGTGTGTCCTTCAACAGGTGGTGGGGGCGGCCCCAGCCCCCCCAGCTGCTGGGGGCCCCCGGGGGCTATGAAGACATCAGCCTGGCCCCGAGGCAGCCCGGCCGGGGCTGCAGCGCTGCGGAGGAAGCCTGGCCCTGGGGCGGGCGCCACATAGCGCCTCCGCCTGAAGAGAGGCGCTATGGACCGCAGAGTCAAGCGCCCGGAGCCTCGAGGCGCTAGAGGGCAGAGAGGGCGGCGCTACACTGACTGCTGCACGTCGGCTATGACTGAGATAGTGACAGATAATGCATACATTATACCTGCGTCAGGTATAATGTAAGCAGGGGAGGCGTTCCCCCGCAAAAAGCCTCGTAGAACTGACGCAGTGAAATCTATGAGATTTCACTGCGTCACTTCTAGGACGCTGTCAAAATCTTGCGCCTGCCTCACAGCAGGCGTAAGACTGACGCAGGCCCTTTCGCCCCATGTGAAAGGACGCATTGCTGGCGTTGCGTCACTTTTGTGACACACTCCAGCAATGCGTCACTTTTGCGCCTACAGATACGTCAGAAATACTGACGTATCTGTAACTCCTTGCGACATGATGCGTCATACATTAAATATGACGCATCAGGTATGTCGCAAGGAGTGCGCACTGAGAAGTGACGCATCGCTGCTTTCAAGCAGCGATGCGTCATTTCTCATAAATGAGGCCCCTGGTTTATAGTGCAAAGCCAAAAGAAAGATTGTCAGACCAGGATTTATGTCAGAAAATAGCTCCACCTTGATTCAACATGCAAAGGTGGAGACATGTTTTAATGTTTCCAAATGCAAGCAGTGCGTTGTAAAGCACATATCCAGCGTGTGAAAGGTGAAATAAAGTCCAAGCGTAGGATTTTGTACAAGAAGGAATTTCACCCAGTACAAGACCAGTGCTAGGCATCATACCCACACCTATGCACTATGGTGCAAAGTGCATAGATGTGTATGTGGCACAAGGTAGCTGCAGGATATATTTAGTAACTATGGCTCTACGCTGCTCTCTAGACCCAGCACAGTGCAGCATGACAGCTGCTGTTGCTATGCTGCGTTGCACTGTGTGACTGCCCCATAAATAGGCCCCTTAGTAACTATGGCTCCACGCGAGAAACAGTTGGAACAATGCGGGAAGAGCCACTCGTGGTCCAACTCCGCAAGTGCTACCACGCTTGCCTAAACCACGCATATGCCTTAGCCACGGATATGCCTTAGCCACGCATATGCCTTAGCCACGGATATGCCTTAGCCACGTATATGCCTTAGCCACGGATATGCCTTAGCGACGCATATGCCTTAGCCACGCATATGCCTTTGCCATGGATATGCCTTAGCCACGCATATGCCTTAGCCACGCATATGCCTTAGCCATGCATATGCCTTAGCCACGGATATGCCTTAGCCACGGATATGCCTTAGCCACGGATATGCCTTAGCCACGCATATGCCTTAGCCACGGATATGCCTTAGCCACAGATATGCCTTAGCCACGTATATGCCTTAGCCACGCATATGCCTTAGCCACGGATATGCCTTAGCCACAGATATGCCTTAGCCACGCATATGCCTTAGCCACGGATATGCCTTAGCCATGGATATGCCTTAGCCACGCATATGCCTTAGCCACGCATATGCCTTAGCCATGGATATGCCTTAGCCACGCATATGCCTTAGCCACGCATATGCCTTTGCCATGGATATGCCTTAGCCACGCATATGCCTTAGCCACGCATATGCCTTAGCCACGCATATGCCTTAGCCACGCATATGCCTTAGCCACGCATATGCCTTAGCCATGGATATGCCTTAGCCACGCATATGCCTTAGCCACGCATATGCCTTAGCCATGCATATGCCTTAGCCACGGATATGCCTTAGCCACGGATATGCCTTAGCCACGGATATGCCTTAGCCACGCATATGCCTTAGCCACGGATATGCCTTAGCCACAGATATGCCTTAGCCACGTATATGCCTTAGCCACGCATATGCCTTAGCCATGGATATGCCTTAGCCACAGATATGCCTTAGCCACGCATATGCCTTAGCCACGGATATGCCTTAGCCATGGATATGCCTTAGCCACGCATATGCCTTAGCCACGCATATGCCTTAGCCATGGATATGCCTTAGCCACGGATATGCCTTAGCCACGGATATGCCTTTGCCATGGATATGCCTTAGCCACGCATATGCCTTAGCCACGCATATGCCTTAGCCCCGCATATGCCTTAGCCCCGCATATGCCTTAGCCACGGATATGCCTTAGCCATGGATATGCCTTAGCCACGCATATGTCTTAGCCACGCATATGCCTTAGCCACGCATATGCCTTAGCCACGCATATGCCTTAGCCATGGATATGCCTTAGCCACGCATATGCCTTAGCCACGGATATGCCTTTGCCATGGATATGCCTTAGCCACGCATATGCCTTAGCCACGCATATGCCTTAGCCATGCATATGCCTTAGCCACGCATATGCCTTAGCCATGCATATGCCTTAGCCACGCATATGCCTTAGCCACGCATATGCCTTAGCCACGCATATGCCTTAGCCATGGATATGCCTTAGCCACGCATATGTCTTAGCCACGCATATGCCTTAGCCATGGATATGCCTTAGCCACGCATATGCCTTAGCCACGGATATGCCTTAGCCACGCATATGCCTTAGCCACGCATATGCCTTAGCCACGCATATGTCTTAGCCACGCATATGCCTTAGCCATGGATATGCCTTAGCCACGCATATGTCTTAGCCACGCATATGCCTTAGCCATGGATATGCCTTAGCCCCGCATATGCCTTAGCCACGGATATGCCTTAGCCACGGTTATGCGTGGTTAAAGCAGTGCACGGTCTAGTTGATGGCTGGCAGAAGCAGGAAGGATGGGGAAAGGACCCGACTCAGTGAGGTCAGTGGGGCTGGCGTTGGGGCCGGGTTTTGGAGGGGGTTAGTTTGTGTTAGTTTTGGCGGGAGTTGAGTAGTTTTCAGGGCTGGGGGGATGGTTTGGGGTAGTTTTCAGGGCTGGGGGTAGCTTTCAGGGCTGAGGATAGGGGGTTGTTTTTTAGGAGGGAGTGGCGGTTTTAGGGCTCAGGGTGGGGGCAGGGATCCAGAATACTTTTTAGGGCTTAGGGGGGCTCGGGGTATTTTTTAGGGCTTAGGGGAGGGCGGGGTCGTTTTTAGGACTGTGGGCAGGGACTTTTTAGGACTTGGTGAGGGGGTTGGTTTACAGGGGGAGGGGATGGTTTAAGGAGTCAGGGAGGGGGCAGTGATCAGGGAGTTAAGACTTACCTCGATATGTCTTTACCATACAAGCTTTAACAATGCATAATTTGTTTTAAAGGCGTGCGTGGTAAAGTAATTTTCGTGGTTAAGACTTGCGTTGTTGACACCATGTGGAACAGGCTTGCATGGTAAACGCATGCGTGGTTCCATCACACAACCCTCCACGCTGCTCTCGACTTGACACATCCCAGGATGGCAGTATTGTTTACTGTGCTGCGTTGCATTATGCTTTTGTAAATCTGCCCTGGACGCTTACCTGCAGTGCTATGAGGAATGCAAAAGGCTCTCACAGCACTATATAAAAATACTAAATAAATAAACCAGTGAAGACATGCCCTCCAAGACCCCAGTAGGCCTCTGGGAGGGATGGGACAAGTCTGAGGAGGCACGTCCACAGGCAGGTTTCCACCTTCTTTACGCCTGTAAATTGTCCCTTTAAGTAGGTGTAAGCCAGCAGCAGCACACAAGGGGATTTACAACTTCTCTAGATTCATGAAACCGTCTCCTTGAGATTTCAGGGTTCCAGAGAAACGAGAAAGTGTGCCGAGCATCCTGCGCTGCCCCTGCTTTCCCTTCACGCGACTCGTTGATTCCCCCTTATTGTGTTTCTGGGGGCACGTACAGGCCAAGGTCCAACAGGTATGTGCTGCACACAGATCCAATATTAACTAATGGTAGTAACACCAAGAGAGCCGTGTTTACAGGGCTCCGTGACGTAATACTGACCACAAACAAAAAGGTATTATTCCCTGAGGTGGACAACAGAAACCGACCCGTCTCACGGGAAACCCTGGTAATACTAGTATGAGAAAACCAGTCAGAAAGGGTCGAATCAAGTGGTAATCAGTGAAAAATCTCTAGTACCACAGGTTATGCCTCATTCCAGGTTCACTGATAAAATATCGCCAGACTAAAATAGCGTGACCAAAATAACAATGTCAAAAATATCGTCATCCTATACTTATAATGGAGGTACAAAAATATCAAAAAACAATATATTGGTGTCATTAATATCAATGTATTAAATTTCATTTTTTAAATACTCAACAACAATTTTATTTATTATGTTTTGGCTCTCAAAGAGGGCCACATAAAGATGTACAAAATTCAACACAAAGCAAGTACATTACAAAAAGGAGAAAACATATACCATTTAAGAAACCTAGGTTAGATACAATACTGACATATGCAACAAAACTACAAGAAGTCGGAACGTCAAAACATCTCCAGGGACATATTAATAAATAGCTAGGAAACCTTTAAAAAAGTTAAAAATATGGAAGCAGAACATTTCATTGGGAGGGCAGTAAAGTGCAGAAAGAAAGCCATTCAAAGTGACAATGCCA
The DNA here is from genome assembly GCF_964261635.1 of Lissotriton helveticus. Taxonomy (NCBI): domain Eukaryota; kingdom Metazoa; phylum Chordata; class Amphibia; order Caudata; family Salamandridae; genus Lissotriton; species Lissotriton helveticus. The sequence goes on along the minus strand of NC_136069.1, from coordinate 7,014,259 downwards.
AGGCGAAGACAGATAGCTTTTAACCATCTAGAGCGCAATTTACGAAGCGCAGGGCAAATCAGTAACACATGCATACAGTCCTGGATATTTGCTTTACATAAATTGCACAAAGGGGAGGAGCCATACCATTTAGATAACAGTCGATTTAAAGGTATTAAATCGTAGCGTAGAAGAAACCAAAATCTACGAATACCATGCGGTAGGGTCCATGAAACATAGGGTTGTGGTAGTTTCATCAGATAAGATTCAAGGAGAAGATCTACATTCCTTTTTTCACAAATGTATTTTTTATCTGATTGAAAACAAAGGTCCCATGAAGCTGCTTTTAAAACCATTTTTAGCTGTAAAGGGGAGTACAGAAAAAGAGCAGTTTCATCTAATTTTAAAAGGGTTACAGCTTTTCTAAAATTACAAACAAGTTGAGAAAACTCATTAAAATTACCCAACAATTCACTTCTGAGGAGGGCTCTCATTGTCCCTGCTTCTGCTCTCGCAAGGCAGGCCACCCATCTTACAAGGGCACATAATCCCTGGACCCAACTACTCCTAAGACCGAAGTCGAGCCTACAGGCGGCCAGAGAGCACGCAGTATTTAAGGAAGAGAGCGATCTTAAAAGTTTCCCCTCAATCTTATGGCAAAAGTCCCAGTTTTTCACCTCTATGAGTTCGATACCATACAGTATTGTTGCGGGGATTTTAGCTCTATACACTTCCAATACACTCGGAAAGTGCCGTTTCCCCGTTGCATGGTATAGGGATTTTAAACCTTTGCCATGGGCAATAGCTTTGCGTGAGCAATGCTCTATATGGAGCTTCTCACTCAGGTTAGCCGTAATGATTTTCCCTAGAAAAGTATAGGACTTTACCACCTCTAGTTTTTGATCCCCGATAAACCAGCCATAATCTACAGATCGGCACCTCTTCTTGCCAGCTATACACATAACTTTACTTTTGGTAATATTGATCTTCATGCAATGAACCACAGCGAAAGTGTGAAGAGCATGTAGCCGATTTGCTAGTCCTTTAGGGGTTAAATCAAGGATAAGGACATCATCGGCATACATCAGGCAGGAAATAGGGGTCCCCCCTACCACCGGGGCGATGCCCTCTCTGGCAGCCAAGGCGGCGGGCAGGTCAACCGTATATAGGGAGAACAAAAGGGGAGCCAATAAGCCGCCTTGTTTAAGGCCATTCAAAGTTGAGATTGTATCAGATAGCCCCCTTTCGCCCCCCAACAGGACCCTACACCAGGTCTCTGTATGTAGAGCCCGCACCAGCTCCAACAGATAAGATGGGAGACCAAGCGCTGCCAATTTTCTCCACAGCGTTCCACGATCAACTTTGTCGAACGCTGTGGAGAAATCAATAAAAGCGGCATACACTACCCCTCCTCTCACCTGAACATACTTATCTGTGACCACATGGAGCGCGGTGAGGTTATCTAACGTACCGTGGTCCCTACGGAAGCCAGTCTGTTCTGATGGCAAGATGTTATTCTCCTCTACCCAAACGGAGAGGGATTTTAGAAGACATTTCGCAAAAACCTTTCCGATGGAGTCGAGGAGAGCAATCAGACGATAATTACCGGGACTATCCCTAGTTCCCTTCTTAAAAATAGGGACCAAGATACTTCCCCTCCAAGAGGCAGGTACCGTTTTAGACAGAAAACAGGCTTTATACAAAGGATACAGGATTTTGCTCCACCTTGCAGGATCCGATTTCAGGACCGTCATGGGGAGTTCATCAGGGCCCATTGCCCCTGAGACACGCATGTTTTTTATAGCCATCTCAATTTCTTTTTCTGCGGGATTATTAATAAGACCCACAGAAGTGGCACCGATGGCAATATCATTACCTAAAATAGCACCGGTGGCAATATCATCATTTAACGTCCCGTTCCCTGCATAAAGATCCAGAATATAGGTAGTCCATACCTCTTCCGCTATAGGGATAGGAGATGGGCTTAGTCTAGAACCACACCCCTTACCAATTATTGCCCAAAATTCTCTGATCCTGCCATGGACAACAGATTCCCTCAAGTTAATCCATACATTATCCTCCCGTTCCTTTTTTATTTTTAGCTGGAGTCTACTTCTCTTTCTTTTTAGCCTGGAGATTTCTTTTCCGCGTTCCATGACTCTGTCTAGATATTGTTCACGGACTAATTTGTTTATTTCCTTGTTCAGGCTACGCAGTATGCTAGGGACCACTACCCCATTTCTGGGTCTGGAAGTTTTTTTAGCATAAGAAGTGATATTGCGCACAAATTCTTCAAAATAAACTATTTCATTCCCACGCCACTCATTTAAAACTAATAGGGTGTCGGATAAGAAATCCTGCACCCCATTAATGGCCGAAGGATTCCAAAAGCACCTTCCAGAAGAAGCATGGAAGGCAGCGTCACTGCCGTGTAGAGACCAAGGTGCGATTGTCAAAGGATTTAAAGAAATAGTTACAAGCAATATGCTATGGTCACTCAGAGGAGTAGGTATGATCTTAAGGTCCTGAATAGAAGGAAACAAACCATAGTCTGCGATTGCATAATCTAAGATAGAAGACCCAAAGGGAGACTTGTGAGTAAATTTTGCAGGCACGTCAGACGGGAATCTCCCATTCAATATAAGTCCGTCGACGGCCGCTAGTTCTTTTAGCAAAATCTTCCCTCTTTTATTTGTCACTAATTTATCAGGGAAGAGTGATTGAGGAACAAAATATGCCTCTTCCTTAGGTTTATTCCTAAAAAGTTCCAAACTAACATTGGAGATTTTGCAATTCAAGTCTCCCACAAGCATAATTTCCGGAGGGGAAGGGACATTTTTAATTAGATCAATATATCGAAATAACTGCTTCAATATCACATTAAAACACTCTTCCGGAGGAATATAAACATTCAAAATTACAATAGGGGACTTTATGCCGTTATTAAACAGGTTATCAATGGTTATAGCATGGAAAAGTTTGCTAGAATCAATATAATGGGAGAATCTCCATTGCAATTTATTTGATAGTAAACAAGTGAGACCCCCCCCTGGCGTGCCCTTTCTTAGAAGGAACAGCAGGCACTTCCAGGGCATAATAATCCTTAGAGACCTTCAACGTATTGATACACCACGTTTCCTGTAAACAGATCACGTTAGCTCCAAGAGAAAATAAAGAATCAAATTTCTCTGGGCTACTGTGAATCCCTGCCGCGTTCCAGGAAATAATATTTAGTGAGGTGTTAAAGATGCTGAAACAATCTGGGATTATCTTTTGTTTTTGTGGATAAGGCACTATGCAGCCAGTTCCACCTATTATTATCCTCTGTAAAAGAGGAATTCTGAGTCAGCGGAAGTGGCTTCACTTGGGAAACCGAGCGTTTTCCCTTAGATACCCAGATCTTCAGATCTCTAAGAGGAGAAGCTACCCCATTTTGCTCCTCCCTTCTAAATACCTCCCCAGAAAACAGGTTTATGTTACCAAGGTTGAAAATCGGGAGAATATCAATACCAGTACGTTGAAAATTCTCAGCTTGTTGCAATATCAAATTTACAATAATAGGTGAATAAAATTTAACCCTTATACTTGTTACCTTGACTTCACCAAACAGGGAGACTAACTCAATGTCCCTAGTTTGAATATGATGTAGACTTTCTATCTCACTGAAACGCTTAAAGAGCCAGGCTCTGTTTAAGGGCAAGTCAACATCAAATAGAGGTAAGAAGTCTAACACAAGAGTATCCACTGGGGCTTTTAGAGTTGTTAAAGGGCGGTCCGGGAGATGGCGGTCTCCAATCTCTGAAGCTACAAAGAAAGGAGAGGCCAAAGGGTTAAGAGACCCAGATGGAAATTGAATTGGGACTCCAGTCGCTGTCGGTAGAGAGAGACTTGGAAGGGGACCCCCCATTTGTGGAATATCTTCCAGGGATATTGGCGGACACAGTTCACTTTCTACCTTTAAAAGAGTAGAAATGGGAGAGTTCACTTCAATATCAATATCCGCCTTTACGGATATGGAAGAAGGATCCAAAAAGATCACTTCATTCTCCAGTGTAGTCAAAGAATTTTGAAAAAGTATCCGACGCTGCCTTTTCTTCCTGTATTTTCTAGTTGGTTTCCTTTTATTCCCCTTATTGTTTCTGAGTTTACCGTTTTTTACCTTTACCTCAAGATTATCATCAATAGGTTCTTTTTTATTTTCAGACATGAAGATGGGAAATAGGTCTTGAGCCACTTTAGGGCCAGATGTGGATTTATCTTCCTCCACAATCTCAAGAACTGAGTTATTAATACAATTGGGCACTGCAGTTAAGGGGATAGCTACAGTGTGTGATATCAAAACCGATGTCCCAGCTTTCTTATCAGAATCTACTGATGTCACATTTATTTCCCTCATTGGCGGGCTATGTTCGGTCATGGGGGGGGGACACTCCTCATATCAGGTGACTTTTGTAACAAGGACTTCAATATTTGGGTAACGGAATCCAAGATACAATCCGAATTGCCAACAAATTTCCCCAAGAGAGATAAAATAGAGGCTAGTAATTGTTCCAGAGCAATCATTGATTCAGAAATTGGTTTTTCACATGCTTCGACTGGACGGCAGATACCAGATAAGTTAAGACCCGGGGGCCCAGAAACGTCTAACAAATCGGACATGTCCTGACCATTCAACGAGGGGGTACTACTATACAGCATTAGTCCAGATGGGGTAGCACCCCCCGAAGGTTTGATAGGGGCCAGAGACTCCACCTTCGCTGTATTTACATAACGGCCGCACAGTTCAAGGTCAATGGATAGTGATGACAAATCACCACCCAACCTATCCTTCAGCGGGGTTTGAGACTCAGATGGTAGATTCGTAAGTTCCCTCTCAGGTTCCCTCTCAGTACTCCCTTCCGAGAGGACACGGGGAGGGGACACCACTGGCACAGACTGTTGTAATACAGGCTGCACAAGAGGGGACAGCGGGTATGTAATAGCTTGAATATGGACCCCCTGGTCCGTAGCACAGGGGACTTTTGTAGTAGGTAAATTAGCGTTCTTAGGGGAGGGCAAATCCCAAAGCTCGAAGAGTTGGCATTGACCCTTCAACGGGGGGTTATTTACAGATTTATTTCTTGTGCGAATAATATCTTTATTTGCACCAGGTATACCTCCCACTTCCCTTCCCGAGCGCAGTTTCTTAGACATATTCTAGAAAAAGTTTTATACACAAAATTATATAATAAAAGTGATTTTCCTCCGGATGAGTGAAAGCAAAAGTAATACGATACTCCTAAATAAAAAAGAAATATAGTCCTGGAGATGCAACAATGACTGTCCGACAATAGAGTCCGAGGAAGCTACAGAACAGTTTCAGTAGATGGTTTCTTCCTCAAACAGTCAGGCGTATTTCCCACAGGCAAAAGGAGAGAAACTTTAGGAACACTGTCGAAGAAAATAACCGGGCCCAGCCCAGCCTACCTCGGCCACAGAGGGCCACAGAGGGCCCGCCCTTTGCCCGGGCTTAGCCCGGCGTCCCGCAAGCGTCCCGCTTAGCGTGGAGGGTGTGTCATAAATAGGAGGAGCAGGGGGCGGGAAGAGACTCCAGGTGCGCTCCGGTCTTCACGCGCTGAACCCTGGGTCTCACAGTCCCGGCCCCTGTCAAACAGCCTCCGACGCGGTCAAGAAAAATGCAGCCTTTCTCCTTAGCTTCACGGAGCAGCAGGCAATGGCAAGACAACCAAAGTCACAAAAAACAGGAACAGCTGCCATCGTTTTCTAAATATATTTTTAAAGGTAAATATTAAATATATTAAATAGTAACATCAATTTAATAAAAATACAATTGATTTAATATATATTTTAACTAATATAACAAATAAACTCAAACAAGTTAAAGACACACACACATATATATACATAAACATCAAGTTAAAAAACGATTATTATTATAATAATTTTAATTTCAATTATAATTTCAGTTTTTTTAATACTGCAATAATATGTAATAATATAACAAATAACTATTAACAAACGTATATATATATCATAAAATATACAAAACATTTTTAAATCAAATAAACAAGTAAACAACATACATTTCTTACAATTTTATAAAAATGTTTTACACTAAAACAATAATTTTAAACAAGCAAAAACATAACAATATAAATTGTGACAGTATAAAATAACTGATATAATTCTTTTTAATCCATATACTATTACCACTACAATTTATACAAAAGTAGGCAAAGTGTTCTACTAAAGATGTATAAATGTACTACTCCCACTTCACACAATGCAACAGTACAAAAACTGTTACATCACACAGAGGTAAAATTTACTATTCCCACTCCAGTGAGTGGAACAGTAGGGAAAGTGTTTGATAGCGGAGGGGTAAAATCTACTATTCCCACTCCAGAGAGTGCAACAGTAGGGAAAGCTTTGGATAGCGGAGGGGTAAAATCTACTATTCCCACTTCAGTAAGTGGAACAGTAGGGAAAGTGTTTGATAGCGGAGGGGTAAAATCTACTATTCCCACTTCAGTGAGTGCAACAGTAGGAAAAGCGTTGGACGCCACAGGGGTAAAGTTTACTATTCCAACTCCAATGATTGCAACAGTAGAGAAAGTGTTGGATAGAGGAGGGGTAAAACTTAGTATTCTGAATCCAGTCAGTGCAACAGTTGGTGAAAGTGTTGGATTGCGAAGGGGTAAAAGGTACTATTCCCACTACTGTCAGTGCAACAGTAGGGAAAGTGTTGTATTGCGGAGGGGTAACATTTACTATTCCCATTCCAGTCAGTGTAACATTAGAAACAAACAAATTCTCTTCAGCACAATAACATATTTGCAAAAATATAGTAGACAAATAAATATAAATGTAAAAAAATATATATATATTGTATATTAAAAATTAAACAACACAAATACATATTACAATGTTAAATACATATGGTAAAGTAATAGAAATATGTATTAAAACATTTTTTATTAACAAAACAAGTCTATAAAATAATTTTATTTTAGTTACTTCCCACCTTATACCTCGACAAAACTCACAACCCACACCTAAAATACAATTTTAAAAATCAAATTATTTACACTATTAAAATAAATATTTATTAATAAACTAATTATCATTAAATAAAAATGTATTATTACTTAATTATAATTAATTTGATTACTATAATAAAACCCCACAAAACACACAACACACTCCTAAAATGTGATATTGGTGACGGGTTTGGATTATGTAAGGAAGTGATGGCGCTCTAGCTTGTGCGTTTAGTTGGTCGAGAGACACGATGGTGAAGGACGGGTGCCATTACCCGGATATACAGAATTTACACGCACCAGATCTCTGATCTCCTACTACCTAGGACGCACCCGTCATTCACCATCGCGTCTCTCTACTCGGAGACATCAGGGGTTGTTATCTCGCAACTTTCCTGATCTCTCACCCTGATCATTTACCCGTGCCGCAACTAGGTCGGAAGTATACACCAGTTTTGCGAGTTCCTGACCTTTTTCACAAACCGACAGCCCTGAAGAGTCACAACTGCACCACGTTGTGACAAAACACGTGTTGGCTGGTTTGTTTCTTTTGTACTGATCTGGATTGATATATAAATCCATCTACATGAAACTTGGGATGTCGACCTCCGTTATTTATTCAAAAACATTGTTTTAAAAGTTTGGTTTTTACACTAAAACCTATCATACGAATACGTGTGCACAGGACTTTGATTCACACTCATAAAATGTAACTTAACAAAACATTATTACACAATTAACATTATCAATTATCAATGTAACAATTATTATAAATTAAAAAATATATATAACTTAAATAAAATTAATTTACTTCTCACCTTATACCTCTACAAAAACCACAACCCACCCCTGAAATGTACGTAATAAAACTGTAATTGCATAATTTGCTTAATTAATTATCAATTAAATAAGTATTATTCATTAAAAATGAAATAATAATTACTTAAAAGTAATTTACTTCACACCCTGTACCCCAATAAACTCCAGCACCTAAAATACAAAAATAAAAAAAGAATTACACAATGAACACAATTAAATATCAATTAAATAATTCACAACTAATTATTAATTAATAAGAATTCATTTACTTCCCCCTTGCATCCCTATAAGCCCTACAAGCCGCATCTAAAATAAAAAATATATATATTTTCACAAGTAACATAATTAATTATCCATTAAATAATCTTAATTAAGAACTAATTATTAATTAATTACACTTAAATTACTTCCCAACCTGTAGCCCTATAAACCCCATACCCACACCTAAAATTTAAATAAAAATACAAAATTGTATAATTAACATAATTAATTACCAGTTAAAAAAATAATATGCGTTTAAAACAAATGATTAATTCATTATAATTAAATTACTTCCCACCCTGTACCCCTATAAAACCACAACACGCTATGGTACAAAAAATCACAAAACAAAATTCATTTACATTTCATAACGATTAAAAATTTAACAACTATATAAAAAAAATGAACAACAAACATACAAAAAATTCACATCATATACATTTAAAATATATACCAAAATAGATAACTATAATTAAAAAACAATATTATAAACAAGTATATTTTTGAAAACGATATTAATGACTTTGATATTTTAAAAATCAACATTACTTACCCTAAAATCGATATTCCTGACAACGATATTTTTGCAGATGGTATTTCCAAATCATGATAATTTGGAGACAATATCTTGGTTTGACGATATTTTAATTTCAATATTTTGTCTGAATACCCTCATTCCAACCTGTTGGGTATTACCGCACCCGATAAACACTGCACCCTACGGCATCTGTATTTTCTCAATGACCAGTCAAAAGTCTGGGAAAATGCGAGTTAAGCCTAGCACCAGGAAAACACCAACAGAAGGTGCGCAAAGGAAACTGGTCTCAAGGTACTAAAGCATTGTAACCGGGTCCGAAAACTGCGATATCATGTTATGCCTCATTCTGGGCATGGACGTTGGACTGGAGGGGTAACACTGCAACAAACACGCAGAATGTGAGGCGTGGAGCGTCTGCAATGAGTATAAGTCGCTGCACTTTCAGGTTCTGTCTCTCAGCAAATGCACTCAGTCCACTCAACAAGAACCCAGCTGCCAATCACAAAGCAGACTAATATGGCTAACATTTGTTTCAAGAACAATCAGAGATTGGAATTTTCTGAAGCTTTTTTAAATTGCTGTGATGTGTGAGCACTACCTCGCTGGTGCTGCGAACGTCCAACGGCCGACGTGGCCCCGCCCACTCGGCGGAACCGCCGCACTGCGGTGAAATAACGGCCGCGGTTATGGGGTTAAAATAACGGAAAAGTATTTACAAGAAGATGTATTCCCAGGAGCCGTACACGTCACAACTTGTGTCAAGCGTGGAAGGCTGCAGGCTGGCAGTAACTCCTCTTTCCCAGAGGGGCATCGAGAAACCCTACATATTGGAGGACACTACATCCACTGTTTCACAGCAGTCTTCAGAACTAGAAGATGGAGGTTGGAATCCCGGCTTCTTCATTTTGACAAATGTTGTGATCTTGTACAAATGTTCTTCTGCCTTTCAGTTGTAGAGAGCTCAGCAGTGCTGTCTGCAGTGCATGTTGGTCAAGAAACTTGTGTTAATTCACTTTGAGGCAGCGCAAAGCCTCCTAAAGTGTCTTGTTGTGGTTTTGTGATAACAGCTTTGCCCAGCAGTGTCTTCTTGGCGCTAGTGCACTCATGCAGTGAGCGCTTTTCTCCATTGTTTTGTGGATGTGACCTTACCCCAGGAATGGCTTCTTGGTGCCTGACAATACCAGCATGATCCCTGTCAGTGCCTTCCTCCTCTAGGTGCCTTCTTAGCGCTATATGGCTCCTTAGTGAACATTTTTCTTCAGTGCGTTGTCAGTGTTACAGGGCATTCTCACTGTGACCTTCCTCCAGTGAATTATTTTTACTTATTTAAACAACTTGTAAAGCGCACAAATATCCGTAGGTGTCTCGGCGCTATGTGCTGAAAAAGATAAGGCGTAAAGCTGGAAGAAAAGCCTATTAATTGAAAAGCCAAGGTTTTATTTGTTTCCTGTGTGATAGCAGAGTGGGACTAGCCTTAATCTGCAGGGGTAGAGAATTCCACAGTTTAGCCGCGGCAACTACGAAACTTCTGTCGCCCCAGTTGGTTCTCTTGGTTCTAGGGACGACAAGAAGATTGGCACCGGCTGAGCGAAGAGATCTCATGGGCGTGTATGCCAGAAAAGATTCCTTCAAGAATTCAGGTCCTGTATTGTGAAGTGCCTTGTATGCGATACAGAGAGCTTTAAATTTCGTTCTGCTTTTTATGGGCAGCCAATGGCGCTGTCGCACCACGTTAGAGATGGTCTTGAACTTGGGAGTACCCGGCAGTATCGTAGCGGCTGCGTTCTGCACCAACTGCTGCTTTCCTGACCCTTTCCTGTGCATTAATTAAAAGGTTATTGAACTACTCAACTTTAAACCTGACGAGAGCGGAAATTAACTTTCTGCTGGTACCATCCAGGATAAAAGGCAACAATTTCATGATCATTCTTAAGACATAGAAGGATGAGGAGACCACTGAATTAGCATGATGTTTAAAAGATAATTTATCGTCAAAAATGACACCTACGTTTCTGGCTTTTTTGACCGGGATTGAGGGTGAACCCAATTTATCTGCCTGAACTACACTCTACCTTGATACAAATTCAACATGGAAATTACCTGGAGTGAAAAATACGATATTCTCGAGGTGCTAACTGTTCTCAAAACGAATTGGTCAAAATACGTTGGCAATAATCATATGACAGCGCAACAAATACATACTGCGAGCCCTGAAGAAGTCCGTTTGACGACGAAACGCGTTGGCGGTTGCAAAATGTTTTTAAAAAGAAAAATAAAGGATGACATTTAATACGACCACATAACATCGACTCAATTGGAAAACATTTGCATTTTGAAAACTGTTTATTGCTTATTACTTGACCTTTAAAGTGTGCTGGGCTAACTTTGTTTGTAGGTGTAAAAATATAGAAGTGTGGGCCTGTTGAGGGGTCGGCCCGTGTGTCTGTAATAAATAGGAGATCAAGATGATACTTATCCAAAAAAGTCCGCTATTTCGTATTTGTGCTTTGGGAGAGAACATGCATTGATCAGGGCCGAATAAACCTTGTCCTTTTCCTTATGTTTCCCCAGTGGCGGCTCCTCGAGGGAGTGCTGCTGGGCAGTGGGGCGGGTAGGGGCATGGTGGGGGGTAGTAAACTCTGGAATGCGGCCGGAGTTGTGTGTATGAATAAATAAATAAAAGAAATTACATTGCACGCGCTGCAATGCCAAATCGGCGTTGCAGCACGCAATGTAATTTCTTTTATTTATTGATTAATAAACACAACTCTCTTTGGCCGCATTCCAGAGTTTACTACCCCCCACCATGCCCCTACCCCGCCCACCAAGCCCAACCGCCCCACAGCACTCCCTCGAGGAGCCGCCACTGTGCTTTCCTAATGACTTCTCGATGCCTTAGGATACAGCTCAGTTCCCACTCACTGCCCTTTATCTCCATCAAAGCCTTCTCTGCGCTATAGGGCTCCTCAGTGAAAGTTTTTAGGTTTCGTAACCTGGCGAGGGGCGAAGCCACTCCCAGATCGAAATCTGTTGTTTCTAATAGTGAGGTTAGGACAGCCTCTGTTTCCAATTGGCTAGCTCCATAAATGGAGGCTAGCCATTGGGAGGCAGAGGCTGTCAATCGCGTTTTCTCTCGAAAACGCGATTCGGGGGCGTTTCTGGTGCTTTTTTTAAGCCCCGCCCCTTTGTCCCGGGCCGCGCTGCGATTGGCTGCCGGCCCGGGACACCCCCGTGACGTCATTCCCGGGCCGCGCTGTGATTGGCTGCCGGCCGGGAAACCCCCGTGACGTCAGCCAATCACAGCGCGGCCCGGGACCTGACTTGTTCTCATTTGGAATTGGCTTTTGCAGGAGTCGGCTGGAGCGCCGGAGGAAGTCCAGGTGAGTGCTTGCTGTTTAGTGTTTTTTACTTTCACGGGGAGGTATCCCAGTTTATTTTCCTGCACTGGCCTACACACGTGTGCCCGTTCCTGCCCACCGTTCGTGTTCCCGCCCCCCTCCCGCTGTCCTTTACCCGCCCGCAGCTCTCCTCTGTCACGGAGTTAGAGGGGGCTTGGTGACTTTCGGCAGACTCTTCCCAGGCCCCGCTGCAGTGACTCACAGGCAGGAAAGAGCCCGCAGCCACGGTTTTAAGTGCAGTCTGGAGCAGGGGCCGTAGAGACAGGACAGGAGGCAGAGAGCAGCGCCGGTCCGCACAGAGAACCCAGGAGACCAACCATGGCAGCCCTCCCCGCTGCTCTCCTCGCCCTGTGCCTCTTGGATTTAACCTGGATGTTGGGAACCCCACAGTTTACACCGGACCAGAGCCCGTTCACCCGCCCCCCCTCACACTGTCCGTGAGCCCTTTCACCCGCCCCCCCTTCCCGCTGTCCGTTAACCAGCCCCCCTCCCGCTGTCCGTGCATAGTAGGGGAGAATGGAATGACGTCAGCAGTGTGTCTGAAATGGCTTTGAAGTTCTCCCTCTTCAATGAGAAGTCAGTGCGTGAAACAACGACCCTCTCACCTTCCCGTGAAAGAGATGGCACAGTCCAAGTGTTTCCAAAATATGGGCTTTAGATTATCTGAGTAAAACTGCTCCGGGAACCGGGTATGCTCCGGAAAAGCCTGAGCCACCAGACATGTGAAGAAGACGCAGTGGCAGGGTGGCTGCTGCTGTTTGCATGTGGTAGCTTTCTTTTGTTTGATGTCCAGACATCCCATGAATCAGCCATTCCGCTGCTGTCCACCTCGACATCACACACTATCCGTGACTGACCCCTCGCGGCTGCCACAGTGGGGGATGGGAGCTCAGGAACCAGCACATTTGGATTTGTACATTTTGCTGCAAGCTGTTGCAAGCTAGGGACCTACAAGTGGCAAAATAATGAAATAATAGACATTTCTGAACGCTTTTGTGCTGAGCCCCACCTCTAACTGTATTTGCCGCATTAAAGCGTTGTTTTCGGGCCTGGGTCTGGTCTTTAGTCAGACAATTTCAGGTGCATAACATGTAATTAGTTTACAGCAGTTATAAAGATGTCTGTATTTCTCGGCCTCTCCAGACAGGCTGTCGTTACCCGTTATAAGAGCTGATGGGAAGGTGAACAAACCGATCCCGTGCAGTGCCTCACAGAGACCTTCACTGAAGGGGTTTGTTATGTTCTGGGTAAAAAGGTTGCAGTTGCTTTCTAGCAGCAGTAGTAGTGCTCCGAGCGCAGCTGCTTCTCGTTGCCCCTACGAGGCGGGGAGCGATGCCTTCTCCTTGAGGGTTCGGGCTACAGAAAAGACGCCCGAGTTGTCCAATAAGAAAGCGCTGCGAAAACAGCACAGCGCAGAGAAGACGCATTTCCCCTGGGGTACCAAGTATTATTACACAACACCGGGGCTCAGGGGAAGGGAAAGCTGCAGGAAGAGACAAAACACCGGAACAGACGGGTCTCTGAGAGAGCAAAGACTGCAGAAGGTACAAGAAGAGAGACGTGAGGAGAACAGGGGAGTGGCGGGGCATTGAGGGGATTGGCAGGGCCGGTGCGGTTTGGATTCTCAAGAGAGTGTTTCTGCGCGAGAGACAAAGAGTCGAGAGAAGGAAGGAGAGGTGAGGAAGCAGAAAAAGATATACACGAAGTGAGAAAAGATCAGAGTTACAAGAACAGCAGGACTGAGCCGTATCACTGACAGCCACGAGGGCCCTCAGTCTTTGACACCATGAGTGGGAGAGTGGGCGATCTCAGTCCGGCGCAGGCAGAGGCTTTAGCCAAGTTAAGTACCCATCCATCTGTTCTGTCCATCTGTCTGCCAGGGTATCCACCCGGGCGTTATTATTGTCCGTCTGCCCATTCTTCAACCAGTTCATCTGCTTTTATGCCCATCCTGTCCACATGTCTCTTCCGGTTGTCCACCTGTCTCCGACCATCCCTTCTTCCTATCTGTCCAACCCTGCTTGCCCCCCGGTTTGTTCATCCTTCACACCTATCTGACCCTTCTGCTTGTCCTCCTGTCCATTAACCCTTCATTCAAATTCATATGCGTTTCTTCAGCTCTCCCATCATCCAGCTATGATTCACTCGATCTCCCCGCACTCCTGTCTGTCCGTTTGCCCACCACTCCTTCCCGTCCACCCAGGTGTTCCCCTTTCGTCTCTGTCCTGCTCTCTGTCCGCCCACGGAGTCCATCGACTCCTTTTCGGGCTGTCTGAGTTGGTCCTTCCTCAGTTAGAGCCTCTTGCAGACACAGCACTCAAGGACACTGAGCTCTCCACTTCAACGTGCGCCTTTCTTCCCCAGTGGTCAGCTATTCTGACCAATGAGACTCAGTGTCATCTTAAGGATTTTTGTGGCCCGCCCCAGACAACACATATTTTGGGGCCCCTTTTCGGAAAAGCTGTGATTTCTTTTTTACTATTTTCTTCTAATTCAGGTTGACATGATATAACAAAATAACTTTCAGAAACGTGATGAAACAAGAACAGGTAAAATACGTCTTCTTGGTGACTACAAAAATCCTTAACATGACCTGGGGCAAAGAGAGAGCAAGTGAGTGATGTCTAGAGATGAGACAGAGCGTAGGTTCACTTTCCAGAGGGACTTTAGAAGGTGGGGTCCTAGGCAATCGCTCACTTTGCCCATGCCTTAAAACATCTCTGCGTAGACTGTCACTGGACCAGTACGCCAATTAGTGCTTAAAACTGTCCGGTACTGAATCCCTGCACTTCTCTAATTTGAAATATATACAAATTTTGTCATTTACAATGCCAATAGCTCAAACTTTTCCAAAGGCGAAACCATTGCATTGTAAATGCTTGTTCTTCAGTGTCTTGTCAGTGTTCCAGGGCGTCCTCAGTGTGACCGTACTCCAGTAATGACGCCTCGGTGCTTTACAATACAGCTATTATTGCTGGGAGCACTATCTGTCTCCATCACTGACTTCTCAGCACTAGAAACATAGTTGTACATAATTCTTGTTTTGCAAATTGTAACTAATAGGCCCAGCTTTACCATCCGTTCTCACTATTTAACTTCAAAATCCTTAGATTTTTCACTTTTATGCTTCTTTATAGCGACTTACAGGTTCCAGTAGTAAATCCACTGCCACTTTGGGTTGAAACACATTTTTGATCTAGGTTACACAAGCTCTACTCTCTCGCCCATTTATAACACAGCGATCACGCCCATGAATGACACAGTGACCACACCCATGAATGACACAGTGACCACACCCATGAATGACACAGTGACCACACCCATGAATGACACAGTGACCACACCCATGAATGACGCAGTGACCACACCCATGAATGACACAGTGACCACACCCATGAATGACACAGTGACCACACCCATGAATGACGCAGTGACCACACCCATGAATGACACAGTGACCACACCCATGAATGATGCAGTGACCACACCCATGAATGACACAGTGACCACACCCATGAATGACACAGTGACCACACCCATGAATGACACAGTGACCACACCCATGAATGACGCAGTGACCACACCCATGAATGACACAGTGACCACACCCATGAATGACACAGTGACCACACCCATGAATGACACAGGGACCACACCCATGAATGACACAGTGACCACACCCATGAATGACACAGTGACCACGCCCATGAATGACGCAGTGACCACACCCATGAATGACGCAGTGACCACACCCATGAATGACACAGTGACCACGCCCATGAATGACGCAGTGACCTCACCCATGAATGACGCAGTGACCACGCCCATGAATGACGCAGTGACCACACCCATGATTGACGCAGTGACCACGCCCATGATTGACGCAGTGACCACACCCATGAATGACGCAGTGACCACACCCATGAATGACACAGTGACAACACCCATGAATGACGCAGTGACCACACCCATGAATGACACAGTGACCACACCCATGAATGACACAGTGACCACACCCATGAATGACGCAGTGACCACACCCATGAATGACACAGTGACCACACCCATGAATGACACAGTGACCACACTTATGGGTGACACAGTGACCACACCCATGAATGACACGGTGACCACACCCATGAATGATGCAGTGACCACACCCATGAATGACGCAGTGACCACACCCATGAATGACACAGTGACTGTGAGAAGTTGGCCTGATGTGCAGTGTTCACTATTCTAGTGATCACTATATATCAGTCCAAACAACCCTTATTGATGATTGATTGTAAGTCAACCTTATAGACCAGCTATCCTAGTAGCATGGATACGAGCAGTCTAAGGCTAAGACTCTAGAGGGCGTGTTAAGCCAGCTGTTTTACCATCACATTACCCCTTGAACACCCAGTGAAAGGACACCACACAAGTGTTATGAAAATAAACAATGTATTTATTAGAATCACAACAACCCTGTACTCTTTATGAGGACAGGGTGCTAAGCACACAACAAAACTCTTACGAAAATACTTTTAAGTTAGCACGTTACACAAATGCCCGAGGGGCACGAAAAACCATATACGCTAAAAGTGGAATGCGAATTACTAGCAGGTAAGTAACAGTTCTAATAGGCTTTGGAATCGCTGGGACTGGACTAGGGAATCGTTAGGTTACTACTAGGAGGCCCAGGGGACTCGGGTGCAGAGTGTGCACTCTCACGCGGGATGCGGGACAAAGTCTATGGAGGCTAGTAAAGGCAAAGTTAGTGTTCACGGGCGAACCCGACCTGGTAGGAAGAAAACGACAGTGGATCCTGACCCTAGGATAGTGAGGCTATGCTGGGACACCGAAGTGCCGAAGTTACCTAGCCCAGGGGCTGCAGCTGCATAGGTCTGAAAAGACGTCGGGAATCTCGTTGCCGGACCGGGAGCCTGGAAGGAAGAAGTTGCTGGCAGGCGACCAGTGAAGAAAAGTTCGATGGATCCAAGCCTGGATCAAGGAAGAAGAAAACCTGAAAGCAGAGGGGACCAAGTTCTTGAATCACTAGCCAGTGATTAAGTGGGCACCAGGATGGCACCGGGCGAAGTCACCGCAGTCAGGTGAGTGGGCGCTGCTGGGCTCTGCAGTCTCTCGGACCAGGAGGCGTTGTCGGCGACCAGGATGGAGGTGCGAGCTGTCCCACGAAGGATGAAGTCGTTGGCGTCGAAGTTACCCAGGATTGGGCAACAAGCCTTGGCTAATTCAAGCCCACGCGGTGGACTCAAAATGGCGTCTTGAGTGGACCAGGAGGGTCCAGGGTGCTCCTCTTCTGGGAGGGAGCAAGGGCCAGTCTGGAGCAACCAGACCAGCAGCAGAAATGTCGTCGGGCGTCGTCAGGAAGGCCACAAGCCAGCGGGCTAGTAGCCAAACAACGCGGTGAGCAGTAAAAAGCAGAAGGGCCCCACGCAGATCGTGGAGATGCTGGGGGGCTGCTCTTCGGTGCTGGAGCTGCTCAGGGTGGGGGCTTCTCGGACCCCAAAGCACTCACCAGGAAATTACTCGGTGGGCTTGCTGTGCAGAAGTCGTGCAGTCTTGGCGATGGCCGGTCCCTCGAGGTCTCGTCGCACCCACGGTTCTCAGCTGGGCTGTAGAGGTGGGTAGAGGTCAGAGGTGCCAGGGAAGCCGGGTCTCGTCGAGCTGGGCAGTCGGATTCCGGAGGAAGGACGCGCAGCAGACCGCAGTGTTCTTAGATGGTGCCTGCGGATGCAGGGTGACTACTCCTTAGCCACAAGGGAGAATCTTGAGGAAGAAATCGTGAAGTCCTTTCGTGGAAAGTGGTATCTTGATTCCAAAGATGATCTGATTTGGAAGGGGGCCAGTCTCTCTCTTTATCCTGTAAAAAGGGGCTGGCATGCGACTAAGTCCTGCCCTATGGGTGGGACTAGGAGGGGGGTGGTTACACCCACTTCCTTGGCGGGCTTTTCCCCAGCACAGGGTCTGGAGTGACCCTGGAACTGGTTCCAGCCAGCCTATGCACAGTGAGCACCGGGGTGCCACGTGCAGTCACCTTCCTCTAAAGCCCTGCCTACCTACAATACACAAAACCCTGTCTGGGACGGTGCTGGCACCGCCCCTGGCAGGAAACCCTTTGTCCTTATCTCCTGCTCTGGGAGGACTCCCAGCAGCAGGAGGGCAGACTTGTGTCTCGGTGGCAGCATCCATTTTGTGGATGCTAAGGCTCTGTCTGACTTTTAACCGGGTTATAGGTTACAGGCATGTCGTGTCCCTCTAGAAGGGTGGAATGCTAACCCCGTCGCCAGAATTGGCGAGGGGTTAGTATTCCAATTCGTATGACACCTTACTCGACATGTTTTGATAAAGCGATACCAGAGTTGGCACATAACCGCGAGGATTATAATGCACTTAAGAGTATATGGTATGCGATATCATGGAAACGGCTAAGGGATAGATCCCGAAAGCCGCAGACAGGCTCAGCTCATGCCAGAGCACCATCTCACACGATTCCACGCACTCTGCCTTCAGGATTGTTAAGGCCTGCCATAGGAGTGACTGATAGGAGATCTGTGTGTCCATTTTAGGGTTAGATATAGGCATACTATATCTAAAGCAAAGGGTGAGTACACCACCTTGCCCCAGCTGTCGTGCAGCCAGTTGTGTCAGTTTTAGTTAGTCAATCCAGGGGTGGCATAATACATGCTTCAGCCCCTGGGAGACTTCTGGGTGCACCTCAGCCCTGGGTACAGGGACTTGGAGAGGGCCCAGTGCCAATTCAGTACCTAAGTACAATTTGGATAGAGAGAACAGCTAGGCTGTGGGTCTGATTAGCAGGCCCACAGCCAGGGAAAGTCGTAAACCAGTGCAGCAAAAAGCAAAAATCTGGGTGATCATAGGATTGCAGACCCTACTCTCCTACATGACCCCCCCCCAAACTTTGGGACAATAAACTAACCTTGACCAGGTGAGTCTTCTTGCTCTAAGTGGAAATACCTGGAGAGCCCATCAGCATTGCTGTGATCAGTCCCAGGTCTATGCTCCACTGTAAAATCCATCCCCTGTAGGGAAATGGACCACCTAAGCAGTTTGGGGTTTTCACCCTTCATCTGATTTAGCCACAAGAGGGGCTTATGGACTGTCTGAATGGTGAAGTGAGTGCCAAACAAGTAGGCCCTCAGCTTCTTCAGGGCCCAGACCACAGCAAAGGCCTCCCTCTCAATAGCTGACCAATTTTTCTCTCTGGGTGTCAGCCTCCTACTAATGAAAGCAATAGGCTGATCATTACCATCAAAATTCAGTTGAGACAGAACAGCTCCCACACCCAACTCAGAAGCATCTGTTTGGACAATGAATGGCTTGGAGTAATCTGGACTCTTGAGGATAGGTGCTGTGCACATGGCCTGCTTTAGGTCATTGAATGCTTTCTGACAGCTTGCTGTCCACTGAACTTTCTTTGGCATCTTCTTGCTTGTCAGGTCATTAAGGGGGGTCACTATGGACCCATAATTTCTGACAAACTTCCTATAGTACCCAGTCAGGCCCAAGAAAGCTCGAACCTGAGTCTGGGTGATTGGAGGAGTCCAGTCCTTGATGGCCTGTATCTTACTCTCCAGTGGCTGAACCTGGCCTCCACCTACAAGGTGGCCCAGGTATACAACCTGTGACTGCCCTATCTGGCACTTTGTGGCCTTGATAGTGAGGCCTGCCTTTTGCAGGGCCTCTAACACTTTCCTCAGGTGGACCAGGTGATCCTCCCAGGTGGAGCTAAAGACAGCAATATCGTCAAGATAAGCTGCACAGAAGTCATCCAGCCCAGTGAGGACTTGATTCACCAACCTTTGGAAGGTGGCAGGTGCATTTTTCAGTCCAAAGGGCATTACCACAAATTGATAATGCCCTCCAGGGGTAGAAAATGCTGTCTTAGGTTTGGCTTCCTCAGCTAACCTGATTTGCCAATACCCAGCTGTCAAATCAAATGTGCTTAAGAAGTTGGCAGAAGCCAATCTATCTATAAGCTCATCTGCTCTTGGTATTGGGTGGGCATCAGTCTTAGTGACTGCATTGAGGCCTCTGTAGTCTACGCAAAACCTCATCTCTCTCTTACCACCCTGGGTGTGAGGCTTTGGCACTAGAACTACTGGGCTAGCCCAAGGGCTATCTGAGGGCTCAATGACTCCCAGTTCCAACATTCTCTGCACTTCAGTTTTGATGCAGTCTCTAACATGATCAGGCTGCCTGTAGATTTTACTCTTGACAGGCAGACTGTCTCCAGTGTCAACATCATGGGTACACCAATCAGTTTGGCTGGGTGTCAGAGAGAACATATGTCGAAAGGATTGCAGAACTTGCCTGCAATCCTGTTGCTGATGTTCAGTGAGGCTGCCACAAAAGACAACACCATCAACTGACCCATCATCAGGATTCTGAGTGAGCAGGTCTGGGAGAGGGTCACTCTCTTCCTCCTGTCCCTCATCTGTGGCCATGAGCAAGCTCATGTCCTTCCTGTCAACATATGCCTTGAGCCTGTTAACATGGAGCACTCTGAGAGGGCTCCTGGGAGTTCCAAGGTCCACCAAGTAGGTAACCTCTCCCTTTTGCTCAATGATGGTGTGGGGCCCAGACCATTTGTCTTTCAGAGCTGCTGGGGCCACTGGCTCCAGCACCCACACCTTCTGTCCTGGCTGGTACACAGTCAGTACAGCCTTTTGGTCATGCCAAGCTTTTTGAAGTTCCTGGCTGGCCTCAAGGTTTTTAGATGCCTTTTCCATATACTCAGCCATCCTGGAGCGGAGACCAAGTACATAGTCCACTATGTTGGTTGCAGGCTTTTTGAGAGGTCTCTCCCATCCTTCCTTCACCAAACACAGGGGTCCCCTTACAGGATGCCCATACAGAAGCTCAAAAGGGCTGTAGCCAACCCCCTTCTGTGGGACCTCTCTGTAAGCAAACAAGAGGCAGGGGATCAGGACATCCCATCTTCTCCTAAGAGGTTCAGGTAGTCCATGAATCATCCCTTTCAGGGTCCTGTTGAATCTCTCAACAAGCCCATTGCATTGTGGATGATAGGGTGTGGTGAACTTGTAGTTCACACCACACTCTTTCCACATGGCAGTCAGATATCCTGACATGAAGTTTGTACCTCTGTCAGAAACGACCTCTTTAGGGAAACCCACTCTGGAGAACACTCCAACTAGGGCTCTTGCCACTACAGGGGCTGTAGTGGTCCTAAGGGGAATAGCCTCAGGATACCTGGTGGCATGGTCCACCACCACCAGTATAAACTTGTGTCCTGATGCTGTCTGGGGTTCCATTGGACCAACAATGTCAATCCCCACCCTTTCAAAGGGAACCCCCACCACAGGTAGTGGTATGAGGGGGGCCTTTGTTGTGCCACCTGACTTACCACTGGCTTGGCAAGTGACACATGAGCGACAAAACTCCTTGGTATTCTCATTCATATGTGGCCAGTGAAAGTGTGAGACAAGCCTGTCCCAAGTCTTTGTCTGACCTAAATGACCTGCAAGGGGAATCTCATGGGCCAAGGTGAGAAGGAAACCTCTCAGAGACAAGGGGATGACCAGCCTCCTGGTTGCACCAGGCTTGGGGTCTCTTGACTCAGAGTACAGGAGTCCATCTTCCCAGTATACCCTGTGGGCACCTGTGGCATTCCCTGCAGCCTCAGCAGCAGCCTGCTGTCTGAGGGGTTCAAGGGAAGGGCAGCTCAACTGTTCCTTCCCCAGGTCTGCTCTGGAGGGTCCCCCTGAGCCCAGAAACTCAACTTGATCAAGTTCAAGCTCTTTAGGCTCAGTTTCCCTCAGCTCTTCTAGATCAGCCTCCTCAGAGACTTGATCCTCAACCTGGGGCAAGGGGGAAGGCAAAGCCTTACCCTTACTGCTCTTCTTCTTGGGAGGCGTCTGGTCCATCATTTCAGGATCCAGCACCTGTTCAGTGGGGCATTTTCTGGCCTGTGACCTAGTCACAGCAAGCACATGTGCTGGCAAGCCTAACATCTCCATGTGAGTCCTCTGCTCCACTTCTGACCATTGTGATGACTCCAAATCATTGCCCAACAAACAATCAACTGGGAGGTCTGAACTGACTACAACTTTCTTTTGTCCCTTCACTCCACCCCAGGAGAAAGCTACAATTGCCACACTATGACTAGTAGTGACATTGCTGGCATTGGTCACCAGGAAATCAGTACCTGGCATGATCTGTCCAGGGTCCACAAAGTTAGGTGTCACCATGGTGACACTGGCACAAGTGTCCCTATAGGCCTGAGCCATTTTGCCATTAATCAAAGGTGTCTGCCTGTATTTGCCCAAAGTATTGGGACTTATTTCAGGGGACATATCCATA
This sequence comes from Lissotriton helveticus, assembly GCF_964261635.1. NCBI lineage: Eukaryota > Metazoa > Chordata > Amphibia > Caudata > Salamandridae > Lissotriton > Lissotriton helveticus. The sequence goes on along the minus strand of NC_136069.1, from coordinate 6,991,874 downwards.
TCCCCTGTACAGACAAGGACAGCCTGAGTGAGTGTGCCAACTAAGTTGTCAGACCCCTCAGTACCCAAGGTTAACCCAACTAATGCCTTGGGAGTGACACTACCACTACTGACTGTACTAGGGGGTGCAGTTGCTTTAGGAGCTGTAGTGGTAGGAGTTTGTCCTCCTCCTCTTTTGGTGCACTCACTACACCAGTGAGATTTACTTTTGCAGTACTGGCACCACCTTTTTGACTGGCCTTCTTGAGTCTTCTTCTTCTGGGAAGCCTGACCCCCACCCTCTTTGGTTTGTTGGGGACCTGGTGAAGACTTCTGGTAATTTTGCTCATTCTTAACATTACCCTTCTGGTCTGCTTTCTTCTGACCACCCTGGTTCTGGTTCTGGTTCTGCTTGATCCTTGTCCTGACCCATTTGTCTGCCTTCTTTCCCAATTCTTGGGGAGAGGTCAGATCTGAATCAACAAGGTGCTGGTGCAGCAACTGGTTCTGACAATTGTTTAAAATTTGTTCTCTCATCATTAGATTATACAATCCTGTGTAATCTGTAACCTTGCTACCCAGCAACCAGCCCTCCAAAGCCTTAGTGGCACAATCCACAAAATCAGACCAGTCCTGAGACTGAGTTTTCTGGGTGTCTCTGAACAGCAACCTGTACTGCTCAGTGGTTAAACCAAACCCATCAACCAGTGTATTCTTCAGGACCTGGTAATTGTTAGCATCCTCCACTCTTGTAGTGAGGAGCTTATCTCTACCTTTACCATCAAAGGAGAGCCACAGTATAGCTGCCCACTGACTCTGGGGAATGTTCTGCACAGTGCAGGCCCTCTCCAGAGCAGCCATCCATTTCTGGATGTCATCCCCTTGCTTAAAGGGGGGCACTATTTTAGTCAGGTGTTTAGTATCTAAACCCTTCTCTCTATCTCTTGGGAGATTGCTGCCACCAGTGGGAGCTAGCCCACTCATCTGCTGCTCTCTTGCCAGGGCAAGCTTCTCTTTGGCCAGGGCAATTTCTTCCCTTTCAATCCTCAGTTCAGCTTGTCTCATCCTAGCTTCATGCTCCTTTCTCTGAGGGGAAGTAAATCTCCTCTGTGGAGGATTCCTTCTCCCCTGAGAAGAGGCATTAGAGTGCAGAGATCTATTGGAGTCCCTAGAAAGAGATCTATCTCTCCTAACTCCAAGGTTAGGCCCACTTCGGGTTAGTACTGGGGGGCCCCCAGATCCTAGCCCAAGTAAGTCTAAGTTGGTCCTAGTTAGCCTTCTGACTACCTCAAGACCTTTGTCTACCTCATCCCCAGAGAGTACCTCCTGATCCTCCTCCTCAACTGCTGAATCAGTGTTGGGGAGGTCTGGATCCCCAGAGGTTCCCTCTAAGGCTGGCATGCTCTCATGTAACTGAGAGAGCTTTCTGGCATCATATGTCTCTAAGAGACCTATCAGAAAGGGAAGGGTGGGGTTAGACCCCTGCTTCAGTTTCCTGGAGACACAGAGTTGCCTCATCTCCTGAAAATTGAGAGCTGCATATCTTGAAGTGACCTGTGGAGGGTCAACACTGACCAGGGGAGTCTCAGTAGAGTCCCCCTGAGTCGACATGCTTTTCTAGTGAGGTGTAAGTGGTGCACTTACCTACACTATATGTTTGCCTACTGATCCCTTGCTAGAGTTGTAGTTTAGGGTGTGCTAGGCCCTAGGAGCTACAACAGCTGGTTCAGTAGAACTCAGAGTATTCTAAGCTAAGTTATATGTACCTTTAGTACTTATGTGATCTTTCACAAGATATCCTTAGGGCATGTGTGGTAAAACAACAGCAAGCTCAAATCCCAACCGCTGCTCACCAATGTGAGAAGTTGGCCTGATGTGCAGTGTTCACTATTCTAGTGATCACTATATATCAGTCCAAACAACCCTTATTGATGATTGATTGTAAGTCAACCTTATAGACCAGCTATCCTAGTAGCATGGATACGAGCAGTCTAAGGCTAAGACTCTAGAGGGCGTGTTAAGCCAGCTGTTTTACCATCACATTACCCCTTGAACACCCAGTGAAAGGACACCACACAAGTGTTATGAAAATAAACAATGTATTTATTAGAATCACAACAACCCTGTACTCTTTATGAGGACAGGGTGCTAAGCACACAACAAAACTCTTACGAAAATACTTTTAAGTTAGCACGTTACACAAATGCCCGAGGGGCACGAAAAACCATATACGCTAAAAGTGGAATGCGAATTACTAGCAGGTAAGTAACAGTTCTAATAGGCTTTGGAATCGCTGGGACTGGACTAGGGAATCGTTAGGTTACTACTAGGAGGCCCAGGGGACTCGGGTGCAGAGTGTGCACTCTCACGCGGGATGCGGGACAAAGTCTATGGAGGCTAGTAAAGGCAAAGTTAGTGTTCACGGGCGAACCCGACCTGGTAGGAAGAAAACGACAGTGGATCCTGACCCTAGGATAGTGAGGCTATGCTGGGACACCGAAGTGCCGAAGTTACCTAGCCCAGGGGCTGCAGCTGCATAGGTCTGAAAAGACGTCGGGAATCTCGTTGCCGGACCGGGAGCCTGGAAGGAAGAAGTTGCTGGCAGGCGACCAGTGAAGAAAAGTTCGATGGATCCAAGCCTGGATCAAGGAAGAAGAAAACCTGAAAGCAGAGGGGACCAAGTTCTTGAATCACTAGCCAGTGATTAAGTGGGCACCAGGATGGCACCGGGCGAAGTCACCGCAGTCAGGTGAGTGGGCGCTGCTGGGCTCTGCAGTCTCTCGGACCAGGAGGCGTTGTCGGCGACCAGGATGGAGGTGCGAGCTGTCCCACGAAGGATGAAGTCGTTGGCGTCGAAGTTACCCAGGATTGGGCAACAAGCCTTGGCTAATTCAAGCCCACGCGGTGGACTCAAAATGGCGTCTTGAGTGGACCAGGAGGGTCCAGGGTGCTCCTCTTCTGGGAGGGAGCAAGGGCCAGTCTGGAGCAACCAGACCAGCAGCAGAAATGTCGTCGGGCGTCGTCAGGAAGGCCACAAGCCAGCGGGCTAGTAGCCAAACAACGCGGTGAGCAGTAAAAAGCAGAAGGGCCCCACGCAGATCGTGGAGATGCTGGGGGGCTGCTCTTCGGTGCTGGAGCTGCTCAGGGTGGGGGCTTCTCGGACCCCAAAGCACTCACCAGGAAATTACTCGGTGGGCTTGCTGTGCAGAAGTCGTGCAGTCTTGGCGATGGCCGGTCCCTCGAGGTCTCGTCGCACCCACGGTTCTCAGCTGGGCTGTAGAGGTGGGTAGAGGTCAGAGGTGCCAGGGAAGCCGGGTCTCGTCGAGCTGGGCAGTCGGATTCCGGAGGAAGGACGCGCAGCAGACCGCAGTGTTCTTAGATGGTGCCTGCGGATGCAGGGTGACTACTCCTTAGCCACAAGGGAGAATCTTGAGGAAGAAATCGTGAAGTCCTTTCGTGGAAAGTGGTATCTTGATTCCAAAGATGATCTGATTTGGAAGGGGGCCAGTCTCTCTCTTTATCCTGTAAAAAGGGGCTGGCATGCGACTAAGTCCTGCCCTATGGGTGGGACTAGGAGGGGGGTGGTTACACCCACTTCCTTGGCGGGCTTTTCCCCAGCACAGGGTCTGGAGTGACCCTGGAACTGGTTCCAGCCAGCCTATGCACAGTGAGCACCGGGGTGCCACGTGCAGTCACCTTCCTCTAAAGCCCTGCCTACCTACAATACACAAAACCCTGTCTGGGACGGTGCTGGCACCGCCCCTGGCAGGAAACCCTTTGTCCTTATCTCCTGCTCTGGGAGGACTCCCAGCAGCAGGAGGGCAGACTTGTGTCTCGGTGGCAGCATCCATTTTGTGGATGCTAAGGCTCTGTCTGACTTTTAACCGGGTTATAGGTTACAGGCATGTCGTGTCCCTCTAGAAGGGTGGAATGCTAACCCCGTCGCCAGAATTGGCGAGGGGTTAGTATTCCAATTCGTATGACACCTTACTCGACATGTTTTGATAAAGCGATACCAGAGTTGGCACATAACCGCGAGGATTATAATGCACTTAAGAGTATATGGTATGCGATATCATGGAAACGGCTAAGGGATAGATCCCGAAAGCCGCAGACAGGCTCAGCTCATGCCAGAGCACCATCTCACACGATTCCACGCACTCTGCCTTCAGGATTGTTAAGGCCTGCCATAGGAGTGACTGATAGGAGATCTGTGTGTCCATTTTAGGGTTAGATATAGGCATACTATATCTAAAGCAAAGGGTGAGTACACCACCTTGCCCCAGCTGTCGTGCAGCCAGTTGTGTCAGTTTTAGTTAGTCAATCCAGGGGTGGCATAATACATGCTTCAGCCCCTGGGAGACTTCTGGGTGCACCTCAGCCCTGGGTACAGGGACTTGGAGAGGGCCCAGTGCCAATTCAGTACCTAAGTACAATTTGGATAGAGAGAACAGCTAGGCTGTGGGTCTGATTAGCAGGCCCACAGCCAGGGAAAGTCGTAAACCAGTGCAGCAAAAAGCAAAAATCTGGGTGATCATAGGATTGCAGACCCTACTCTCCTACAGTGACCACACCCATGAATGACACAGTGACCACACCCATGAATGACACAGTGACCACACCCACGAGTGATGCAGTGACCACACCCACGAATGACGCAGTGACCACATCCATGAATGATGCAGTGACCACACCCATGAATGACACAGTGACCACACCCATGAATGACGCAGTGACCACACCCATGAATGACACAGTGACCACACCCATGAATGACACAGTGACCACACCCATGAATGACGCAGTGACCACACCCATGAGTGACGCAGTGACCACACCCATGAGTGACGCAGTGACCACACCCATGAATGACGCAGTGACCACACGCATGAATGACGCAGTGACCACACCCATGAATGACACAGTGACCACACCCATGAATGACACAGTGACCACACCCATGAATGACGCAGTGACCACACCCATGAATGACACAGTGACCACACCCATGAATGACGCAGTGACCACACCCATGAATGACACAGTGACCACACCCATGAATGACACAGTGACCACGCCCATGAATGACGCAGTGACCACACCCATGAATGACGCAGTGACCACACCCATGAATGACACAGTGACCACGCCCATGAATGACGCAGTGACCACACCCATGAATGACACAGTGACCACACTCATGAATGACACAGTGACCACACCCATGAATGACGCAGTGACCACACCCATGAATGACACAGTGACCACACCCATGAATGACGCAGTGACCACACCCATGAATGACACAGTGACCACACCCATGAATGACACAGTGACCACACCCATGAATGACACAGTGACCACGCCCATGAATGACGCAGTGACCACACCCATGAATGACGCAGTGACCACACCCATGAATGACACAGTGACCACGCCCATGAATGACGCAGTGACCTCACCCATGAATGACGCAGTGACCACGCCCATGAATGACGCAGTGACCACACCCATGATTGACGCAGTGACCACGCCCATGATTGACGCAGTGACCACACCCATGAATGACGCAGTGACCACGCCCATGAATGACGCAGTGACCACACCCATGATTGACGCAGTGACCACGCCCATGAATGACACAGAGACCACATCCATGAATGACACAGTGACCACACCCATGAATGACACAGTGACCACGCCCATGAATGACGCAGTGACCTCACCCATGAATGACGCAGTGACCACACCCATGATTGACGCAGTGACCACACCCATGAATGACGCAGTGACCACGCCCATGAATGACGCAGTGACCACACCCATGATTGACGCAGTGACCACACCCATGAATGACACAGTGACCACACCCATGAATGACACAGTGACCACACCCATGAGTGACGCAGTGACCGCACCCATGAATGACGCAGTGACCACACCCATGAATGACGCAGTGACCACACCCATGAATGACACAGTGACCACACCCATGAATGACACAGTGACCACACCCATGAGTGACGCAGTGACCACACCCATGAATGACGCAGTGACCACACCCATGAATGACGCAGTGACCACACCCATGAATGACACAGTGACCACACCCATGAGTGGCGCAGTGACCACACCCATGAATGGCGCAGTGACCACACCCATGAGTGACGCAGTGACCACACTCATGAATGGCACAGTGACCACACCCATGAATGACGCAGTGACCACACCCATGAATGGCGCAGTGACCACACCCATGATTGACGCAGTGACCATACCCATGAATGACACAGTGACCACACCCATGAATGACACAGTGACCACACCCATGAATGACGCAGTGACCACACACATGAATGGCGCAGTGACCACACCCATGAGTGACGCAGTGACCACACCCATGAATGGCACAGTGACCACACCCATGAATGACACAGTGACCACACCCATGAATGACGCAGTGACCACACCCATGATTGACGCAGTGACCACACCCATGAATGACACAGTGACCACACCCATGAGTGACGCAGTGACCACACCCATGAATGACGCAGTGACCACACCCATGAATGACGCAGTGACCACACCCATGATTGACGCAGTGACCATACCCATGAATGACACAGTGACCACACCCATGAATGACACAGTGACCACACCCATGAATGACACAGTGACCACACCCATGAATGACGCAGTGACCACACCCATGAATGACGCAGTGACCACACCCATGAATGACACAGTGACCACACCCATGAGTGGCGCAGTGACCATACCCATGAATGACACAGTGACCACACCCATGAATGACACAGTGACCACACCCATGAATGACACAGTGACCACACCCATGAATGACGCAGTGACCACACCCATGAATGACGCAGTGACCACACCCATGAATGACACAGTGACCACACCCATGAATGACGCAGTGACCACACCCATGATTGACGCAGTGACCATACCCATGAATGACACAGTGACCACACCCATGAATGACACAGTGACCACACCCATGAATGACACAGTGACCACACCCATGAATGACGCAGTGACCACACCCATGAATGACGCAGTGACCACACCCATGAATGACACAGTGACCACACCCATGAGTGGCGCAGTGACCACACCCATGAATGGCGCAGTGACCACACCCATGAGTGACGCAGTGACCACACTCATGAATGGCACAGTGACCACACCCATGAATGACGCAGTGACCACACCCATGAATGGCGCAGTGACCACACCCATGAGTGATGCAGTGACCACACCCATGAATGGCACAGTGACCACACCCATAAGTGATGCAGTGACCACACCCATGATTGACACAGTGACCACACCCATGAATGACGCAGTGACCACACCCATGAATGAGGCAGTGACCACACCCATGAGTGATGCAGTGACCACACCCATGAGTGGCGCAGTGACCACACCCATGAATGGCGCTGTGACCACACCCATGAGTGACGCAGTGACCACACTCATGAATGGCACAGTGACCACACCCATGAATGACGCAGTGACCACACCCATGAATGACGCAGTGACCACACCCATGAATGATGAAGTGACCACACCCGTGAATGACGCAGTGACCACACCCATGAGTGACGCAGTGACCACACCCATGAATGACGCAGTGACCACATCCATGAGTGACGCAGTGACCACAACAGTGAATGACGCAGTGACCACACCGATGAGTGACGCAGTGACCACACCCATGAATGACGCAGTGACCACATCCATGAGTGACGCAGTGACCACACCCATGAATGACGCAGTAACCACATCCATGAATGACGCAGTGACCACACCCATGAGTGACGCAGTGACCACACCCATGAATGACACAGTGACCACACCCATGAATGACGCAGTGACCACACCCATGAGTGACGCAGTGACCGCACCCACGAATGACGCAGTGACCACACCCATGAATGATGCAGTGACCACACCCATGAATGACGCAGTGACCACACCCATGAATGACGCAGTGACCTCACCCTTGAATGACGCAGTGACCACACCCATGACTGACGCAGTGACCACACCCATGGGTTACGCAGTGACCACACCCATGAGTGATGCAGTGACCACACCCATGAATGACGCAGTGACCACATCCATGAGTGACGCAGTGACCACACCCATGAATGACGCAGTAACCACATCCATGAATGACGCAGTGACCACACCCATGAGTGACGCAGTGACCACACCCATGAATGACACAGTGACCACACCCATGAATGACGCAGTGACCACACCCATGAGTGACGCAGTGACCGCACCCACGAATGACGCAGTGACCACACCCATGAATGACGCAGTGACCACACCCATGAATGACGCAGTGACCACACCCATGAATGACGCAGTGACCTCACCCTTGAATGACGCAGTGACCACACCCATGACTGACGCAGTGACCACACCCATGGGTTACGCAGTGACCACACCCATGAGTGATGCAGTGACCACACCCATGAATGATGCAGTGACCACACCAACGAATTAAGCAGTAACCACACCCACAAATGACACAGTGATCACACCCATGATTGACGCAGTGACCACACCCATGAGTGATGCAGTGACCACGCCCGTGACTGATGCAGTGACCACACCCGTGATTGACGCAGTGACCACACCCGTGACTGATGCAGTGATCACACCCATGATTGACTCAGTGACCACACCCGTAAATGACGCAGTGAACACACACATGGATGACGCAGTGACCACACCCATGAGTGACGCAGTGACCACACCCATGAGTGGCGCAGTGACCAAACCCATGAATGGCGCAGTGACCACACTCATGAGTGATGCAGTGACCACACTCATGAGTGACGCAGTGACCACACCCATGAGTGGCGCAGTGACCACACCCATGAATGACACAGTGACCACACCCATGAATGACGCAGTGACCACATCCATGAATGACGCAGTGACCACAACAGTGAATGATGCAGTGACAACACCCATGAGTGACGCAGTGACCACACCCATTAATGACGCAGTGACCACATCCATGAGTGACGCAGTGACCACACCCATGAATGACGCAGTAACCACATCCATGAATGACGCAGTGACCACACTCATGAGTGACGCAGTGACCACAGCCATGAATGAGACAGTGACCACACCCATGAATGACGCAGTGACCACACCCATGAGTGACGCAGTGACCGCACCCACGAGTGACGCAGTGACCACACCCATGAATGACGCAGTGACCACACCCATGAATGACGCAGTGACCACACCCATGAATGATGCAGTGACCACACCCATGAATGACGCAGTGACCACACCCATGATTGATGCAGTGACCACCCCATGAATGACGCAGTGACCACACCCATGAATGACGCAGTGACCACACCCATGAATGACGCAGTGACCACCCCATGAATGACGCAGTGACCTCACCCATGAATGACGCAGTGACCACACCCATGAGTGGCGCAGTGACCACACCCATGAATGACGCAGTGACCTCACCCTTGAATGACGCAGTGACCACACCCATGACTGACGCAGTGACCACACCCATGGGTGACGCAGTGACCACACCCATGAGTGATGCAGTGACCACACCCATGAATGATGCAGTGACCACACCAACGAATTAAGCAGTAACCACATCCACGAATGACACAGTGATCACACCCATGATTGACGCAGTGACCACACCCATGAGTGATGCAGTGACCACGCCCGTGACTGATGCAGTGACCACACCCGTGATTGACGCAGTGACCACACCCGTGACTGATGCAGTGATCACACCCATGATTGACGCAGTGACCACACCCGTAAATGACGCAGTGAACACACACATGGATGACGCAGTGACCACACCCATGAGTGACGCAGTGACCACACCCATGAATGACACAGAGACCACACCCATGAGTGACGCAGTGACCACACTCATGAATGACGCAGTGACCACACCCATGATTGACGCAGTGACCACACCCGTGACTGATGCAGTGACCACCCCATGAATGACGCAGTGACCACACCCATGATTGACGCAGTGACCACACCCGTGACTGATGCAGTGATCACACCCATGATTGACGCAGTGACCACACCCGTAAATGACGCAGTGAACACACACATGGATGACGCAGTGACCACACCCATGAGTGACGCAGTGACCACACCCATGAGTGACGCAGTGACCACACCCATGAGTGACGCAGTGACCACACTCATGAATGACGCAGTGACCACACCCATGATTGACGCAGTGACCACACCCGTGACTGATGCAGTGACCACCCCATGAATGACGCAGTGACCACACCCATGATTGACGCAGTGACCACACCCATGAATGACGCAGCGACCACACCCCTGAATGACACATTGACCACACCCATGAATGACACCGTGACCACACCCATGAATGACGCAGCGACCACACCCATGAATGACGCAGCGACCACACCCACGAATGACGCAGTGACCACACCCATGAATGACGCAGCGACCACACCCCTGAATGACACATTGACCACACCCATGAATGACACCGTGACCACACCCATGAATGACGCAGCGACCACACTCATGAATGACGCAGTGACCACACCCATGAATGACGCAGTGACCACACCCATGAATGACGCAGTGACCACATCCATGAGTGACGCAGTGACCACACCCATGAATGACGCAGTAACCACATCCATGAATGACGCAGTGACCACACCCATGAGTGACGCAGTGACCACACCCATGAATGACACAGTGACCACACCCATGAATGACGCAGTGACCACACCCATGAGTGACGCAGAGACCGCACCCACGAATGACGCAGTGACCACACGCATGAATGACGCAGTGACCACACCCATGAATGACACAGTGACCACACCCATGAATGATGCAGTGACCACACCCATGAATGACACAGTGACCACACCCATGAATGGCGCAGTGACCACACCCATGAATGACGCAGTGACCACACCCATGTATGATGCAGTGACCACACCCATGAATGGCACAGTGACCACACCCATGAATGACATAGTGACCACACCCATGAATGACGCAGTGACCACACCCATGTATGACACAGTGACCACACCCATGAATGACACAGTGACCACACCCATGAATGACGCAGTGACCACACCCATGAGTGACGCAGTGACCGCACCCACGAATGACGCAGTGACCACACCCATGAATGACGCAGTGACCACACCCATGAATGACACAGTGACCACACCCATGAATGACGCAGTGACCACACCCATGTATGACGCAGTGACCACACCCATGAATGGCACAGTGACCACACCCATGTATGACGCAGTGACCACACCCATGAATGACGCAGCGACCACACCCCTGAATGACACAGTGACCACACCCATGAATGACACAGTGACCACACCCATGAATGACGCAGTGACCACACCCATGAGTGACGCAGTGACCGCACCCACGAATGACGCAGTGACCACACCCATGAATGACGCAGTGACCACACCCATGAATGACACAGTGACCACACCCATGAATGACGCAGTGACCACACCCATGAATGACACAGTGACCACACCCATGAATGACACAGTGACCACACCCATGAATGACGCAGTGACCACACCCATGAGTGACGCAGTGACCGCACCCACGAATGACGCAGTGACCACACCCATGAATGACGCAGTGACCACACCCATGAATGACACAGTGACCACACCCATGAATGACGCAGTGACCACACCCATGTATGACGCAGTGACCACACCCATGAATGGCACAGTGACCACACCCATGTATGACGCAGTGACCACACCCATGAATGACGCAGTGACCACACCCATGTATGACGCAGTGACCACACCCATGAATGACACAGTGACCACACCCATGAGTGACATAGTAACCACACCCATGAATGACGCAGTGACCACACCCATGAGTGACGCAGTGACCGCACCCACGAATGACGCAGTGACCACACGCATGAATGACGCAGTGACCACACCCATGAATGACACAGTGACCACACCCATGAATGACGCAGTGACCACACCCATGAATGACACAGTGACCACACCCATGAATGGCGCAGTGACCACACCCATGAATGACGCAGTGACCACACCCATGTATGATGCAGTGACCACACCCATGAATGGCACAGTGACCACACCCATGAATGACACAGTGACCACACCCATGAATGACGCAGTGACCACACCCATGAATGACACAGTGACCACACCCATGAATGACACAGTGACCACACCCATGAATGACGCAGTGACCACACCCATGAATGACGCAGTGACCACACCCATGAATGACACAGTGACCACACCCATGAATGACACAGTGACCACACTCATGAATGATGCAGTGACCACACCCATGAATGACGCAGTGACCACACCCATGAATGACACAGTGACCACACCCATGAATGACACAGTGACCACACCCATGAGTGACGCAGTGACCACACCCATGAATGACGCAGTGACCACACCCATGAATGACGCAGTGACCACACCCATGAATGACACAGTGACCACACCCATGAGTGGCGCAGTGACCACACCCATGAATGGCGCAGTGACCACACCCATGAGTGACGCAGTGACCACACTCATGAATGGCACAGTGACCACACCCATGAATGACGCAGTGACCACACCCATGAATGGCGCAGTGACCACACCCATGATTGACGCAGTGACCATACCCATGAATGACACAGTGACCACACCCATGAATGACACAGTGACCACACCCATGAATGACGCAGTGACCACACACATGAATGGCGCAGTGACCACACCCATGAGTGACGCAGTGACCACACCCATGAATGGCACAGTGACCACACCCATGAATGACACAGTGACCACACCCATGAATGACGCAGTGACCACACCCATGATTGACGCAGTGACCACACCCATGAATGACACAGTGACCACACCCATGAGTGACGCAGTGACCACACCCATGAATGACGCAGTGACCACACCCATGAATGACGCAGTGACCACACCCATGATTGACGCAGTGACCATACCCATGAATGACACAGTGACCACACCCATGAATGACACAGTGACCACACCCATGAATGACACAGTGACCACACCCATGAATGACGCAGTGACCACACCCATGAATGACGCAGTGACCACACCCATGAATGACACAGTGACCACACCCATGAGTGGCGCAGTGACCATACCCATGAATGACACAGTGACCACACCCATGAATGACACAGTGACCACACCCATGAATGACACAGTGACCACACCCATGAATGACGCAGTGACCACACCCATGAATGACGCAGTGACCACACCCATGAATGACACAGTGACCACACCCATGAATGACGCAGTGACCACACCCATGATTGACGCAGTGACCATACCCATGAATGACACAGTGACCACACCCATGAATGACACAGTGACCACACCCATGAATGACACAGTGACCACACCCATGAATGACGCAGTGACCACACCCATGAATGACGCAGTGACCACACCCATGAATGACACAGTGACCACACCCATGAGTGGCGCAGTGACCACACCCATGAATGGCGCAGTGACCACACCCATGAGTGACGCAGTGACCACACTCATGAATGGCACAGTGACCACACCCATGAATGACGCAGTGACCACACCCATGAATGGCGCAGTGACCACACCCATGAGTGATGCAGTGACCACACCCATGAATGGCACAGTGACCACACCCATAAGTGATGCAGTGACCACACCCATGATTGACACAGTGACCACACCCATGAATGACGCAGTGACCACACCCATGAATGAGGCAGTGACCACACCCATGAGTGATGCAGTGACCACACCCATGAGTGGCGCAGTGACCACACCCATGAATGGCGCTGTGACCACACCCATGAGTGACGCAGTGACCACACTCATGAATGGCACAGTGACCACACCCATGAATGACGCAGTGACCACACCCATGAATGACGCAGTGACCACACCCATGAATGATGAAGTGACCACACCCGTGAATGACGCAGTGACCACACCCATGAGTGACGCAGTGACCACACCCATGAATGACGCAGTGACCACATCCATGAGTGACGCAGTGACCACACCCATGAATGACGCAGTGACCACACCGATGAGTGACGCAGTGACCACACCCATGAATGACGCAGTGACCACATCCATGAGTGACGCAGTGACCACACCCATGAATGACGCAGTAACCACATCCATGAATGACGCAGTGACCACACCCATGAGTGACGCAGTGACCACACCCATGAATGACACAGTGACCACACCCATGAATGACGCAGTGACCACACCCATGAGTGACGCAGTGACCGCACCCACGAATGACGCAGTGACCACACCCATGAATGATGCAGTGACCACACCCATGAATGACGCAGTGACCACACCCATGAATGACGCAGTGACCTCACCCTTGAATGACGCAGTGACCACACCCATGACTGACGCAGTGACCACACCCATGGGTTACGCAGTGACCACACCCATGAGTGATGCAGTGACCACACCCATGAATGACGCAGTGACCACATCCATGAGTGACGCAGTGACCACACCCATGAATGACGCAGTAACCACATCCATGAATGACGCAGTGACCACACCCATGAGTGACGCAGTGACCACACCCATGAATGACACAGTGACCACACCCATGAATGACGCAGTGACCACACCCATGAGTGACGCAGTGACCGCACCCACGAATGACGCAGTGACCACACCCATGAATGACGCAGTGACCACACCCATGAATGACGCAGTGACCACACCCATGAATGACGCAGTGACCTCACCCTTGAATGACGCAGTGACCACACCCATGACTGACGCAGTGACCACACCCATGGGTTACGCAGTGACCACACCCATGAGTGATGCAGTGACCACACCCATGAATGATGCAGTGACCACACCAACGAATTAAGCAGTAACCACACCCACAAATGACACAGTGATCACACCCATGATTGACGCAGTGACCACACCCATGAGTGATGCAGTGACCACGCCCGTGACTGATGCAGTGACCACACCCGTGATTGACGCAGTGACCACACCCGTGACTGATGCAGTGATCACACCCATGATTGACTCAGTGACCACACCCGTAAATGACGCAGTGAACACACACATGGATGACGCAGTGACCACACCCATGAGTGACGCAGTGACCACACCCATGAGTGGCGCAGTGACCAAACCCATGAATGGCGCAGTGACCACACTCATGAGTGATGCAGTGACCACACTCATGAGTGACGCAGTGACCACACCCATGAGTGGCGCAGTGACCACACCCATGAATGACACAGTGACCACACCCATGAATGACGCAGTGACCACATCCATGAATGACGCAGTGACCACAACAGTGAATGATGCAGTGACAACACCCATGAGTGACGCAGTGACCACACCCATTAATGACGCAGTGACCACATCCATGAGTGACGCAGTGACCACACCCATGAATGACGCAGTAACCACATCCATGAATGACGCAGTGACCACACTCATGAGTGACGCAGTGACCACAGCCATGAATGAGACAGTGACCACACCCATGAATGACGCAGTGACCACACCCATGAGTGACGCAGTGACCGCACCCACGAGTGACGCAGTGACCACACCCATGAATGACGCAGTGACCACACCCATGAATGACGCAGTGACCACACCCATGAATGATGCAGTGACCACACCCATGAATGACGCAGTGACCACACCCATGATTGATGCAGTGACCACCCCATGAATGACGCAGTGACCACACCCATGAATGACGCAGTGACCACACCCATGAATGACGCAGTGACCACCCCATGAATGACGCAGTGACCTCACCCATGAATGACGCAGTGACCACACCCATGAGTGGCGCAGTGACCACACCCATGAATGACGCAGTGACCTCACCCTTGAATGACGCAGTGACCACACCCATGACTGACGCAGTGACCACACCCATGGGTGACGCAGTGACCACACCCATGAGTGATGCAGTGACCACACCCATGAATGATGCAGTGACCACACCAACGAATTAAGCAGTAACCACATCCACGAATGACACAGTGATCACACCCATGATTGACGCAGTGACCACACCCATGAGTGATGCAGTGACCACGCCCGTGACTGATGCAGTGACCACACCCGTGATTGACGCAGTGACCACACCCGTGACTGATGCAGTGATCACACCCATGATTGACGCAGTGACCACACCCGTAAATGACGCAGTGAACACACACATGGATGACGCAGTGACCACACCCATGAGTGACGCAGTGACCACACCCATGAATGACACAGAGACCACACCCATGAGTGACGCAGTGACCACACTCATGAATGACGCAGTGACCACACCCATGATTGACGCAGTGACCACACCCGTGACTGATGCAGTGACCACCCCATGAATGACGCAGTGACCACACCCATGATTGACGCAGTGACCACACCCGTGACTGATGCAGTGATCACACCCATGATTGACGCAGTGACCACACCCGTAAATGACGCAGTGAACACACACATGGATGACGCAGTGACCACACCCATGAGTGACGCAGTGACCACACCCATGAGTGACGCAGTGACCACACCCATGAGTGACGCAGTGACCACACTCATGAATGACGCAGTGACCACACCCATGATTGACGCAGTGACCACACCCGTGACTGATGCAGTGACCACCCCATGAATGACGCAGTGACCACACCCATGATTGACGCAGTGACCACACCCATGAATGACGCAGCGACCACACCCCTGAATGACACATTGACCACACCCATGAATGACACCGTGACCACACCCATGAATGACGCAGCGACCACACCCATGAATGACGCAGCGACCACACCCACGAATGACGCAGTGACCACACCCATGAATGACGCAGCGACCACACCCCTGAATGACACATTGACCACACCCATGAATGACACCGTGACCACACCCATGAATGACGCAGCGACCACACTCATGAATGACGCAGTGACCACACCCATGAATGACGCAGTGACCACACCCATGAATGACGCAGTGACCACATCCATGAGTGACGCAGTGACCACACCCATGAATGACGCAGTAACCACATCCATGAATGACGCAGTGACCACACCCATGAGTGACGCAGTGACCACACCCATGAATGACACAGTGACCACACCCATGAATGACGCAGTGACCACACCCATGAGTGACGCAGAGACCGCACCCACGAATGACGCAGTGACCACACGCATGAATGACGCAGTGACCACACCCATGAATGACACAGTTACCACACCCATGAATGATGCAGTGACCACACCCATGAATGACACAGTGACCACACCCATGAATGGCGCAGTGACCACACCCATGAATGACGCAGTGACCACACCCATGTATGACGCAGTGACCACACCCATGAATGGCACAGTGACCACACCCATGAATGACATAGTGACCACACCCATGAATGACGCAGTGACCACACCCATGTATGACACAGTGACCACACCCATGAATGACACAGTGACCACACCCATGAATGACGCAGTGACCACACCCATGAGTGACGCAGTGACCGCACCCACGAATGACGCAGTGACCACACCCATGAATGACGCAGTGACCACACCCATGAATGACACAGTGACCACACCCATGAATGACGCAGTGACCACACCCATGTATGACGCAGTGACCACACCCATGAATGGCACAGTGACCACACCCATGTATGACGCAGTGACCACACCCATGAATGACGCAGCGACCACACCCCTGAATGACACAGTGACCACACCCATGAATGACACAGTGACCACACCCATGAATGACGCAGTGACCACACCCACGAGTGACGCAGTGACCGCACCCACGAATGATGCAGTGACCACACCCATGAATGACGCAGTGACCACACCCATGAATGACACAGTGACCACACCCATGAATGACGCAGTGACCACACCCATGAATGACACAGTGACCACACCCATGAATGACACAGTGACCACACCCATGAATGACGCAGTGACCACACCCATGAGTGACGCAGTGACCGCACCCACGAATGACGCAGTGACCACACCCATGAATGACGCAGTGACCACACCCATGAATGACACAGTGACCACACCCATGAATGACGCAGTGACCACACCCATGTATGACGCAGTGACCACACCCATGAATGGCACAGTGACCACACCCATGTATGACGCAGTGACCACACCCATGAATGACGCAGTGACCACACCCATGTATGACGCAGTGACCACACCCATGAATGACACAGTGACCACACCCATGAGTGACATAGTAACCACACCCATGAATGACGCAGTGACCACACCCATGAGTGACGCAGTGACCGCACCCACGAATGACGCAGTGACCACACGCATGAATGACGCAGTGACCACACCCATGAATGACACAGTGACCACACCCATGAATGACGCAGTGACCACACCCATGAATGACACAGTGACCACACCCATGAATGGCGCAGTGACCACACCCATGAATGACGCAGTGACCACACCCATGTATGATGCAGTGACCACACCCATGAATGGCACAGTGACCACACCCATGAATGACACAGTGACCACACCCATGAATGACGCAGTGACCACACCCATGAATGACACAGTGACCACACCCATGAATGACACAGTGACCACACCCATGAATGACGCAGTGACCACACCCATGAGTGACGCAGTGACCGCACCCACGAATGACACAGTGACCACACCCATGAATGACGCAGTGACCACACCCATGAATGACACAGTGACCACACCCATGAATGACGCAGTGACCACACCCATGTATGACGCAGTGACCACACCCATGAATGGCACAGTGACCACACCCATGTATGACGCAGTGACCACACCCATGAATGACGCAGCGACCACACCCCTGAATGACACAGTGACCACACCCATGAATGACACAGTGACCACACCCATGAATGACGCAGTGACCACACCCATGAGTGACGCAGTGACCGCACCCACGAATGACGCAGTGACCACACCCATGAATGACGCAGTGACCACACCCATGAATGACACAGTGACCACACCCATGAATGACGCAGTGACCACACCCATGAATGGCACAGTGACCACACCCATGAATGACACAGTGACCACACCCATGAATGACGCAGTGACCACACCCATGAGTGACGCAGTGACCGCACCCACGAATGACGCAGTGACCACACCCATGAATGACGCAGTGACCACACCCATGAATGACGCAGTGACCACACCCATGAATGACACATTCACCACACCCATGAATGACACCGTGACCACACCCATGAATGACGCAGTGACCTCACCCTTGAATGACACAGTGACCACACCCATGAATGACGCAGTGACCACACCCATGAATGACACAGTGACCACACCCATGAATGACACAGTGACCACACCCATGAATGACGCAGTGACCACACCCATGAGTGACGCAGTGACCGCACCCACGAATGACGCAGTGACCACACCCATGAATGACGCAGTGACCACACCCATGAATGACACAGTGACCACACCCATGAATGACGCAGTGACCACACCCATGTATGACGCAGTGACCACACCCATGAATGGCACAGTGACCACACCCATGAGTGGCGCAGTGACCGCACCCACGAATGACGCAGTGACCACACCCATGAATGACGCAGTGACCACTTTTGGAGGCTCATGTCTGTAACAGCATCTCCAAATTCTTGGAAGAATCAGAGTATTTTGCACCGAATCAGGCCGGTTTCCGCCCATGTCATTCCACCGAGGCGGTCATCCTCTCGGTGCAGAATACCCTGAGACGGAATGCGGATGAGGGAATACATCAGGCTCTGGTGCTGCTGGACCTCTCAGCCGCTTTCGACACGGTCGACTATAACATCTTGGTCGACCGTGTCGAGCAGGCAGGTCTCAGGGGCCTGGCATTGAGCTGGATCCGCTCATTTATTACGGGGCGCACTCAGGCTGTCAGACTAGGACCTTTCACTGCCCCCACCATATCCTCTACTTGCGGAGTCCCGCAGGGCTCTTCGTTATCACCCCTGCTTTTTAATATATATCTACGCCCCCTTCTGCACTCCCTTAGGAGGGCCAAAGTAACGATATTCAACTATGCAGACGATCTGCAGTTGATTTTCACTTTAAACACCAAGGATGCTGTGGTTGAATTTCAAAACACTATGTCCCACATTTTAAAATGGATGAACTGCAGTCATCTGAAGCTCAACCCTGGCAAGACCGAACTGGTCTTGCCGGGACTGAGCGCCCTCAGCTGGAACCCCAGCTTTTGGCCTTCCTGTATGGGAACTCCCCCATCCAAGTCCTGCTCGGTCAAGAGTCTGGGAATACACATTAGCGAAGACCTCTCCCTTAAAAAACAAGTCGGAGCAGTTGTCTCAGCTAGTTTCTTCCAGCTGAAGAAAATCAAGAAAATTGCTAGCTTCTTTTCCCCGGCCGCTCTCACTCAGATAGTCATCTCCCTGGTTCTGTCCAGACTTGACTTCTCCAACAGCCTTTACCTTGGCATTCAAGCTGGAGAGCTCAAACGCCTTCAGCTGGTTCAGAACCAGGCCGCCAGACTCCTCCTGAACCTCTCTAAGAGGCAGTCTGTAAGATCCGGCCTGAAACAGCTACACTGGCTGCCTGTGGAGCAGCGTGTGGCGTTTAAAACAGGGTGCATTGTATTTAAATCTCTGCATGACTCTGGCCCCCTTTTCATCAGAGACATGTTTAAGAGATATACTCCCTCACGTAATCTCCGCTCCACTCATAAATCTCTTCTGACTGTTCCATCTTACAAGAGGAAGCGTCTTGGAGGCAGCTGCTTTGACCTTCTTGCAGCTGGTTTTTGGAATTCCCTTCCCCTCCATCTGAAACTGAATGACAACATCCTCAGTTTTAGACATTCCTTGAAAACCTGGCTTTTCACTCAGGCGCACTGTTGAGCTGCTCCCTCTCCTGTGACCCTGCGCCAGCTCCTTCCTACAGCGCCATGAAGCCCCCGGGCGTACGAGCGCTTACAAATACCTATTAACATTAACATAACATTAACCACACCCATGAATGACACAGTGACCACACCCATGAATGACGCAGTGACCACACCCATGTATGACGCAGTGACCACACCCATGAATGGCACAGTGACCACACCCATGAATGACGCAGTGACCACACCCATGAGTGACGCAGTGACCGCACCCACGAATGACGCAGTGACCACACCCATGAATGACACAGTGACCACACCCATGAATGACGCAGTGACCACACCCATGAGTGACGCAGTGACCGCACACACGAATGACGCAGTGACCACACCCATGAATGACGCAGTGACCACACCCATGAATGACACAGTGACCACACCCATGAATGACGCAGTGACCACACCCATGTATGACGCAGTGACCACACCCATGAATGGCACAGTGACCACACCCATGAGTGGCGCAGTGACCGCACCCACGAATGACGCAGTGACCACACCCATGAATGACGCAGTGACCACACCCATGAATGACACAGTGACCACACCCATGAATGACGCAGTGACCACACCCATGAATGACACAGTGACCACACCCATGAATGACGCAGTGACCACACCCATGAATGACACAGTGACCACACCCATGTATGACGCAGTGACCACACCCATGAATGACGCAGTGACCACACCCATGAATGACGCAGTGACCACACCCATGAATGACAGTGACCACACCCATGAATGACGCAGTGACCACACCCATGTATGACGCAGTGACCACACCCATGAATGGCACAGTGACCACACCCATGAGTGGTGCAGTGACCGCACCCACGAATGACGCAGTGACCACACCCATGAATGACGCAGTGACCACACCCATGAATGACACAGTGACCACACCCATGAATGACGCAGTGACCACACCCATGAATGACGCAGTGACCACACCCATGAATGACGCAGTGACCGCACCCACGAATGACGCAGCGACCACACCCCTGAATGACACAGTGACCACACCCATGAATGACGCAGTGACCACACCCATGAATGACATAGTGACCACACCCATGAATGACGCAGTGACCGCACCCACGAATGACGCAGCGACCACACCCCTGAATGACACAGTGACCACACCCATGAATGACGCAGTGACCACACCCATGAATGACGCAGTGACCACACCCATGAATGACGCAGTGACCACACCCATGTATGACGCAGTGACCACACCCATGAGTGACGCAGTGACCGCACCCACGAATGACGCAGTGACCACACCCATGAATGACGCAGTGACCGCACCCATGAGTATTATTATTCACCTGTTTCGATCGCGTCTGATGACGTGTGGGCTCGGGCCTCGTGGCGGTCTCAGGAGCCGCCACACCCTGCTCCGCTCTTCAATATGTTGTTGTTTTATCTTTTTGTTTCTTCCACATGATCATTTTTAAAGCGCTTTGATACCCCAAAGGGTCAAGTTAGAGCTCTGTAAAACTTTATAAACAAAGCCAGTTGCCCCTCCCCTCCCAAGCACACACCCTCCCCCACATGCTATTTTCTGTTGGACCCCTGGGGACAGAGGGGACACATCTGAACAGTCCTTCAGGGCAGGTCTGCAGCTTTGAAGAAGTTTCTATCAGAAAATGCCTTCACTCCGAATCCTGCTGGGGCATCAATTTAAGAATCCGCATTTTCGTGGCTCGTCTCTGAAGTTTGGGGGTGGGAGGGAGATAGACCCCCACCTGATGAGACCCCAGTGGCACCAGGGGTTCCTGGCATCAGGGCACAGGGAGCCCAGAGCCAGGGCTGCTTGCGCCCCTCCAGCAGGGCACAGGGGGCTCAGAGCCAGGGCTGCTTGCACCCCTCCAGCAGGGCACAGGGGGCTCAGAGCCAGGGCTGCTTGCACCCCTCCAGCAGGGCACAGGGGGCTCAGAGCCAGGGCTGCTTGCGCCCCTCCAGCAGGGCACAGGGGGCTCAGAGCCAGGGCTGCTTGAACCCCTCCAGCAGGGCACAGGGGGCTCAGAGCCAGGGCTGCTTGCACCCCTCCAGCAGGGCACAGGGAGCTCAGAGCCAGGGCTGCTTGCACCCCTCCAGCAGGGCACAGGGGGCTCAGAGCCAGGGTTGCTTGCGCCCCTCCAGCAGGGCAGGGCTGGATAAGCGGTTCCAGGAGGCCCTGGAATGCAGAATTGTCCGAGTTTATTTTGCTCCGGTTGGCGGTGAGGCATGTTCCATATTTCAGCCCGTTTAAGGGAGATTATGGGATAATTTGCCATCTCTGTGAACTATTATTCTCCCCAGCATGTCACTCATCTGTAGACATCCGTCGATGTTTACAGCAGGAGCCCTCCCTTCATCAGCCCTTCCTGGCTGGCACTCGGCTCAAGAATGGGGCTCGCTTGTGCCAACAGCGGTGCCAGGGCATGTGGGCAGAGAGGGCAACCCTTGGGGATGGGTGCGAAAAGCATGGAGGGCACGGTGGTCCGGGCGATACCTGAGAAGTTTTGCAAAGTTCACAATTTTCACCATTCGCTCAGTTTGCACCGTTTCCTGGTTTACGCTCGCCTTCAGTCGTGCGAGGCTGTTCACTGCCCTGTGAGACAACTCAATCAATCAGTCAATCAGAACATTTGTAAAGCGCACTACTCACCCGTGAGGGTATCAAGGCACTGGAGGAGAGGGGATGGAGGGGGGATGCTGCTACTGCTCGAACAGCCAGGTCTTGAGGAGCCTCCTGAAGGTCAGCAGGTCTTCGGTCTCCCGTAGGAGGATGGGGAGGGTGTTCCAGATTTTGGCGGCGAGGTGTAAGAACGATCTGCCCCTGGCGGTCGCACTTCGGATGCGGGGGACTGTGGCGAGGGCGAGGTCGGTGGAGCGGAGCTGGCGGGGTGGGGGTGTAGAAGCTGAGTCATCTGTTGAGGTATGCCGCTCACTGTTGTGGAGTGCCTTGTGAGCGTGGGTGAGAAGCTTGAAGGTTATCCTCTTGTTGACCGGGAGCCAGTGCAGGTCTCTCAGGTGCGGTGTAATGCGGCTGTGGTGAGGGATGTCGAGGATCAGGCGTGCAGAGATGTTCTGTATGCGCTGGAGTCGTTTCAGGAGTTTGGCCGAGGCTCCTACGGAGAGGCGTTTCCGTAGTCCAGCCTGCTGCTGACAAGGGCCGGGGTGACTGTTCTTGTTTCGGTGGGGATCCACCTGTAGATCTTGCGGAGCATGCAGAGGATGTTGAAGCAGGAGGACGAGACGGCGTTGACTTGCTTAGTCATGGAGAGTGTTGAGTTGAGAATGAACCCCAGGTATCGTGCGTGGTCGGTGGGTGTTGGTGCTGCTCCCAGTCCGGTCGGCCACCAGGAGTCATCCCAGGCAGTGGGGGTGGAGCCGAGAATGAGGACCTCCGTCTTGTACAAGTTTAGCTTCAGGCGGCTGCTCCTCATCCAGTCGGCGATGGTCTTCATTCCTTCGTGGAGGTTGGTTTTGGTGGTGAGGGGGTCCTTGGTGAGGGAGAGGATCAGCTGGGTGTCGTCGGTGTAAGAGATGATGTTGAGGTCGTGCAGTCGGGCGACGCGGGCGAGCGGTGCCATGTAGACGTTGAACAGTGTCGGGCTGAGGGATGAGCCCTGGGGTACGCCGCAGATGATCTTGGTGGCTTTGGAATGGAAAGGGGGACGCGGACGCTCTGGGTTCTGCCAGAGAGGAAGGAGGTGGTCCATTCGAGAGCCTTGTCTCGCATCCCTGCATTGTGGAGGCGTGTGCGTAGGGTGCGGTGGCAGACAGTGTCATAGGTGGCTGATAGATCTAGGAGGATGAGGGCCGCAGTTTTGCCATTGTCCAGCGGGGCCGAGATGTTATCAGTGGCGGCGATGAGGGCAGTTTCGGTACTGTGGTTGCTGCGGAACCCGGACTGGGATGGGTCCAGGATGCTGATCTCCTTGAGGTAGTGGGTCAGTTGTCTGTTGACTGTCTTTTCGATGACCTTCGACGTTGGGTTTTTTGAGTAGGGCATTGATCTCGGCATGCTTCCAGCTCTCCTGAAAGGTCGCGGTCTCGAAAGAGATGTTGATGGCCTTGCGGAGGTGGGGTGCGATGGTCGCGCCAGCTTTGTTGAAGATGTGGTGTAGGCATGGGTCTGACGGAGAGGCGGAGTGGATGGTGTTCATGATGTTGATGGTGTCGTCCAGCAGGGGATTGCTGTGGGTTGTGGCCGTGGGGTCGGAGATCTCAGTGGCTGTCGGGGCGGTCAGGTTGTTGAAGCTGTCGGGGATGCCTGTGATCTTGCGATGGAAGAAGGTGGCGAGGGAGTCACACAGGTCTTGCGATGGTGGGATGTCGCTGGTGTTGGACCTGGGGTTGGAGAGTTCCTTCACGATGTTGAAGAGCTCTTTGCTGTTGTGCACGTTTGTGTCTAGGCGGTCCTTTAAGGAGGCCCTTTTGGTGGATGTGATGAGGTGATGGTGTCTGCGGATGGGGTTCTTGTGGGTTGCGTAGTTGTCCGGCGTCTAGTCACGGTGCCATTTCTTCTCTAATTTTCGGCAGGTTTACTTGGAGGCCTGGAGGGCTGTGGTGAACCAGCTGTCTTTTTTGTTGGTGCGACTGTTAGGGGGTTTCATAATCGGGGGAGTGTTGGCGCAGTCGTCGATCCACTGTCTGGGGTTGCGGGTGGCGGTGTCGGTGTGGGTGTCGGTAGGGTCAACGGGTGGGCTTTGGGCGAGGGTGGTGTTTAGCTGGTCTTCAGTGACTTTGCTCCAGCTGCGGCGGGGGATCTGTTGAGTGCGGTGGTGCATGATGGGTTTCCAGAAGGTGAAGTGGATGCAGCGATGGTCGGTCCAGTGGAGTTCGGTGGTGTGGCTGAAGATAACGTGAGAGCTTGCAGAGAAGATGGGGTCGACCGTGTGGCCGGCGGAGTGGGTGGCTGTTGTGATGAGCTGTCTAAGTCCGAGGTTGGTGAGGTTGTCAATTAGGGTGGTGGATTTGGAGTCGTTATTGTTCTCGAGGTGGAAGTTCAGGTCCCTGAGGAGGATGTAGTCTGTGGAGGCAAGGGCGTGTGTGCTGACGAAGTTGGCGATGGAGTCGCTGAACTGTGGCCGGGGGGTCTGCACATGTGGGTTCCTCTGAGGGTGGTGTTGGGATCAGTGTGGATCTGGAAGTGCAGGTGTTCGTGGGTGCTGAGGGTGTCGTCGGTGCTGGTTGAGACTCTGAGGATCTTCCTGTGGACGATGGCGATTCCTCCTTCTATTCCATTGATGCGGTCCGTGCGGGTGATCTTGTAGCCGTCAGGGATGGCTATGGTGATGTCGGGTGCCGAGAAGGTGTTCATCCAGGTCTCCATCAGGAAGGCGACGTCTGGGGAGGTGGAGTCGAGTAGGTCCCACCAGTGCTCTGGTGCGCTGTTCCTGCTTGGCTCCACCTTCTGCCATGCCCTTTTCCCAGGGCCCTCTTAAGGGACCGAGAAGTGCGTCCGCGCCGATGCCAGGCCGACGCTGTGCCAAAGGTGTGCCAAAGGCAAGACCATCTGTGCCTGTCCATGGCCGGACTGTGACTTATGCTAAGACCTCTAGTCCTTGAGCCCTCCACGTGCATTCGGCCCACTCCACCAATTCACTCTCGTTCATAAAACACAGTCAGAGTGTTAGAATTGGGTGTCTCTGGTTGGCGCAGATATGTACTTGCAACAAGCAGGGACCCTCTCCTCTAAGTCAGGGCAAAGGATTACTCTCAGGCAATAACCCCTGCTCACCCTCTAGGTAGTGTGGCGCAAGCAGTCTAGGCTAATCTCTGGAGCACACGTGGTTAAGCACTTGCAGTACCTTACACAGTAAATTACCAACCCACCACACAATGACACAAGACTGTAGGTTTGTAAAAATATAGTTCTTTATATAGGTACTCTATATATATATACTACAGTCTTTGGGTTTCAGGTCGGATTCCAATTACTCTTTAAGCGGTTGCCACAGTGCCTAAATATAATGGGCAGTACTAAGATAGTTCCAATTTAGGGTTAAAACGGAGTCCACAATATTTGGGATAAGATATAGTTCTTTTTGGCAAGGTCCAATACTTTAGGAGCTCGTTGTCGCTCTACAAACGGCTCCACAGCGATTCAGGTACTGTTTTACGCTTGTTCACGCTGTTCGCCTTTAGCCTGTGCGCTTCGTAGCGCTCTCATACGTTCCGTACGGCTGCACGCGCCGGGCCTTGCTAAACCTCACACGTCTCGCGTACCAAGTGTACGGCGCGTTCGAGGCAACAAGGTAGATGAGGCGTACAGGCTGCTGTGCGGCTCGCACAGCGTTTGTGAGGCGGGTTGGGGAGATCTCACGGGTATGGTGCGAAAAGTACTCACGGGGCGAAGCTATCACCATAGTGTTTGCTCCACAGACACCGCAGTCCGGGGCGGGCACTCAGCGCAATTTTACTTGTCACAGTACCTTTAGTCTTGGGTTCAGTGCTGACAACCGGGGGTGGGGGGCAATGCCCTACGTCGCGGTGTCCTCCTCCTTGTGGTGCGAGCTACGGCTCGGGGAGCTCATGGGTCACGGTACTCGTGGGGGACGGTGCGTTGTTGGGCAGCTCTCACTCGTGATGCATGCACTGTTCCTGAAAGAGGGGGGCAGACACTCTGTGCGGGGCGAAGCTGCAGTGTACGTCGAAAGGTACGGGACATACCTCACCGCGCTACGTGCCGCAGCCGCTCACGAACAGCGGCAGGCACTCTCACCAGGACAGTTCACGAAGGGGGAAAGCAGGCACAGGGCGAAGTCTCCCCTGACGGTGCGAGCTACGGCTCGTGTAGGCGGCAGTCATGGTGCTTGGGCCAACGAGGCTGGTCTTTGCGATGCGAACTGGGGCTTTGACAGGCAGAAGTCGCATTGCTTGGCGGTATTACTGTGCCCAGGCCTTTCAGAGTGCGCGGCGGATGTCCACGACGCGCTCAGCTTTTCCCAAGTTGAACTGCTGGGAAAGGCAGCACTCACAGCAGCTCTTCTTTCAGGGGGTTAGCACCCAATGTTCCTGGGGCGCAGTTCAGGGGGCAAGTTCACAAGCAAGCCTTGGAGATCTTTGTAGAAGAATGCACAAGTTGAAATAAATAAAGTCTTTCTTAGTCTTTGTCCTCTCTCCTTCTTGCAGCAAGGCACCCACCACAGGCCAGTCTCTCAGGATTAGAGACAGTACTCCTCCATGCAGTTTTCCCAGGTCCTTCTCTTCAGGCAGAGTTTTCTTCTTAGCGCAAACAGGATCTGATTTCTTAGGAGCAGGGCTCCTACTTTTATAGGACATTTCTTTTGTTCTTGCAGGCCAGGGGGGCCTTTGCCTAATCCAGTCAGTCCCTGAGCACTTTGTTTTCCAGGCTCTGGTTTCTTCTTTCAGTGAGCAGGGCAGGGACCTCAGACGCTCCGCAGGAGGTGGAGCCAGCATTGTGATGACAAGTACAGTCAGGAGCACTTTGTTGACAGTCTTCCCTCTTCCTGGACCAGGTGTCGGGCAGAGTCATCAGTCGCTCCCCAGGGGGCGGAGCCAGCATTGTGGTGGCAGAGCACAGCCCTATTCAGAGTCAAGGGGCACTCCCACCACCCACTCTGGTGTAATCCCTCTATTCACCACCGCTCATTCCCAGCCCTGTCACTCACACAACCCAGACAACAGATACACATCCTGGCAGAGGCGGGCTGAAATAGTCAGGCAATCAAATGCTAAGTAGCATTTGCAAACACAGGATATTAAAATAAACTTTACTAAAAGAAGTATTTTATTATTCTGAGTTCAGACATGCTAAACTTGACTTTCTACCATGTTCCCTAGGCCTTCTGGGATTATAGAGTGTAATAATTCCAGCAGCCCATTCTGGCCTATGAGAACAGGTAGCCTTACAATAGTGAAAAACGAAAATGGCTGTAATTCACTATGAGGACATGCCACACGCATCAGGGCGTGTCCTACCTTATGCTTACAATGCACCCTGTCCTTGGGCCTACCATAGGGGTGACTAATATGAAGTTAAGGGAAGGTTTAGGGACTGGCAAGTAGGTGTACTTGCGCAGTTAGCATGACAGTACCAGACTGCACGCAGGTTCTGCAATGGCAGACCTAGACACGTTTTACTAGGCTGCTTCTGTGGGTGGCACAACCAGTGCTGCAGGCCCACCAGCAGCATTTGTATTTACAAGCCCTGGCACTCCTGGTGCACTTTACTGGGGACTGACAGTAAACCAAATAAGTCAATCATGGACACCAATCACATATAGCAATTTACAGTAGGGAGAGCATATGCACTTTAGCACTGGTCAGCAGTGGTAAAGTGCCCAGAGTCATTAAACCAACAAAAACAAGTCAGAGAGAATATTGGAGGAAGGCAAAAAGTTCAGGGATGACCCTGCCAAGAGGGCCAAGTCCAACACAGAGATTTACAGATCTCTTAGATCTAGTGAGACCGGATGTCTCGTTTCTTACCGAAACCTGGGCAGATGCTGCGTCTGACCCTGATTTCATTACCGCCATTCCTGAGGCCTATGAGGTGACCAGAATTGATACGATTAATAAGCAAAGAGGTGGGACAACAACTGTACATCAGACTCACCTCAAGGCCACTTTCAAGCCCCTCCCATCTTTGAGCTGTGAGGCGCTCATGCTTAATTTAAATATTAATAGTACTTACACCTTCAATGGCTCCTGGGTCACCGACCGCCCTGCCCAAGGGAAGTTTTTACTCAAACTCTGTTAGATATTATTGAATCATTTGTAGTGCTTCCAAATTTGATCATTCTGGGAGATTTTATTTTTCATTTAGAATTATTAGAGGACAGGGACCAAAACAATGTATTTATATTTTGTCGGATCTGGATCTGATATAATTGGTCAAGTCACCTACACCCTGAGCGGGCCATACGCTCGATGGCATTTTCACCAATAACCTCAATTTGTCGGTCGAGAGGGTACTTCCCCTAGCCTGGACGGATCACAGGGCTATAACCTTTAATTACAAAAATTCCATCTACAGAGCCTCAATCTCATGATGTATCCACATTATCATATTACTGTCAGTGGAATAAATTAGATATCACTGAATTAAAAGAACTACTGATGAAATCTCAGCCCTCTCTTGAGAAGAATGCAAGGTCGATCTTCGTGCAGCCAATTTTACTATCTGGATCGACGCGGCAATTACAAACTAGTTCCTTTAAAAACCAAGACTAATCACAGAGTTCTTCCATCTGCGCCTTGGTACTCTCAAGAACTTAGACTGCACAGGCAGAAATGTAGATGTCAGGAACAGCTGTGGAGAGTTAATTTAAAAGGAAAAGAAATGCTCCAAAAGCCACTTTTTTTCAGACAAAATCAACTCATGAAAAAACGAATCGAAAGAGCTTTTCAACACGGGCTCATTACGATGGCGGTGACCCAGATAAGGATGGCGGGCGGGGTACTGACGGACGGAAAGCCTGTCCGCCATGGGTCCGACACAGGCAACAGTTTGTTTAAGTTTAGTTCGAAAAATTCTTTGACCCCAGATCAGTTACTTAGGGCTAGAAGTAGGTAGCTAAATACCGGTAATTAACGGCCAAAAATCGGTAAATTTCCTGTTACCAACCGATATTTACCCATTTGCAATGTAGGAGGCTGGATTTAAGGATTCAGTAATTTAGCGATTCGTTATTTTAAGGAATCGGTAAAATACCGATTCCTTAATTTCAGGAATCTGTAAATTACCGAATCCTTAAAACCTATGTGGGTAGCACTCAAGTGAGTGCATTTTTGCTTTAAGGATTCGTTATTTACCACCAACTACAAGTTGGTGGTAAATATCGAATACCTTTAAAAAAGCAGTTTTGTGCTTTTTTAAAAGTGCCATGTGGCAGACATACATGCGCTTAGGGCATGTATGTGCGCCACATGTGCACACATGCACGATTCAGGGGTGCAACTGGGTGTCAATGTGACACCCTGCCACCCTTGAATATGCTCCCCCTATTACCGATTCGGTATTTACCGAATGGGTAATAGTGGATGGTTTCTCTTTCATTCCTATGAGGAATGAATGGGAAGGTATTCCTTATTACCGATTCGGTAAATACCGAATCGGTAATAACGAATATTACCAAATCGGTAAAATTTACCGATTTTTTACCTACATTCTATTTACCGATTCTTAAATACTGAATCGGTAAAATTCGGTATTTAGGAATCGGTAAATAGAGACTACCTACATCTGGCCCTAAGTGACAAAATAGAAGACAGCCACGTTCTTTCCTAAGTTACTAACATTTTGAGAGAGTTCACTGATCTGGCTGGAAATTCTGAGTCCTCAGTACCAAGAAGTTACCAGCGGTTACCATCTCCTGCATTACAGAACAAAGGCCAGCACTGCTTCCAACCTTTACCCCTTTTACGTGACCAAACTAATTCAAGATGCTAAGTCGGGTGCTTCATCAGACCTTTGCCCTCTGTGGGATCCTCATTCGGTTGGTTAAACCATATCAGTTCACCTCACAACACTCATAAACAAAATACTGGCCTCAGGATGCTTTCCCTAGAATGGAGGAAAGCATTGATATTTCCACTCCTTAAAAAAGTGCCACTCAAACTCCTGGAAGTCAAAAACTATAGGGCTATTTCAATGCTTCCACTCACCAATGATTCAGGAACAAAGCCTGAATATAAATGTTAAATGTTGTATACTTGTAAAGCGCACAGCTGCCCCAGCAAAGGGGCGTCCCGGCGCTGTATACCGCTGGGGAACCCGTCCTGGCTTTCCCTGTGGGATGGTCCCTACTGGGAATCCCCAAGGTGGAGCCAGGCATCCCCGGCGTTGATGGGGCCGTTGTGGAGATTAGGCAAGCTAATGCCCAGAGTTGCCGAGTGGGACCCCAGGTTAGAGTAGGCACCGAGGCGAGAATTGTCGAGTCCGCTGACCCTGGTCCACGACCCTGCCGCCTCGGGAATCGAACTCTGGTCCCGGGCCGACTTCTGCTCCCGGGTCTGCCGCCTCTAACCAGTGAGCCACACCACTCCACTATATGAATGTCATGGCCTTTCTGGAATCCACAAGCATTCTTGACCCAGCTCAACACGGCTTTAGACTGAACCATTCTACAGAATCAGCTCTTTTAGATGCAACGGAGGAAATCAGGGCCATTGTTGACAATGGAGGAAAAGCAGCCTTGAGTTTGCTTGATCTCTCGGCTGAGTTCGACATGCTTGACCACTTATTGTTTGTCAACCGTCTCGAACAGAGAGGCATTGGGGATCAAGCATGAAATCTAGTTAGATAATTTCTATTCAATTGGGAGCAGGTTGTAACTCTTGGAAAGTTCACCTCTGGTTCATTTACACTTCACTGCGGGGTCCCTCAATGTATACATCACCCCCCTCGTCAAGCTCATAGATCTATTGGCTTCTCAGTCCCCGAACATGCCAGAGACAATTAGATAGTGGTGTCGATCTCCTCGAATCCCGAGATACTTGCTTGCTAATGTAATCTCTGCATGAGTAACGTTGTGGAATGAATGCAAAAAAACTGCCTAAAAATTAATTTGTCGAAAACAAATGTAATGGTTTTTACAATGATACCTCCATCTGGAGCACAGCTTGGTTGCCCTCCAAATTGGGCTCTCTCCCAGAGCCAGCCCAAAAAGTGAGGAACTTATGGGTCATCTTTGACACCAAATTGGCGTTTACCGATCCTGTAAACCAGGTGGCCTCTTCCTGTTTTTTTACCTTGAAGGTGTTGAAGAAAATCCTTCCTTTTCTTCCCCATGAGCTAAAGAAAATTGTAGTCTCGGCTCTGGTTATATCGAGGCTTAATTACTGCAATGCTCTGTATGTTGGCACTCAGCAATGCATACTCAGTAGGCTGTAAATGCTTCAGAACGCCGCAGCCCGAGTTCTGTCGGATCTCGCAAAATTCAGTTCCATCTCTCAGAGCATTTGCAATTTGCATTGACTACCCATTATGGAGTGGATTAAATGTAAAACCCTGTACTGGCCCATAAGGCCCTTCACAAGGTTGGCCCTCTCTCCCTTAAAGTGAACTTCAGGTGGAATATAACCATGTGTAATCTGCGATCCTTGACTGCCAACAAGGTAGTGGTCCCCAGGATGAAGAAGGCACATTGAGGACGGAGAAGTTTCTCCCAAACGACCTGTAAGCGGTGGAATGCATTGCCAGACCACCTTAGAGTACATACCAATCTGTTTAGTTTTAGAACGCAACTGAAGACCTGTGGACACTGAGTAGGCCCTTTCTCTTCTTCGCTTCTGCTAGATGCTGTTCATACACAGCGCCAAGACACCTCTTTTGATATATGCACACTCTACTAAATATATTAACCAACTAGCTAAGTTACAGACAGCGAAGGCTAATATACTCTCCTTGCAATGGAGAGCAGAGGATGCTGAGATGCGCTCGAGGTGCAATAACGTTTGCTTTATGGGCTTCCCTGAATGTGCAGTAGGTCAAAATGTGGAAATTTTTCTTCAGCAATGCTTGATGTCCACAGTTTCAAAATTATTTTCAGCTGATAGGGCCCATCATATGCCAAGGTGGGCACTTCCACCCGGAGCCCCACCTCACACGGTGATTGCCCAACTACCTAATTACAGAGATAGAGACTTGTTTCTGCAGATGTTTAGGACCAAAGTAGGGATGAGCGATAAATTCTGCTCCACTGGCGGAGTTTTGGCCACTCCGCATTACCCATGTATTGTGAAGGTCTAGCCAAATTCCACCAACCTCTGCTTGGTGGAGTTTTTTCTCGCATGTGTCTCGCCAACAGTAAGTTGGCGAGTGCGAGCAAGAATTGGTGTCCCCAGTGCAATTTTAGGATGCTAGGAGAACACACAGCGAGATTTTCCCAATACTGGCAGTTGCGGCCATTTACGATGAGAAAACTGCAGCTTGAGTAGAAAATCTACTTGAACGGCAGAAAAACCGACTCAAGAAGCAGCGCTCTCTGGTGTGCAACACTAATTTTTCAGCATGGAACAAGCTCCTGGCACCAAACATCAGTGTGAGCAGCGCAAAGTGCTGATTTCTGGCTAATCGCAGAACTCTGATAAATCTCGTAGAGTTTTCTAGTAATTCTGCAGAACCCCACCTTCTTCCCACCACCAGAACAAAGGCCTGTGGCAATACGAGTAGAGTGTCATCTTGGCTTACCCAGATTACATGGCAAAACAATGTCATAATTCGTATTTGACGATCAAATAACAACTGCACCTCTTGGGCTTGAAATACTCTCTCCTCTTTCTCACAAAATTGACAGTAGTGGAGGGGGGGTGCAAAATACACTTTTTCCACATGCCCGAGGAGGCGGGGCACTGACTGTACTGGAAAGTAGTGGGTTTGCCGGTGCCTGCCAACTCAGTGGCGGCCGGAGGTGAGAACTTGAGATTACAGCTACATAGGTAGAGGATGTCATGCGCCCCCCGTGCATGAGCAGGCAGTGAAGACCAACAAGCAAGCAGTCAACCACAGGCAGCAAGGTCCATTCTTCCCAAAAGGCCATCTACCAGCCTGGGTTGGCTGCTTGCTTGTTGGTCCATACCCCTGCGGGTGGATGTGGGTCAGATGGGAAGTGAGGGTGAAGTGGAGGATCATTACTGCGAGCGGGGGCTAACCGGCCAGAATGCATATTGGGCCATGGCATGCACCCCTGTTTTCTGAACTGGACAGTAATGAGATAAAGTCTAATGTAGCATGCATGTTCTTATTTGGTTGGGTGCATGTTCTGCACCCAGCCTGGGACGAGGAATTGGGTATGTTGCTCTTCTTGTAATTGTTTTTGAGCTGTTGGAGTAGCTATTATTTACCATACTGTTGTCTTACTTTATTGCCATGCAGCAAAATGGGCATAAGAGACACACAGTGAGACCTGCACTTTAACATTCTGGCATCTCTGGACCTTGAGAGGGAGGATAGTGGACTGCATATGCACACTCGGTAGGAACCAGTACAGAACCTTTACCACACACTTATTTTTTGTGTTGTCAGTTTTTATTGGGTTCCAAAACACAGTAGGACAACAAACGCACAATATGGTATAAGATGGAAATTACAACATAGTTGATACATCAATGGGGCGGGAGGAGCCTGGGGAGGAGATGGGAGAGGTCGGGATGAGGGAGTAGGAGAGGGAAAGGGCGGATGTAACAATGAAGAAAGACATATCATCAACATAAACAGTGCGGCATATCGAACAGTGTGATGTGGGGCGCTGGACCCAGTACAATGAGCGTCAGATTGGGTGAAGCGATCATTCCCCCTGCCAACAGCCAAAGTGGTGGCTGTGAGTAGTGGATGCCCAGAAAGGTGGGGAAGAGGTCACAAGCCTGAAAGAACCTCCTCACGGAGGAGGAAGCGAGAGGGAGAGAGGTGGGATGGGGAGGATGTGGGGGAGTCCACCTGTCGTGGGAGGACCATCATGAGTCTCAAGCATCAGTGATATGCAAAGAGGTGTTTCGAGGGGTGATTCCGTGGGTCAGTATGGGGGAATGCCAGGTGCCGTTGAAGGAACGACATGGGTAGTGACCCTGGGGCGGAGACCGGCACTTGCCGCAATCAGGGCAGGTGGGCCAATGGCAGCTGGGGAGGACGTTAGTGTGGGGCCTCCCGCAGGAAGGGAGCCCATGTATGTGCAAACTCCTCAGCCTGATCCTGCATGCCATAAATAACGCGTTTGTGGGATGCTGTTTGAATCATCACCACCATCCAGTCCTCTTGCGAGGGGGGAGTGAGCGACCTCCATTGCCTAAGGATGCAAAGCTTGGCTATGGACAGTGCTGTGTGTATGAGGTGGCGTTGTGGGCAAGTGATGTCTGGGGAATATCTGATGTCGTGCAGAAAGATGATGGGGGTGAGGGGGAGGCATTGAGGCATGGACACTCCCGAGGTGTCCCCTATATAGGACCAGAAGGGCTGATCACAGGGCAGTTGCAAAGATTGTGGGGGAGGTCGCAGCATGTGTCTGGGCATCTCCAACACCCCAAGTGGGTCAGGAGGCTGGCCCTCTGCAGTTTTGCAGGGGTCCAATACCACTCATGGAGTGTCTTAAAAAGGCAGAACAGGGCTTCTCGGGTTCCCCCATCAAGGCCCTCTATAACCTCTACATAATCCTCTTCTTCGATGGTGAACTGTAGGCGGGCCTGCCACTTAGATTGGATGCAGTGCAGGAGGGGTTGTGAGAATAGGTGGTTCGTAAGTGTGCCGTAGACTCCCAACATCACTCCCTTGTGCCGGCCCCACATGGACAGATAGTCCACTATCGCAAAGACTGCAAGGCCCAAGGGCGAGGACCTAGACATCGCCTCAGGCAGTGCTGCAACTGCAGGTACTGCCAGGCCTGCCGCGGGTGTAACCCAAATTCCTCCCATAGATGGACAAATGGTTTCACCTGGTCCATGGTCCGTACGTCCGCTTCTTTCAATCTGGGCCAACCAAGTGTCTGGCTATTTATACGGATGCTGTTGTTGCCCCATATCGGCGCCTTGATGTGCAGCCGGTCGCCATGCCTAAGAGGAGATGCACACAGTGCCATGCTTTGTGCGTAGCCTGTATCGCAGGATGTCGAGGAGGCAGTTGGTTTTTTTTGTCCTCGTAGATGGGGCCAAGGCCGTCTCCACAGGTGAGGAGTGAGCTTTCCATTGCTTCCCAAAGCAGGGGGTCCGGCTTGTCCTGGAACAGGTTAGCAAGCTGGGAGAGAAGAAGGGCTAAAGAGTAGTGTTCTACAGACGTTAGGCCCAGACCCCTACAGGAGCAGCGAACCATAAGTTTGGACGCGGCTAAGCGGGGAGGCTGGAGCCCCAAACGAAGGCCCATATTCGGGTGTCAATGAGATGTAGAGTAGTTAGAGGCACCATGATGGGTAGCATTCCCAATGTGTAGGTAAAGCGCTGCAGTGTGACCATTCTTACCGACTGCACTCTACCCCACTTGGAAAATCCCAGAAGGGACCATTTGTCAAAGTCCGAATTAATGTGCGCGATCAGGGGTGTCAGTGAGGGGTGAGCTGCAAGACAATGACTCCTCAGACACCTCTGAGCCTGCAGGAGAGGCCCGCCTGCCAAACGCAATTGGGGATGTCTGAGAAACACCACGGGAGGATCATGTGGCAAAGCGCCAAGCCAGGTCGCTGAGCCAGCCATGATGCCACCAGTGTTGCTCTGAACATTGACTTTGTTGATCATCCGATCCCACATTCGATGTTTATAGCAGGAGTTTTTTGGACTGTGTAATTCCATTATTGTGGTGACTACTATATTTGTCTCTGCTATCATCACTGGCAACTGAAAAACTCTGTATGCACAACTAACATGTTACTCAC
The DNA here is from genome assembly GCF_964261635.1 of Lissotriton helveticus. NCBI lineage: Eukaryota > Metazoa > Chordata > Amphibia > Caudata > Salamandridae > Lissotriton > Lissotriton helveticus. Next base: position 6,954,401 of record NC_136069.1, on the reverse strand, counting down.
AGTAAATTAAACACAATCTAATAGAAAATAAACACAATTTACACCCCAATGCCTTTGTGTCAGTTCCATGTTTATCACAGTAAGTACAATGTAAACTCTGATTCCAATGTACCACAAGCTTTGATTGTGACTATCCATTGATAGGGCGGAGGAACCTAGAATGACACAAGAAGATGACATTGAGTTATCATATAATGGCATTACATCAACAACATCACACTAGTCAACATCGTACAAGATTCATCCCACATAACACTGACCAATGCCTTCAAAATAGACAAGAGGTAAGTGGAAACAGTAACACAGTGCCACACACATTACCCCTTAGCAGTGTGCCAACAACAGCCAGCATCCCAACACATCATCAATGCTTCAGCACTAACAGCAAAGCAAACAGACGCAGTCAGATTTGCTCAATGGTAACTTAGACTCAAGGTAAGTAGTTGGCGATGAGCTGTTGATGCAGGTCAAGACCTTCCTTATCACCAGTATTATCGTCACTGGGCATGTGTGGATTTGCAGCGGGGGCATCTGCTGATCATCATCATCTAGAATCAGGGGGATCTCTTTGCACAAGGCCAGGTTGTGGAGCATGCAGCAGGCGACTATTATCTGACACACCTTCTGGGGAGAGTAGAGTAGTGCACCACCACTCTTGTCCAGACACCTAAATCTAGCCTTCAGAAGTCCAAAGGTTCACTCCACCACAAGACGTGTGCTCCAGGGGCATCATTGAATTGGACTTCCCCAGCGCCCTTGGATTCCTCAGTGGGCTCAGCAACCAAGGCCCGTTGGGATATGCTGAGTCACCTAGTTGTGAGAAACACAGACCAACTATCTAATAGAAATAGTTGAGGAGACCAGCATGTCACACATACAGCACACTACTTGACACAGCTCACTCACGAATAAGCCACGCCCACTCTGAATGCAGATTTTTCATCAATTGTGAGATGATGCTGTTACACAGATGTAGGAGTCATGTGCAGGACCCGGAAATTTAGCACACACGTGGGAGATAATCAGATCCGCTTGGCATACCACTTGCACATTTATTGAATGGTAATGCTTCCTGTTAAGGTAGATGTGCTCATGTGCCTGTGGTGGAACAAGGCCAATGTGTGTGCAGTCAATGGCTCCAACAACTTTAAGTATGTGACCAAGGTCATAAAATTCCTGCTTCACATATGCCAATTGATGTCTTCTTGGAAAGTGGATGTAGCTGTCCTTGTAGGTCAACAATGCGGACAGGACATCATGCAACACCATGCGGAACATAGGTTGAAAGTCAAAAAACAATTTTCCCTTTTAAGATGCTTCCAATCTTACATATGCAAACAGATATCCACACCACTATAGTACAATCATCAACTGCCTCAACCAGGTATCACACCAACTCAGGATGTCAAGGCACTTATAACATTATGTTAATAAAAATTCTCACAATGATAAAAAAAAATACACTTTGAAAAAGTACATTCAATGTATCTAAAGTACAAAATATAATAACATTTTACAAATGTATAATAACCCCCTGGAAAGGAATATCATAAGACAGTCAGATTTGTCATTCGGTGGATAATTGAAAAGAAAGTGAATACGTCTTGTCACTAAGTGCGCTAGCACCAGTTTTAAAGAAAATTGTGTTTTTTAACAACAACGGAAACGAGGGAAGTGAAATACATGTTTGTCCAGATGAAGGTGGTCAAATTGATTTTAGCCACGTTGTTCTGGCTAAGAGAGGCATATTGGTGGCCAGCAATGGATGTCTGGATTGAAAGGGAGGTTAGAAAGTGCACAGAATGTGCGTGCAGCGAAAAGGTTTTGAAGTGTAGAACTCAACCCATGGTATTGAGAGATCAGATGGGCCTTGGTTGGACATTGCAATAAATATTTTGGGGCCTGTTAAAATAAGGTCTTGTGATCTGTATGTCTTGGTGTGAGTGGACATGTACTCATGCCGGCCAGAGGTTAAGGTGGTGGGGTCGGTTGAATCTTCTGTTGTGATGGAATTTTTGGATGGTCTTTTTGAAAGGGAAGGTTTTCCTCTTTCTTTGCTTTCTGACAATGGTGTGCAATTACAAAACACACCAGGAGAGACAAGGGACTAAGGCTTCTCTGGTTCCCTTGTTATCAATTTCAACTCACACAACAGAGAAGTGCTAATACAATGTACAAAACACACCAGGAGAGACAGAGGACGACTGATGGGGGCAGAACTCCTGGAGCTGCTCGTGACAATGTGACGGTGAGAGCACGTCCCCACAGAGTTCTGGGTTCAGAGAAATTCATATGAACTCGTGAAGTGGTTCCCTCCCAGAATTCTGGAGAGACGCAAGTGAAAAATTTACCTACAGACCAAAGGTAATATTAACCCAAATCGGGTAAGGATTACAACAAAGGGACCAACACCCTGATGAAAGCCAGTGCCACCCATTTGGGGTGACAGCATGTTATGTTCTTTCTGTTTAAGCGCTTAGAGACCGGCGGTGATAGGCGCTATACAAAAACTTTATAACATAACATAACATGTAGGGGTCTTGAGTTGGCAGAAACATGTTGGTATCTGCAGTGGGGATATAGGGATTGTTACTTTCCCTTTATATCTCTTTCTTTGAGATTGTAATCCTTCCAGGGGCCCACAGTCAGAATAAAAATATATATGTTGGCCCTTAGGTCGTTTTAATTTTTAATAAAATACTGCATCATATTGGTCCCGCTACAGAGGGGATAGCTATCCGCCCACTCTGATCCTATGTATTTGTTTGTTGGATACGTCACGTTACTTTTCGTGTTGTATGTATTCTATCACAACTTTTACTTCCTTTAATCTCACCACTATTCTTCATCTTTAAAAAAAATGTGCGCTCCATCTAGTGTGTTGGTCTGCACCTGGATGTATGATGCGGCCCAATGATGAAGCATGACACTGCCAAGTGTGTGAGGGCAGTATTAAGACATGTGTTGTCTCCCCCTAAGTTATTGTAAGGTCAGATAAACATTGTACTGACATGGGTTTTGTGATGTAATGTTACATGGATTCTCTCCTTTTATTTTAGAATTATGATTAATTAACCTTTGTCCATTGTATTAGCACTTCTCTGTTGTGTGAGTTGAAAATGGTGTGCAATTCACATTAACCATGGTGGAAGAGTTCCTGTCCTCTAGGGGCATTAAACACAAGAAAGTGGCTCTCTATCATCCTGAAAGTAATGGGATTGATGAGAGGTTTGTGAAGGTGTTGAAAGAAACCATACAACAGGCTGTAGCGAATGGACTTGATTTGGTGGAAGCCATAAAAAAGATATTGAGAGAGTACAGATTAACCCCACACTCTTCTACGGGTGTGTCCCCGTTTCGCTTGTTCAAAAAGAGGGTGACAAACACGGAAGTTTGTCACTCTTGGGTTTCCTCTAAGAGCCTATTGGTTGATGAAAAGTATGATTGTGTGGAAGGTTGGAGAGAAAGGGAGTGTGCAGTTAAGGAGAAAAGGAAGAGATGATGTGATGAAAGGAAGGCGGTGAAGCGCACACTTGTTTCTGTGGGTGATTGGGTGAAAATAAAATCTCCTTGCTTGGGCAAACGGAGCTCAAAATTTGGTGTACCTTTTAAAGTAATAAAGGTTTTTAAGAACGCCATTAAAACCAGCGACCATAAAGTTTGGAACTTAGTGTCATTCAACAGAAGAGGCTGTAAGTTCTAGTGTCGATCCACAACAAATGTCTCTCAGGCCTCGCAGAGTGCTTCACCGCTTCGGTTATGTTTAGACATCTTAACATTGTGCAGAACTTTATTTGGTTTGTTTAAGGTTTATTTTGTTGTTCTTGTTTTCATTGAGAAGGGGGAGATGATGCAGTGTCTTGATTTTAGAATGTTCTCACTGTTGCTATGTTAGGTACATGGAATGTGGAATACGAAGAGTCATAGAATGTGAGCAACCGTTCAGTTGACAGTTGCAGGGCTTGATGTTGGATGGGGTTGTTACAGCTGTACTCAATAAATCCGTATTGACTTTACTTCACGCTGCTGCCTTCTTTCTCTTTTATCACCACTACGATCTTACACCTCCGTTGATTGTTTTTGTGCAGGAAGATGCCCCTTCCTGCACAAAAACAATCGTGCCAACGACGCAGACACCCCTGCACCATGGTGCAAGGGTGTCTGCATTGGTGCTGGACACCAATTTGTGTGTCGGAGCAGGCAGAATGGACTGCCCTGTGCCAACAAGTTGTAACTGAAGCCCTCAATGTATAAATCGATATCCACATTTTGCGTCGGGTTTGCGTCACTTTTTTGGCACAACCAAGATGCAAAATCTCATTTGTTAAATCGCATAACATGCTCAAATGTACTTGCTACAGACATGCCAAACGTGTGAAGTGTTAAGATCTGATGTCACTTCATATGAGGTCATGGTTGAGATGTCCCTTCCTGTGATGTCACACTGTGATGTCACGCACCATGATGTCACTTGCCTACTGCCTAACTAGATTAGTCCCCTCACTTCTTTTTTTTTAGGACTTGTGCCCTGTTATTTATTTATTTATGTGTAGTGCGGATACCTCCCAACGGTGTTAGAGCACTTTACAATGGAAAAGGACCATAATATGCATGATGATAGTTACATAGGGTGCATGATAATCATTGCATGGGATACAAAATTACATTAGGCAATAAGCATGGTAAAGATAGAAAAAATATTAGTAACAGCAGTCTCAGGCTTAAAGCAGCAGGTAGTTCAATACCTAACTAAAATGTCTTCCACCTCTATTCATGCACCTGAATTAAAGTAATTATTTTGGCGAGAATTTTTTTCCAGCAAAGTTGGCAGCACTACCAGCAGGACAGACAAGAATATGTGACCTGACAAAGCAAAGGCGCCTTGAACTGTCTCGTCCAGCAGCAAGGCGCAGGGTTAGCGCTCTAGCTCTATCTGTTCTCTGCACGCCGTGGAGGCGGGATCGACAGCTGATGGAGTGACAGGACGACCAATGAGATAACTCGTAAGACATACAGGCGATGTACACAACCGATGGTGAAGAGATGGAGTCATGGGGTTGGTGGGTGAGATCAAAGGCGGGATCAGAGCCTTGATGGACAGGAACGACACCCAATAGAAATGGGATCCTAGAGCGGAAGGACTGGCCGAGAGCCGTGCCTCGGTTGCCATGGCGCGTTGCCTTGGATACGGCGTCGCGCCGGCAGTGGACACTGTTGCTGAGCCCGGCGTGCGCTTCCCAGAGCTCCGACCATGGCTCCCAAGAGGCCGAAGAGCGGGCGCTCCTCTGCGGTGCCCCCCGCGCGCAGCTCCCGGAACTGGGAGGCCGCCCTGCTCGCCGACCCGCTGGACGAGGTAAGGGGAGCGAGGGGGGAGGCCGAGCCGGGAGGGAGGCGCCGCTAAACATAGAGAAAGGACTACTCCCACTCCTATGGCAAGAGGCCATGGACACAGAGATAGGACTAAGGCTCCCACTCCTCTGGCAAGAGGCCATGGACACAGAGATAGGACTAGGGCTCCCACTCCTCTAGCAAGAGGCCATGGACACAGAGATAGGACTAGGGCTCCCACTCCTCTAGCAAGAGGCCATGGACACAGAGATAGGACTAGGGCTCCCACTCCTCTGGCAAGAGGCCATGGACACAGAGATAGGACTAAGGCTCCCACTCCTACGGCAAGTGGCCATGGACACAGAGATAGGACTAGGGCTCCCACTCCCAGTGCTACCAACTGAACCATGGAATTATGCGGCAGGAGAGGGTCAAATTATGCAGCAGTATTATGTAAATTATGCGGCAAGAAAAGACAAATTAACCCCTTCCACGCTCATGACGAGCTGGGCTCGTCATGAGGTAGCCTCCTCGCACGCTCATGACGAGCCCAGCTCGTCACGTAACATGCGAATCCGCAAAAGTCAGCGTGCGAGCGGAATTCCGCACGCATGCGGTTAAATGACACATTTTGTGATGGTATTTATTTTTTGTAATTTTTGAACGTGTTAACACTGGACATTAGGTGTACCTCATCAAGTTTAACTCCCAAATATAGCATGGTATGATGGCATTACTTTATTTTTTGTAATTCTTAAACGCGTTAACACTGGGCATTAGTTGCACCTCATGAATATAAGCTTAACTCCCAAATATAGCAATTAGCTACAGAAAGGTGACCAGACAACCTTTGTGAATGACCTTACACTGTGCGGCAACAAGTGTCAATCAATCGCGACTTATACCCCTGTCTAAGAGCCAGGTCTAGAGTCCTTTCCTGAAGTTGGAGAGGGTGGGCGCGGTTTGCAGGTCACGCAATAGGATATTTTATTGTGAAACTAGCTTACCCGTCGCGCGTTGCTGCGATCTCAGAAGAAAGAAAATTTAAGGAAACCTGTTATGATAACATTCTATTTACATTGTGTCATTCTTATTGAAACTTATTCATTTTAATATTGAAAACATTTCAAAGTGTTGTTTTAATTCTGTTTTTTTATTCGAGTGCTTGTGGATACACAGTATTTTTTGTTTTTCCGTCTGGTGCGTAGACGAATAAATCAGAAGGTTTTCCGACGCGTGAGCTGGCCACATACAGTTGTCCATGTGAGAAGCACGGATTCTCCAAATCTAGTCCACACACTTGCAGCGATTATCCTTGTGCTTTGTTGATGGTCAGTGCAAAAGCGAGTCGCACCGGAAAGTGTAAACGTTCAGTATTGGAAAGATTGTGAAGGCCCTGAGTGGCCGGGGGGGCGATATTTAATTATTTTTTGTTGTTGACAGAAACCTTCACAGGAGTGTACTGTAGGAAGGTAGATCCCTGACTATGGTTGCCCCCAACTTTTTGCCTGGTGTTTTGCTGGTTTTCTGACTTAGTTGACCTGGGGCCCTGCTATTCAGGACCCCAGGCCTACTGCTCTCTCTGTAAAATGGATTCCATGTACCTTAGGTACATATCTAATTGGATACTGAGTCACCTTGTCAGTCCCTGTACAGTGTACCTTAGGTACCCAGGGCATAGGTGTACCCAGGGCCTACCAGGGGCTGCAGCATGTATTATGCCACCCCTGGCTGGCCATCCAAATCTGACACAACTGGCTGCTTGACAGCTGGGGCAAGGTGGTGTAATCACCCTTTGCTTTAGATATAGTATACCTATATCTAACCCTAAAAATGGACACACAGATCTCCTATCAGTCACTCCTATGGCAGGCCTTGACAATCCTGAAGGCAGAGTGCTTGGAATCGTGTGAGATAGTGCTCTGGCATGAGCTGAGCCTGTCTGCGGCTTTCGGGATCCATCCCTTAGCCGTTTCCATGATATCGCATACCATATACTCTTAAGTGCATTATAATCCTCGCGGTTATATGCCAACTCTGGTATCGCTTTATCAAAACATGTCGAGTAAGGTGTCATACGAATTGGAATACTAACCCCTCGCCAATTCTGGCGACGGGGTTAGCATTCCACCCTTCTAGAGGGACACGACATGTATGTAAACTGTAACCCCGGTTAAAGTCAGACAGAGCCTTAGCATCCACAAAATGGATGCTGCCACCGAGACACAAGTCTGCCCTCCTGCTGCTGGGAGTCCTCCCAGAGCAGGAGGCAAGGACAAAGGGTTTCCTGCCAGGGGCGGTGCCAGCACCGTCCCAGACAGGGTTTTGTGTATTCCAGGTAGGCAGGGCTACAGAGGAAGGTGACTGCAAGTGGCACCCCGGTGCTCACTGTGCATAGGCCGGCTGAAACCAGTTCCAGGGTGTGAGAAGTTGGCCTGATGTGCAGTGTTCACTATTCTAGTGATCACTATATATCAGTCCAAACAACCCTTATTGATGATTGGTTGTAAGTCAACCTTATAGACCAGCTATCCTAGTAGTATGGATACGAGCAGTCTAAGGCTAAGACTCTAGAGGGCGTGTTAAGCCAGCTGTTTTACCATCACATTACCCCTTGAACACCCAGTGAAAGGACACCACACAAGTGTTATGAAAATAAACAGTGTATTTATTAGAATCACAACAACCCTGTACTCTTTATGAGGACAGGGTGCTAGGCACACAACAAAACTCTTACGAAAATACTTAAGTTAGCACGTTATACACAAATGCCCGAGGGGCACGAAAAACCATATACTTAAAAAGTGGAATGCGAAATTACTAGCAGGTAAGTACAGTACTAATAGGCTTTGGAATCGCTAGGACTTAACTAGGGAATCGTTAGATTACTTCTAGGAGACCTAGGGGACTCGGGTGCAGAGTGTGCACTCTCACGCGGGATGCGGGACAAAGTCTATGGAGGCTAGTAAAGGCAAAGTTAGTGTTCACGGGCGAACCCGACCTGGTAGGAAGAAAACGACAGTGGATCCTGACCCTAGGATAGTGAGGCTATGCTGGGACACCGAAGTGCCGAAGTTACCTAGCTCAGGGGCTGCAGCTGCATAGGTCTGAAAAGACGTCGGGGATCTCGTTGCCGGACCAGGAGCCTGGAAGAAGGAAGTTGCTGGCAGGCGACCAGTGAAGGAAAGTTCGTTGGATCCAAGCCTGGATCGAGGAAGAAGGAACCTGAAAGCAGAGGGGACCAAGTTCTTGAATCACTAGCCAGTGATTAAGTGGGCACCAGGATGGCACCGGGCGAAGTCACCTCGACTAGGTGAGTGGGCGACGCTGGCTCTGCAGATCTCACGGACCAGGAGGCGTTGTCGGCGACCAGGATGGAGAGGCGAGCTGTCCCACGATGGATGAAGCTGTCGGCGTCGAAGTTACCCAGGATTGGGCAACAAGCCTTGGCTAATTCAAGCCCACGCGGTGGACTCAAAATGGCGTCTTGAGTGGACCAGGAGGGTCCGGGGTGCTCCTCTTTTGGAAGGGAGCAAGGGCCAGCCTGGAGCAACCAGACCAGCAGCAGAAATGTCGTCGGGCGTCGTTCAGAAGGCCACAAGCCAGCGGGCTAGTAGCCAAACAACGCGGTGAGCAGCAAAAAGCAGAAGGGCCCCACGCAGATCGTGGAGATGCTGGGAGGCTGCACTTCGGTGCTGGAGCTGCTCAGGGTCGGGGCTTCTCGGACCCCAAAGCACTCACCAGGAAATTACTCGGCGGGCTTGCTGGAAAGAAGTCGTGCAGTCTTGAAGATGGCCGGTCCCTCGAGGTCTCGTCACACCCACGAATCTCAGCGTGACTGATGATGCAGGTAGAGGTCAGAGGTGCCAGGGAAGCCGGTTCTCGTCGAGCTGGGCAGTCTTGATCCGGAGGAGAGACTTGCAGCAGACCGCAGTGTTCTTAAGATGGTGCCTGCGGATGCAGGGTGACTACTCCTTAGTCACAAGGGAGAAATCTTAGGAAGAAGTCTTGAGTTCCTTTCGTGGAAAGTAGTTTCAGGATTCAAAGATGATCTGATTTGGAAGGGGGCCAGTCTCTACCTTTATCTGGGAAAAGGGGGCTGGCACGCGACTAGGTCCTGCCCTATGGGTGGGACCAGGAGGGGGGTGGTTACACCCACTTCCTTGGCGGGCTTTCCCCAGGCCAGGGGCTGGAGTGCCCCTGGAACTGGTTTCAGCCGGCCTATGCACAGTGAGCACCGGGGTGCCACTTGCAGTCACCTTCCTCTAAAGCCCTGCCTACCTACAATACACAAAACCCTGTCTGGGACGGTGCTGGCACCGCCCCTGGCAGGAAACCCTTTGTCCTTATCTCCTGCTCTGGGAGGACTCCCAGCAGCAGGAGGGCAGACTTGTGTCTCGGTGGCAGCATCCATTTTGTGGATGCTAAGGCTCTGTCTGACTTTTAACCGGGTTATAGGTTACATGCATGTCGTGTCCCTCTAGAAGGGTGGAATGCTAACCCCGTCGCCAGAATTGGCGAGGGGTTAGTATTCCAATTCGTATGACACCTTACTCGACATGTTTTGATAAAGCGATACCAGAGTTGGCATTTAACCGCGAGGATTATAATGCACTTAAGAGTATATGGTATGCGATATCATGGAAACGGCTAAGGGATGGGTCCCGAAAGCCGCAGACAGGCTCAGCTCATGCCAGAGCACCATCTCACACGATTCCAAGCACTCTGCCTTCAGGATTGTTAAGGCCTGCCATAGGAGTGACTGATAGGAGATCTGTGTGTCCATTTTAGGGTTAGATATAGGTATACTATATCTAAAGCAAAGGGTGAGTACACCACCTTGCCCCAGCTGTCGTGCAGCCAGTTGTGTCAGTTTTAGTTAGTCAATCCAGGGGTGGCATAATACATGCTTCAGCCCCTGGGAGACTTCTGGTTGCACCTCAGCCCTGGGTACAGGGACTTGGAGAGGGCCCAGTGCCAATTCAGTACCTGAGTACAATTTGGATAGAGAGAACAGCTAGGCTGTGGGTCTGATTAGCAGGCCCACAGCCAGGGAAAGTCGTAAACCAGTGCAGCAAAAAGCAAAAATCTGGGTGATCATAGGATTGCAGACCCTACTCTCCTACACAGGGGCACTCCAGCCCCTGGCCTGGGGAAAGCCCGCCAAAGGAGAGGGGTGTAACCACCCCCCTCCTGGTCCCACCCATAGGGCAGGACTTAGTCGCGTGCCAGCCCCCTTTTCCCAGATAAAGGTAGGAGCAGGCCCCCTTCCAAATTAGATCATCTTTGGAATCAAGACACGACTTTCTACGAAAGGACATCAAGATTCTCCCTTGTGGCTAAGGAGTAGTCACCCTGCATCCGCAGGCACCATCTTAAGAACACTGCGGTCTGCTGCAAGTCCTTCCTCCGGAATCCGACTGCCCAGCTCGACGAGAACCGGCTTCCCTGGCACCTCTGACCTCTACCCACCTCTACAGCCAAGCTGAGAACCGTGGGTGCGACGAGACCTCGAGGGACCGGCCATCTTCAAGACTGCACGACTTCTTTCCAGCACGACCGCCGAGGGATCCTCTGGTGAGTGCTTTGGGGACCGAGAAGCCCCGACCCTGAGCAGCTCCAGCACCGAAGTCCAGCCTCCCAGCATCTCCACGATCTGCGTGGGGCCCTTCTGCTTTTTGCTGCTCACCGCGTTGTTTGGCTACTAGCCCGCTGGCTTGTGGCCTTCCTGACGACGCCCGACGACATCACTGCTGCTGGTCTGGTTGCTCCAGACTGGCCCTTGCTCCCTTCCAAAAGAGGAGCACCCCGGACCCTCCTGGTCCACTCCAGCCGCCATTTTAGGTCCACCGCGTGGGCTTGAATTTGCCAAGACTTGTTGCCCCAATCCTGGGTCCAGCGACGTCGAGAGCATCATCCATCGTGGGACAGCTCGTACCTCCATCCTGGTCGCCAACAACGCCTCCTGGTCCGTGAGACTACAGAGCCCAGCAGCGCCCACTCACCTGACTGCGGTGACTTCGTCCGGTGCCATCCTGGTGCCCACTTAATCACTGGCTAGTGATTCAAGGACTTGGTCCCCTCTGCTTTCAGGTTTCTTCTTCCCTGATCCAGGCTTGGATCTCTTCGAACTTTTCTTCACTGGCCGCCTGCCAGCAACTTCTTCTTCAGGCTCCTGGTTCGTCAACGAGGAATCCCGACGTCTTTTCAGACCTATGCAGCCGCAGCCCCTGGGCTAGGTAACTTCGGCATTTCGGTGCCCCAGCATAGCCTCACTATCCAAGGGTCCAGATCCACTGTCGTTTTCGACCTACCTAGTCGGGTTCGCCCGAGAACAGTAACTTTGTGAGTTCTAGCTTCCATAGGCTTTTTCCCGCCTTACGCGTGAGAGTTCCCACTCTGCACGTGGTGTCCCTAGGCCTCCTGCTCCTAACCTGAGTGTTGAGTATTGTAGGCCTAGCGTTTCTAAAGCCTCTGAGAATTGTTACTTACCTGCTAGTAATTCGCATTCCACTTTTAGAGTATATGGTTTTTCGTGCCCCTCGGGCATTTGTGTAAATTGTGCGACTTAAAGTATTTTTATAAGAGTTTTGTTGTGTGCTTAGCTCCCTGTCTCATAAAGAGCCAGGGTAGTCTTGTTATAAATAAATACACTGTTTATTTTCATAACAACTTGTGTGGTGTCCTTTCACTGGGTGTTCAAGGGGTAATGTGATGGTAAAACAGCTGGCTTAACACGCCCTCTAGAGTCTTAGCCTTAGACTGCTCGTATCCATGCTACTAGGATAGCTGGTCTATAAGGTTGACTTACAACCAATCATCAATAAGGGTTGTTTGGACTTATATATAGTGATCACTAGAATAGTGAGCACTGCACATCAGGCCAACTTCTCACATTGTTGGGATTTGAGCTTGCTGTTGTTTTACCACACATATCCTAAGAATATCTTGTGAAAGATCACATAAGTACTAAAGGTACATATAACTTAGCTTAGAATACTCTGAGTTCTACTGAACCAGCTGTTGTAGCTCCTAGGGCCTAGCACACCCTAAACTACAACTCTAGCAAGGGATCAGTAGGTAAACATATAGTGTAGGTAAGTGCACCACTTACACCTCACTAGAAAAGCATGTCTACCCAGGGAGAGTCCTCAGGGACCCCTCTGGTGGTGATTGACCCTCCACAGGTCAGCTCAAGATATGCAGCTCTCAGTTTCCAGGAGTTGAGACACTTGTGTACCTCCAGGAAATTGAAACAGGGGGCTAACCCCACCACTCCCTTCCTGTTGGATCTCTTAGAGACCTATGATGTTAGTAGAGCATCTCAGGGAGAGGGGAATATGCCAGCCTTAGAGGGGCACCTTGGTGATCCAGACCTCCACAACACTGTAAATGCAGTTGGGGAGGAGGATCCTGAGGAACTCTCTGGGGATGAGGTAGACAAAGGTCTTGAGGTAGTCAGAAGGCTAACTAGGGCCAACTTAGACTTGCTTGGGCTAGGATCTGGGGGACCCCCAGTACTGACCCTAAGTAGGCCTAACCTTGGAGTTAGGAGAGATAGATCTCTTTCTAGGGACTCCAATAGATCTCTGCACTCTAATGCCTCTTCTCAGAGGAGAAGGAACTCTCCCCAGAGGAGATTGACTTCCCCTCAGAGAATGGAGCATGAAGCTAGGATGAGACGGGCTACTCTGAGGATTGAAAGGGAAGAAATTGCCCTGGCCAAAGAGAAGCTTGCCTTGGCTAGAGAGCAGCAGATGAGTGGGTTAGCTCCCACTGGTGGCAGCAATCTCCCAAGAGAAAAAGAGAAGGGTTTAGATACTAAACACCTGACAAAGATAGTGCCCCCCTTTAAGCAAGGGGATGACATCCAGAAATGGATGGCTGCTCTGGAGAGGGCCTGCACTGTGCAGTGCATTCCCCAGAGTCAGTGGGCAGCTATACTGTGGCTCTCCTTTGATGGTAAAGGTAGAGATAAGCTCCTCACTACAAGAGTGGAGGATGCTAATGATTACCAGGTCCTGAAAAATGCACTGGTTGATGGGTTTGGCTTAACCACTGAGCAGTACAGGTTGCTGTTCAGAGACACCCAGAAAACTCAGTCTCAGGACTGGTCTGACTTTGTTGATTGTGCCACTAAGGCTTTGGAAGGCTGGCTACTGAGTAGCAAGGTTACTGACTTCACAGGATTATATAATCTTATTATGAGAGAGCAAGTCTTAAATAATTGTCAGAACCAGTTATTACACCAGCACCTGGTAGACTCTGATCTGATCTCTCCACAAGAATTGGGTAAGAGGGCAGACAAATGGGTCAGAACCAGGATTAGGCCCAAGAACCAAGGTGCTGACCAGAAAAAGGAATCAACCAAGCCTCAAGAGAAGGGTGGGAATAAATCTCCAGATCAAACCACATCAGGGCCCCAAAAATCCTCTGAGGGGGGTGGGTCCCAGAATCCTTCTAATAACCAAAAGAAACCTTATTGTTATCCCTGTAAACAGGTGGGTCATTTGAAAACTGACAGCAGTTGCCCAAAGAATAACAATAAGGAGAACATACCCCCAAGTAACATTCCCAAACCTCCTGTTACTACTAGTAGTAATCCCCCAGGTGGTGGGAGTGCCCCCAAGAATTTGGGTGCATTTACTTTGGGAGTTCCTGGGGACTCTGGCCTAACCAGGTCCTCAAACTTAGATACTCTTGTCTGTGAGACTGGCATGGGGTTTGCCAACTTCACTACTTGTCCCAACACTTTGGGCAAGTACAGACAGGAGCCCCTCATCAATGGTATACAAGTTGAGGCCTATAGAGATACAGGGGCTAGCATCACTATGGTGACTGAGAGCCTAGTCCCCTCAAGGCAACTTTTACCTGGTGCCACATACCAGGTGACCAATATTGATGGAGTACAGAGAGATCATCCCATGGCAGTGGTCAATCTCAGCTGGGGAGGTGTCACTGGCCACAAGAGAGTGGCAGTGTCACCAAACGTGCCTGTAGATTGCCTACTGGGGAATGATTTAGAGCTCTCAGCCTGGGCTGAAGTAGAGCAAGAAACCCATTCTAAAATGGTAAACTTCCATGGTAAGGTTAGTGGGGCAGTGATAGCCACAGCCCCAGTCCAAGATGCCCTCCCTGAACAGGTCAGGAGGGCTGTGCCAGTCACAGCCCAATCTCAGACAACTTCCTTCCCAGAACAGGTTGTCAAGGCTGTGATGGTCACAGCCCACACCCAAACTGAGCCCCCTCCTGAAAAGGTTGGGAGGGTTGTGATGGCCACAGCTCAAACTCAGACAGATGATAGTTTTGTGAAGCCTGAAACTATGGATCACTCCACTCAGACAGAGAGCATTGAGGAGGAAGAGAAATTGCGATTCTCCTATTAACATGACCAGAGAATCTGGATTTCATTAAAGACACGGAGGCTGACATTATGCATTTATCCTTTAATAGCAACTCACACAGCCGCACTACATCACAAAGGATAAAGTTCTAGAGTCATAACAAAGGATGTATCTAGGAGATGATCTGCCTCTTTTAAAAGAATCGCAGCAGGAAGAACTTCAAAAGGAACTGAGAGATCCGGTAACGGGAAACAACTTCGTGAGATGAAACATCAAGGAAGGAACTTCAGCAAGTCAAAGGCCAGCCGGTTAAACGGAGTTGCCTGAAAGAAAGAAATGAGTAAGAACCAAGAGCCTGAAGAGTAAATTCAGCACATGGTCATAACAAAGATTAAAACCATTTGAAGCAATTCATAAAATCATGCACAAATACAATACATCAAAGATGTAGATGTAATAAGTTGACACCCCTCAAGTTGTGAAAGGGAGGAGGGAGGGATAATGTCAGCCTCCGTGTCTTTAATGAAATCCAGATTCTCTGGTCATGTTAATAGGAGAATCGCAATTTCATTACAAGACCGGAGGCTACATTATGCATGTTCGTAGCCCCGAAGGACCACCTCAGACATATGCTCGATAGGCTTACAGTAATGACGAGCAAAGGTATTAGCATTTGACCAGTCAGCAGCTTTCAGAATATCATCCAACTTACCACCTGACCAGAAGGACTTACTGGCCATAGCTCCTCTGACAGAATGAGCTTGGAACTTAGAGAGGTCAACACCAGCGAGCTTCATGGTAGACTTAACCCATCTAGCAATGGAGGTGGAAGAGACAGGTTTGAAAGGTTTCACAAAGGAAACTAAGAGTTGATTTGCGCCATTGGGGCGCAGGAGAGACATCCTAGCGTCATATTCTTTCATGCAAGCAACCACACAAAGTTTAGGTAAGGTGTCAAAACGAGGATAGAAGATAAAATCTGACATCGTTTTGGTTCTTCTAAGTAATTCGAACTTGACACCAAACATATCATAACATCTATTAGAAATGTCTAAACTTCTGATGTCAGAAACCCTCCTACAGGAAATTAAGCACAAGAGTGTAGCAAGCTTAAAGGAGAGAAACTTTCTATTAAGGGAAGAGTTATCTGGCCAGGAACAAAAAAGGTCTAAAATGCACTTGACATCCCAAAGGGTCTGGTATTTAGGCCTAGGGGGTCTCCTTAGTCTTATACTCTTGAGGACCCTACAAATGATAGGATTTTTACCTACCGATTTACCGTTGATAGGAGCGTGACCAGCGGAGATTGCGGATCTGAAGCAGTTAATAGAGCGATAGGAAAGGCCTCTGTCAAATTGTTCGACCAGAAAATTAACGATATTCACGACAGGAGTCTCCACGGGATCCAGACTCCTTTCCAGGCACCAATGAAACCATTTCTTCCAAATGCTGTTGTATCTAAGGTGTGTCCCAGGTGCCCAAGATTCTCCGAGGAGAGAGAGAGCTGTCGACGAAAGTCCAGACAGCTCGTTAGATTGCCTGACACTTTCCAGGCAAGAAGGTTCAAATTCCCCTCGAGAATAAGACGGTGATCTTCCCCGTCTGCGTTTGAGACCAGGCCTGGAGAGGCTGGGATGAGAAAGGGAATGTCGCATGCTAGTTCCAGGGCTGTTGGGAACCAGGCTTGGGACGGCCAAAAGGGAGTTATCAGGATTAGGGAGCATTGTTCCGATCTGACCTTCTGAAGGACCCTCTGAATCATGGCGAAAGGAGGAAAGGCATAACCCAGGAAGTGGGACCAGGGTTGGAGAAACGCGTTCACAGCAAGAGCGCCCGGGTCTGGCATCCAACTGAAGTAGTTGGGAAGTTGGAAGGTGAGCCTGCTGGCGAATAGATCCACGTCTATGGGACCCCAAAAGAGGGAGAGGGAATTGAAGACGTTCACGTCGAGTTTCCAGTCCGAGAAGTCTATAAGGAATCTCGAATTCCAGTCTGCTGAAATGTTCGATTTCCCGGGGAGATATTCCGCCCTGAGGGAGATTTTGTGTTCCAGACAGAACATCCAAAGTCTCCTGGCAAGGTTGGAGAGATCCGCAGATCTCGTCCCTCCAAGGCGATTGATATAGGCCACAGCGGAGACGTTGTCCATTTTCAGAACAACGGACCTCCCTTGGATGGAGTGTTTGAAGCTCATAAGAGCGTATAAACCAGCCATCAACTCCAGAAAATGTATGTGTTGGGAGGATTCCGATAGGGTCCAAACCCCACCGGTGTCCTGGTCTCCAAAGCGAGCACCCCAGCCATGAAGACTGGCGTCTGATTCTAGGACAAAATCCGGGGATGAGCCAAAGATAGCTTTGCCGTTCCAGGCATCTAAGTTCTCTAGCCACCAAAAAAGCTCTGTTCTCGCATCCGGATCTAGAGAGACAAGGTCCCCATACCACAGACCTGAATTGAGGGCTTTCCTTTTTATTCTCTGAAGTGCGCGGTAGTTCAGAGGGCCGGGAAAAATGGCCTGGATGGACGAGGAGAGGAGCCCAAGAAGTCTGGCTAGTTCGCGGAGAGTTAAAGACTCTTGTTTCAGAACAGATCTGATCTCCTTCCGGATCTTGGCAATCTTCTTGGCCGGAAGAAGGAGGAGACATTTCGTGGTGTCTAGAGTGAAGCCGAGGAATTCTATAGTCCTGCAGGGAGAGAGCATGGACTTGTCTCTGTTGATGATGAACCCAAGGCTCTCTATCAGGTTCATGGAGGTTTCTAGGTCTCTTAGGAGATCTGAACGGGATTGGGACATGATAAGAATATCGTCCAAGTAAATGATGAGGCGGATACCCCTTTCTCTTAGAATTGTAACGACACACTTCATGATCTTGGTAAAGCACCAAGGGGCAGAAGAGAGGCCGAAGGGAAGAGCTTGGAATTGGTAGAGATGTTCCTTCCAAGCAAATTGAAGGAAGGGTTGATGTTCCTTGTACATGGGAATCGTGAAGTAAGCGTCCTTCAGGTCTAACTTGGCCATCCAGTCCCCTTCCAGAAGGAGATCCCTCAGGAGGTGGATACCCTCCATTTTGAAATGGCGATAAACTAGGAATTTGTTGACTTCTCGAAGGTTTATTACGGGTCTCCAACCCTTGTCCTTTTTTTGAACGAGAAACAGAGTGCTTATGAACCTTGCATCGGACCAAGGAACCTCCACTATTGCGTCTTTTTTGAGCATGGAAGCGATTTCTTCCTCCACGATCTTTTCTTGATCTTCTGAGAGGACAAAGGGGTGGGGTAGGTGTGACTGGAGGGGAATCTGTAAGAAGTCTATCTTGAAGCCCCTGACGGTTTCTAAAACCCATGGGTCTTGGGTAATTGAATCCCAAACATGATAAAACTGTTTTAGCCTGCCCCCTACTATGGGGATAGAAGAAGGAGGAGTAGTACTTACTTGTAGAGTTGGAGGTGTTGGGAGCGCCTCGGCCTCTTGAGCCACGGTTTCTCGGGCCTCTTCCTCTTTGGGGGAAGAAGGGTTGTCTAGGGGGGTAGAAGCCCCTTCCTGTTCCTCTGAAGGATGAGTAGGGTCGTTGGTTGCCTCGGCCGGAAGAGCGACCCCTTCTGCCGGCCTGGCCAAAAAGGTTGGTGTTGAAGACCCGTCTCAGGTTGTTCTGGGCTCTATCAAGGGCAGTAAAGGTGTTTACATATTTGCCAATTTCTTTGATTATGTCCTCTCCGAAAAGGAGGCCTTTGGGGTTCTGGGAGGGTTCTTTCTCCGCCATGTCACCTAATTTGGGGTTGATTTTGTTCAGGATAGATCTCCTCCTCTCAATGTTCAAACCAGAGTTGGCGTTGCCAAGGAGGACGATAGCCCTTTGGCTCCAGCCTCGAACGAGGTCGACGTTCAAGGGGGTAGAGGAGAGGTGGGACTGCTCCGCCATATCTAGGATTCTAACCAAGGGTCCCAGGACGTCCAGGAGTCGGTCTTGGCAGCCCTTGAGGGCCCTCTCCAAGCCTTTTCTGGGGTCACGTCCTAATTTAAATAGGAATTTAATGAGGCTAGGGTCTAGGTTTGGAGTTTGGCAGACTCTGTCATCAATGGTAGGTCTGGGGGATTCAGACCTCATTGTGTTTCTGGTGTTTCTATCCAGAAGGTTTCTCAACCAGCGTGCCACAAATTTGGAAACATGATCCTGCGGGAAGCATTTAGAGCTGTTGGGGTGAGAAATGTTTAGGGGGGAAAACATTTCCTCCCCAATAGGGTTTAGAATAATATTCTTTGGAGTAGGTTCCGGATCGAAATGGGAGTTGAGATCATGTTGGACCTCATCCAGGTCAAAGACGAACTCGTCTGAGGGGTCTTTGGAGGAGTTGTCATCCAAGGAGGAGGGAGAGGAGTCAAGACCAACATTTGAATTTGTTTGAATAGCACTATTCCAAAGTGTGCCGCGAGGGACACCGTACACATTTGTGCCGCCATGGGCACCGGTCAAAGGAGTGTCCCGAGGGACATCAGGTTCAAGTGGGGCGCGGTGGCCTCCCATCCAAAGTGAGGTGCTAGGACCTCCTATGTTTTGAAAGGCGCTAGGGCCTGTAGTGCTTTCGCAATGTTTGGTCTTTTTGGGTCTCTTACCGTGTAAGGGGAGATCCTGGGGGTCACCTGGTCTTTTAGAGAGCATGACATCTCTGAGGGAGGACATCATGCAAGACTTAATTTCTTGTTGCAGAAATTTTTTAAGCGAATCGTCAATGGGGGCAGGTGAGCTAGCAGTGGCATCATCAGAATCCACGTCAGACATGGTGTGGTGATGAAAGACTATTAACAGGTAAGATAATCGCTCCCCCTATTACTCCTCTTTTTTTTTTTTTTTTTTTTAATTGGTTTCTTTTTTTTTTTTTTTGCAGGTGAAGCCTCAGGCTATTCCCCCTTTTTTTTTTTTTTTTGGTAATTAGAAGGTAATTATTTACAGGTAAAGGGGTATAATTATGGTGAACAGCATAGTCAAAAACGAAATAATGGGGAAGTCAAAGTTTAAGGCAACAGCAGGGTATTGTTGAAAAGAAGGGAAGTATTGGGGAATGAAGGGACGCTTAAAGCGTGTTTAGAAATATTCCCAGGTGAGACAGGGAGACGAGCGCAGTGGTCGTAGGTCCCCGGCGGCTGAAGCAGAGCAACTGACAAGCTAAATCAGTCGTGCTCGAGCTCAGCCGCCGGGGGAAAGGAAAGTAGCTTGGCAGGGAAGGCACGCAACGCGGGTGTCGCGAGCGTGCTTTCCTCTAATCCGAAAGTCAGGAAATGGATTAAAATCTCGGGCGAGCCTCTGCCGAATGAAGCGGAGATCCGCGTTTAAGGCGGCGGAAGGGCAGTAAGAAAGACGGTAAAAGGGGAAGCGCGGTCGCGCGTTTTATAGGGGAGAAGGGGGGTGGACAACCATAAATTGGAAGTCCATTAGTAGGGAGGGTGGGATGGGAGGGGGGAAGCCTGCGCCACCCACCACCATTAAGATCTGTGCCGAGGCACAGAGTTAAAGGAAGAACATGGCGAGGATGCCAGAAAACGCTGAAAAAACAGTTTTAAAACGCTGAAAATAGGTCCAAATAGGCATAAAGGTACCTGGGTTATACAATACAATGCAAATAAAGCGACATAGATATATAGAGTAAAGCAAAATACAAGTCTAGGCTTAAAAACAAGGAGCAAGTAATAGTAGTGACTTATCTGCTGGCGAGCCGCTTTTAAAAGAGGCAGATCATCTCCTAGATACATCCTTTGTTATGACTCTAGAACTTTATCCTCTGTGATGTAGTGCGGCTGTGTGAGTTGCTATTAAAGGATAAATGCATAATGTAGCCTCCGGTCTTGTAATGAAATCTCCCTCCCACCAGACTTTAGGAAAGGATCAGCCTCCTCAGGGAACTGATCTGACCCCTTGTGAAGGAACTGCCCCAGAGGTAGTCAGGCCTAGCCTGGCAGAGCCTCTGATGTCAGTGGACCCTTCCAAGGTGGGACCCAGTCTGGAGCAGGTAACCTGCCCCTCTCTACCCTGCCTCAGTCAGCCCAGGGCTGTAGAGGTCAGGGAGGCCAGTGTTGGACCCCAAAGGGCCCCCTGTCCAAAAGAAATCCCCAATCAGCAGATTAAGGGCACTGAAGCTAGTAGTCCTAGCCAAGTGAAAATAAAACCAACTCCTGAGGGATCCCCCTTAAATTTAGTTAGGGACCTCCCACAGATGGACACTGTTGGGCACAGCCAAACTTGGGACCTGAGGGCCCCAGACCTGACCTGTCCCTCCAGTAAGCCAAACAGAGGGACCCAACCTCCAGCTGTAGGTAGCCAGAGGTTGACCCTGAGAGCCCAAAACAACTCAGTCTTGGAAAGAAAGGCCTATATGGTGGAAAATGATTGGAGGAAGCTGAGCCCAAAATTAGTGGAGCCTCACTTCAGTACTCCATTTCAGCACCAGCCTTTTTCTTTGACAAAACACACCACAGGTAGAGATTCCCTATGGTGGAGACCCTCAGATACCCTTAGGGTGAGGGATTGCTTAGTGGACCATGAGATAGGGGGTAACCATGCCAGTGCTGGTACTTCCTTATATGGCCACTCAGGCAATATAGGCTTACCTGGCAAGGATAGCCTTATCTCCTTTCGTTTGGGGGGGGGGTATGTAGGAAGGTAGATCCCTGACTATGGTTGCCCCCAACTTTTTGCCTGGTGTTTTGCTGGTTTTCTGACTTAGTTGACCTGGGGCCCTGCTATTCAGGACCCCAGGCCTACTGCTCTCTCTGTAAAATGGATTCCATGTACCTTAGGTACATATCTAATTGGATACTGAGTCACCTTGTCAGTCCCTGTACAGTGTACCTTAGGTACCCAGGGCATAGGTGTACCCAGGGCCTACCAGGGGCTGCAGCATGTATTATGCCACCCCTGGCTGGCCATCCAAATCTGACACAACTGGCTGCTTGACAGCTGGGGCAAGGTGGTGTAATCACCCTTTGCTTTAGATATAATATACCTATATCTAACCCTAAACATGGACACACAGATCTCCTATCAGTCACTCCTATGGCAGGCCTTGACAATCCTGAAGGCAGAGTGCTTGGAATCGTGTGAGATAGTGCTCTGGCATGAGCTGAGCCTGTCTGCGGCTTTCGGGATCCATCCCGTAGCCGTTTCCATGATATCGCATACCATATACTCTTAAGTGCATTATAATCCTCGCGGTTATATGCCAACTCTGGTATCGCTTTATCAAAACATGTCGAGTAAGGTGTCATACAAATTGGAATACTAACCCCTCGCCAATTCTGGCGACGGGGTTAGCATTCCACCCTTCT
The DNA here is from genome assembly GCF_964261635.1 of Lissotriton helveticus. Lineage (NCBI taxonomy): Eukaryota > Metazoa > Chordata > Amphibia > Caudata > Salamandridae > Lissotriton > Lissotriton helveticus. Next base: position 6,932,411 of record NC_136069.1, on the reverse strand, counting down.
AGAGGGACACGACATGTATGTAACCTGTAACCCCGGTTAAAGTCAGACAGAGCCTTAGCATCCACAAAATGGATGCTGCCACCGAGACACAAGTCTGCCCTCCTGCTGCTGGGAGTCCTCCCAGAGCAGGAGGCAAGGACAAAGGGTTTCCTGCCAGGGGCGGTGCCAGCACCGTCCCAGACAGGGTTTTGTGTATTCCAGGTAGGCAGGGCTACAGAGGAAGGTGACTGCAAGTGGCACCCGGTGCTCACTGTGCATAGGCCGGCTGAAACCAGTTCCAGGGGCACTCCAGCCCCTGGCCTAGGGAAAGCCCGCCAAAGGAGAGGGGTGAAACCACCCCCCTCCTGGTCCCACCCATAGGGCAGGACTTAGTCGCGTGCCAGCCCCCTTTTCCCAGATAAAGGTAGGAGCAGGCCCCCTTCCAAATTAGATCATCTTTGGAATCAAGACACGACTTTCTACGAAAGGACATCAAGATTTTTTTCTTCAAGATTCTCCCTTGTGGCTAAGGAGTAGTCACCCTGCATCCGCAGGCACCATCTTAAGAACACTGCGGTCTGCTGCAAGTCCTTCCTCCGGAATCCGACTGCCCAGCTCGACGAGAACCGGCTTCCCTGGCACCTCTGACCTCTACCCACCTCTACAGCCAAGCTGAGAACCGTGGGTGCGACGAGACCTCGAGGGACCGGCCATCTTCAAGACTGCACGACTTCTTTCCAGCACGACCGCCGAGTGATCCTCTGGTGAGTGCTTTGGGGACCGAGAAGCCCCGACCCTGAGCAGCTCCAGCACCGAAGTCCAGCCTCCCAGCATCTCCACGATCTGCGTGGGGCCCTTCTGCTTTTTGCTGCTCACCGCGTTGTTTGGCTACTAGCCCGCTGGCTTGTGGCCTTCCTGACGACGCCCGACGACATCACTGCTGCTGGTCTGGTTGCTCCAGACAGCCCCTTGCTCCCTTCCAAAAGAGGAGCACCCCGGACCCTCCTGGTCCACTCCAGCCGCCATTTTAGGTCCACCGCGTGGGCTTGAATTTGCCAAGACTTGTTGCCCCAATCCTGGGTCCAGCAACGTCGAGAGCATCATCCATCGTGGGACAGCTCGTACCTCCATCCTGGTCGCCAACAACGCCTCCTGGTCCGTGAGACTACAGAGCCCAGCAGCGCCCACTCACCTGACTGCGGTGACTTCGCCCGGTGCCATCCTGGTGCCCACTTAATCACTGGCTAGTGATTCAAGGACTTGGTCCCCTCTGCTTTCAGGTTTCTTCTTCCCTGATCCAGGCTTGGATCTCTTCGAACTTTTCTTCACTGGCCGCCTGCCAGCAACTTCTTCTTCAGGCTCCTGGTTCGTCAACGAGGAATCCCGACGTCTTTTCAGACCTATGCAGCCGCAGCCCCTGGGCTAGGTAACTTCGGCATTTCGGTGCCCCAGCATAGCCTCACTATCCAAGGGTCCAGATCCACTGTCGTTTTCAACCTACCTAGTCGGGTTCGCCCGAGAACAGTAACTTTGTGAGTTCTAGCTTCCATAGGCTTTTTCCCGCCTTACGCGTGAGAGTTCCCACTCTGCACGTGGTGTCCCTAGGCCTCCTGCTCCTAACCTGAGTGTTCAGTATTGTAGGCCTAGCGTTTCTAAAGCCTCTGAGAATTGTTACTTACCTGCTAGTAATTCGCATTCCACTTTTAGAGTATATGGTTTTTCGTGCCCCTCGGGCATTTGTGTAAATTGTGCGACTTAAAGTATTTTTATAAGAGTTTTGTTGTGTGCTTAGCTCCCTGTCTCATAAAGAGCCAGGGTAGTCTTGTTATAAATAAATACACTGTTTATTTTCATAACAACTTGTGTGGTGTCCTTTCACTGGGTGTTCAAGGGGTAATGTGATGGTAAAACAGCTGGCTTAACACGCCCTCTAGAGTCGTATCCATGCTACTAGGATAGCTGGTCTATAAGGTTGACTTACAACCAATCATCAATAAGGGTTGTTTGGACTGATATATAGTGATCACTAGAATAGTGAGCACTGCACATCAGGCCAACTTCTCACATGTACTCAACAACTTCCCAAAGTTTCATGCTGATCGGCTGAATGGTGTAGTAATGCATAAAGGACAAACGGACATACTTTGGTATTTATATATATAGATATGCAGATTTATTTTGAGATCTCACCTGTCAGGTAGGCGAAAGCCTATTGCATACACTGGAACATTTTAGAACAGAGAAGTGGGAGATTTTGGAGAAAAAAAATTGAGGGAATGTATTTTTCCCATCGATTTCTATTGAAAGAGGCAATTTTGGGTGAGAGACAGCTATAATAAATCCTTTTTTGGCTTAAAAAATCGGGAGTCACTCGTCTGAATCTAGTCAGCGCACTGTATGCATACATGCCAAAAGACCAGACTCAGGGACTGATTACGATTTTGGTTGGAAACTCTTCCTACCTAATTGTTTTAGGAATCGTTTCCCACTCAATGGGGTTCTGCGCGTCCGACCGACCGATTACAATGCTTCCGAACATCATTCGGTCAGACTCGCATTGACTTCAATGGGAGCCTGTGTTCCTAACGAGAACACAGACTCCCCTTAAAAAAAGGGGTGGATGGGGTAAACCTTGCACCTTGTGGCAGGCACCTCATGGTGCCTGCCCCACTGTGCATTGTTGCAAAGAAGGGGTACATTGGGTACCTCCAACAGGTGAAGGCGGGGGCCTGCTACATGCCCCCAAAGGCAGATTCCGACAGCCGTTTCGTGTTGTTCATACCGATTCGGAATGGCTATCAGAATCGGACATCGAAATCGCTCGGTCGGAAACCATGTCCATAGAGCTGTTCATTTCAGCTCTGAATGACTCAGGCTGTCCGGACGCCACTCGAAACCAAATTAGACAGCCCGAACGATTTCCTTGCATTGTAATCGGTTGTTCGGAAATGTATCCGATTTGGTCGGAAACATAGGTTCCGGATAGGATTCGGAGAATCTGAATCCCGTTCGGAGTCTTTCCGAAAGACATCGTTATCGGCCCCTCAGACAGGAGATTCCTGATTTTCTAAGGAAAAATGGCTTCATTTTTATCTCTCCCCCACCTGAAATTGCTTTTGCTTCCGTGTATGTCAATGGGAAAAATTAAGTCCCCCCAATGTGTTTTAAAAAAAAAATCTTTTTATCATCAAAATCTCCCTCTTGCTTGTTTCAAGATGTTGACGTGTATGCTATTGTGGACTATTCCAAAACCATACAGTGAATTTGTCCCACTCCATCAGTTGCCTTTGTTGTCACTCGAATTGCCAAGTGTCTGTATTTTTTTTATTGGCATGACCAGTATTTTAATGTTCCATCGGGTACAAAAGTTGTAAAATTATCTAAAGCCCTTATTTTCCCCTTATTAATACGTATTTAAAATAGTAATTACAAGCAAAAAACACTTGAACATATTCTAGAGCTATCTTACTGACCCCTTCCTTATAAATAAAGTAAACAAAGGCAGATCGGCCCTGTTAAAAATAAAAACAGACAATATTATTTAAAGTTCTGTTTAGGTATTCTGTCCGGGACTATGTAGAAACTTAAAAGTATACAAATGGCTGGTATTTGCTTGGGGAAAGGTAGCCTTCCTTGTTCCATCGTGTTTGTCTCTCTCCTGGAGCGTAGCCTCTTGTTATCATCATTTTGATTTGATTACTTGTGCCTTTCCATGGTTAAGTTTGAGCGAATTGCCTTTTTCTTTCAGCACTCTGCGACACTGCATATGTTTTTTAGCTCTTTGTCTAATGTGCTGTTAGCCCCTCCCAAACATCCCCTGTGTGGTCCCATTTGCTCCTCCGACTCATCCACCACGCTTGTCCATTGCGTTCCTGCCCCACCCAATCCTTTTTACAATATTTTGGTTTCGGTTTCCCAGGCCCATCCTCCCCCAGGGCTGTGAGCTCAAGCTGATGTCCTATGTAGACAGACAGACATCTAGAATGGATGCACTTGTACCCCAGAAACCTCTCTGGCACGTCCTCATCTGCCCTCCCATGTTCATATGACCAGGGCCCGCCTGTAACTTGTAGAACCGGCTCCTGTCTTGAAACAAACCGAGCTCAAAAACAGAGAGAGACGCGATTTGTAATATCTGAAATCATTCATAGATGCCGGCCTGTTTCAGTGAATGCACTCACCCTGTGAGCAGGGCTCGGTTACTCAAGACACTCAGTGAGTATCGGTGAGCAGGGCTTGGGATCCTAGACACTCTGTTAGTAGGGCTTGGGGATACAAGATACTCAGTGAGTCACAGTGAGCAGGGCTCAGAGATCCTAGAAACTCAGTGAGTCATAGTGAGCAGGGCCTGGCTATCTGATATACTCAGTGAGTCACAGTGAGCAGGGCTCAGGTGTCCGAGACACTTAGTGAGCCACAGTAAGTAGGGCTTGGGTATTCAAGACACTCAGTGGGCACAAGTGAGCAGGGTTTGGATATCTGAGATACTCCGTGTGTTAGAGTAGGGAAGCTCCTAGCACCTTCTAGAATAGGGGCGGAGCCTAGTTTTGCCGCCTTAGAGGGTGGTCACCTGACCTGGGCCTATAAAATGAAAGGGAGGGAAACTTTCCAGTCAGTTGGGGCATCACTGACCTGGGGGACCCACGCAGGAGATTTATGCGGTAGAGCCTAGTCAGGGGCCTATGCCACTGGGAGTGACAGGGCTTAGGTGCTGCCTTCCAAGTTGAGTGAGGAACCCTGAACTAGCCCACTGATCTGGCCCAGCGGGAGGGGAACCCAGGGACCATCTACAGTGACCTGCTGAGGAATCCTTTCAGCAGCCCTCAACTCAACCCCCCTTCAAGGAACAAGGAACCAAGGAACTATCCACAATGGTGCCCAAAACCACCAAGCGCCAAGAAGAAATCTAACTGCTAACAAGGACTACTGGGGATCAACCAGGTACGGGCGCTTGATCCACTCTGCAGCCTTGGGCTTCACCTGTGCCCCCCCAGCTGCCCTGTACTGCCCTGTTGCAGTGGGGGGTTTAACTGCTTAATTGAACTGAACAGTGTTTCTTCTCAGCCCTCCCCTGCTGTGCTGGAGAAGCGCTGGATTCCTGCCCAGAACTGCTGTGCCAAGAAAGCGCTGTATTTTCCCCCGAGCGCTGTGTTACCAGCGATATTGGGTAAACATCACTTACAACGAAACTTTTACAACGCACTACCATTACAACGCGGTCATTACAACGCAAACCATTACAACGCATTGCACTGGGGGGCGCTCTAGGATAGGGAATATATTTAATTTACTATCCAACACCTTCCCTACTATCCACGGGAACTGGAGTTGGAATAGTAAATTAAATAAATCACTATCCAGCGCCTAAAAGCACTATGCGTTGTAAAGGTTTGCGATGTAAAAACCGCGTTGTAAAGGCAGGCGTTGTAATAGCCTGCGTTGTAATGTCATACATCCGCGATATTGCCATAACTGCTGAACTGCCCCTCAAGTGCTCTCGGGTTGTTCCCCAGAGAAGCGCTAGTCCCAGAACTGCCTTATTTATGGGAATGGCCCCCTGAGAAGCGCAGTCCGTGCTGACTGCTTAGCGCTGTGCCTGTACCCCGCAGCGCTGCCTCCCTGGAGACACTGACGAGCCCCACTCACCGGCGTTGCCCTGCGGAGGCGCCGACACTGCCGCCGTGTTGCCATGGGGCCCGGAAGAAGAGTAAGGCGAGGCCCTGTCCTCCGGTGCGCCAGGGCCCCAGTCACCTCCGCTGCCATTGATTTCGTCCCGGCGGCCCTCGGAGCCAGGAGAGGGCCGCCGCCTAGCTACGGTAGGCTGCGTTAGGCCTCGAAGTCTGGACACTCCTCCCACGTGACGGGGCACCCGGCCGCGTCATTGTCCGCGCCCCCGCCTAAAGCCGTGCAGCCATTGGCTACCGTTCACCCGCCCCCGGCAGCCGCTCCCTGATTGGCCGCTGTGGTCGGGCCCCTCCACCAGCCTCCTCCCGATTGGTTCCCGGGCTTGGAAGCCATGGAAGGCTCGGGAACAGCCTGGTGAGACGCCGGAGGGCTCTGTGAGAGAGCGAGAGCCCCCACCGGCCAGCGCAGGCCCCCGAAGGGCCTGGAATCAACCGGCAGGCCGCGTGGGGCCTGCCAGAGGGCCAGAGCCGCCCCTCCCACCAGAAAGCACCGCAAGGGCCCGTAAGGGCCGAAGAGTAAGGTAACTCCCGGAGTGAAGGGGCGGAGGGACTGAGACCGCGCCTCTCCCCGGGAAAAACTGGTAACTGGGCCCTCTTGGCCCTAATTATTTACAGAAGGCCCCTTTTGGACTGGGACTGGGCTGGGACTGGGCTAGAGTCCTGTAGGACACTTTTGAGGCCTGAGTTTAGTAAAGATCACCCCATGTTGGGGAGCTGTTTGCTCCCCCTTGCCCTAGGTCGGCCCAGAGGGGTATAAGCTACAAGATTGGGACTGCATGAGGTTCCCTGAGGAAATGTTTTACTTCTGTCAAACGCAGTGTTCCCTGAGCGTCTACAGCTATATAATGAAATGTGACTGCTGAATAAGGAAATGCTTATTCCTCGAATGAATGGTTTAGGAGGGATCTGCTGTATTGGTTCAGGAATCAACCCCCTTTTACTCCTGCAAGGAAATGGTTATTTCTGATCTGCTGAAGTGTTCTTCCTGATGCAATGTTAAGTCCCGCATAATGGGGAGGTTGCCTGCTCTTCCCTAAAAGGTTTACTGCTGTGTAAAGAAACGTCATTTCTTTCCTGACAGGGTTATTGCGATATGCTGTGGTGGTTAGAGAATCACACCCTTTACTCCTGCAGTGAAATGATTATTGAACTGTCATTCCTGCTTAATGAAATGTTGGCCTTACCTAATGTGATGTTGCCTGACCTCTAATGTCTTGGGTCTTCCTGAGTGAACATAAAAAGGTTTATTCCTATATAAGGAAGTGTTCACCTTACCCGGTGACAGGCTTAACCCCGCCTAATGACCTGGTTCTAGGACAGGGTTGTTTATCCCTGCCTAATGCCATGATTAGTGTGGCCTGATGTCATGTTGTTTTCTGCATGAAATGTTTAGTCTGGCTTAATGAAACGTTACACCTCCAATGAAATGTTTTACTCTTGTTTAGGGTAGGGGTTCCTGAATGCCTACAGTGATATGAGGAAATGTTTTATTCCTGCTAACTGGACGGACAATTGAATGTCTTTGTAATGAATTCCTTGCAGGGGCGGGCTTCATGGAATGTTTATTCTATCTAAGGAACTGTTGCCCAAATGCCTAAAAGTGCTATACTGCAGGGGTTGTTTATTAATGAAATATTGTACCCATGCTGGAGGTAATGTGTAAACTTACCTGATGACATGCTGGTTTATACCTAATGAAATGGTTATTCTTCCATAGGAAAATGTGGAGTAATTACCTACCAGTAGATGATGAAATGTTTATTCTCACCTGAGGAGATAGATAACCTAGCCAGATGAAAAATGTTATTCTTGCCTAGCGAAATGTTATGGTTGGGTAAGGACATGTTTAAGCTCTAATGAAATGCTCTCTTTCCTCCCTTAATGAAATGTGTTATTGAGATATGTTATTCTGACTCTTGGATTGCTCCCTTTACTCCCCTCTGATGAAATGCTTTGATGAGTAATTGATACTGTGATTTTCCACTCCTGAACCTTGATCTTAGATAAAAGCTGTTTGATTTTTAATCAAACTCACTGGAGTGGCGTCAGTCGTTGCGTGCATTTTATTGTCTCAGTGGATGCGTGTGCTGTGTAGTCACTTAACACCTAAGCTTTCGGGTGCCTACCTGCTCGTGCCAGGCTACCCCCGGGAAACTGGTGACCCCAGTTCCTACAGACACTCTGTGAGTACCAAGGCACAGGGCTTTGGTATCTGAGACAGTGAGTACCAGTGAGCCAGCCTTGTGTATCTGAGATATGCAGTGAGTCTCAGTGAGCAGGACTTGGATATTCAATCCACTCGGTGAGTCTCAGTTAGCAGGTTTAGGATATTTGAGACACTCAGTGAGTCTCAGTGAGCAGGGCTTGAGTGCCCGAGGCACTCAGTGAGTTTTAGTGAACAGGGCTCAGGTATCTGAGATGCTCAGTGAGTACTAGTGAGGAGGAGTAAGGTACCAGAGGCACTCAGTGACTAGGGCTCAGGGATCCAAGGCACAAGACACTGAGTGTCTTGGGCACACCATGGGTGCCCAAGACACTCAGTGATTCTCAGTGACCTGGACTCCGGTATCAGATGTTCAGAGAGTACCAGTGAGGCGGGGGGGGGGTATTGGAGACACTCAGTGAGTCTGTGAGCAGGCCTTGGGTATCCAAGATGCTCATTGAATCTCAGTGAGCAGGGTTCGGTATCTCAGACGCTCAGTGAGTCACAGTGAGCAGGGCTCAGGGATACAAGATATTCAGTGAGTCTCAGTGAGCAGGCCTTGGGTATCCGAAATGCTCATTGAATCTTAGTTAGCAGGGCTCAGGTATCTGAGACGCACAATAAATCTCAGTGAGCAGGACTCCGGTATCTGAGATGCTCAGTGAGTCTCTGTGAGCAGGGCTCGGGATAGGAGATGTTCAGCTAGTCTCAGTGAGCAGGTTTTTGGGGACCTGAGATTCTCAGTGAGTCTCAGTGAGAAGGACTTGGGCATCCAAGATGCTCACTGAATCTCATTGAGCAGTGCTCCGGTATCTGAGTGAGCAGGGCTAGGGGATACGAGATGCTAACGGAGTCTCACTGAGCAGGGCTCGGGTATCTGAGAAGCTCAGTGAGTCTCAGTGAGCAGGGCTCGGATATGAGATACTCAGTGACTGAGTCTGAGCGAGCGGGGCTCAGGATACGAGATACTCCGTGACTGAGTCTCAGTGAGCAGGATTTGGATATGAGATACTCAGTGACTGAGTCTCAGGGAGCAGGACTCGGATAGGAGATACTCAGTGACTGAGTCTCAGCGAGCAGGGCTCAGGTATCTGAGACGCTCAGTGAGTCTCAGCGAAAAGGGCTCGGATACGAGATACTCAGTACCTGAGTCTCAGCAAGCAGGGCTCGGGTACCAGATACTCAGTGACTGAGTCGCAGTGAGCAGGGCTCGGATACAAGATACTCAGTGATTGAGTCTCAGTAAGCAGGATTTGGATACGAGATACTCAGTGACTGAATCTCAGGGAGCAGGACTCTGATACGAGATACTCAGTGACTGAGTCTCAGCGAGCAGGGCTTAGGTATCTGAGACACTCAGTGAGTCTCAGCGAAAAGGGCTCGGATACGAGATACTCAGTACCTGAGTCTCAGCAAGCAGGGCTCATGTACCAGATACTCAGTGACTGAGTCTCAGTGAGCAGGGCTCGGATACGAGATACTCAGTGATTGAGTCTCAGGTAGCAGGGCTCGGATACGAGATACTCAGTGACTGAGTCTCAGCGAGCAGGGCTTAGGTATCTGAGACACTCAGTGAGTCTCAGCGAAAAGGGCTCGGATACGAGATACTCAGTACCTGAGTCTCAGCAAGCAGGGCTCATGTACCAGATACTCAGTGACTGAGTCTCAGTGAGCAGGGCTCGGATACGAGATACTCAGTGATTGAGTCTCAGGTAGCAGGGCTCGGATACGAGATACTCAGTGACTGAGTCTCAGCAAGCAGGGCTCTGGTATCTGAGACGCTCAGTGAGTCTCAGCGAGCAGGGCTCAGATACGAGATACTCAGTTAGTCTCAGCGAGCAGGACTCGGGGATACGAGATACTCAGTGACTGAGTCTCAGAGAGCAGGGCTCGGGTACCAGATACTCAGTGAGCAGGGCTCGGGATACAAGATTCTCAGTGACTGAGACTCGGTGAGCAGGGCTTGGATAAGAGATACTCCGTGACTGAGTCTCAGTGAGCAGGGCTCAGGATACGAGATACTCAGTGAGTCTCAGTGAGCAGGGTTCGGGGATACGAGAAACTCAGTGATTGAGTCTCAGTGAGCAGGGCTCGGGATACGAGATACTCAGTGAGTCTCAGTGAGCAGGGTTCGGGGATACGAGGTACTCAGTGACTGAGTCTCAGTGAGCAGGGCTCGGGATACGAGATACTCAATGACTGAGTCTCAGCGAACAGGGCTCGGGTACCAGCTACTCAGTGACTGAGTCTCAGTGAGCAGGGTACGGGATACTCAGTGACCGAGTCTCAGCGAGCAGGGCTCGGGTACTAGGGGCCAGATGTAGGTAATTCATATTTACTGACTCTTAAATACCGAATTTTACCGATTCGGTATTTAAGAGTCGGTAAATATGAAGGGGGGAGATGTAGGTATTACAGATTCTGTAAATACTGAATCGTTAAGATTCGGTATTTACCGAATCTGTAAATACCGAATCGGTATTGCCCATTGTTTCCTATGGGCCTTGAAGCCCATAGGAATCAATGGGCAATACCTTACAGAATCGGTAAATACCGAATTTGGCAAGGGTGCAGGGCGTGTCACTTTGACACCCTCTGGCACCCCAAAAATAGGCATGTGCGCCATGTGGCACACAGACATGCCCTAAGGGCATGTCTGTCTGTCACATGGCTATGTGTGCATGCACACATGTGCATGCACACCTGAATTCGGTATTTTAACACCCAATTGGATTGTGTGTTAAAATACCGAATTTGTAGGGCCTTTGGGACTCAGAAGTGTCCCACCTACATCTGGAAGGTACCGAATCGGTAAAAATACCGATTCGGTATTTTACAGATTCTGTAAATTTACCGATTCGGTAAATATACAGAATCTGTAAAATCTGGCCCCCTACATCTCAAGATGCCAAATACCGGTCGGAAACGGCCGAATTCGGCCGTTTCCGACCGGTATTTGCCACCTACATCGGGCCCCTGTTACTCAGTGAGTCTCAGCGAGCAGGGCTCAGGTACTAGATACTTAGTGAGTCTCAGCAAGCAGGGCTCGGATACAAGATACTCAGTGACTGAGTGTCAGTGAGCAGGGCTCGGGATATGAGATACTCGGTGATCAGGGCTCCGAGATACGAGACGCTCAGTGACGGAGTCTCAGTGAGCAGGGCTTGCATACGAGATATTCAGTGACTGAGTCTCAGTGAGCAGGGCTCAGATACGAGATACTCAGTGACGGAGTCGCAGTGAGCAGGGCTTGGATACGAGATACTCAGTGACTGAGTGTCAGTGAGCAGGGCTCGGGATATGAGATACTCAGTGAGCAGGGCTCGGAGATACGAGACGCTCATGATGGACTCTCAGTGAGCAGGGCTTGGATACGAGATATTCAGTGACTGACTCTCAGTGAGCAGGGCTCGTATACGAGATACTCAGTGACTGAGTGTCAGTGAGCAGGGCTCGTGATATGAGATTCTCAGTGAGCAGGGCTTGGGGATACGAGACGCTCAGTGACTGAGTCTCAGTGAACAGGGCTCGGATACTAGATACTCAGTGACTGAGTGTCAGTGAGCAGGGCACAGGTATCTGAGACGCTCAGTGAGTCTCAGCGAAAAGGGCTCGGATACGAGATGCTCAGTACCTGAGTCTCAGTGACCAGGGCTCGGATACGAGATACTCAGTGACGGAGTCGCAGTGAGCAGGGCGCGGATACGAGATAATCAGTGATGGAGTCGCAGTGAGCAGGGCTCGGATACGAGATACTCAGTGATGGAGTCGCAGTGAGCAGGGCTCGGATACGAGATACTCAGTGACGGAGTCGCAGTGAGCAGGGCTCGGATACGAGATATTCAGTGACTGAGTCTCAGTGAGCAGGGCTCGGATACGAGATACTCAGTGACGGATTCGCAGTGAGCAGGGCTCGGGATACGAGATACTCAGTGACTGAGTGTCAGTGAGAAGGGCTCAGATACGAGATACTCGGTGACTGAGTCTCAGCGAGCAGGGCTCAGGTATCTGAGACGCTCAGTGAGTCTCAGCAAAAAGGGCTCGGATACGAGATGCTCAGTACCTGAGTCTCAGTGAGCAGGGCTCGGATACGAGATACTCAGTGACTGAGTCGCAGTGAGCAGGGCTCGGATACTCGATACTCAGTGACGGAGTCGCAGTGAGCAGGGCTCGGGATACGAGATACTCAGTGAGCAGGGCTCGAAGATACGAGACGCTCATGACGGACTCTCAGTGAGCAGGGCTTGGATACGAGATATTCAGTGATTGAGTCTCAGTGAGCAGGGCTTGGATACGAGATACTCAGTGACTGAGAGTCAGTTGTCAGTGAGCAGGGCTCGGGATATGAGATTCTCAGTGAGCAGGGCTCGGAGATACGAGACGCTCATGACGGACTCTCAGTGAGCAGGGCTTGGATACGAGATATTCAGTGACTGAGTCTCAGTGAGCAGGGCTTGGATACGAGATATGCAGTGACTGAGTCTCAGTGAGCAGGGCTCGGATACGAGATACTCAGTGACTGAGTCTCAGTGAGCAGGGCTCGGATACGAGATACTCAGTGACTGAGTCTCAGTGAGCAGGGCTCCCGATACGAGATACTCAGTGACTGAGTCTCAGCGAGCAGGGCTCGGGTACCAGATACTCAGTGAGCAGGGCTTGGAGATACGAGATACTCAGTGACTGAGTCTCAGTGAGCAGGGCTCGGGATACAAGATACTCAGTGACTGAGACTCGGTGAGCAGGGCTTGGATACAAGATACTCAGTGACTGAGTCTCAGTGAGCAGGGCTCAGGATATGAGATACTCAGTGACTGAGTCTCAGTGAGCAGGGCTCAGTATACAAGATACTCGGTGAGTCTCAGTGAGCAGGGTTCGGGGATACGAGATACTCAGTGACTGAGTCTCAGTGAGCAGGGCTCTGGTATCTGAGACGCTCAGTGACTCTTAGTGACTCTCAGTGACTGAGTCTCAGTGAGCACGGCTCTGGTATCTGAGACGCTCAGTGACTCTTAGTGACTCTCAGTGACTGAGTCGCAGTGAGCAGGGCTCGGATACGAGATACACAGTGACTGATCCTCAGTGAGTTTGGTACGGGATACTCAGTGAGTCTCAGTGACCAGGGCTCAGGTATACGAGATACTCAGTGACTTAGTCTCAGCGAACAGGGCTCGGGTACCAGCTACACAGTGACTGATTCTCAGTGAGTTTGGTACGGGATACTCAGTGACGGAGTCTCAGTGAGCAGGGCTCGGGTATCTGAGACGCTCAGTGACTCTTAGTGATTCTCAGTGAGCAGGCCTGGGGTATCCCACAGCTGGCTCCGGGCCCTCTGCTGGCCCGAGAGTGGTTACAGCGCCGAGGATATCACTTAAAAAGTATTTACTGCTGAGCGGAAGTTTGTTCTGCTCCGGGTTTTATGGCGCATTTAACGAGCCCATATAGTTTAAGTGAGCGTAAGAGGATATATGGCCGCAGTGCAGGGGGCTGGCAGGGCCATAAAACCGTGGCCAGCAGGGAGCATGGAGAGTGGGCCCATGCCATGGCGCGTGTGGTGGGGGGAGAGAGGGGGTCATTAATGGATCAGTCCTGTCCAGGGGGGAGGGGGGGGGTCATTAATGGAACAGTCCTGTCCAGGGGGGGGAGGCTCAGCCCCAAGGAAGGGAGCGCCCTTTGCAAGCGGTAGGAACAAGTCCCAAACAAACCTGTGGGGTGAAGGGGCTGGTTTCTCAGATCACCAAATTACCATAATCACAAAGTCACGTGAAAAGACTCTTTTTGGGGTTTACATTTTTCAGGTCGTGTATGTTTTTTTCCACATATCAGTTTGTAACCGAGCTCGGAAATGGCTAAAGCGACAATATTTTTACACCGACTCTGGGATTGGCAATGGCATTTTTAAATCGCGGTTTGTGAGTAAACCACGCATGCGGTGTGAATTTTTCAGCATTAATGTTGTTAACGGAAAACAAACCAGAACATGAAAAAGTTACAAAAGAGGAAATCAAGAGCGCGATAAAGGGGCAGGGGTGTCTGCTCTTTATTTCATTTATTTATTTACAAAGTTTTCGATGACCCCTGAAGGGGTCCGACAGAGCTGCCAAGGTCCCAGATTGCTGTGCGTGACATTTCCATCATTTCATTGTAAGTATGAGTGACACTTTCTCCCGGGACAAAATCAAGCAATGACGACGAAGGAAACACAAATATCAGACATGACACCCATTTGAGCAATGCTGGTCGGTGCTGGCCCTTCTCCTGGGGGGGGCACGTACCCTGTGCCCGCTGCTTTTATAGTTTGAGATTCACCCCCCTCAGATCTCACTAAGGAAGCCACGCCCGTGATTCTAGGCGTGTCTGTGTGATAGTGATCTGAGTTGTGTCCTGTCCTGAGGTATGCCTTGTTGTGTAGTCTGTGTGATGGTATGTTATGTTACATGTGTAGTGATGATGTGCTTTCATACCATGCTACACTGCTAGGCCACGGTGTTATATGATGTTGTGTTTATAAGTTACGCGTGTATGCTACAAGCTTTATATACTTACCTATAATCACACACAGACTCTCCAACTTGCATACATCCAGCACATATACTTGTGTTCACCTGTGACGGTTGCCGTGTCATGTGTGTAGCAGTACGAGCAAAGGCGGTCACTAAAGGACGAACGACTGACAAAAACCTACACAATTGGAAGGTAAAGACCCCAGCATCCCTGTTCACCCACAACCAGGCCTAACTCATGCCCTCCAGACACTGTATGTGAAAATCAAGCCATCATCCCCCTCCAGACCACAGACTCAGGCCACACAGTCTTGTACCCAGGCCGGCACACTCTAAACATGGCATACAAATTAAGAAGGAAAATGTTGGTTGGTTTGATAGTATGTGCACTAAATCTCTCCGGGAACTCAAGCAGGCACTCTCTAAACAACCCAGAGACAGGGAGGCTATTATATCCCTGAGACTGACATACAAAACTCATCTTATACGCAGAAAAGAAGAGCTAAGGGAGCAAGCTTGGGATGCTCTTAATAAAGCAGCTATATTGCACGATAGTAGGCTCTTTTGGACCACGGTTAATAGCCCCTTTCTTGTAAAAGAAGACTTCCCTACATTGACAGCCCAGGTTAGTGAAGCAAACTGGGTTGCACACTTTTCAGGAATTTTTAACCCGACTAGGGAGGATTGCGCGAGTTTTTCCCCTCCCTCGTTCGAAATGAAGTTATCCTTGGACATTACACTACAAGAAGTAGAAACTGCTATTAGTCAGTGTAGGAGAGTAGGGTCTGCAATCCTATGATCACCCAGATTTTTGCTTTTTGCTGCACTGGTTTACGACTTTCCCTGGCTGTGGGCCTGCTAATCAGACCCACAGCCTAGCTGTTCTCTCTATCCAAATTGTACTCAGGTACTGAATTGGCACTGGGCCCTCTCCAAGTCCCTGTACCCAGGGCTGAGGTGCACCCAGAAGTCTCCCAGGGGCTGAAGCATGTATTATGCCACCCCTGGATTGACTAACTAAAACTGACACAACTGGCTGCACGACAGCTGGGGCAAGGTGGTGTACTCACCCTTTGCTTTAGATATAGTATACCTATATCTAACCCTAAAAATGGACACACAGATCTCCTATCAGTCACTCCTATAGCAGGCCTTAACAATCCTGAAGGCAGAGTGCTTGGAATCGTGTGAGATGGTGCTCTAGCATGAGCTGAGCCTGTCTGCGGCTTTCGGGATCCATCCCTTAGCCGTTTCCATGATATCGCATACCATATACTCTTAAGTGCATTATAATCCTCGCGGTTATGTGCCAACTCTGGTATCGCTTTATCAAAACATGTCGAGTAAGGTGTCATACGAATTGGAATACTAACCCCTCGCCAATTCTGGCGACGGGGTTAGCATTCCACCCTTCTAGAGGGACACGACATGCCTGTAACCTATAACCCGGTTAAAAGTCAGACAGAGCCTTAGCATCCACAAAATGGATGCTGCCACCGAGACACAAGTCTGCCCTCCTGCTGCTGGGAGTCCTCCCAGAGCAGGAGATAAGGACAAAGGGTTTCCTGCCAGGGGCGGTGCCAGCACCGTCCCAGACAGGGTTTTGTGTATTGTAGGTAGGCAGGGCTTTAGAGGAAGGTGACTGCAAGTAGCACCCCGGTGCTCACTATGCATAGGCCGGCTTGAACCAGTTCCAGGGTCACTCCAGACCCTGTGCTGGGGAAAAGCCCGCCAAGGAAGTGGGTGTAACCACCCCCCTCCTAGTCCCACCCATAGGGCAGGACTTAGTCGCGTGCCAACCCCTTTTTACAGGATAAAGGTAGAGACTGGCCCCCTTCCAAATCAGATCATCTTTGAATCCTGAAACTACTTTCTGCGAAAGGAACTCAAGACTTCTTCCTAAGATTTCTCCCTTGTGACTAAGGAGTAGTCACCCTGCATCCGCAGGCACCATCTAAGAACACTGCGGTCTGCTGCAAGTCCTTCCTCCGGAATCCGACTGCCCAGCTCGACGAGAACCGGCTTCCCTGGCACCTCTGACCTCTACCCACCTCTACAGCCCAGCTGAGAACCGTGGGTGCGACGAGACCTCAAGGGACCGGCCATCTGCAAGACTGCACGACTTCTTTCCAGCAAGCCCGCCGAGTAATCTACTGGTGAGTGCTTTGGGGTCCGAGAAGCCCCGACTCTGAGCAGCTCCAGCTCCGAAGTGCAGCCCCCCAGCATCTCCACGATCTGCGTGGGGCCCTTCTGCTTTCCGCTGCTCACCGCGTTGTTTGGCTACTAGCCCGTTGGCTTGTGGCCTTCCTGACGACGCCCGACGACATTTCCGCTGCTGGTCTGGTTGCTCCAGACTGGCCCTTGCTCCCTTCCCGAAGAGGAGCACCCCGGACCCTCCTGGTCCACTCAAGACGCCATTTTGAGTCCACCGCGTGGGCTTGAATTAACCAAGGCTTGTTGCCCAATCCTGGGTAACTTCGACGCCAACGACTTCATCCATCGTGGGACAGCTCGCACCTCCATCCTGGTCGCCGACAACGCCTCCTGGTCCGAGAGACTGCAGAGCCCAGCAGCGCCCACTCACCTGACTGCGGTGACTTCGCCCGGTGCCATCCTGGTGCCCACTTAATCACTGGCTAGTGATTCAAGAACTTGGTCCCCTCTGCTTTCAGGTTTTCTTCTTCCTTGATCCAGGCTTGGATCCATCGAACTTTCCTTCACTGGTCGCCTGCCAGCAACTTCTTCCTTCCAGGCTCCTGGTCCGGCAACGAGATCCCCGACGTCTTTTCAGACCTATGCAGCTGCAGCCCCTGGGCTAGGTAACTTCGGCACTTCGGTGTCCCAGCATAGCCTCACTATCCTAGGGTCAGGATCCACTGTCGTTTTCTTCCCACCAGGTCGGGTTCGCCCGTGAACACTAACTTTGTGAATTCTAGCTTCCATAGACTTTGTCCCGCATCCCGCGTGAGAGTGCACACTCTGCACCCGAGTCCCCTGGGCCTCCTAGTAGTAATCTAACGATTCCCTAGTCAAGTCCTAGCGATTCCAAAGCCTATTAGTACTGTACTTACCTGCTAGTAATTTCGCATTCCACTTTTAAAGTATATGGTTTTTCGTGCCCCTCGGGCATTTGTGTAACGTGCTAACTTAAAAGTATTTTCGTAAGAGTTTTGTTGTGTGCTTAGCACCCTGTCCTCATAAAGAGTACAGGGTTGTTGTGATTCTAATAAATACATTGTTTATTTTCATAACACTTGTGTGGTGTCCTTTCACTGGGTGTTCAAGGGGTAATGTGATGGTAAAACAGCTGGCTTAACACGCCCTCTAGAGTCTTAGCCTTAGACTGCTCGTATCCATGCTACTAGGATAGCTGGTCTATAAGGTTGACTTACAACCAATCATCAATAAGGGTTGTTTGGACTGATATATAGTGATCACTAGAATAGTGAACACTGCACATCAGGCCAACTTCTCACATTGGTGAGCAGCGGTTGGGATTTGAGCTTGCTGTTGTTTTACCACACATGCCCTAAGAATATCTTGTGAAAGATCACATAAGTACTAAAGGTACATATAACTTAGCTTAGAATACTCTGAGTTCTACTGAACCAGCTGTTGTAGCTCCTAGGGCCTAGCACACCCTAAACTACAACTCTAGCAAGGGATCAGTAGGCAAACATATAGTGTAGGTAAGTGCACCACTTACACCTCACTAGAAAAGCATGTCGACTCAGGGGGACTCTACTGAGACTCCCCTGGTCAGTGTTGACCCTCCACAGGTCACTTCAAGATATGCAGCTCTCAATTTTCAGGAGATGAGGCAACTCTGTGTCTCCAGGAAACTGAAGCAGGGGTCTAACCCCACCATTCCCTTTCTGATAGGTCTCTTAGAGACATATGATGCCAGAAAGCTCTCTCAGTTACATGAGAGCATGCCAGCCTTAGAGGGAACCTCTGGGGATCCAGACCTCCCCAACACTGATTCAGCAGTTGAGGAGGAGGATCAGGAGGTACTCTCTGGGGATGAGGTAGACAAAGGTCTTGAGGTAGTCAGAAGGCTAACTAGGACCAACTTAGACTTACTTGGGCTAGGATCTGGGGGCCCCCCAGTACTAACCCGAAGTGGGCCTAACCTTGGAGTTAGGAGAGATAGATCTCTTTCTAGGGACTCCAATAGATCTCTGCACTCTAATGCCTCTTCTCAGGGGAGAAGGAATCCTCCACAGAGGATATTTACTTCCCCTCAGAGAAGGGAGCATGAGGCTAGGATGAGACAAGCTGAACTAAGGATTGAAAGGGAAGAAATTGCCCTGGCCAAAGAGAAGCTTGCCCTGGCAAGAGAGCAGCAGATGAGTGGGCTAGCTCCCACTGGTGGCAGCAATCTCCCAAGAGATAGAGAGAAGGGTTTAGATACTAAACACCTGACTAAAATAGTGCCCCCCTTTAAGCAAGGGGATGACATCCAGAAATGGATGGCTGCTCTGGAAAGGGCCTGCACTGTGCAGAACATTCCCCAGAGTCAGTGGGCAGCTATACTGTGGCTCTCCTTTGATGGTAAAGGTAGAGATAAGCTCCTCACTACAAGAGTGGAGGATGCTAACAATTACCAGGTCCTGAAGAATACACTGGTTGATGGGTTTGGTTTAACCACTGAGCAGTACAGGTTGCTGTTCAGAGACACCCAGAAAACTCAGTCTCAGGACTGGTCTGATTTTGTGGATTGTGCCACTAAGGCTTTGGAGGGCTGGTTGCTGGGTAGCAAGGTTACAGATTACACAGGATTGTATAATCTAATGATGAGAGAACAAATTTTGAACAATTGTCAGAACCAGTTGCTGCACCAGCACCTTGTTGATTCAGATCTGACCTCTCCCCAAGAATTGGGAAAGAAGGCAGACAAATGGGTCAGGACAAGGATCAAGCAGAACCAGAACCAGAACCAGGGTGGTCAGAAGAAAGCAGACCAGAAGGGTAATGTTAAGAATGAGCAAAATGACCAGAAGTCTTCACCAGGTCCCCAACAAACCAAAGAGGGTGGGGGTCAGGCTTCCCAGAAAAAGAAGACTCAAGAAGGCCAGTCAAAAAGGTGGTGCCAGTACTGCAAAAGTAAATCTCACTGGTTTAGTGAGTGCACCAAAAGAGGAGGAGGACAAACTCCTGCCACTACAGCTCCTAAAGCAACTGCACCCCCTAGTACAGTCAGTAGTGGTAGTGTCACTCCCAAGGCATTAGTTGGGTTAACCTTGGGTACTGAGGGGTCTGACAACTTAGTTGGCACACTCACTCAGGCTGTCCTTGTCTGTACAGGGGATATGGATATGTCCCCTGAAATAAGTCCCAATACTTTGGGCAAATACAGGCAGACACCTTTGATTAATGGCAAAATGGCTCAGGCCTATAGGGACACTTGTGCCAGTGTCACCATGGTGACACCTAACTTCGTGGACCCTGGACAGATCATGCCAGGTACTGATTTCCTGGTGACCAATGCCAGCAATGTCACTACTAGTCATAGTGTGGCAATTGTAGCTTTCTCCTGGGGTGGAGTGAAGGGACAAAAGAAAGTTGTAGTCAGTTCAGACCTCCCAGTTGATTGTTTGTTGGGCAATGATTTGGAGTCATCACAATGGTCAGAAGTGGAGCAGAGGACTCACATGGAGATGTTAGGCTTGCCAGCACATGTGCTTGCTGTGACTAGGTCACAGGCCAGAAAATGCCCCACTGAACAGGTGCTGGATCCCGAAATTATGGACCAGACACCTCCCAAGAAGAAGAGCAGTAAGGGTAAGGCTTTGCCTTCCCCCTTGCCCCAGGTTGAGGATCAAGTCTCTGAGGAGGCTGATCTAGAAGAGCTGAGGGAAACTGAGCCTAAAGAGCTTGAACTTGATCAAGTTGAGTTTCTGGGCTCAGGGGGACCCTCCAGAGCAGACCTGGGGAAGGAACAGTTGAGCTGCCCTTCCCTTGAACCCCTCAGACAGCAGGCTGCTGCTGAGGCTGCAGGGAATGCCACAGGTGCCCACAGGGTATACTGGGAAGATGGACTCCTGTACTCTGAGTCAAGAGACCCCAAGCCTGGTGCAACCAGGAGGCTGGTCATCCCCTTGTCTCTGAGAGGTTTCCTTCTCACCTTGGCCCATGAGATTCCCCTTGCAGGTCATTTAGGTCAGACAAAGACTTGGGACAGGCTTGTCTCACACTTTCACTGGCCCCATATGAATGAGAATACCAAGGAGTTTTGTCGCTCATGTGTCACTTGCCAAGCCAGTGGTAAGTCAGGTGGCACAACAAAGGCCCCCCTCATACCACTACCTGTGGTGGGGGTTCCCTTTGAAAGAGTGGGGATTGACATTGTTGGTCCAATGGAACCCCAGACAGCATCAGGACACAAGTTTATACTGGTGGTGGTGGACCATGCCACCAGGTATCCTGAGGCTATTCCCCTTAGGACCACTACAGCCCCTGTAGTGGCAAGAGCCCTAGTTGGAGTGTTCTCCAGAGTGGGTTTCCCTAAGGAGGTCGTTTCTGACAGAGGTACAAACTTCATGTCAGGATATCTGACTGCCATGTGGAAGGAGTGTGGTGTGAACTACAAGTTCACCACACCCTATCATCCACAATGCAATGGGCTTGTTGAGAGATTCAACAGGACCCTGAAAGGGATGATTCATGGACTACCTGAACCTCTTAGGAGAAGATGGGATGTCCTGATCCCCTGCCTCTTGTTTGCTTACAGAGAGGTCCCACAGAAGGGGGTTGGCTACAGCCCTTTTGAGCTTCTGTATGGGCATCCTGTAAGAGGACCCCTGTGTTTGGTGAAGGAAGGATGGGAGAGACCTCTCAAAAAGCCTGCAACCAACATAGTGGACTATGTACTTGGTCTCCGCTCCAGGATGGCTGAGTATATGGAGAAGGCATCTAAAAACCTTGAGGCCAGCCAGGAACTTCAAAAAGCTTGGCATGACCAAAAGGCTGTACTGACTGTGTACCAGCCAGGACAGAAGGTGTGGGTGCTGGAGCCAGTGGCCCCAGCAGCTCTGAAAGACAAATGGTCTGGGCCCCACACCATCATTGAGCAAAAGGGAGAGGTTACCTACTTGGTGGACCTTGGAACTCCCAGGAGCCCTCTCAGAGTGCTCCATGTTAACAGGCTCAAGGCATATGTTGACAGGAAGGACATGGGCTTGCTCATGGCCACAGATGAGGGACAGGAGGAAGAGAGTGACCCTCTCCCAGACCTGCTCACTCAGAATCCTGATGATGGGTCAGTTGATGGTGTTGTCTTTTGTGGCAGCCTCACTGAACATCAGCAACAGGATTGCAGGCAAGTTCTGCAATCCTTTCGACATATGTTCTCTCTGACACCCAGCCAAACTGATTGGTGTACCCATGATGTTGACACTGGAGACAGTCTGCCTGTCAAGAGTAAAATCTACAGGCAGCCTGATCATGTTAGAGACTGCATCAAAACTGAAGTGCAGAAAATGTTGGAACTGGGAGTCATTGAGCCCTCAGATAGCCCTTGGGCTAGCCCAGTAGTTCTAGTGCCAAAGCCTCACACCCAGGGTGGTAAGAGAGAGATGAGGTTTTGCGTAGACTACAGAGGCCTCAATGCAGTCACTAAGACTGATGCCCACCCAATACCAAGAGCAGATGAGCTTATAGATAGATTGGCTTCTGCCAACTTCTTAAGCACATTTGATTTGACAGCTGGGTATTGGCAAATCAGGTTAGCTGAGGAAGCCAAACCTAAGACAGCATTTTCTACCCCTGGAGGGCATTATCAATTTGTGGTAATGCCCTTTGGACTGAAAAATGCACCTGCCACCTTCCAAAGGTTGGTGAATCAAGTCCTCACTGGGCTGGATGACTTCTGTGCAGCTTATCTTGACGATATTGCTGTCTTTAGCTCCACCTGGGAGGATCACCTGGTCCACCTGAGGAAAGTGTTAGAGGCCCTGCAAAAGGCAGGCCTCACTATCAAGGCCACCAAGTGCCAGATAGGGCAGTCACAGGTTGTATACCTGGGCCACCTTGTAGGTGGAGGCCAGGTTCAGCCACTGGAGAGTAAGATACAGGCCATCAAGGACTGGACTCCTCCAATCACCCAGACTCAGGTTCGAGCTTTCTTGGGCCTGACTGGGTACTATAGGAAGTTTGTCAGAAATTATGGGTCCATAGTGACCCCCCTTAATGACCTGACAAGCAAGAAGATGCCAAAGAAAGTTCAGTGGACAGCAAGCTGTCAGAAAGCATTCAATGACCTAAAGCAGGCCATGTGCACAGCACCTATCCTCAAGAGTCCAGATTACTCCAAGCCATTCGTTGTCCAAACAGATGCTTCTGAGTTGGGTGTGGGAGCTGTTCTGTCTCAACTGAATTTTGATGGTAATGATCAGCCTATTGCTTTCATTAGTAGGAGGCTGACACCCAGAGAGAAAAATTGGTCAGCTATTGAGAGGGAGGCCTTTGCTGTGGTCTGGGCCCTGAAGAAGCTGAGGGCCTACTTGTTTGGCACTCACTTCACCATTCAGACAGACCATACGCCCCTCTTGTGGCTAAATCAGATGAAGGGTGAAAACCCCAAACTGCTTAGGTGGTCCATTTCCCTACAGGGGATGGATTTTACAGTGGAGCATAGACCTGGGACTGATCACAGCAATGCTGATGGGCTCTCCAGGTATTTCCACTTAGAGCAAGAAGACTCACCTGGTCAAGGTTAGTTTATTGTCCCAAAGTTTGGGGGGGGGGTCATGTAGGAGAGTAGGGTCTGCAATCCTATGATCACCCAGATTTTTGCTTTTTGCTGCACTGGTTTACGACTTTCCCTGGCTGTGGGCCTGCTAATCAGACCCACAGCCTAGCTGTTCTCTCTATCCAAATTGTACTCAGGTACTGAATTGGCACTGGGCCCTCTCCAAGTCCCTGTACCCAGGGCTGAGGTGCACCCAGAAGTCTCCCAGGGGCTGAAGCATGTATTATGCCACCCCTGGATTGACTAACTAAAACTGACACAACTGGCTGCACGACAGCTGGGGCAAGGTGGTGTACTCACCCTTTGCTTTAGATATAGTATACCTATATCTAACCCTAAAAATGGACACACAGATCTCCTATCAGTCACTCCTATAGCAGGCCTTAACAATCCTGAAGGCAGAGTGCTTGGAATCGTGTGAGATGGTGCTCTAGCATGAGCTGAGCCTGTCTGCGGCTTTCGGGATCCATCCCTTAGCCGTTTCCATGATATCGCATACCATATACTCTTAAGTGCATTATAATCCTCGCGGTTATGTGCCAACTCTGGTATCGCTTTATCAAAACATGTCGAGTAAGGTGTCATACGAATTGGAATACTAACCCCTCGCCAATTCTGGCGACGGGGTTAGCATTCCACCCTTCTAGAGGGACACGACATGCCTGTAACCTATAACCCGGTTAAAAGTCAGACAGAGCCTTAGCATCCACAAAATGGATGCTGCCACCGAGACACAAGTCTGCCCTCCTGCTGCTGGGAGTCCTCCCAGAGCAGGAGATAAGGACAAAGGGTTTCCTGCCAGGGGCGGTGCCAGCACCGTCCCAGACAGGGTTTTGTGTATTGTAGGTAGGCAGGGCTTTAGAGGAAGGTGACTGCAAGTAGCACCCCGGTGCTCACTATGCATAGGCCGGCTTGAACCAGTTCCAGGGTCACTCCAGACCCTGTGCTGGGGAAAAGCCCGCCAAGGAAGTGGGTGTAACCACCCCCCTCCTAGTCCCACCCATAGGGCAGGACTTAGTCGCGTGCCAGCCCCTTTTTACAGGATAAAGGTAGAGACTGGCCCCCTTCCAAATCAGATCATCTTTGAATCCTGAAACTACTTTCTGCGAAAGGAACTCAAGACTTCTTCCTAAGATTTCTCCCTTGTGACTAAGGAGTAGTCACCCTGCATCCGCAGGCACCATCTAAGAACACTGCGGTCTGCTGCAAGTCCTTCCTCCGGAATCCGACTGCCCAGCTCGACGAGAACCGGCTTCCCTGGCACCTCTGACCTCTACCCACCTCTACAGCCCAGCTGAGAACCGTGGGTGCGACGAGACCTC
Source organism: Lissotriton helveticus (assembly GCF_964261635.1). NCBI lineage: Eukaryota > Metazoa > Chordata > Amphibia > Caudata > Salamandridae > Lissotriton > Lissotriton helveticus. Next base: position 6,907,971 of record NC_136069.1, on the reverse strand, counting down.
AAGGGACCGGCCATCTGCAAGACTGCACGACTTCTTTCCAGCAAGCCCGCCGAGTAATCTACTGGTGAGTGCTTTGGGGTCCGAGAAGCCCCGACTCTGAGCAGCTCCAGCTCCGAAGTGCAGCCCCCCAGCATCTCCACGATCTGCGTGGGGCCCTTCTGCTTTCCGCTGCTCACCGCGTTGTTTGGCTACTAGCCCGTTGGCTTGTGGCCTTCCTGACGACGCCCGACGACATTTCCGCTGCTGGTCTGGTTGCTCCAGACTGGCCCTTGCTCCCTTCCCGAAGAGGAGCACCCCGGACCCTCCTGGTCCACTCAAGACGCCATTTTGAGTCCACCGCGTGGGCTTGAATTAACCAAGGCTTGTTGCCCAATCCTGGGTAACTTCGACGCCAACGACTTCATCCATCGTGGGACAGCTCGCACCTCCATCCTGGTCGCCGACAACGCCTCCTGGTCCGAGAGACTGCAGAGCCCAGCAGCGCCCACTCACCTGACTGCGGTGACTTCGCCCGGTGCCATCCTGGTGCCCACTGTTAGACGGACCGGGAGGGTCGGCCGAGGCTAAGGGGAGAGGTCTCCGGGGAGAGCCGTCTCCAGTGAATCGTACAGACAAGTAACTTCCCCCCCACAGACGGACACCACACAATGATAAAGTTCAACGATACTTTATAGGTAATTCTCAAGTACGGTAGAATGGTACAAGGAGGTCTGGACTCAGGGGTCCCCTCTATTCTGGTCTCTGTTTGGGAAAAGGGTAGTGGGACAGTCTTGTTACCAAAGAGATGGAAATAGCTCTCAATCCTCGAGCTCGGTGGTGTAGATGAACGGGCCGCGGCGGAGCCAGCAGGTCCCGAGATGGATGAAGGAAGACGACGGTCCGCGGCAGAGCCAGCAGGTCCCGATGAAGGTGGTGGTTACAAACGGTCCGCGGCCACGCCAGCAGGTCCCGACGAAGATGAAGGATAGGGTGGTTCCCAAAGCCGCGGCAGCGCCAGCAGGCAAGACGAAGGTGCACAAGACAGAGCTACGGCAGCGCCAGTAGTCCGTCAAGGATGAGTTCTTCTTTGCGTCTCTCGACTCCAAGATACAACTGCCGTCCGGCTCTGGAGCTGCCCCAGTTATAGGGCTGGTGTGCTTTGATGTCCGGACCCTCGCACTTGGAGGTCGGGAGGTCCGGGATGAGGGGGTTCAGACACCCAGCAGGGGGGTGGAGCCAGCGCCCGGGGAGGCGATGGGCGAGCGGTACTTGGCGGGGGGGAGCCATCGACACCTCTTGCTCCCATTGACTGACCAAGTAGCCCGCTCACCTCCTGGGTGGATGTTGGTGCCGGAATGTCTGAGGCCTGGCCGGGCCCAGGGTTGAGGTCGATCGGGGGCCAGGCGGCCTCGTGGTGGAGTGTCCAAGATGGCGCCCAGGATGGGCGCGCAGACCGGTAGTGGGTCGGCCTATGCGGTCAACAGGTTCGAGTGTAGGGGTCCCTGCGGGGACGGTGGACGTGCAATGGTGGTGTGTGGTACTTGCGTGGCTGGTTCGGGCCTGGTTGGGCCGGGGGAGAGCGGCCCTTCATGTGGCCTGTCCAACACCCACTTAATCACTGGCTAGTGATTCAAGAACTTGGTCCCCTCTGCTTTCAGGTTTTCTTCTTCCTTGATCCAGGCTTGGATCCATCGAACTTTCCTTCACTGGTCGCCTGCCAGCAACTTCTTCCTTCCAGGCTCCTGGTCCGGCAACGAGATCCCCGACGTCTTTTCAGACCTATGCAGCTGCAGCCCCTGGGCTAGGTAACTTCGGCACTTCGGTGTCCCAGCATAGCCTCACTATCCTAGGGTCAGGATCCACTGTCGTTTTCTTCCCACCAGGTCGGGTTCGCCCGTGAACACTAACTTTGTGAATTCTAGCTTCCATAGACTTTGTCCCGCATCCCGCGTGAGAGTGCACACTCTGCACCCGAGTCCCCTGGGCCTCCTAGTAGTAATCTAACGATTCCCTAGTCAAGTCCTAGCGATTCCAAAGCCTATTAGTACTGTACTTACCTGCTAGTAATTTCGCATTCCACTTTTAAAGTATATGGTTTTTCGTGCCCCTCGGGCATTTGTGTAACGTGCTAACTTAAAAGTATTTTCGTAAGAGTTTTGTTGTGTGCTTAGCACCCTGTCCTCATAAAGAGTACAGGGTTGTTGTGATTCTAATAAATACATTGTTTATTTTCATAACACTTGTGTGGTGTCCTTTCACTGGGTGTTCAAGGGGTAATGTGATGGTAAAACAGCTGGCTTAACACGCCCTCTAGAGTCTTAGCCTTAGACTGCTCGTATCCATGCTACTAGGATAGCTGGTCTATAAGGTTGACTTACAACCAATCATCAATAAGGGTTGTTTGGACTGATATATAGTGATCACTAGAATAGTGAACACTGCACATCAGGCCAACTTCTCACAGTCAGAGTAAAGGAGGAAAGGCATCGGGACCTGATGGCGTCCCGGTTGACCTGTATAAATCCAACCCGACACTTTGGAGTCCACTCTTAACACAGGTGTTTAATGCCTCAGTCATGGAGAGTACACCCCCTACCTGGAGCGAATCCATAATCCTACCCATCTACAAGAAGGGAGATAGAGGAGAGGCCAAGAACTACCGCCCTATCTCCTTTCTGGATTCCTCCCTCAAAATTATGAGTAGGGTTCTCCTGATGCGTTTGGAGCAATGGGCGGAGGAAAATAAAATTCTGGCCGAGTCCCAATTCGGCTTCCGCAAAGGCCTTGGGACAACAGAGCAGTGTATCAATCTCGACCTCCTCATCGGAAAGTACACGAAAGCGAAACAGGGCTCTCTATTTCTCTGTTTCGCTGATCTCTCGAGTGCCTTTGATTTAGTGGACCATACTTTGTTATGGTCCACTTTACTGGACATGGGAGCCCCCCCAGCAATTATATACTTCCTGGCCAGACTCTATAACAACTTATTGGCTCAGATCCGTTATGGCCAGGCAGGCGAATGCACTGGGAAAATTAGGGTTAACTCAGGCATAAGACAAGGCCTTGTGCTGGCCCCTCTGCTTTTTTCCCTTTTTATAAATTCTATGGAGTCCGAATTGAAGAGGGTACAGGCCGACTCTCCGCAGGTTGGTGGTTACCCTGTGCCAGTTCTGCTATATGCCGACGATACGGATTTACTCTCGCGTACCCCAAACGGGCTCCGAAAGTTAATGAACTATTTTTATGATTTCATTAAGGGGAGAAAACTGAAAATTAACAACTCCAAGACTTACATTATGGCCTGTGGTAAACGGATGGAACTTTCCAAGCCGTTTCATTTTAATAATCACAAAATTGAGGTGGTGGACAGATTTTGTTACCTTGGAGTAACATTCAATAACAGAGGGACTTGGGCACCCGAGATTTTAAACGTGAATGCTAGGATGGGCAAAAGCTCCTCTGGGGTATTCCGCTTTGCATCTAAGCTAGGTAGTCGCCGCATACCAGATATGTTAAATATCTATAGGCATAGATGTGTATCCATTGCTCTATATGGTTCTGGTATATGGGGCTATTGTAACCACAGGGAACTGCAAGTCACTGAGAATCGGTTCCTCAAAAGACTCCTTTGTCTACCCTCCTCGGCATCTAATGAACTGTGCCACAGCGAGGTGGGCATGATCCATCTTACAGACCTAATGGGAATGAGACCTTTAATGGTCTGGAGGTCAATCTGGATTAAAGATGAGACTGATTTTACCAGGCGGATTATCTTAGATTGTCTCCATTTGGACAACGCCCGCAAGATTCCCTGGTTAAATCATGTTTCATCTTCCTTTAGTGCAATCTTTAACCTTGACATTGTTAACGACCCCCATAGTGCTGTTACTGTACCAAAAAAGGAACTCAAAAATGTCTTTACAGGGACCAAATCTAACTCACGCAGGGCTAAATGCAGCCTCATGTCAACTCATGTATTTTATTATTCTAATATGTTGGAAGACAGGGGCATGCCTATGTACCTTAAAAGTATTACCAAGCAATCGCACCAATTTGTTCTCACGAGGTTGAGACTTGGTATTGTTCATAATCTAGTGGCTTTTCCAGTGATGAAAATTCATAGTCAATCCCCCTGCCCCTGTGATGGCCTAACTAGGCAAAGCACTTTGCACTCTATGCTTATTTGCCCTCTTTATATGCATCTCCGTCGTTACTATCTCAGACCAGTTTTTAAGAAATATTCTGTGTATACTATAGCCCAAGCACTGAAACTGTTATTTGCACTTGATTCCTTGGATATCTGCTTTTTTACTGCTACTTTTTTACTTAAAGCTGTTTCACATAGGAAAAGCCTGGTGTTTTAATTCTCTTATTCCCATTATTGATCAGTTGTTTTTTAGGGCTCGCCTGCTGATGCGCTTCAGCGCATAGCTGGCGAAGCTCTATAGGGGCTTATCCAGTGTTTATCCACTGGCGATTCCACTGGCGATTCCTTCAAGTGCATGTGCTTTTTAGGTCATTGCGCTTGCGCAAGCCCTAAAAAGCGCGTGCACAATGCCACCAGCCGCCTGCCTGCCTGCCTCGCATTACCACATCAAAGGCAGCCCTCCGAGCGCATTTCTCACCCCCTAATTATTCACGGCCGGCCGGCAGGCACATCAAAGGCTGCTGCTGCCGTGACTCGCATTTCTCCTCCCTCCTCCCCTATCACTGCCCAGGCCGGCCGTACTTTCTCTTTACAAGGGCGCCCATTCCTGAATCACTTGAAATCTCTCCACATTATTTGCATTTTGTTAATTAAAAAAATTAACTTCAACACAGCGTTGCACATTTTTCTCGACTTCGGAAGGATGAGTCCCAATCTCATTTGTACAAAGTGTTGTAATGGGATTATTGGAGAGTTAGAGAAACGTGCTCACAAGTTACATTTTTATGCAAATCATCTGAGTAAATAAACAATAGCATGGTGCCGTTTGCGTCCTTGACTTGATCTGGTTTTTATTTTTATTTTGCTATTATTCTCACAAAGGCTAAGAAGGTCTGCCTACTTTAGTATTAAGTGCTATACGTCGCATAAGCAACAGCTAACCATTCACTCACCCACGCAACGCCACTCACCCATGCAACGCCACTCACCCACGCAACGCCACTCACCCACGCAACGCCACTCACCCACGCAACGCCACTCACCCACGCAACACCACTCACACACGCAACGCCACTCACACACGCAACGCCACTCACACACGCAACGCCACTCACACACGCAACGCCACACACGCAACGCCACACACACACGCAACGCCACACACACATGCAACGCCACACACACATGCAACGCCACTCACACATGCAACGCCACTCACACATGCAACGCCACTCACACATGCAACGCCACTCAACCACGCAACGCCACTCACACACGCAACGCCACTCAACCACGCAACGCCACTCACCCACGCAACGCCACTCAGCCACGCAACGCCACTCAGCCACGCAACGCCACTCAGCCACGCAACGCCACTCACACACGCAACGCCACTCACACACGCAACGCCACTCACACACGCAACGCCACTCACACACGCAACGCCACTCACACACGCAACGCCACACACACACGCAACGCCACACACACACGCAACGCCACACACACACGCAACGCCACACACACATGCAACGCCACTCACACATGCAACGCCACTCACACATGCAACGCCACTCACACATGCAACGCCACTCACACACGCAACGCCACTCAACCACGCAACGCCACTCACCCACGCAACGCCACTCACCCACGCAACGCCACTCACCCACGCAACGCCACTCACCCACGCAACGCCACTCACCCACGCAACGCCACTCAGCCACGCAACGCCACTCAGCCACGCAACGCCACTCAGCCACGCAACGCCACTCAGCCACGCAACGCCGCTCATCCACGCAACGCCGCTCACCCACGCAACGCCGCTCACCCACGCAACGCCACTCACCCACGCAACGCCACTCACCCACGCAACGCCACTCACCCACGCAACGCCACTCATCCACGCAACGCCACTCATCCACGCAACGCCACTCATCTATATGCAAAACGAAAAATGTCAAACTCTTCTATTGCGAGACCTATTGCATTTTCAATGCTTGTCTTTTCTTCTTTTTCTACTGAAATGTCCATAGCCTGTGTTTTATATCTTGTATGCTTTTGTGATTGTTTTTAATAATCGAATAAAGCCTTGAAATTGAATTGAATTGAATTGATGTCATACAGTCACTGTCCTAATACATGGTACAAATGCATAAACCACAGTTGATGGACAGAATGCAGAACAATGTCATACATTCACCCCAGTACAGAGATCTGGGCCTAAATCCATCATTCTTTTGCACTCCACACCACCCCAGTTCAGACACGGCCATATGCAAAGCAGCCTTGACCCTGTGCCGCATGGGAACAGTCCAGCCCAAACTACCAAGCCATGTCTTTCCTGGACCGGAATCAAGCATCCAAGGACCGGTTTCTGGCTATCGGCCTTCATCAGCCTGGATAGCTTGACTCCAGTGGTGTGGAGAGCATGGGACTCACGTCTGAGCACACTCTAAACATGTAATCGCAGTCACTGCCTTGTCTCTACACGACTGACGCACTCTAAACGTCATCGCAGTCACTGTCCTGTCTGTAAATGGGACCACACACTCTAAACATGTTATCGCAGTCACTGTCCTTATACATGGTACAGTACACTCTAAACATGTAATCACTGTGAGAAGTTGGCCTGGTATATGATGTTCACTATTCTAGTGAACACCTTGCACCAGTCTAAACAACCCTTATGGTGATGGTTGTAAGTCAACCTTCTAGACCAGCTATCCTAGAGGTAGCGTGGACAGAACAGTCTTAGGCTAAAAGACTCTTGAGGGCGTGTAAAGCCAGCTGTTTTACCATATGTAACCCCTTGAATATCAAATGAAAGGACACCACACAGGATATATATATAAAATATATATGTATTTATTTACTAACACACTCCTCTGAACTCTTTATGAGATCAGAGGCCAAAGCACATAACAAGTTACTTAATCAGAATACTTTAAGTTGCACAATTTACAGTTAGGCCCTAGGGGCGAAGCAAACCATATATTAAGAAAGTGGTATAAGTACCACGTCATGAGAAAAGGTAAGGCCTAGGGCCTAGAGAATCGCTGGAGCTACACTATCTGACCCTTAGGTTAGGAGTAGGAGGCCCACAGGCGGCGCGTGCAGTGTCTTTACACACACGCTAGTGTCAATGTAAAGTCAATGAGAACTTAGAAGTTAGACAAAGAAGGATTTAGGACACTTCCGGTTTAGCTAGGAGGAAACAACTAAAAACCTAGACACTTGGATAGTCAATACCCTTGGGAGCACCGAAGTACTCGCGTTACTTCATCGTTGGGGCTGATTCCCTATATTACATGGCCTACTCATGATAGGGGCCATACTTTAGATCAAGTTTTCTCTACAAAAATGATTAGTGCATCTATGCCACTACCGGTTCTGTGGTCCGACCATTTTTTAATAAAATTCACAATACCTCTCATTTCTGTGACCCTCCCTAGAGCATCGAAAATTCAGAGAGGAAACACACGGGCTTTTCATCAGGTCTCTGCTGAGATGGTGTCTGATGCACTTCGTTGCCACTCTTCTATATCTTCGGGGAGTTTGGAGGAAAACCTTGAATTAGTACATAAAAGACTGACTGCCATCTTCGAGGAGCTGGCCCCTGAGAAGTCGGTCAAGTTTACTGATAGGCGTGCCTCTGCCCCATGGTTTACTGCATCTTTGGGGGCGTTGCGACAAGACTGCAAGAAAGCCGAAAGGGCCTGGAGACGCCTGTATGACCCTCATCTCAAGACTGCCTATAGAGAGTCTATTAAGTTATATCATAAACACATTCAGGCAGGAAAAAAAGTTTATCTGGAGCGTAGAATTGACGATGCCCAGAACGCCAGTAAAGAGCTATTTAGGATAGCTAAGGAATTTGTTACTCCCTCCACTGGTGCGTCCCCCCATGAGCACACTGAAGTCTGGATTAATCAGTTAGCTGTCTTTTTTGTGGATAAAATTAAAGCTATCCATGAATCTTTCTCTGGTTCTTGCTCCGCGTCTGCTCTGGGCTCTATTCCCAGCCCGGAAACCTCCATATAACAAAATTGTGGGTTTATATACCTCCATATATATATATATATATATATATATATATATATATATATATATATATATATATATATATATATAAACCTCCATACCGGGGGAAGGCCCATTTCTATCGGAATTTCCGGTAATGTCCCTTACGGTCTCCCTTGACCTTTTGTCTCGGCTCAAGTCCAGCTCCCCGCTTGACCCCTGCCCGGCGAGATGCTTGGGGAAAGTCGCTCCGGCTTTAAACGAGGTGTTTAATCCATTACTTAACGCCTCACTGAGCACGGGTGTTGTCCCTCGTGCGTGGAAGCATGCCTTGATCCTTCCATTGATCAAGAAAGCTACTCTGGACCCTTTTATCCATGCTAATTATCGGCCTATCTCTCTTCTCCCTGCTTTGGCTAAGGTGACCGAGAAGTTCGTGCATAGCTCCATTACCAACTTTATTGAGAGTAATAACATTCTGCACGACTCTCAATCGGGCTTTCGCACGAATTTTAGCACAGAGACCGCCCTTCTCGAGGTCACCGATGCCATAAGGGAAGTTTTGGATACTGGAGGTAAGGCCATTTTGATTATGCTGGATCTGTCGGCGGCGTTTGACACCGTCCCCCATGAAGGTCTCCTTCTTCGACTCCAGGAGATCGGTTTCCGAGGGACGGTGTTGAACTGGTTCAAATCATTTCTGACCGGCCGCCGGCAAGTGGTCTGGGCACCGCCGTTTTCCGCTGAAATGCCACCGCTGGAGGTGGGGGTCCCGCAGGGCTCTATTTTAAGCCCTGCCCTTTTTAACATCTATATGGCCCCTCTGGCGGTGGTTGCGGAGTCGTACGGTGCCCAGATCATTACCTATGCTGATGACACCCAGCTGCTCTTTACATCTGAGAAGGGGAAGGACTTTGATGGCCCACGGATTAGGGACTGTCTGGGAGCCGTTTTCACCTGGTTCCAGTGCCACAGCCTTAAATGTAACCCCGACAAGTCGGAGTTGCTTTTTTTTGGTTGTCCACCAGACCCTGGTTGGAAGGCCTGGTGGCCTTCGGACATGTCTCCGCCGGACATGGCCTCTTCCAAAGCCAAAAATCTGGGCTTTGTGATTGATGATGGCCTTACTTTTGGCCCTCAGATTTCCGGGCTGACCGGAAAATGCTTCGGTCTTTTGAAAATGTTACGGAAATTTCTTCCGTTGCTGTCACTGAAGCACAGAAAGATCATTGTGCAAGCCTTGATAGGCTCGCGTCTTGACTACGCGAACGTTCTCTATCTTGGCCTCCCGAAGTATCTTCTGACACGACTGCAGATTGTGCAGAATTCTGCGGCAAGAGCTATTTTTGGTCTTCAGCGCAGGGCCGGAGCCACAGAATTACGTACGAAACTGCACTGGCTTCCAGTCGCTAAGAGGATCGCTTTCAAGGCGCTTACCTTCGCCTTTAAAGCCCTGCACCGGATTGGCCCTAAATATCTCCAGAAGCGTCTGGCTTTCTACGTACCTCGTAGAACCTTACGTTCTGCAACTCTTCTCAAAGCTTCGATTCCTTCCATCCGCCGGGTTAGAATTGGAGGACGTTCTTTTCGCCTTCTGGCGTCTCAAGGCTGGAATGACATGCCTGTCTCGCTCAGGAAAGCCGAGAATTTGTTTTCTTTCAGGAAAGATTTAAAAACTTGGCTTTTTACTCAGTAATATCTTTTGTTTGTTTCTTCTGTTTCAGTAGTGTTGTGTTTCTCTCAGAATGAGGGCTCTTTGTCAAAGCGCCGGGACACTCCTAGGAGTAGCCGTGCGCTATAAAAGAGCATTTTTAACATAACATAACCTCACCCACAGGAAGCGGGTGCATAGGTGTGAAGAGGTGTCGGGTTTCGCCGTTGAAGTCTATGGAGCCTGTGAAGAAAGATGCTGCAGGCGACCAGACGGAAAATGTCCGGGTGGATCCAAGGGTGGATCGAGGATGAAGAGGACCTGAAAGCAGAGGGGCCAGAGTCTGGGTCACTAGCCAGTGACCGGGTGGAACCAGGAAGGAACCAGACGACGTCGAGGAGCAATCAGGTGCTGTCTTGAAGCTTCTCTCTTCAGCCACGCGGACCAGGAGGCGTCAAGGATGACCAGGTGCTGTAGGCGAGCTGTCCCATGAAGGTTCTCGCAGATGGAGGGGTTGACTGCTGGATTGGAGTCAACAAGCCTTGGCAAAGGCAACCCACTCAGGATTCAAAGAAGGCTTCTGGTGCAGACCAGCAAAGTCTGAGGTGCCTCACTTTTGCAGGGAGGCAAGGGCCAGTCTGGAGCAACCAGACTAGTGAGTTGGTTCAAAATGATTGTCGTCACAGAGGCTACTAGCCAACGGGCCAGCAACCGGAAAACGTGTCGAGCAGAACACAAGCAAAAGGGCCCCACGCGGAACTCGTGGAGTGTGGAGGGCTGATCTTCGGTGCAGGTGGAGCTCGGATTCGGGGCTTCTCAATCCCCAGTGCACAGCTTCGAGGATACCTCAGGAGCTGCACAGGTAGCAAGTTGCAGGCTTTTCAAGATGTCCGGTCCCACGTGTCTCGTCGCCTCCACGGATCTCAGCTATGCTGCAGACGTGAAGAGAGGGTCAGAGAGGTCTGGAAGTCTGGGTCTTGTCAGGCTCTGTGCTCGGGTCCCGGCGGGAGCGTCGACAAAGCAAGCCGTTGATTTGCTGGATGGTGCCTGGTTGCCCAGGGTGGTCACTCCTTGGCCACAAGTGAGATTCTTCAGTCTTCAGCTTCAGCAGAATGTCGAAGGTCCAGAGTTTCGATTCCAGGATTAATCTAAAGTCCTAGGACTCAGCTCCTACCTTTATGCAACTAAAAGGGGCTGGATTACTTTCTAGGTCCCTCCTATGGGTGGGACCAGGAAGAGGGGTGGTTACACCCCCTTTCCTTTGTCCGATTCACGCCAGAGCTGGGGCTGGAGTGCCCCAGCAACCGGTTTGAACTGTGGTATGCATGGAGCACCTAGTGTGCCCCAGGCAGTGTCTCATTCTATTCAGCCCTCCCTGTCCCAATACACAAAGTCCTCTCTGGGGCGGTGCTCGCACCTCTCCAGGCAGGAAACCTATTGTCCAATCCTCAGTGACTGGAGGGACTCCCAGCAGCAGGAGGTCAGACTTGTGTCTGTGGCAGCAGCGTCCATTTTGTGACGCTGGGGCTCTGGTTAACTTTAACCGGGATAGTCAGCACTAACATGTCTTCTCCCTCTAGAAGGGCGGAATGCTACCCCCGTCGCCAGAATTGGCGAGGGGGTAGTATTCCAAAGCGTATGACACCTTACACGACATGTTTGGATAAAGCCAAACCAAAGTTAGCATTTAACCGTGAGGTTCATAATGAAATTAAGAGTATATGGTATGGCAATATCATAGAACAGCTGTAAGGACATGGTTCCGAAAGCCGCAGACAGGCTCAGCTCATGCTAGAGCACCATCTCACACATAACCAAGCACTCTGCCTCCAGGAGCCTGCCATAGGAGTGACTTATAGGTTACTGTGTGTCTATATAAGGGTAGATATAGGAATACTATACCTAAGCAAGGGGTGATTACACAACCTTGCCCCAGCTGAGTGATCAGCCAGTTGTGTCAGTTTGAGTGGCCAGCCAGGGGTGGCATAATACATGCTGCAGGCCCTGGTAGGCCTTGGTTACACCTATGCCCTGAGTACCTAGGGTACACTTCTACAGGGGCTGACAAGGTGAACCAATTCCCAATTGTGGTTGTACCTAGAGTACATGGTGTGAATTTAGAGAGAGTGCATCTGGGCTGTGGATCTGATTAGCAGGCCCACAGCCACATCTAAGTCGAAAACCAGTAAAGCAAAAGCAAAAAGTGGGGGTGACCATAGGAAGCAGACCCTACTCTCCTACAATCGCAGTCACTGTCCTTATACATGGTACAGCACACTCTAAACATGTCATTGCAGTCACTGTCCTTATACATGGGCCGGCGCACTCTAAACATGTCATCGCAGTCACTGTCCTTATACATGGGACCACACGCTCTAAACATGTAATTGCAGTCACTGTCCTTGTACATGGGCTGGCGCACTCTAAATATGTCATTGCAGTCACTGTCCTGTCTGTACATGGGTCGGCGCACTCTAAACATGTCATCGCAGTCACTGTCATATCTGTACATGGGTCGGTGCACTGTAAACATGTCATCACAGTCACTGTCCTGTCTGTACATGGGACCACACACTCTGAACATGTCATTGCAGTCATTTTCCTTATACATGGCACCACACGCTCTAAACATGTCATCCCAGTCACTGTTCTGCCTGTACATGGGACCACACACTCTGAACATGTCATTGCAGTCATTGTCCTGTCTGTACATGGGTCGGCACACTCTAAACATGTCATCGCAGTCACTGTCCTTGTACATGGGCCGGCACACTCTAAACATGTCATCGCAGCCACTGTCCTTGTACATGGGCCGGCGCACTCTAAACATGTCATCGCAGTCACTGTCCTTGTACATGGGCCGGCGCACTCTAAACATGTCATCGCAGTCACTGTCTGTGAGAAGTTGGCCTGATGTGCAGTGTTCACTATTCTAGTGATCACTATATATCAGTCCAAACAACCCTTATTGATGATTGGTTGTAAGTCAACCTTATAGACCAGCTATCCTAGTAGCATGGATACGAGCAGTCTAAGGCTAAGACTCTAGAGGGCGTGTTAAGCCAGCTGTTTTACCATCACATTACCCCTTGAACACCCAGTGAAAGGACACCACACAAGTGTTATGAAAATAAACAATGTATTTATTAGAATCACAACAACCCTGTTCTCTTTATGAGGACAGGGTGCTAAGCACACAACAAAACTCTTATGAAAATACTTAAGTTAGCACGTTATACACAAATGCCCGAGGGGCACGAAAAACCATATACTCTAAAAGTGGAATGCGAATTACTAGCAGGTAAGTAACGATTCTCAGAGGCTTTGGGATCGCTAGGACTGGACTACTGAACCTTTAGATTACTAGCAGGAGGCCTAGGGAACTCGGGTGCAGAGTGTGCACTCTCACGCGGGAGGCGGGACAAAGTCTATGGAAGCTAGAATTCACAAAGTTAGTGTTCACGGGCGAACCCGACCTGGTAGGGAGAAAACGACAGTGGATCCTGACCCTTGGATAGTGAGGCTATGCTGGGGCACCGAAATGCCGAAGTTACCTAGCCCAGGGGCTGCAGCTGCATAGGTCTGAAAAGACGTCGGGAATCCTCGTGCCGGACCAGGAGCCTGGAAGAAGGAAGTTGCTGGCAGGCGACCAGTGAAGAAAAGTTTGATGGATCCAAGCCTGGATCAAGGAAGAAGAAAACCTGAAAGAAGAGGGGACCAAGTTCTTGAATCACTAGCCAGTGATTAAGTGGGCACCAGGATGGCACCGGGCGAAGTCACCGCAGTCAGGTGAGTGGGCGCTGCTGGGCTCTGCAGTCTCTCGGACCAGGAGGCGTTGTCGGCGACCAGGATGGAGGTGCGAGCTGTCCCACGAAGGTTCTTGCTGTCGACGTCGCTGGACCCAGGATTGGGCAACAAGTCTTGGCAAATGCAAGGCCCACGCGGTGGACCTAAAATGGCGTCTTAGCCGGACCAGGAGGGTCCAGGGTACTTCTCCGATGGAGGGAAGCAAGGGCCAGTCTGGAGCAACCAGACTAGCAGCAGTGTTGTCGTCGGGCGTCGTTCGGAAGGCCACAAGCCAGCGGGCTAGTAGCCAAACAACGCGGTGAGCAGCAAAAAGCAGAAGGGCCCCACGCCGATCGTGGAGATGCTGGGGGGCTGCTCTTCGGTGCTGGAGCTGCTCAGGGTGGGGGCTTCTCGGACCCCAAAGCACTCACCAGGAATTTACTCGGTGGGCTTGCTGTGCAGAAGTCGTGCAGTCTTGGCGATGGCCGGTCCCTCGAGGTCTCGTCGCACCCACGGTTCTCAGCTGTGCTGTAGAGGTGGGTAGAGGTCAGAGGTGCCAGGGAAGCCGGGTCTCGTCGAGCTGGGCAGTCGGATTCCGGAGGAAGGACGTGCAGCAGACCGCAGTGTTCTTAGATGGTGCCTGCGGATGCAGGGTGACTACTCCTTAGCCACAAGGGAGAATCTTGGAGAAGAAATCGTGAAGTCCTTTCATGGAAAGTGGTATCTTGATTCCAAAGATGATCTAATTTGGAAGGGGGCCTGCTCCTACCTTTATCTGGGAAAAGGGGGCTGGCACGCGACTAAGTCCTGCCCTATGGGTGGGACCAGGAGGGGGGTGGTTACACCCCTCTCCTTTGGCGGGCTTTCCCCAGGCCAGGGGCTGGAGTGCCCCTGGAACTGGTTTCAGCCGGCCTATGCACAGTGAGCACCGGGGTGCCACTTGCAGTCACCTTCCTCTGTAGCCCTGCCTACCTGGAATACACAAAACCCTGTCTGGGACGGTGCTGGCACCGCCCCTGGCAGGAAACCCTTTGTCCTTGCCTCCTGCTCTGGGAGGACTCCCAGCAGCAGGAGGGCAGACTTGTGTCTCGGTGGCAGCATCCATTTTGTGGAGCTGAGGCTATGTCTGACTTTAACCGGGGTTAGGGGTTACATACATGTCGTGTCCCTCTAGAAGGGTGGAATGCTAACCCCGTCGCCAGAATTGGCGAGGGGTTAGTATTCCAATTCGTATGACACCTTACTCGACATGTTTTGATAAAGCGATACCAGAGTTGGCATATAACCGCGAGGATTATAATGCACTTAAGAGTATATGGTATGCGATATCATGGAAACGGCTAAGGGATGGATCCCGAAAGCCGCAGACAGGCTCAGCTCATGCCAGAGCACCATCTCACACGATTCCAAGCACTCTGCCTTCAGGATTGTTAAGGCCTGCCATAGGAGTGACTGATAGGAGATCTGTGTGTCCATTTTAGGGTTAGATATAGGTATACTGTATCTAAAGCAAAGGGTGAGTACACCACCTTGCCCCAGCTGTCGTGCAGCCAGTTGTGTCAGTTTAGTTAGTCAGCCCAGGGGTGGCATAATACATGCTTCAGCCCCTGGGAGACTTCTGGGTACACCTCAGCCCTGAGTACAGGGACTTGGAGAGGGCCCAGTGCCAATTCAGTACTTGAGTACAATTTGGATAGAGAGAACAGCTAGGCTGTGGGTCTGATTAGCAGGCCCACAGCCAGGGAAAGTCGTAAACCAGTGCAGCAAAAAGCAAAAATCTGGGTGATTATAGGATTGCAGACCCTACTCTCCTACACTGTCCTGTCTGTACATGGGTCGGCACACTCTAAACATGTCATCGCAGCCACTGTCCTTGTACATGGGCCGGCGCACTCTGACCATGTCATCGCAGTCACTGTCCTTGTACATGGGTCGGCGCACTCTAAACATGTCATCGCAGTCACTGTCCTTGTACATGGGCCGGCGCACTCTAAACATGTCATCGCAGTCACTGTCCTGTCTGTACATGGGTCGGCGCACTCTAAACATGTCATCGCAGTCACTCTCCTTGTACCTGGGTCGGCGCACTCTAAACATGTCATCGCAGTCAACTCCTTGTACATGGGCCGGCGTACTCTAAACATGTCATCGCAGTCACTGTCCTGTCTGTACACGGGTCGGCGCTCTCTGAACATGTTATCGCAGTCTCTGTCCTTGTACATGGGCCTGCGCTCTCTGAACATGTAATCGCAGTCTCTGTACTTGTACAAGGGCCGGCGCACTCTAAACATGTCATCGCAGTCGCTGTCCACGGCTCACTCTGAACACGTGGTCCCGGGAAGATTGCGCCTTCTGCGTGCAATCTCAGCTTTGGAGTAACATGGGGCCAACCTGATGTCAGACTGTGCGCTATACAGATGTGAATATCATGTCCAGCTGTCCTTGCTGTTTTGTTTTATCTAGCGCTTACTTCCGGTGACCAGGTTTTGAGGCACTTGAGGATGGTTAGGGTTGTAGTGTCGGTTGTAGGGTCGTGTCGTAGGCGCCTTAGTACTGTTGTCCTTCTGCTTCCAGTCTTGAGTGAAGTCAGGTGTTGATGGTTGTTGGTGGCTTTGCATTAGCTGCTCATCGTTGTGCGTTCCTGGTTGTGTCTATGGTTGTTGGTGGCGATGCTTTAGCTGCTCATCATTGTGCCTTCCTGGTTGTGTCTATGGTTGTTGTGGGTGGCGATGCTTTAGCTGCTCATCGTTGTCGTTCCTGGTTGTGTCTCTGGTTGTTGTCGGTGGTGATGCTTTAGCTGCTCATCGTTGTGCGTTCCTGGTTGTGTCTCTGGTTGTTGTCGGGGGCGATGCTTTAGCTGCTTATTGGTGTCGTTCCTGGTGGTGTCTCTGGTTGTTGTCGGAGGCGATGCTTTAGCTGCTTATCGTTGTCGTTCCTGGTTGTGTCTCTGGTTTTGTTGGTGGCATGCTTTAGCTGCTCATCATTGTCGTTCCTGGTTGTGTCTCTGGTTGTTGTCGGTGGCGATGCTTTAGCTGCTCATCGTTGTGCGTTCCCGGTTGTGTCTCTGGTTGTCGTCGGTGGCGATGCTTCAGCTGCTCATCGTTGTCATTCCTGGTTGTGTCTCTGGTTGTTGTCGGTGGCGATGCTTTAGCTGCTCATCGTTGTTGTTCCTGGTTGTGTCTCTGGTTGTTGTTGGTGGCAATGCTTTAGCTGCTCATCGTTGTGCATTCCCGGTTGCGTCTCTGGTTGTTGTTGGTGGCGATGCTTTAGCTGCTCATCGTTGTCGTTCCTGGTTGTGTCTGTGGTTGTTGTCGGGGTTGATGCTTTAGCTGCTTATCGTTGTCGTTCCTGGTTGTGTCTGTGGTTGTTGTCGGGGGCAATGCTTTAGCTGCTTATCGTTGTTGTTCCTGGTTCTGTCTCTGGTTGTTGTTGGTGGCATGCTTTAGCTGCTCATCGTTCTCCTTCCTGGTTGTGTCTCTGGTTGTTGGTGGCGATGCTTCAGCTGCTCATCGTTGTCGTTCCTGGTTGTGTCTCTGGTTGTTGTTGGTGGCGATGCTTTAGCTGCCCTTCGTTGTGCGTTCCTGGCTGTGTCTCTGGTTGTTGTCGGTGGCGATGCTTTAGCTGCTCATCGTTGTGCGTTCCCGATTGTGTCTCTGTTGTTGTTGGTGGCGATGCTTCAGCTGCTCATCGCTGTCATTCCTGGTTGTGTCTCTGGTTGTTGTTGGTGGCGATGCTTTAGCTTCCCTTCGTTGTCGTTCCTGGTTGTGTCTCTGGTTGTTGTCCGCGGCGACGATTTAGCTGTTCATCATTGTGCGTTCCTGGTTGTGTCTCTGGTTGTTGTCGGGGGCGATGCTTTAGCTGCTCATCGTTGTCGTTCCTGGTTGTGTCTCTGGTTTTTGTCGGGGGCGATGCTTTAGCTGCTTATCGTTGTCGTTCCTGTTGTGTCTCTGGTTGTTGTCGGTGGCGATGCTTTAGCTGCTCACCGTTGTGCGTTCCTGGTTGTGTCTCTGGTTGTTGTCGGTGGCGATGCTTTAGTTGCTCATCGTTGTGCGTTCCCGGTTGTGTCTCTGGTTGTTGTCGGTGGCGATGCTTTAGCTGCTCATCGTTGTGCGTTCCTGGTTTTGTCTCTGGTTGTTGTCGGTGGCGATGCTTTAGCTGCTCATCGTTGTGCGTTCCTGGTTGTGTCTCTGGTTGTTGTTGGGGGTGATGCTTTAGCTGCTTATCGTTGTCGTTCCTGGGTGTGTCTGTGGTTGTTGTCGGGGTGATGCTTTAGCTGCTCATCGTTGTCGTTCCTGGTTCTGTCTCTGGTTGTTGTTGGTGGCATGCTTTAGCTGCTCATCGCTGTCGTTCCTGCTTGTGTCTCTGGTTGTTGTCGGTGGCGATGCTTTAGCTGCTCACCGTTGTGCGTTCCTGGTTTTGTCTCTGGTTGTTGTCGGTGGCGATGCTTTAGCTGCTCTTCGTTGTGCGTTCCTGGTTGTGTCTCTAGTTGTTGTCGGTGGCGATGCTTTAGCTGCTCATCGTTGTGCGTTCCTGGTTGTGTCTCTGGTTGTTGCCGGTGGCGATGCTTTAGCTGCTCATCGTTGTCGTTCCTGGTTGTGTCTCTGGTTGTTGTTGGTGGCGATGCTTCAGCTGCTCATCGTTGTCGTTCCTGGTTGTGTCTCGGGTTGTTGATGGTGGCGATGCTTTAGCTGCTCATTGTTGTGCGTTCCTGGTTATGTCTCTGGTTGTTGTCGGGGGCGATTCTTTAGCTGCTCATCGTTGTGCGTTCCCGGTTGTGTCTCTGGTTGTTGTTGGTGACGATGCTTCAGCTGCTCATCGTTGTCATTCCTGGTTGTGTCTGTGGTTGTTGTCGGGGCGATGCTTTAGCTGCTTATCGTTGTCGTTCCAGGTTCTGTCTCTGGTTGTTGTTGGTGGCATGCTTTAGCTGCTCCTCGTTGTTGTTCCTGGTTGTTGTGTCTCTGGTTGTTGTTGGTGGCGATGCTTTAGCTGCTCATCGTTGTGCATTCCCGGTTGTGTCTCTAGTTGTTGTTGGTGGCGATGCTTTAGCTGCTCATCGTTGTCGTTCCTGGTTGTGTCTGTGGTTGTTGTTGGGGGTGATGCTTTAGCTGCTTATCGTTGTCATTCCTGGTTGTGTCTGTGGTTGTTGTCGGCGGCAATGCTTTAGCTGCTTATCGTTGTTGTTCCTGGTTCTGTCTCTGGTTGTTGTTGGTGACATGCTTTAGCTGCTCATCGTTCTCCTTCCTGGTTGTGTCTCTGGTTGTTGGTGGCGATGCTTCAGCTGCTCATCGTTGTCGTTCCTGGTTGTGTCTCTGGTTGTTGTCGGTGGCGATACTTTAGCTGCTCTTCGTTGTGCGTTCCTGGTTGTGTCTCTGGTTGTTGTCGGTGGCGATGCTTTAGCTGCTCATCGTTGTGCTATCCCGGTTGTGTCTCTGGTTGTTGTTGGAGGCGATGCTTCAGCTGCTGATCGCTGTCATTCCTGGTTGTGTCTCTGGTTGTTGTTAGAGGAGATGCTTTAGCTTCCCTTCGTTGTCGTTCCTGGTTGTGTCTCTGGTTGTTGTCGGGGGCGATGCTTTAGCTGCTTATCGTTGTCCTTTCTGGTTTGTCTCTGGTTGTTGTCGGTGGCGATGCTTTAGCTGCTCATCGTTGTGCGTTCCCGGTTGTGTCTCTGGTTGTTGTCGGTGGCGATGCTTTAACTGCTCATCGTTGTGCGTTCCTGGTTGTGTTTTAGGTTGTTGTCGGTGGCGATGCTTTAGCTGCTTATCGTTGTGCGTTCCTGGTTTTGTCTCTGGTTGTTGTCGGTGGCGATGCTTTAGCTGCTCATCGTTGTGCATTCCTGGTTGTGTCTCTGGTTGTTGTCGGGGGTGATGCTTTAGCTGCTTATCGTTGTCGTTCCTGGGTGTGTCTGTGGTTGTTGTCGGGGCGATGCTTTAGCTGCTCATCGTTGTGCGTTCCTGGTTCTGTCTCTGGTTGTTGTTGGTGGCATGCTTTAGCTGCTCATCGCTGTCGTTCCTGCTTGTGTCTCTGGTTGTTGTCGGTGGCGATGCTTTAGCTGCTCATCGTTGTGCGTTCCTGGTTTTGTCTCTGGTTGTTGTCGGTGCCGATGCTTTAGCTGCTCTTCTTTGTGCATTCCTGGTTGTGTCTCTGGTTGTTGTCGGTGGCGATGCTTTAGCTGCTCATCGTTGTGCGTTCCTGCTTGTGTCTCTGGTTGTTGTCGGTGGCGATGCTTTAGCTGCTCATCGTTGTGCGTTCCTGGTTTTGTCTCTGGTTGTTGTCGGTGCCGATGCTTTAGCTGCTCTTCGTTGTGCATTCCTGGTTGTGTCTCTGGTTGTTGTCGGTGGCGATGCTTTAGCTGCTCATCGTTGTGCGTTCCTGGTTGTGTCTCTGGTTGTTGCCGGTGGCGATGCTTTAGCTGCTCATCGTTGTCGTTGCTGGTTGTGTCTCTGGTTGTTGTTGGTGGCGATGCTTCAGCTGCTCATCGTTGTCGTTCCTGGTTTTGTCTCGGGTTGTTGTTGGTGGCGATGCTTTAGCTGCTCATTGTTTTGCGTTCCTGGTTATGTCTCTGGTTGCTGTTGGTGGCGATTCTTTAGCTGCTCATCGTTGTGCGTTCCTGTTTGTGTCTCTGGTTGTTGTCGGGGGTGATGCTTTAGCTGCTCATCGTTGTG
Source organism: Lissotriton helveticus (assembly GCF_964261635.1). NCBI lineage: Eukaryota > Metazoa > Chordata > Amphibia > Caudata > Salamandridae > Lissotriton > Lissotriton helveticus. The sequence continues at coordinate 6,887,723 of NC_136069.1, read as the reverse complement.
CATTCCTGGTTGTGTCTCTGGTTGTTGTCGGTGGCGATGCTTTAGCTGCTCATCGTTGTGCGTTCCTGGTTGTGTCTCTGGTTGTTGTCGCTGGCGATGCTTTAGCTGCTCTTCGTTGTGCGTTCCTGGTTGTGTCTCTGGTTGTTGTCGGTGGCGATGCTTTAGCTGCTCATCATTGTGCGTTCCTGGTTGTGTCTCTGGTTGTTGTTGGTGGCGATACTTCAGCTGCTCATCGTTGTCGTTCCTGGTTGTGTCTCTGGTTGTTGTCGGTGGCGATGCTTTAGCTGCTCATCGTTGTGTATTCCTGGTTGTGTCTCTGGTTGTTGTCGGGGGCGATGCTTTAGCTGCTCATCGTTGTCGTTCCTGGTTGTGTCTCTGGTTGTTGTCGGGGGCGATGCTTTAGCTGCTTATCGTTGTCCTTTCTGGTTTGTCTCTGGTTGTTGTCGGTGGCGATGCTTTAGCTGCTCATCGTTGTGCGTTCCCGGTTGTGTCTCTGGTTGTTGTCGGTGGCGATGCTTTAACTGCTCATCGTTGTGCGTTCCTGGTTGTGTTTTAGGTTGTTGTCGGTGGCGATGCTTTAGCTGCTTATCGTTGTGCGTTCCTGGTTTTGTCTCTGGTTGTTGTCGGTGGCGATGCTTTAGCTGCTCATCGTTGTGCATTCCTGGTTGTGTCTCTGGTTGTTGTCGGGGGTGATGCTTTAGCTGCTTATCGTTGTCGTTCCTGGGTGTGTCTGTGGTTGTTGTCGGGGCGATGCTTTAGCTGCTCATCGTTGTGCGTTCCTGGTTCTGTCTCTGGTTGTTGTTGGTGGCATGCTTTAGCTGCTCATCGCTGTCGTTCCTGCTTGTGTCTCTGGTTGTTGTCGGTGGCGATGCTTTAGCTGCTCATCGTTGTGCGTTCCTGGTTTTGTCTCTGGTTGTTGTCGGTGCCGATGCTTTAGCTGCTCTTCGTTGTGCATTCCTGGTTGTGTCTCTGGTTGTTGTCGGTGGCGATGCTTTAGCTGCTCATCGTTGTGCGTTCCTGCTTGTGTCTCTGGTTGTTGTCGGTGGCGATGCTTTAGCTGCTCATCGTTGTGCGTTCCTGGTTTTGTCTCTGGTTGTTGTCGGTGCCGATGCTTTAGCTGCTCTTCGTTGTGCATTCCTGGTTGTGTCTCTGGTTGTTGTCGGTGGCGATGCTTTAGCTGCTCATCGTTGTGCGTTCCTGGTTGTGTCTCTGGTTGTTGCCGGTGGCGATGCTTTAGCTGCTCATCGTTGTCGTTGCTGGTTGTGTCTCTGGTTGTTGTTGGTGGCGATGCTTCAGCTGCTCATCGTTGTCGTTCCTGGTTTTGTCTCGGGTTGTTGTTGGTGGCGATGCTTTAGCTGCTCATTGTTTTGCGTTCCTGGTTATGTCTCTGGTTGCTGTTGGTGGCGATTCTTTAGCTGCTCATCGTTGTGCGTTCCTGTTTGTGTCTCTGGTTGTTGTCGGGGGTGATGCTTTAGCTGCTCATCGTTGTGCATTCCTGGTTGTGTCTCTGGTTTTTGTCGGTGGCGATGCTTTAGCTGCTCATCGTTGTGCGTTCCTGGTTGTGTCTCTGGTTGTTGTCGCTGGCGATGCTTTAGCTGCTCTTCGTTGTGCGTTCCTGGTTGTGTCTCTGGTTGTTGTCGGTGGCGATGCTTTAGCTGCTCATCATTGTGCGTTCCTGGTTGTGTCTCTGGTTGTTGTTGGTGGCGATACTTCAGCTGCTCATCGTTGTCGTTCCTGGTTGTGTCTCTGGTTGTTGTCGGTGGCGATGCTTTAGCTGCTCATCGTTGTGCGTTCCTGGCTGTGTCTCTGGTTGTTGTTGGTGGCGATGCTTCAGCTGCTCATCGTTATCGTTCCTGGTTGTGTCTCTGGTTGTTGTCAGTGGCGATGCTTTAGCTGCTCATCGTTATGCGTTCCTGGTTGTGTCTCTGATTGTTGTCGGTGGCGATGCTTTAACTGCTCATCGTTGTTGTTCCTGGTTGTGTCTCGGGTTGTTGTTGGTGGCGATGCTTTAGCTGCTAATAGTTGTGCGTTCCTGGTTGTGTCTCTGGTTGTTGTCGGTGGCGATGCTTTAGCTGCTCATCGTTGTGTGTTCCTGGTTGTGTCTCTGGTTGTTGTCGGTGGCGATGCTTTAGCTGCTCATCGTTGTGCGTTCCTGGTGGTGTCTCTGGTTGTTGGTTGCGATGCTTTAGCTGCTCATCGTTGTGCGTTCCTGGTTGTGTCTCTGGTTGTTGGTGGCGATGCTTTAGCTGCTCTTCGTTGTGCGTTCCTGGTTGTGTCTCTGGTTGTTGTCGGTGGCGATGCTTTAGCTGCTCATCATTGTGCGTTCCTGGTTGTGTCTCTGGTTGTAGTCGGTGGCGATGCTTTAGCTGCTCATCGTTGTGCGTTCCTGGTTGTGTCTCTGGTTGTTGCCGGTGGTGATGCTTTAGCTGCTCATCGTTGTCGTTCCTTATTGTTCCTTGTTTTTTGTTGGTGGCGATGCTTCAGCTGCTCATCGTTGTCGTTCCTGGTTGTGTCTCGGGTTGTTGCTGGTGGCGATGCTTTAGCTGCTCATCATTGTGCGTTCCTGGTTGTGTCTCTGGTTGTTGTCGGTGGCGATGCTTTAGCTGCTTATCATTGTGTGTTCCTGGTTGTGTCTCTGGTTGTTGTCGGTGGTGATGCTTTAGCTGCTCATCGTTGTGCGTTCCTGGTTGTGTCTCTGGTTGTTGTCGGTGGCGATGCTTTAGCTGCTCATCATTGTGCGTTCCTGGGTGTGTCTCTGGTTGTTGTTGGTGGCGATACTTCAGCTGCTCATCGTTGTCGTTCCTGGTTGTGTCTCTAGTTATTGTCGGTGGCGATGCTTTAGCTGCTCATCATTGTGCGTTCCTGGTTGTGTCTCTAGTTGTTGTCGGTGGCGATGCTTTAGCTGCTCATCGTTGTGCGTTCCTGGTTGTGTCTCTGGTTGTTGTCGGTGAGGATGCTTTAGCTGCTCATTGTTGTCGTTCCTGGTTGTGTCTTGGGTTGTTGTTGGTGGCGATGCTTTAGCTGCTCTTCGTTGTGCGTTCATGGTTGTGTCTCTGGTTGTTGTCGGTGGCGATGCTCTAGCTGCTCATCATTGTGTGTTCCTGGTTGTGTCTCTGGTTGTTGTCGGTGGCGATGCTTTAGCTGCTCATCGTTGTGCGTTCCTGGTTGTGCCTATGGTTGTTATCGGTGGCGATGCTTTAGCTGCTCATCGTTGTCGTTCCTGGTTGTGTCTCGGGTTGTTGTCGGTGGCGATGCTGTAGATGCTTATCGTTGTGCGTTCCTGGTTGTGTCTCTGGTTGTTGTCGGTGCCTATGCTTTAGCTGCTCATCGTTGTGCGTTCCTGGTTGTGTCTCTGGTTGTTGTCGGTGGTGATGCTTTAGCTGCTCATCGTTGTGCGTTCCTGGTTGTGTCTCTGGTTGTTGCCGGTGGCGATGCTTTAGCTGCTCATCGTTGTGTGTTCCTGGTTGTGTCTCTGGTTGTTGTCGGTGGCGATGCTTTAGCTGCTCATCGTTGTGCGTTCCTGGTGGTGTCTCTGGTTGTTGGTTGCGATGCTTTAGCTGCTCATCGTTGTGCGTTCCTGGTTGTGTCTCTGGTTGTTGGTGGCGATGCTTTAGCTGCTCTTCGTTGTGCGTTCCTGGTTGTGTCTCTGGTTGTTGTCGGTGGCGATGCTTTAGCTGCTCATCGTTGTGCGTTCCTGGTTGTGTCTCTGGTTGTAGTCGGTGGCGATGCTTTAGCTGCTCATCGTTGTGCGTTCCTGGTTGTGTCTCTGGTTGTTGCCGGTGGTGATGCTTTAGCTGCTCATCGTTGTCGTTCCTTATTGTTCCTTGTTTTTTGTTGGTGGCGATGCTTCAGCTGCTCATCGTTGTCGTTCCTGGTTGTGTCTCGGGTTGTTGCTGGTGGCGATGCTTTAGCTGCTCATCATTGTGCGTTCCTGGTTGTGTCTCTGGTTGTTGTCGGTGGCGATGCTTTAGCTGCTTATCATTGTGTGTTCCTGGTTGTGTCTCTGGTTGTTGTCGGTGGTGATGCTTTAGCTGCTCATCGTTGTGCGTTCCTGGTTGTGTCTCTGGTTGTTGTCGGTGGCGATGCTTTAGCTGCTCTTCGCTGTGCGTTCCTGGTTGTGTCTCTGGTTGTTGTCGGTGGCGATGCTTTAGCTGCTCATCATTGTGCGTTCCTGGGTGTGTCTCTGGTTGTTGTTGGTGGCGATACTTCAGCTGCTCATCGTTGTCGTTCCTGGTTGTGTCTCTAGTTATTGTCGGTGGCGATGCTTTAGCTGCTCATCATTGTGCGTTCCTGGTTGTGTCTCTAGTTGTTGTCGGTGGCGATGCTTTAGCTGCTCATCGTTGTGCGTTCCTGGTTGTGTCTCTGGTTGTTGTCGGTGAGGATGCTTTAGCTGCTCATTGTTGTCGTTCATGGTTGTGTCTCTGGTTGTTGTCGGTGGCGATGCTCTAGCTGCTCATCATTGTGTGTTCCTGGTTGTGTCTCTGGTTGTTGTCGGTGGCGATGCTTTAGCTGCTCATCGTTGTGCGTTCCTGGTTGTGCCTATGGTTGTTATCGGTGGCGATGCTTTAGCTGCTCATCGTTGTCGTTCCTGGTTGTGTCTCGGGTTGTTGTCGGTGGCGATGCTGTAGATGCTTATCGTTGTGCGTTCCTGGTTGTGTCTCTGGTTGTTGTCGGTGCCTATGCTTTAGCTGCTCATCGTTGTGCGTTCCTGGTTGTGTCTCTGGTTGTTGTCGGTGGTGATGCTTTAGCTGCTCATCGTTGTGCGTTCCTGGTTGTGTCTCTGGTTGTTGCCGGTGGCGATGCTTTAGCTGCTCATCGTTGTCGTTCCTGGTTGTGTCTCTGGTTGTTGTTGGTGGCGATGCTTCAGCTGCTCATCGTTGTCGTTCCTGGTTGTGTCTCGGGTTGTTTTTGGTGGCGATGCTTTAGCTGCTCATCGTTGTGCGTTCCTGGTTGTGTTTCTGGTTGTTGTCGGGGGGTGATTCTTTAGCTGCTCATCGTTGTGCATTCCTGGTTGTGTCTCTGGTTGTTGTCGGGGGTGATGCTTTAGCTGCTCATCGTTGTGCATTCCTGGTTGTGTCTCTGGTTGTTGTCGGTGGCGATGCTTTAGCTGCTCATCGTTGTGCGTTCCTGGTTGTGTCTCTGGTTGTTGTCGGTGGCGATGCTTTAGCTGCTCATCGTTGTGCGTTCCTGGTTGTGTCTCTGGTTGTTGTCGGTGGCGATGCTTTAGCTGCTCATCGTTGTCGTTCCTGGTTGTGTATCTAGTTATTGTCGGTGGCGATGCTTTAGCTGCTCATCATTGTGCGTTCCTGTGAGAAGTTGGCCTGATGTGCAGTGCTCACTATTCTAGTGATCACTATATATCAGTCCAAACAACCCTTATTGATGATTGGTTGTAAGTCAACCTTATAGACCAGCTATCCTAGTAGCATGGATACGAGCAGTCTAAGGCTAAGACTCTAGAGGGCGTGTTAAGCCAGCTGTTTTACCATCACATTACCCCTTGAACACCCAGTGAAAGGACACCACACAAGTGTTATGAAAATAAACAGTGTATTTATTAGAATCACAACAACCCTGTACTCTTTATGAGGACAGGGTGCTAAGCACACAACAAAACTCTTACGAAAATACTTAAGTTAGCACGTTATACACAAATGCCCTAGGGGCACGAAAAACCATATACTTTAAAAGTGGAATGCGAAATTACTAGCAGGTAAGTACAGTACTAATAGGCTTTGGACTCGCTAGGACTTGACTATAGAATCGTTAGATTACTTCTAGGAGACCTAGGGGACTCGGGTGCAGAGTGTGCACTCTCACGCGGGATGCGGACAAAGTCTATGGGAGCTAGTAAAGGCAAAGTTAGTGTTCACGGGCGAACCCGACCTGGTAGGGAGAAAACGACAGTGGATCCTGACCCTAGGATAGTGAGGCTATGCTGGGACACCGAAGTGCCGAAGTTACCTAGCCCAGGGGCTGCAGCTGCATAGGTCTGAAAAGACGTCGGGGATCTCGTTGCCGGACCAGGAGCCTGGAAGAAGGAAGTTGCTGGCAGGCGACCAGTGAAGGAAAGTTCGTTGGATCCAAGCCTGGATCGAGGAAGAAGAAACCTGAAAGCAGAGGGGACCAAGTTCTTGAATCACTAGCCAGTGATTAAGTGGGCACCAGGATGGCACCGGGCGAAGTCACCGCAGTCAGGTGAGTGGGCGACGCTGGCTCTGCAGATCTCACGGACCAGGAGGCGTTGTCGGCGACCAGGATGGAGAGGCGAGCTGTCCCACGATGGATGAAGCTGTCGGCGTCGAAGTTACCCAGGATTGGGCAACAAGCCTTGGCTAATTCAAGCCCACGCGGTGGACTCAAAATGGCGTCTTGAGTGGACCAGGAGGGTCCGGGGTGCTCCTCTTTTGGAAGGGAGCAAGGGCCAGCCTGGAGCAACCAGACCAGCAGCAGAAATGTCGTCGGGCGTCGTTCAGAAGGCCACAAGCCAGCGGGCTAGTAGCCAAACAACGCGGTGAGCAGCAAAAAGCAGAAGGGCCCCACGCAGATCGTGGAGATGCTGGGAGGCTGCACTTCGGTGCTGGAGCTGCTCAGGGTCGGGGCTTCTCGGACCCCAAAGCACTCACCAGGAAATTACTCGGCGGGCTTGCTGGAAAGAAGTCGTGCAGTCTTGAAGATGGCCGGTCCCTCGAGGTCTCGTCACACCCACGAATCTCAGCGTGACTGATGATGCAGGTAGAGGTCAGAGGTGCCAGGGAAGCCGGTTCTCGTCGAGCTGGGCAGTCTTGATCCGGAGGAGAGACTTGCAGCAGACCGCAGTGTTCTTAAGATGGTGCCTGCGGATGCAGGGTGACTACTCCTTAGTCACAAGGGAGAAATCCTAGGAAGAAGTCTTGAGTTCCTTTCGTGGAAAGTAGTATTGTAAAAAGTTCAATCGGGTCGGGGACAATCGATATTTGCCCGGCGGTATTGCCTCTGTGACCCTCTAGTTATTTAATCAAATGAAGAGGCAGGCGCTGGAGACTGGAAAGCAGGAAACAAGGTTTTTTATTCTCTCCGGAGGAGAACACAACGAAACGGACAGAAGGTATCGTTCTGAGGTGCTCTAACTGTATTCCTGAGGCCTGGCCTCTTATACACACATTTATGACTTTATTGTAGATTACACATACATGTTAAAGCTTTGATGTACGGAAAAGACATTCTCGGAACTCCCCTTTGGGCCCGTTCCCACACACATTTACAGTTGAAGTCCCCACCCTAGTCACAACAGGTGATGAGCATCGCGCAGCTGGATAATCCGCCGATTCACGGAATGTGGGGGGTTTGATCGGATCTCCTGGGGTGGGGGCTTTGATCAACCCGGGGATTCTTTGATGGGGGGAGCTTTCTATTGTACGGGGAGGGGCAAGGATGGTATCGGCAGAGCTGGGTGTCGGCTTGGGAACGGGGAGGACAAAACGGGCACACGGGGAAAAAGGGGTTTGCATCTAAGGGCCGGAGATCATGAAAGGAAAACAGGGAGGTGTCGCGCTGGGAACAGGATGAGGGCCTGGGGCAGAGCAGCGCCGAAGAGGGGTTTATGACTCAAGGCAGGTGCAAGCAGGGGGTGGATAGCGTGCAGGCTTAGTGAAGGCGAAGGGCTATGTCAGGGGCCAGCGGCATGCAAAAGGGTTCGTTCTGATCGGGGCATCTTAGAAAATGGCGGGCGCGCACGACAAAAGTGTGGCATCAGGGAAGAGGCAAGATGGCGCAGATAATGTTCACCAAACCGTACTAATTTTCAACAGTCCTCCCTTTAACATATTCAAGACATCTTGCTGGGTGTTTTCTATTCGGTTCCACTGAGGTGGGCATGAGAAAGGAAACGGTAGGAACCCTAGATGAAAGAGTTGTAAACAATACATTTTGAGATTTCTAGTTTTTAGGAGGTGCACCTATTTGATAAACTTTGATAAATTTGTTCAGCAGGAAAGTCATAGAAATGCAATACAAAAAACGGTTCTGTAGCGAGCAGCAAGTACATATCATAACGTGAACGGGCAGGTTATTACATATTTCAGATTCGGATTGGAGCATGGATCAATACAATGGCGGCTGGGAGAGAAATGAGGCATAGCAGAAACGGTGATTGAGGATGTCAAATGTTCGAAGTTTACGAGTTCTCATTGTTCTTTGTGGTCTTTCGTTGGCGCTGTTGAGCACCGGCGGTGGAGCTAAAAGTCCAGCTCTGTTCTAAGTTCTGCGTTGCAGGGCACGACCCTTTCCTCGCGTTTCTGGTCGGAAAGGTCCTTTTCGCCCTGTGTCCTTTGAGGTGATTGTCAGAAAGTTCAGATGGAAGAAGAGCGTACAAAACAGTCCATAGGGTAGGTCAGAGGGAAAGGGGGATGGAGCAAGGCCAAATTAGGAACAAACTAGGGGAACGAGAGACTTCAAATAGGCGAGCATGTGACCGAATTCAGAGAGCGGGGACTTGTCGACAAGTACTGGACATCGAGCAGGGGCATCAGGTCGACCCTTTCTTCTTATGTTGTCGAAAACAGTGCCTCGTCCTGCCGCTCTTTTCTGTCGTGGTCTCGCCTTGGCTAACGTCGCAGGTGTTCCTTAGTCTGCAGTCAGGCCTCGTGCTCCCACATCCGGTCCTTCTCTCCTCCAACAGCAGTACCCTTAAACAAGTTTGAAAAGACAGTCTTTAGAGAATTTGCAGATGAAGATAATCAAAAAGTCTATTTCTCTCCCAGCTCCAGGCAAAGAATGAAAATGCCCGTTATAATAGTGTTCACAACTGACATATGAATGACCGGTGACGGGCTTGTTGGATTTACTATGACCTTCCTTTACAATTATTTACTACACAGGTATTTTGCTGAGAGGCGAACATGGCTAAACATTTCCTTTCTATTGATGCATCCTGCTTTTCTACTACTACGGGGTTCATTTTGATGATTTCTTTACCTTGGACTAGTCTGTTAACCTTGTAACCTTTTACAGCCCGATTACTTAATTAGGAAGGACGGGGGTTTTATGGGAAACAACCAGGGACATAGGAAACTTGTGGTAAGGGCATAAATCGACCCATCTCTCACGACTGGAAGCGAGGGGCAGTTTCATAATTCCAGTTTTTGGGCGGCTGATACAGGGGGGGTAACAGGGGTGATCATTTTTCTGGTTTGGGTACTGCGACCATTCGGGGAGGGGAGGGTCGCGTATTCTGAGGTCCTTGTTTTATACCATAGGAGCCGTTTGACACGTAGTTCCCTTATTTCGGGTCAGATTAGGGAACCTCTGCCGTCTTACCTGTCCTTTCCCTTACGGCCCAACCTTGGCTCATTGACCTCTAGCGGAAAAGGAGAGGTAATGACGCGGCCTCAGGGTGATTGTATTAAAGACAAGTTTTTGTGCAAATACTGACGGTATTTGAAGCCAATTAGGTGGTGTGCTAGGGGTGGCAATCTGCCAATTTCGGGGTTAATCACTCGGAAGAGTGGGAGCGCAAAAATAGAGGGAGAGAGAGAGAGAGAGAGAGAGAGAGAGAGAGAGAGAGAGAGAGAGAGAGAGAGAGAGAGAGAGAGAGAGAGAGAGAGAGAGAGAGAGAGAGAGAGAGAGAGAGAGAGAGAGAGAGAGAGAGAGAGAGAGAGAGAGAGAGAGAGAGAGCGTAACGGCAGGCTAAATAGTACACGTGCAACAGAGAGGGTGGCAGTGTATTCAAGAAAGGCTATTTAGTGCATTACACAGTAAAAGGGCATTCACGGGTCTGCGTTAGAATCTTGTAATCATGCAGTTTGAGCATTAGACAGGGTAGAGGGGACGTGCCTTGAGAAAAAGGAAAGAAGAAAGGAGGTACCATGTTGTCGCACTTTCTCGCATTCTCGGTCCTTCGACCAGTTGGGTCAACGTCTCAGTCACACACACACATTCCCTCATAGTTTCGCATCATACGTGACATGGGTTCATTCATCCGGTCTGGTTTAAGGGTGATCACTTTTTTTTATCAGGTTGTGCTAATTTTTCGGGTTTGTTCGGTACGTGAGCAGTTTGCAGGCGTGCTTAAACACCACCTTGCGGCGCTAGTCCGCTTCGCGTATTAGACATGGCAAGGCTTCAGATCTTCGCCACACCTCGGCTGTAATCTCTGATGTAACCTGCAGAGGGAAAAAAGGGGGGGGGGTGGGGGAGACAGCATTCGCGCGCATTCAAATACATGGATTCATAAGTCCTTTACTTACCTCTTACTCGTCTTTCCTCCTCGGGGCAGGGTCCCCGGGGATAGGGTTTCTGGAGTCGAGGGGGGTAGTGTGTCCATATAGGTCGTGTGCGGGGAAACGTAAAAAGGAAACCAGAGGTGCCTAGTGCGAGGTATCTAGTCAGAGGATGTAATTTACTATCGGGATCCTTAAACCTCTTTCAACGCTGGGGCGTTCTAAGGTTCTTCGGTTCTTGGGTCAGCTCCGTTCCCTGATACTTTGGAACGTTGTACTTTATAACATTTACATTATTTTATTTCACCCTCCTTTTACATTCCCTCATTTACACCGTTCGTTTTACCCATCCTTGGAAGTCAAGGTCTTCTTCTACGCGAGAGTTCATGGGTCAGTCGCGTACTTTGAAGGCGGAGTGTCGTGTTTCCGATCCGTCCTCCAGGGCTGGGCAACCATCTTCTTTTAACCTTAAAGAGAGAGCAGAGTAGGGTGCACAGAAAAGAACTTCCCCACCGATCCCACATTTTAAAAATAAAGCATGCAATACCCGTCCATAGTTTCAAAAAACTTTATTTTTCAAAATCATTTCAGCATGTGGACTATGAGGGTGCGGTTGTATTTGGCCGGTCGTGGCAATGGCTAAAGTGCGTACAGTGGGGGGTGTCGTTTGCAGCAATAAAAACATCGGAAAGTTTTACTCATTCATTTGTAAGAAACTAAAACGTCTATTAATTGGCTGGGGGTTCGGGGGCATTTATTTTCATAATTTAGAAGCATAATCATAATAGCTGTAATCAGATTTCCTATATGCATACCGTACGTGTGCGTCGTAAATGAGGTTTACATCAGTTATAAAAATATAATACATTGTACATTTGTAATCAACATTTGTAATGGGGATTCTTTCATACTGTTCGTCGAGTGAGTTCTCCTTGTCTTTTCTAGCCAAGTGTACAAAGGATCACAAAAAATCTCAGAACATCAAGTTTATATTAGTGCGAAGGAACACCACGAGGCGTTCGTAAGTTCCGATTGATACCGGCGCCATTTTGGGCGGGGCCGGCTCAGTCCGGAAGCAGCATCAGGGGAAATGTTTCCCATTTACTGGCAGTTTGGACCAGAGTCCTTTTCGGCAGTTCTAGAATTCATGCTAACAGAAGGAGTGGCAATGTCATGTTTGTTTCGTTGGCGAACAAGGCAGCCGTCCCTTACCGGAAACCTGCAAAGGCCGAAGGTTCCGTCGGGGACCTTTGTAGGATCTTCAAGGCTGCGGAGATGCTGTCGGAGATGGGGGTTCGTGCTCCAGGGGGCAAATGTTCGAGTTATATGGCTGGTCAAAGTTACTCTAGTGGCCGGGGCCCGTCTTCCAGCGGACCCAGACGCCATGTTGAGGCCCTACCGGGGCCACTCTCGTCGAGTTTGCAAGAGTGGAAGAGACCCTTCGGAGTGAAAGGAAGAGGTCCCTGTTTTGTGAAAGCGGGACGTTCGGCTGGGGTGCAGCTGTGATGCCCCCACCTGGGGGGGCGTGGGAGACTGGTTCGCATCGTCTCCTTCTCCCGGTGCACTCCATGCCGCTCCTTTTCATCGCCCCGCATGAAGGTTTCTCCACATCCGGTGTTCCCCAAGTCCTGTGCTCGGTGCTGTGGGAGTATGGCCACCATTGCACGTTCGGTGCTGCGCAAGTACTGGGGCGCCACCATGGTGTGTTCGGTGCTGTGGAAGTATTGGCACCATCGCCTGACTGGGGGTGTTCGGCGTCGGGCCAGGGGCTGGGAAACCTCCTATCGGTGGAGGTGGGAGAGGCTCGTCCGCGTCGCCTCTCCCTCCCAGCCCAACTTGGACAAATTGTTGTGGAGGTACGTGCAGGACATCCCGCCGTTCAGGACTGCTGCGGCTGTCACGGAAGAGAAAAGGAAGAGGTGCCTCGTTCTTCTCCGGACATGTGGCGGGACTACCTACAACAGCCCGGGCTGCTGGCTCCTGCCTCTCCTCCGGCTCCCCCATACGTTAAGATTTCCTGACCAAGAGTTGGCAGCGGGGCCCGCCTTATATGGGTTGCCGTTGGTTGGGCGTAGCCGTAACCCTGCCCTACTTTGGAAGGTTCCAGAATGGGGGGGGGCGAATGTTCTGTTTGACTTTCATTTTCTACAGTTTACCGTTATTATTCCTTGTTTGTTGTGTTAAATTAAAAGTTCAAGTTCATTAATGGTCTACGGATTTTGTTTTACCATTTCTTTCTTTCAAGGTTGCTTTTATGCTAAGTTTCTGCTAACAGAGGTTGAGTAACACGGAAACACGTGTAGAGGGATGACGCAGATTTGTACATTACATACACACAAACTCAGACGGGGGACAGTACAAGTACGACATACAAAGACCCAAGACAAATATAAAACAGTTATTGGTCATAATTATCTCTTTCTGTCTGCGAATTTGAAACGAGGCTGGGTTCCCGTCTTGACGTTGCCCGACCTAGGAGAACTTGAGCATGCCGCTGAAATTTTCCTGGCGAAATCTGTGCCATCGGGCATAATCAAACGTGGTGGTTCTGTCTGGTCTGTCTATGTAAGTCGGGTTCTTCTTTGTCTCGCGCTTTTTCCCGTACTGCCGGTCTGTCGTTCCTGTCGGCCCTTTGCCTTTACTCACGCTCAGTAGAGTCGGGCATTGGGCTTTCCAGTGTCCGACATACCTACAAAAAGCGCATTGGTTTGACCCTAAGTCTGGTCGTCCTTTGCATAGTGTCGGGGGATAAGTCGTGGGTAGCGGTGTCCTGGGGTTGTCCTGTCGGTATATTTCTCTACTTTGTTTGTCCTCGTCTTTTCTCTGTCGTTGCATAGCCTCTCTGCGCCACATACCGAGACTGTCGAGCATAATTGGCGTTGTCTTATTATTTCGAAGGGCTATTTCTAACGTTTCTATTTTATCAAGGTCAAAGGATCCTGCCAGTGGCCACTGTTTGTCTTGGCTATCTTCGGTATACCTGTGCCATAATTTATTATAAGCTATGGTGACTAATCCATAGTTTATGAACATGTCCTTATTAGGGGTGCCTTCTAGTGGAGCTATATGGTCCACCTCTAGCACCCGGTCCGGGCTAAACAGGCTATTTATCAGTGGGGAGAAGACAGACATGACGGCTCGTAACGAGGGACTAAAAAGTCAGCACTGCCTATCTTATCACTAGGTGCAAAGACTAGACAGAATATTTCTATTCTACGTTGTTTGCAGGCAGTGAATACCTCATGGACCAAAAACCAAAAGACCAATAAATAACAATGGGGAGAATGAGTAGGTCCGCAAAGATCTGCGTTACCTACCCTTTTCACTATCTGCAAAAAGGGTGGTCACTTCCCTGTTTGCAGACAGGGAATCTCCAGGAAACAATATTTTTGCGAACAACAGTTCAGTTTCAAGCAATTATTGAGTGGGGGAGAAAGAAAAACAAGCACGGCTGCTACCCTACCTATCCTCCACTGCTTGCAAAGAGAGAGAGCCTGTTGTTTCTCCGTTTGCAGACAGTGAATCTCCAAATAAAAAAAATAAAAATAAAAAGAGCAATACTAGTATTTTTGAACAATCAAACAATCATGCAATTATTTCGCAACTTGTCGTGATTACACGACCTTACCCGGACCACGTGGACAGTTTCTTGTCTTCCGAATCCAGCGCCCGATCGTCCTCTTTTTCTCGTATTTCTCACGGCACTCCTGATGGTTCCCAGTCAGGACCGTAGATCACTCGAGAGAGGTCTGTTCGGAACTAGTGAAGTTCGGATGATCGGCTGCCAGACGAGGGTCTATTGGGCAAGAGCTCTCCCGATCGTTGCAGTCGTTCACTCTGTCGTCGGGACCTCTCCCACTGGATCCACGAGTCGCTGATGGGCCCCACGCTTGGGACGCCAATTGTAAAAAGTTCAATCGGGTCGGGGACAATCGATATTTGCCCGGCGGTATTGCCTCTGTGACCCTCTAGTTATTTAATCAAATGAAGAGGCAGGCGCTGGAGACTGGAAAGCAGGAAACAAGGTTTTTTATTCTCTCCGGAGGAGAACACAACGAAACGGACAGAAGGTATCATTCTGAGGTGCTCTAACTGTATTCCTGAGGCCTGGCCTCTTATACACACATTTATGACTTTATTGTAGATTACACATACATGTTAAAGCTTTGATGTACGGAAAAGACATTCTCGGAACTCCCCTTTGGGCCCGTTCCCACACACATTTACAGTTGAAGTCCCCACCCTAGTCACAACAGGTGATGAGCATCGCGCAGCTGGATAATCCGCCGATTCACGGAATGTGGGGGGTTTGATCGGATCTCCTGGGGTGGGGGCTTTGATCAACCCGGGGATTCTTTGATGGGGGGAGCTTTCTATTGTACGGGGAGGGGCAAGGATGGTATCGGCAGAGCTGGGTGTCGGCTTGGGAACGGGGAGGACAAAACGGGCACACGGGGAAAAAGGGGTTTGCATCTAAGGGCCGGAGATCATGAAAGGAAAACAGGGAGGTGTCGCGCTGGGAACAGGATGAGGGCCTGGGGCAGAGCAGCGCCGAAGAGGGGTTTATGACTCAAGGCAGGTGCAAGCAGGGGGTGGATAGCGTGCAGGCTTAGTGAAGGCGAAGGGCTATGTCAGGGGCCAGCGGCATGCAAAAGGGTTCGTTCTGATCGGGGCATCTTAGAAAATGGCGGGCGCGCACGACAAAAGTGTGGCATCAGGGGAAGAGGCAAGATGGCGCAGATAATGTTCACCAAACCGTACTAATTTTCAACAGTTTCAGGATTCAAAGATGATCTGATTTGGAAGGGGGCCAGTCTCTACCTTTATCCTGTAAAAAGGGGCTGGCATGCGACTAAGTCCTGCCCTAGGGGTGGGACTAGGAGGGGGGTGGTTACACCCACTTCCTTGGCGGGCTTTTCCCCAGCACAGGGTCTGGAGTGACCCTGGAACTGGTTCCAGCCAGCCTATGCACAGTGAGCACCGGGGTGCCACGTGCAGTCACCTTCCTCTAAAGCCCTGCCTACCTACAATACACAAAACCCTGTCTGGGACGGTGCTGGCACCGCCCCTGGCAGGAAACCCTTTGTCCTTATCTCCTGCTCTGGGAGGACTCCCAGCAGCAGGAGGGCAGACTTGTGTCTCGGTGGCAGCATCCATTTTGTGGAGCTGAGGCTCTGTTTGACTTTAACCGGGGTTAGGGGTTACATACATGTCGTGTCCCTCTAGAAGGGTGGAATGCTAACCCCGTCGCCACAATTGGCGAGGGGTTAGTATTCCAATTCGTATGACACCTTACTCAACATGTTTTGATAAAGCGATACCAGAGTTGGCATATAA
The DNA here is from genome assembly GCF_964261635.1 of Lissotriton helveticus. Lineage (NCBI taxonomy): Eukaryota > Metazoa > Chordata > Amphibia > Caudata > Salamandridae > Lissotriton > Lissotriton helveticus. The sequence goes on along the minus strand of NC_136069.1, from coordinate 6,872,187 downwards.
CCGCGAGGATTATAATGCACTTAAGAGTATATGGTATGCGATATCATGGAAACGGCTAAGGGATGGATCCCGAAAGCCGCAGACAGGCTCAGCTCATGCCAGAGCACCATCTCACACGATTCCAAGCACTCTGCCTTCAGGATTGTTAAGGCCTGCCATAGGAGTGACTGATAGGAGATCTGTGTGTCCATTTTAGGGTTAGATATAGGTATACTATATCTACAGCAAAGGGTGAGTACACCACCTTGCCCCAGCTGTCGTGCAGCCAGTTGTGTCAGTTTAGTTAGTCAGCCCAGGGGTGGCATAATACATGCTTCAGCCCCTGGGAGACTTCTGGGTACACCTCAGCCCTGGGTACAGGGACTTGGAGAGGGCCCAGTGCCAATTCAGTACCTGAGTACAATTTGGATAGAGAGAACAGCTAGGCTGTGGGTCTGATCAGCAGGCCCACAGTCAGGGAAAGTCGTAAACCAGTGCAGCAAAAAGCAAAAATCTGGGTGATCATAGGATTGCAGACCCTACTCTCCTACATGACCCCCCCCCCAAACTTTGGGACAATAAACTAACCTTGACCAGGTGAGTCTTCTTGCTCTAAGTGGAAATACCTGGAGAGCCCATCAGCATTGCTGTGATCAGTACCAGGTCTATGCTCCACTGTAAAATCCATCCCCTGTAGGGAAATGGACCACCTAAGCAATTTGGGGTTTTCACCCTTCATCTGATTTAGCCACAAGAGGGGCTTATGGTCTGTCTGGATGGTGAAGTGAGTGCCAAACAAGTAGGCCCTCAGCTTCTTCAGGGCCCAGACCACAGCAAAGGCCTCCCTCTCAATAGCTGACCAATTTTTCTCTCTGGGTGTCAACCTCCTACTAATGAAAGCAATAGGCTGATCATTACCATCAAAATTCAGTTGAGACAGAACAGCCCCCACACCCAACTCAGAAGCATCTGTTTGGACAATGAATGGCTTGGAGTAATCTGGACTCTTTAGGATAGGTGCTGTGCACATGGCCTGCTTTAGGTCATTGAATGCTTTCTGACAGCTTGCTGTCCACTGAACTTTCTTTGGCATCTTTTTGCTTGTCAGGTCATTAAGAGGGGTCACTATGGACCCATAATTTCTGACAAACTTCCTATAGTACCCAGTCAGGCCCAAGAAAGCTCGAACCTGAGTCTGGGTGATTGGAGGAGTCCAGTCCTTGATGGCCTGTATCTTACTCTCCAGTGGCTGAACCTGGCCTCCACCTACAAGGTGGCCCAGGTATACAACCTGTGTCTGCCCTATCTGGCACTTGGTGGCCTTGATAGTGAGGCCTGCCTTTTGCAGGGCCTCTAACACTTTCCTCAGGTGGACCAGGTGATCCTCCCAGGTGGAGCTAAAGACAGCAATATCGTCCAGATATGCTGCACAGAAGTCATCCAGCCCAGTGAGGACTTGATTCACCAACCTTTGGAAGGTGGCAGGTGCATTTTTCAGTCCAAAGGGCATTACCACAAATTGATAATGCCCTCCAGGGGTAGAAAATGCTGTCTTGGGTTTGGCCTCCTCAGCTAACCTGATTTGCCAATACCCAGCTGTCAAATCAAATGTACTTAAGAAGTTGGCAGAAGCCAATTTATCTATAAGTTCATCTGCTCTTGGTATTGGGTGGGCATCAGTCTTAGTGACTGCATTGAGGCCTCTGTAGTCTACGCAAAACCTCATCTCTCTCTTACCACCCTGGGTGTGAGGCTTTGGCACTAGAACTACTGGGCTAGCCCAAGGGCTATCTGAGGGCTCAATGACTCCCAGCTCCAACATTTTCTGCACTTCAGTTTTGATGCAGTCTCTAACATGATCAGGCTGTCTGTAGATTTTACTCTTGACAGGCAGACTGTCTCCAGTGTCAACATCATGGGTACACCAATCAGTTTGGCTGGGTGTCAGAGAGAACATATGTCTGAAGGATTGCAGAACTTGCCTGCAATCCTGTTGCTGATGTTCAGAGAGGCTGCCACAAAAGACAACACCATCAACTGATCCATCATCAGGATTCTGAGTGAGCAGGTCTGGGAGAGGGTCACTCTCTTCCTCCTGTCCCTCATCTGTGGCCATGAGCAAGCTCATGTCCTTCCTGTCAACATATGCCTTGAGCCTGTTAACATGGAGCACTCTGAGAGGGCTCCTGGGAGTTCCAAGGTCCACCAAGTAGGTAACCTCTCCCTTTTGCTCAATGATGGTGTGGGGCCCAGACCATTTGTCTTTCAGAGCTGCTGGGGCCACTGGCTCCAGCACCCACACCTTCTGTCCTGGCTGGTACACAGTCAGAACAGCCTTTTGGTCATGCCAAGCTTTTTGAAGTTCCTGGCTGGCCTCAAGGTTTTTAGATGCCTTTTCCATGTACTCAGCCATCCTGGAGCGGAGACCAAGTACATAGTCCACTATGTTGGTTGCAGGCTTTTTGAGAGGTCTCTCCCATCCTTCCTTCACCAAACACAGGGGTCCTCTCACAGGATGCCCATACAGAAGCTCAAAAGGGCTGTAGCCAACCCCCTTCTGTGGGACCTCTCTGTAAGCAAACAAGAGGCAGGGGATCAGGACATCCCATCTTCTCCTAAGAGGTTCAGGTAGTCCATGAATCATCCCTTTGAGGGTCCTGTTGAATCTCTCAACAAGCCCATTGCATTGTGGATGATAGGGTGTGGTGAACTTGTAGTTCACACCACACTCTTTCCACATGGCAGTCAGATATCCTGACATGAAGTTTGTACCTCTGTCAGAAACGACCTCCTTTGGAAAACCCACTCTGGAGAACACTCCAACTAGGGCTCTTGCCACCACAGGGGCTGTGGTGGTCCTCAGGGGAATAGCTTCAGGATACCTGGTGGCATGGTCCACCACCACCAGTATAAACTTGTGCCCTGATGCTGTCTGGGGTTCCATTGGACCAACAATGTCAATCCCCACTCTTTCAAAGGGGACCCCCACCACAGGTAGTGGTATGAGGGGGGCCTTTGTTGTGCCACCTGACTTACCACTGGCTTGGCAAGTGACACAGGAGCGACAAAACTCCTTGGTATTCTCATTCATATGGGGCCAGTGAAAGTGTGAGACAAGCCTGTCCCAAGTCTTTGTCTGACCTAAGTGACCTGCAAGGGGAATCTCATGGGCCAAGGTGAGAAGGAAACCTCTCAGAGACAAGGGGATGACCAGCCTCCTGGTTGCACCAGGCTTGGGGTCTCTTGACTCAGAGTACAGGAGTCCATCTTCCCAGTATACCCTGTGGGCACCTGTGGCATTCCCTGCAGCCTCAGCAGCAGCCTGCTGTCTGAGGGGTTCAAGGGAAGGGCAGCTCAACTGTTCCTTCCCCAGGTCTGCTCTGGAGGGTCCCCCTGAGCCCAGAAACTCAACTTGATCAAGTTCAAGCTCTTTAGGCTCAGTTTCCCTCGGCTCTTCTAGATCAGCCTCCTCAGAGACTTGATCCTCAACCTGGGGCAAGGGGGAAGGCAAAGCCTTACCCTTACTGCTCTTCTTCTTGGAAGGTGTCTGGTCCATAATTTCAGGATCCAGCACCTGTTCAGTGGGGCATTTTCTGGCCTGTGACCTAGTCACAGCAAGCACATGTGCTGGCAAGCCTAACATTTCCATGTGAGTCCTCTGCTCCACTTCTGACCACTGTGATGACTCCAAATCATTGCCCAACAAACAATCAACTGGGAGGTCTGAACTGACTACCACTTTCTTTTGTCCCTTCACTCCACCCCAGGAGAAAGCCACAATTGCCACACTATGACTAATAGTGACATTGCTGGCATTGGTCACCAGGAAATCAGTACCTGGCATGATCTGTCCAGGGTCCACAAAGTTAGGTGTCACCATGGTGACACTGGCACAAGTGTCCCTATACGCCTGAGCCATTTTGCCATTTTGCCATTTATCAAAGGTGTCTGCCTGTATTTGCCCAAAGTATTGGGACTTATTTCAGGGGACATATCCATATCCCCTGTACAGACAAGGACAGCCTGAGTGAGTGTGCCAACTAAGTTGTCAGACCCCTCAGTACCCAAGGTTAACCCAACTAATGCCTTGGGAGGTACACTACCACTACTGACTGTACTAGGGGGTGCAGTTGCCTTAGGGGCTGTAGTGGCAGGAGTTTGTCCTCCTCTTTTGGTGCACTCACTAAACCAGTGAGATTTACTTTTACAGTACTGGCACCACCTTTTTGACTGGCCTTCTTGAGTCTTCTTCTTCTGGGAAGCCTGACCCCCACCCTCTTTGGTTTGTTGGGGACCTGGTGAAGACTTCTGGTCATTTTGCTCATTCTTAACATTACCCTTCTGGTCTGCTTTCTTCTGACCACCCTGGTTCTGGTTCTGGTTCTGCTTGATCCTTGTCCTGACCCATTTGTCTGCCTTCTTTCCCAATTCTTGGGGAGAGGTCAGATCTGAATCAACAAGGTGCTGGTGCAGCAACTGGTTCTGACAATTGTTTAAAATTTGTTCTCTCATCATTAGATTATACAATCCTGTGTAATCTGTAACCTTGCTACCCAGCAACCAGCCCTCCAAAGCCTTAGTGGCACAATCCACAAAGTCAGACCAGTCCTGAGACTGAGTTTTCTGGGTGTCTCTGAACAGCAACCTGTACTGCTCAGTGGTTAAACCAAACCCATCAACCAGTGTATTCTTCAGGACCTGGTAATTGTTAGCATCCTCCACTCTTGTAGTGAGGAGCTTATCTCTACCTTTACCATCAAAGGAGAGCCACAGTATAGCTGCCCACTGACTCTGGGGAATGCACTGCACAGTGCAGGCCCTCTCCAGAGCAGCCATCCATTTCTGGATATCATCCCCTTGCTTAAAGGGGGGCACTATTTTAGTCAGGTGTTTAGTATCTAAACCCTTCTCTCTATCTCTTGGGAGATTGCTGCCACCAGTGGGAGCTAACCCACTCATCTGCTGCTCTCTTGCCAGGGCAAGCTTCTCTTTGGCCAGGGCAATTTCTTCCCTTTCAATCCTCAGTTCAGCTAGCTTCATGCTCCCTTCTCTGAGGGGAAGTAAATCTCCTCTGTGGAGGATTCCTTCTCCTCTGAGAAGAGGCATTAGAGTGCAGAGATCTATTGGAGTCCCTAGAAAGAGATCTATCTCTCCTAACTCCAAGGTTAGGCCCACTTCGGGTTAGTACTGGGGGTCCCCCAGATCCTAGCCCAAGTAAGTCTAAGTTGGTCCTGGTTAGCCTTCTGACTACCTCAAGACCTTTGTCTACCTCATCCCCAGAGAGTTCCTCCTGATCCTCCTCCTCCTCAACTGCATTGGCAATGTTGGGGAGGTCTGGATCCCCAGAGGTACCCTCTAAGGCTGGCATATTCCCATCTAGCTGAGAAAGCTTTCTCGCATCATAAGTCTCTAAGAGGCCTATTAAAAAGGGAATGGTGGGGTTAGACCCCTGCTTCAGTTTTCTGGAGACACAGATCTGTCTCATCTCCTGGAAACTGAGAGCTGCATATCTTGAAGTGACCTGTGGAGGGTCAACACTGACCAGGGGAGTCTCAGTAGAATCTCCCTGGGTAGACATGCTTTTCTAGTGAGGTGTAAGTGGTGCACTTACCTACACTATATGTTTGCCTACTGATCCCTTGCTAGAGTTGTAGTTTAGGGTGTGCTAGGCCCTAGGAGCTACAACAGCTGGTTCAGTAGAACTCAGAGTATTCTAAGCTAAGTTATATGTACCTTTAGTACTTATGTGATCTTTCACAAGATATTCTTAGGGCATGTGTGGTAAAACAACAGCAAGCTCAAATCCCACCGCTGCCACCAATGTGAGAAGTTGGCCTGATGTGCAGTGCTCACTATTCTAGTGATCACTATATATCAGTCCAAACAACCCTTATTGATGATTGGTTGTAAGTCAACCTTATAGACCAGCTATCCTAGTAGCATGGATACGAGCAGTCTAAGGCTAAGACTCTAGAGGGCGTGTTAAGCCAGCTGTTTTACCATCACATTACCCCTTGAACACCCAGTGAAAGGACACCACACAAGTGTTATGAAAATAAACAGTGTATTTATTAGAATCACAACAACCCTGTACTCTTTATGAGGACAGGGTGCTAAGCACACAACAAAACTCTTACGAAAATACTTAAGTTAGCACGTTATACACAAATGCCCTAGGGGCACGAAAAACCATATACTTTAAAAGTGGAATGCGAAATTACTAGCAGGTAAGTACAGTACTAATAGGCTTTGGACTCGCTAGGACTTGACTATAGAATCGTTAGATTACTTCTAGGAGACCTAGGGGACTCGGGTGCAGAGTGTGCACTCTCACGCGGGATGCGGGACAAAGTCTATGGGAGCTAGTAAAGGCAAAGTTAGTGTTCACGGGCGAACCCGACCTGGTAGGGAGAAAACGACAGTGGATCCTGACCCTAGGATAGTGAGGCTATGCTGGGACACCGAAGTGCCGAAGTTACCTAGCCCAGGGGCTGCAGCTGCATAGGTCTGAAAAGACGTCGGGGATCTCGTTGCCGGACCAGGAGCCTGGAAGAAGGAAGTTGCTGGCAGGCGACCAGTGAAGGAAAGTTCGTTGGATCCAAGCCTGGATCGAGGAAGAAGAAACCTGAAAGCAGAGGGGACCAAGTTCTTGAATCACTAGCCAGTGATTAAGTGGGCACCAGGATGGCACCGGGCGAAGTCACCGCAGTCAGGTGAGTGGGCGACGCTGGCTCTGCAGATCTCACGGACCAGGAGGCGTTGTCGGCGACCAGGATGGAGAGGCGAGCTGTCCCACGATGGATGAAGCTGTCGGCGTCGAAGTTACCCAGGATTGGGCAACAAGCCTTGGCTAATTCAAGCCCACGCGGTGGACTCAAAATGGCGTCTTGAGTGGACCAGGAGGGTCCGGGGTGCTCCTCTTTTGGAAGGGAGCAAGGGCCAGCCTGGAGCAACCAGACCAGCAGCAGAAATGTCGTCGGGCGTCGTTCAGAAGGCCACAAGCCAGCGGGCTAGTAGCCAAACAACGCGGTGAGCAGCAAAAAGCAGAAGGGCCCCACGCAGATCGTGGAGATGCTGGGAGGCTGCACTTCGGTGCTGGAGCTGCTCAGGGTCGGGGCTTCTCGGACCCCAAAGCACTCACCAGGAAATTACTCGGCGGGCTTGCTGGAAAGAAGTCGTGCAGTCTTGAAGATGGCCGGTCCCTCGAGGTCTCGTCACACCCACGAATCTCAGCGTGACTGATGATGCAGGTAGAGGTCAGAGGTGCCAGGGAAGCCGGTTCTCGTCGAGCTGGGCAGTCTTGATCCGGAGGAGAGACTTGCAGCAGACCGCAGTGTTCTTAAGATGGTGCCTGCGGATGCAGGGTGACTACTCCTTAGTCACAAGGGAGAAATCTTAGGAAGAAGTCTTGAGTTCCTTTCGTGGAAAGTAGTTTCAGGATTCAAAGATGATCTGATTTGGAAGGGGGCCAGTCTCTACCTTTATCCTGTAAAAAGGGGCTGGCACGCGACTAAGTCCTGCCCTAGGGGTGGGACTAGGAGGGGGGTGGTTACACCCACTTCCTTGGCGGGCTTTTCCCCAGCACAGGGTCTGGAGTGACCCTGGAACTGGTTCCAGCCAGCCTATGCACAGTGAGCACCGGGGTGCCACGTGCAGTCACCTTCCTCTAAAGCCCTGCCTACCTACAATACACAAAACCCTGTCTGGGACGGTGCTGGCACCGCCCCTGGCAGGAAACCCTTTGTCCTTATCTCCTGCTCTGGGAGGACTCCCAGCAGCAGGAGGGCAGACTTGTGTCTCGGTGGCAGCATCCATTTTGTGGAGCTGAGGCTCTGTTTGACTTTAACCGGGGTTAGGGGTTACATACATGTCGTGTCCCTCTAGAAGGGTGGAATGCTAACCCCGTCGCCAGAATTGGCGAGGGGTTAGTATTCCAATTCGTATGACACCTTACTCGACATGTTTTGATAAAGCGATACCAGAGTTGGCATATAACCGCGAGGATTATAATGCACTTAAGAGTATATGGTATGCGATATCATGGAAACGGCTAAGGGATGGATCCCGAAAGCCGCAGACAGGCTCAGCTCATGCCAGAGCACCATCTCACACGATTCCAAGCACTCTGCCTTCAGGATTGTTAAGGCCTGCCATAGGAGTGACTGATAGGAGATCTGTGTGTCCATTTTAGGGTTAGATATAGGTATACTATATCTACAGCAAAGGGTGAGTACACCACCTTGCCCCAGCTGTCGTGCAGCCAGTTGTGTCAGTTTAGTTAGTCAGCCCAGGGGTGGCATAATACATGCTTCAGCCCCTGGGAGACTTCTGGGTACACCTCAGCCCTGGGTACAGGGACTTGGAGAGGGCCCAGTGCCAATTCAGTACCTGAGTACAATTTGGATAGAGAGAACAGCTAGGCTGTGGGTCTGATCAGCAGGCCCACAGTCAGGGAAAGTCGTAAACCAGTGCAGCAAAAAGCAAAAATCTGGGTGATCATAGGATTGCAGACCCTACTCTCCTACAGTTCCTGGTTGTGTCTCTAGTTGTTGTCGGTGGCGATGCTTTAGCTGCTCATCGTTGTGCGTTCCTGGTTGTGTCTCTGGTTGTTGTCGGTGAGGATGCTTTAGCTGCTCATTGTTGTCGTTCCTGGTTGTGTCTCGGGTTGTTGTTGGTGGCGATGCTTTAGCTGCTCTTCGTTGTGCGTTCCTGGTTGTGTCTCTGTTTATTGTCGGTGGCGATGCTCTAGCTGCTCATCATTGTGTGTTCCTGGTTGTGTCTCTGGTTGTTGTCGGTGGCGATGCTTTAGCTGCTCATCGTTGTGCGTTCCTGGTTGTGCCTATGGTTGTTATCGGTGGCGATGCTTTAGCTGCTCATCGTTGTCGTTCCTGGTTGTGTCTCGGGTTGTTGGCGGTGGCGATGCTGTAGATGCTTATCGTTGTGCGTTCCTGGTTGTGTCTCTGGTTGTTGTCGGTGCCTATGCTTTAGCTGCTCATCGTTGTGCGTTCCTGGTTGTGTCTCTGGTTGTTGTCGGTGGTGATGCTTTAGCTGCTCATCGTTGTGCGTTCCTGGTTGTGTCTCTGGTTGTTGCCGGTGGCGATGCTTTAGCTGCTCATCGTTGTCGTTCCTGGTTGTGTCTCTGGTTGTTGTTGGTGGCGATGCTTCAGCTGCTCATCGTTGTCGTTCCTGGTTGTGTTTCGGGTTGTTTTTGGTGGCGATGCTTTAGCTGCTCATCGTTGTGCGTTCCTGGTTGTGTTTCTGGTTGTTGTCGGGGGGTGATTCTTTAGCTGCCCATCGTTGTGCATTCCTGGTTGTGTCTCTGGTTGTTGTCGGGGGTGATGCTTTAGCTGCTCATCGTTGTGCATTCCTGGTTGTGTCTCTGGTTGTTGTCGGTGGCGATGCTTTAGCTGCTCATCGTTGTGCGTTCCTGGTTGTGTCTCTGGTTGTTGTCGGTGGCGATGCTTTAGCTGCTCATCGTTGTGCGTTCCTGGTTGTGTCTCTGGTTGTTGTCGGTGGCGATGCTTTAGCTGCTCATCGTTGTGCGTTCCTGGTTGTGTCTCAGGTTGTTGTTGGTGGCGATGTTTTACCTGCTCATCGTTGTGGGTTCCGGGTTGTGTCTCTGGTTGTTGTCGGTGGCGATGCTTTAGCTGCTCATCATTGTGTGTTCCTGGTTGTGTCTCTGGTTGTTATCGGTGGCGATGCTTTAGCTGCTCATCGTTGTCGTTCCTGGTTGTGTCTCTGGTTGTTGTCGGTGGCGATGCTGTAGATGCTTATCGTTGTGCGTTCCTGGTTGTGTCTCTGGTTTTTGTCGGTGGCGATGCTTTAGCTGCTCATCGTTATGCATTCCTGGTTGTGTCTCTGGTTGTTGTCGGTGGCGATGCTTTAAGTAAGTTTATTGGCATAGTTAATTAAAACCATTGCAAAAGGTTACACTATAAAATTCATAATCCATGGTTAAAAACATTTTAAGAATTAGAATAAAATACTGCATTGTGATAATACATGGTCAAATTACGGTGTTTGGAGTAGTCAATGGGTCACGCGTGCTTGGATATCATGGCGAGATTGTCTCTGCTTGTTTCGGTTAAGTTCCCGCCATAGCTCCTTGTCCACTTCCGGTAGCTGTTTCACACGCAGTCAGAGAAGAGACTTTAGCCCCGTTTTTTTGTTCGGCCATCCTTAGATATTTTACCAGTCTGCAATTTAATTGGATGTTCGCTGGGTTAAAGCAGGCCAGCACTGCTTGCCTTCTGGTGCGGATCCCTTTCTGGTTGAATGAATCTTTTAGAAATTGAGACCGTACTTGACGCAGTTCTTCACATAGGCAAATTACGTGCAGAATGTCACCATTCTTGTTGTTACACAGTCTGCAGGCAGCTTGGCCTTTGGTCCTCAACCATGGTGGTAAATGTTGAGTACATGGAAGTATCCCTAGTCTGTACTTTAGGAAATTCATTTTTGTCACCCTCGAGTAAGGCTGATTGAAATATGGTTGTGGGGTGAGCGATTTGTACGAGCTGAGGGTCATCCAGGCGTGGGATCTTTTCGAGAAGGCTGCCTTGTCGTTAAGTAAGGAGGATAGTTTTATGCTTTTCCACACCAATTTTTTGAAATTATGTTGGCCGAGTTGCGCCTCCCATAGTCCAGACAATTTGGTGGAATCTAAGGCTGATTTAAGGTAGTTTCTTGCTTGGGAAAACTCCCTATGTTGTAAGTCTTGCCAAAGCAGATAGTTCAATGTGTCTGGATTGGCCTTGCTTATCTTATGCCAGCATATGATGTAAGCCCCGTATCTAGCCAAGGCTTGTTGTTGGAGGCCAAACTCCAGCCTTATTTGTGCTGCTGACGTATAAGACGGAAGACAAAACATAGTTCGATAGGCTTTGACCAACATCCTATCCAGCTCTTTAGCATCTCTACCCCTCATTGCCTCACTACCATAAGTTAGCGAGGGAAGAAGTTTAGCCTGAACTGCCTTCAATAGTGGGGTCAATGTCGGTCCCATTAGTTTGTTTGCCAGATTTTTCATCGTTAAGGCAGTTAGCAGACCTTTCCTTTTTATTTCCTCTTTTTGGCGCCAGAATGAGCCTTCTCTATCGAATACAACCCCTAAGTACTTGTACTCGCTTACATGTTCGATTTTGATGCCACCAAGGAACCAGTGTTTCTGTGAGCTTTTTTTGCTGTTAATTGACATTGTCTTTGTTTTGGACAAGTTTATTTTTAAGTTGTTTTCTTTTGCGTAGTTTTGCATTTCAGTTAGTAGATGTTGCAGGCCAACGTGAGTATGACTTAGCAAAACTACGTCGTCAGCGTACATGAGGTTGGTTATAGTTTTGCCTCCCAACCTGGGGGCGTGGGAGTTACAAGCATCCAGCCGATTAGGAAGGTCAGCCATGAATAGATTGAACAAGGTTGGAGCAAGCACACAACCTTGCTTCAATCCCCTCGTAGTTGGTACTTTCGAGGAGAGATGAGTCCCTCCACCTAGTTTTACCTGCACCCAGGTGTCCGTATGTAGGAGCATTAAGATGTTTAGAGTAGACTGCGGAATGCCCCATCGTGTCAATTTCTCCCAAAGTCTGCCTCTCTCGATGTTGTCAAAAGCAGCACTAAAATCAATATAACATAGATGTAATGGTAAGTTGGAAGTTTTTGCTGCGTCAATTGCTAGAGAAATTGCGAGGATATTTGTAGCTGTGCTGGTTGCTTTACGGAAACCAGTCTGATTCAGTGGTATCATATGAATCGTCTCTGCCCAAAGTGTAAGCTCCTCTAGAATAGTTCCCGCAAAGTACTTCGCTTCGTTATCAATTAGCGCAACTAGGCGGTAGTTGTTAGGCTCGGGCTTGTCTCCTTTTTTATGTATTGGAACTATTGTTGAGCCCTTCCAGGCTTCTGGTATTCTGTTTTGCAATCTAATTTCCAAAAACAGTGGTTGTAAAATATCTGCCCATTCTTTGCTCTTAGCTTTGAACAGGGCTGGTGGTATGCCATTTGGGCCTGGGGCACCTTCTTTCCTCCCTTTAGCAATCTGTTTTTGTATTAGGAGTGGTTGCAAATTGTTTATTATTCCCAGCGATCTGCTTCCTGTGGCTGGGCATTGCTGCACCTTTAGCTCAGGTGTACTAGCTAGAGGTATACAAACTGCAACTGATTTCTTTGAGAGCCCTCGATTGGCCGTTCGTTCTCCTGCATTTTCCATACAGTTGTTAAAGTGGCTGGTGATATATTCTATCCAGACTCCTTCTGAGATATTTGACCCAATATCCTCGGATTTTGGACGCAATATCCCATTCACAGTTTTCCAAAAGCGTGCGCTATCATTGCTGTTTATGTCATATAAGAGTTTTGCCCAGCTATCATTCTCGTAGTCTCTCTTGATGTTCCATTTTAATCTTTTTAGGGCTGCCCTCTGTTGATGCAGGGAAGCTTGTGCATTAACATTTCCTGGCGAAGTTCTCAACCTACGCAGGCTTGAGTTTACAGATCTTTTTAGTGACTTGAGCTCTTCTCTGTACTTTTTCTGTATTTTGTTTCTTCCCCCTTTCCCTTGGGTGTTGACTTTAGTGGGAGTAGTGCCTACAAGCTTTTGTGGCAGTGTTGCTGTGAAGACCTCCCAGTGTGCTATTAAGTCATCTGAACTCAAAGTTTGCAAGTTGTGGAGATTTATTACAGCTTCCGACAGCAGATTGGCATTATGCAATGTGCATTTAATTCTTTTTTGATCTTGGGTGTGCATGGGTCCCAGGGGTATGTCTGGCCTTATTGAAGTAGGAACAATAGCTGTTATCTGGATTTCCTGGGGGCGGTGATCGCTATCCCCCTTATCCCCCATCCTAAACCCGAGAATATAAGGGAACAGCTCGAGACTGACAAAAGTATAGTCCAGAATGGAGCATGCAGAGATGGAGTAGAAGGATTCAACTGGGGGGCAGTCTTCTGGGAATCTTCCGTTCAAGGCTCGGAGATTGTGATGTTCTAGATCCTCGAGGTGGCGATGCTTTAGCTTCTCATCGTTGTGTGTTCCTGGTTGTGTCTCTGGTTGGTACCGGTGGCGATGCTTTAGCTGCTCATCGTTGTCGTTCCTGGTTGTGTCTCTGGTTGTTGTTGGTGGCGATGCTTCAGCTGTTCATCGTTGTCGTTCCTGGTTGTGTCTCGGGTTGTTGTTGGTGGCGATGCTTTAGCTGCTCATCGTTGTGCGTTCCTGGTTGTGTCTCTGGTTGTTGTCGGTGGTGATGCTTTAGCTGCTCATCGTTGTGTGTTCCTGGTTGTGTCTCTAGTTGTTGTCAGTGGCGATGCTTTAGCTGCTCATCGTTGTGTGTTCCTGGTTGTGTCTCTAGTTGTTGTCGGTGGCGATGGTTTAGCTGCTCATCGTTGTGCGTTCCTGGTTTTGTCTCTGGTTGTTGTCGGTGGCGATTCTTTAGCTGCTCATCGTTGTGTGTTCCTGGTTGTGTCTCTGGTTGTTGTCAGTGGCGATGCTTTAGCTGCTCATCGTTGTGTGTTCCTGGTTGTGTCTCTAGTTGTTGTCGGTGGCGATGGTTTAGCTGCTCATCGTTGTGCGTTCCTGGTTTTGTCTATGGTTGTTGTCGGTGGCGATGCTTTAGCTGCTCATCGTTGTGCGTTCCTGGTTGTGTCTCTGGTTGTTGTCGGTGGCGATGCTTTAGCTACTCATCGTTGTGCGTTCCTGGTTGTGTCTCTGGTTGTTGTTGGTGGCGATGCTTTAGCTGATCATCGTTGTCGTTCCTGGTTGTGTCTCTGATTGTTGTCGGTGGCAATGCTTCAGCTGCTCATCGTTGTGCGTTCCTGGTTGTGTCTCTGGTTGTTGTGGGTGGCGATGCTTTAGCTGCTCATCGTTGTCGTTCCTGGTTGTGTCTCTGGTTGTTGTTGGTGGCGATACTTCAGCTGCTCATCGTTGTGCGTTCCTGGTTGTGTCTCTGGTTGTTGTGGGTGGCGATGCTTTAGCTGCTCATCGTTGTCGTTCCTGGTTGTGTCTCTGGTTGTTGTTGGTGGCGATACTTCAGCTGCTCATCGTTGTGCGTTCCTGGTTGTGTCTCTGGTTGTTGTGGGTGACGATGCTTTAGCTGCTCATCGTTGTCGTTCCTGGTTGTGTCTCTGGTTGTTGTTGGTGGCGATACTTCAGCTGCTCATCGTTGTGCGTTCCTGGTTGTGTCTCTGGTTGTTGTGGGTGACGATGCTTTAGCTGCTCATCGTTGTCGTTCCTGGTTGTGTCTCTGGTTGTTGTTGGTGGCGATACTTCAGCTGCTCATCGTTGTGCGTTCCTGGTTGTGTCTCTGGTTGTTGTCGGTGGCGATGCTTTAGCTGCTCATCGTTGTGCGTTCCTGGTTGTGTCTCTAGTTGTTGTCGGTGGCAATGCTTCAGCTGCTCTTCGTTGTGCGTTCCTGGTTGTGTCTCTAGTTGTTGATTGTTGTCGGTGGCGATGCTTTAGCTGCTCATCGTTGTGCGTTCCTGGTTGTGTCTCTAGTTGTTGTCGGTGGCGATGCTTTAGCTGCTCATCGTTGTGCGTTCCTGGTTGTGTCTCTGGTTGTTGATTGTTGTCGGTGGCGATGCTTCAGCTGCTCTTCGTTGTGCGTTCCTGGTTGTGTCTCTAGTTGTTGATTGTTGTCGGTGGCGATGCTTTAGCTGCTCATCGTTGTGCGTTCCTGGTTGTGTTTCGGGTTGTTTTTGGTGGCGATGCTTTAGCTGCTCATCGTTGTGCGTTCCTGGTTGTGTTTCTGGTTGTTGTCGGGGGGTGATTCTTTAGCTGCTCATCGTTGTGCGTTCCTGGTTGTGTCTCTGGTTGTTGTCGGGGGTGATGCTTTAGCTGCTCATCGTTGTGCATTCCTGGTTGTGTCTCTGGTTGTTGTCGGTGGCGATGCTTTAGCTGCTCATCGTTGTGCGTTCCTGGTTGTGTCTCTGGTTGTTGTCGGTGGCGATGCTTTAGCTGCTCATCGTTGTGCGTTCCTGGTTGTGTCTCTGGTTGTTGTCGGTGGCGATGCTTTAGCTGCTCATCGTTGTGCGTTCCTGGTTGTGTCTCTGGTTGTTGTCGGTGGCGATGCTTTAGCTGCTCATCGTTGTGCGTTCCTGGTTGTGTCTCTGGTTGTTGTCGGTGCCTATGCTTTAGCTGCTCATCGTTGTGCGTTCCTGGTTGTGTCTCTGGTTGTTGTCGGTGCCTATGCTTTAGCTGCTCATCGTTGTGCGTTCCTGGTTGTGTCTCTGGTTGTTGTCGGAGGTGATTATCTAGTTGACCACCTGCTCACTGTGGCTAGGCATCTTTCAAAAGCTGGTTCAACTGGATCAGCTTCTTAGGGGGGCGGACAACATAACCTCTAACCACGCACCC
Source organism: Lissotriton helveticus (assembly GCF_964261635.1). Classification (NCBI taxonomy): domain Eukaryota; kingdom Metazoa; phylum Chordata; class Amphibia; order Caudata; family Salamandridae; genus Lissotriton; species Lissotriton helveticus. Next base: position 6,856,865 of record NC_136069.1, on the reverse strand, counting down.
AACACCAAGGCTAAAGGGGAGATGTGGCTCTCCCTGGACCATTACCTGAGTACTCAGAAGCCCCCCTATGCAGACCACCGGGGCTCGACACCCCCTCATACCCAACAGCCGTAAACCGCAAACGGGGCTAACCTGGGCGGCTAACCACTACACGAGCAACACAGTCCTCCTCTCCTGTCCTTTCTCGCCTTTCCTACTTCTGTTTCTCTTTTGACCGGGGGTAAACACAGGCCCAATCATATTACCGCCAAGATCGTCATTATTTAGCGACGCCTTTGAGGCCACACTTATGGCCCCAAAGAGGACGCTGTAACCCAACAGGCGCACAATGTAACCCGCACGCTACCCCTAATGTATACCTGCACACTGAACTCTGTATGTATATACATTCTCTTCCTAATAAAATCATTTGAAATAAAAAAATAAAAGAAAGATCTTGAACAGAATGTAGCGCTTTACAAACCCCATGAACACAGATCAGTGTCAGCCCCGCCTCCTGATGCTTTGGCAGAGCAGCAAAGAGGTCAAACGGCGCACAATGTTCTCTTGAACTCCCCCCCACCCCCTCCAGCCCCCAAACCGATCCCAAACCCCGAAACATGTTGTTTGTGCAACAATAATGAGGTCCAAGGAAAGACAATATTCCAATAAAAGCTGTATCTGCTTGTATAAAAGAGAAAACGTCGAATCATGTGCCAGGCACGCTTTATTGGACTTCTTTGAAGTAAGATATGAAAAAACAAGTGTGATCCCTTCCTTCTCCCCTCCCCACCCCCCCCCCCCCCCTGACTGAGATGATCTGAAACCTGCCTTTTCCACACTGGCCTGGCGCTGTAAGTAACCAATGTTACCGTCAGGCCTTGGTACTCAATTCATTGACCCTTGAAGACTGAAGGGCTGAATCTGCCCAGCCAGTCTGAACACCTGTGATTTGGGGGTCACCAGGTGACACATGGGCTCCTCCCACACCCGTTTGCCCTGCAGGCCCGGCGCGCCCCGTCACCCCACTGGCCCGCCCTGTCACCCCACTCGCCCGCCCTGTCAACCCACCAGCCCATCTTGTCACCCCACTGGCCCGCCCTGTCAACCCACAGGCCTAAACTTTGTCGTCCCGCAGGCCCGCCTTGCCGCCCCGCAGGCCTGCCATGTCGCCCCACAGGCCCGTCTTCTAGCCCCGCAGGCCTCCCTTGTCGTCATGTCACCCCACAGGCCCGTGTTGTCGCCCCGCAAGTTCGTCTTGTCGCCCCGCACGCCCGTCTTGTCGCCCCGCACGCCCGTCTTGTCGCCCCACAGGCTCGTCTTGTCACCCCACAGGCCCGTGTTGTCGCCCCACAGGTTCGTCTTGTCGCCCCGCACGCCCGTCTTGTCGCCCCGCACGCCCGTCCTGTCGCCCCACACGCCCGTCTTGTCGCCCCACACGCCCGTCTTGTCGCCCCACAGGCCCGTCTTGTCGCCCCACAGGCCCGTCTTGTCGCCCCACAGGCCCATCTTGTCGCCCTGCAGGCCCGTCTTGTTGCCCCGCAGGCCGTCTTGTCGCCCCACAGGCCTGTCTTGTTGCCCCACAGGCCTGTCTTGTCGCCCCACAGGCCTGTCTTGTCGCCCCACAGGCCTGTCTTGTCGCCAGCAGGCCTGCCTTGTCGCCCCGCAGGCCCGCCTTGTAACCCCACAGGCCTGCCTTGTAACCCCACAGGCCTGTCTTGTAACCCCACAGGCCCGTCTTGTCAACACACAGGCCCGTCTTGTCGCCCCACCGGCCCGTCTTGTCGCTCCACCGGCCCGCCCTGTCACCCCACAGGCCCGCCCTGTCACCCCACATGCCCGTCTTGTTGTCCCACAGGCCCGTTATGTCGCCCCCACAGGCCCGTCTTGTTGCCCCACAGGCCCGTCTTGTCGTCCCACAGGCCTGCCTTGTCGCTCCGCAGGCCTGCCTTGTCGCTCCGCAGGCCTGCCTTGTCACCCCGCAGGCCTGCTCTGTGACGCACAGGCCCGCCTTGTCGCCCCTTCAGGCCCGCTTGTCACCCCACAGGCCCGCCCTGTCACCCCACCGGCCCGTCTTGTCGCCCCACCGGCCCGTCTTGTCACCCCACCGACCCGTCTTGTCACCCCACCGACCCGTCTTGTCACCCCACCGGCCCGCCCTGTCACCCCACAAGCCCGTCTTGTCATCCCACTGGCCCGTCTTGTCGCCCCGCAGGCCTGCCTTGACGTCTTGTCACCCAGCAGGCTTGTCTTGTCGCCCCGCAGGCTCGTCTTATCACTCCACAGGCCCGTCTTGTCGCCTCGCAGGCTCATCTTGTCGCCCTGCACGCCCGTCTTGTCGCCTCACAGGCCCGCCTTGTCGCCTCACAGGCCTGTCTTGTCGCCCCACAGGCCTGTCTTGTCGCCCCACAGGCCTGTCTTGTCGCCCCACAGGCCTGTCTTGTCGCCCCACAGGCCTGTCTTGTCGCCAGCAGGCCTGCCTTGTCGTCCCGCAGGCCCGCCTTGTAACCCCACAGGCCTGTCTTGTAACCCCACAGGCCCGTCTTGTCACCACACAGGCCCGTCTTGTCGCCCCACCGGCCCGTCTTGTCACCCCACCGACCCGTCTTGTCACCCCACCGGCCCGCCCTGTCACCCCACAAGCCCGTCTTGTCATCCCACTGGCCCGTCTTGTCGCCCCGCAGGCCTGCCTTGACGTCTTGTCACCCAGCAGGCTTGTCTTGTCGCCCCGCAGGCTCGTCTTATCACTCCACAGGCCCGTCTTGTCGCCTCGCAGGCCTGCCTTGTCGCCTCACAGGCCCGTCTTGTCGCCCCACCGGCCCATCTTGTCGTCCCGCAGGCCTGCCTTGTCGCCCCACCGGCCCATCTTTTCGTCCCGCAGGCCTGCCTTGTCGCCCCACAGGCCCGCCTTCTAGCCCCGCAGGCCTGGCTTGTCGTCTTGTCGCCCTGTAGGCCCGTGTTGTCACCCCACAGGCCCGTCTTGTCGCCCCGCATGCTCGTCTTGTCACCCCACCGGCCCGTCTTGTTGTCCCACCGGCCCGTCTTGTCGCCCCGCAGGCCTGCCTTGTCGCCCCGCAGGCCTGCCTTGTCGCCCCCACAGGCCCGTCTTCAAGCCCCGCTGGCCGGCCTTGTTGTCTTGTCGCCCAGCACGCTCGTCTTGTCGCCCCACAGGCCCGTCTTGTCGCTCCGCAGGCTCGTCTTGTCGCCCTGCAGGCCCGTCTTGTCGCCCTGCAGGCCCGTCTTGTCGCCCCGCAGGCTCGTCTTGTCACCCTGCACGCCCGTCTTGTCGCCCTGCACGCCCGTCTTGTCGCCCTGCAGGCCCGTCTTGTCGCCCCACAGGCCCGTCTTGTAGTCCCGCATGCCTGCCTTGTCGTCTTGTTGCCCAGCAGGCTCGTCTTGTCGCTCTGCAGGTTTGTCCTGTCGCCCCGCAGGCTCGTCTTGTCGCCTCGCAAGCTCGTCTTTTCACCCCACAGGCCCGTCTTGTCGCCCCGCAGGATCGTCTTGTCGCCCGCACGCCCGTCTTGTCACCCCACAGGCCCGTCTTGTCGCCCCACAGGCCAGTGTTGTCGCCCCACCGGCCTATCTTGTCGTCCCGCAGGCCTGCCTTGTCGCCCCGCGGGCCTGCCTTGTGGCCCCACAGGCCCGTCTTCTATCCCCGCAGGCCTGCCTTGTCGTCTTGTCGCCCCACGGGCCCGTCTTGTCGCCCCGCAGGCTCGTCTTGTCGCCCCGCAGGCCCGTCTTGTCGCCCCGTAGGCTCATCTTGTCGCACCGCACGCCCGTCTTGTCGCCCCGCACGCCCGTCTTGTCGCCCCGCAGGCCCATCTTGTCGCCCCGCAGGCCCATCTTGTCGCACCGCACGCCCGTCTTGTCGCCCCGCACGCCCGTCTTGTCACCCCACAGGCCTGCCCTGTCATGAGCAGGCCCGCCTTGTCACCCATCTACACCCCTTGGTGGTTCCTGCTATATAAATCCACCAGGAGACATTCATCTCTGCAGCAGCCTCTCAACCTTCTGAGCTAGCAGTGCATTTCAAAAATATATTCTGCGTCAACACTAATAAAATCAGCTGCCTTTCATCATTCCGGGGGGCCTACAATCCTTGCGCGGGGGCCTGCAACCCTTGTATGGGGTCCTGCAATCCTTGCACTGGGGCCTGCAATCATTGTATGGGGTCCTGCAATCCTTGCGCGGGGGCCTGCAGTCCTTGTACGGGGGCCTGCAGTCCTTGCACGGTGTCCTGCAGTCCTTGCACGGGGTCCTGCAGTCCTTGCACGGGGTCCTGCAGTCCTTGCACGGTGTCCTGCAGTCCTTGCACGGGGTCCTGCAGTCCTTGCACGGGGTCCTGCAGTCCTTGCACAGGGGCCTGCAGTCCCTGCACGGGGGCCTGCAGGCCTTGCACTGGGGCCTGCAGTCCTTACACGTGGGCCTGCAGTCCTTGCACGGGGCCTGCAGTCCTTGTATGGGGTCCTGCAGTCCTTGCACGGGGTCCTGCAGTCCTTGCACGGGGTCCTGCAGTCCTTGCACGGGGTCCTGCAGTCCTTGCACGGGGGCCTGCAGTCCTTGCACTGGGGCCTGCAGTCCTTGCACTGGGGCCTGCAGTCCTTGCACTGGGGCCTGCAGTCCTTGCACTGGGGCCTGCAATCCTTGCACTGGGGTCCTGCAGTCCTTGCACTGGGGTCCTGCAGTCCTTGCACTGGGGCCTGCAATCCTTGCGCGGGGGCCTGAAATCCTTGCACTGGGGCCTGCAATCCTTGCACGGGGGCCTGAAATCCTTGCACTGGGGCCTGAAATCCTTGCACCGGGGCCTGCAGTCCTTGCATGGGGTCCTGCAGTCCTTGCACTGGGGCCTGCAATCCTTGCGCGGGGGCCTGAAATCCTTGCACTGGGGCCTGCAATCCTTGCGCGGGGGCCTGAAATCCTTGCACTGGGGCCTGAAATCCTTGCACTGGGGCCTGCAATCCTTGCGCGGGGGCCTGAAATCCTTGCACTGGGGCCTGCAGTCCTTGCGCGGGGTCCTGCAGTCCTTGCATGGGGTCCTGCAGTCCTTGCACGGGGGCCTACAGTCCTTCAACAGGGGCTTGCAGTCCTTGCAGGGGGCCTGCAGTCCTTGCACGGGGGTCTACAGTCCTTGCATAGGGGCCTGCAATCCTTGCGCGGGGGCCTGCAGTCCTTGCGCGGGGGCCTGCTGTCCTTACATTGGGGGCCTGCTGTCCTTACATGGGGGCCTGCTGTCCTTACATGGGGGCCTGCTATCCTTACACGGGGCCCTGCTACCCTTACACAGGGACCTGCTACCCATACACGGGGCCTGCTATCCTTACACGGGGGCCTGCTATCCTTACACGGGGGCCTGCTATCTTTACACGGGGGCCTGCTATCCTTACACGGGGGCCTGCTATCCTTACACGGGGGCCTGCTATCCTTACACAGGGACCTGCTACCCTTACACGGGGCCTGCTATCCTTACACGGGGCCTGCTATCCTTACACGGGGCCTGCTATCCTTACACGGGGCCTGCTATCCTTACAGGGGGGCCTGCTATCCTTACACGGGGCCTGCTACCCTTACACGGGGGCCTGCTACCCTTACATGGGGGTCTGCTGTCCTTACACGGGGGCCTGCTGTCCTTACACGAGGGCCTGCTGTCCTTACACGAGGGCCTGCTGTCCTTACACGGGGGGCTGCTATCCTTACATGGGGGGCTGCTACCCTTACATGGGGGCCTGCTATCCTTACACGGGGCCTGCTACCCTTAGATGGGGGCCTGCTATCCTTACACGGAGGCCTGCTGTCCTTACATGGGGGCCTGCTACCCTTACATGGGGGGCTGCTATCCTTACATGGGGGGCTGCTATCCTTACATGGGGGCCTGCTACCCTTACATGGGGGCCTGCTACCCTTACATGGGGGCCTGCAATCCTTACACGGGGGCCTGCTACCCTTATACGGGGCCTGCTATCCTTACATGGGGGCCTGCTGTCCTTACATGGGGGCCTACTATCCTTACATGGGGGCCTACTATCCTTACATTGGGGGCCTGCTGTCCTTACACGGAGGCCTGCTGTCCTTACACGGGGGCCTGCTGTCCTTACACGGGGGCCTGCTACCCTTACATGGGGGCCTGCTGTCCTTACATGGGGCCTGCTGTCCTTACATCGGGCCTGCAGTCCTTACATGGGGGCCTGCTATCCTTACATTGGGGGCCTGCTGTCCTAACATGGGGGCCTGCTGTCCTTACACGGGGCCTGCTGTCCTTACACGGGGCCTGCTGTCCTTACATGGGGCTGCAAGCCTTACATGGGGGCCTGCTACCCTTCCATGGGGGCCTGCTACCCTTACATGGGGTCCTGCTACCCTTACACGGGGGCCTGCTACCCTTACACGGGGGCCTGCTATCCTTACACGGGGGCCTGCTATCCTTACACGGGGGCCTGCTGTCCTTACATGGGGGCCTTCTATCCTTACATTGGGGGCCTGCTGTCCTTACACGGAGGCCTGCTGTCCTTACACGGGGGCCTGCTACCCTTACATGGGGGCCTGCTGTCCTTACATGGGGGCCTGCTGTCCTTACATGGGGGCCTGCTGTCCTTACATGGGGGCCTGCTATCCTTACATTGGGGGCCTGCTGTCCTTACATGGGGCCTGCTGTCCTTACACGGGGGCCTGCTCTCCTAACACGGGGGCCTGCTCTCCTAACACGGGGCTGCTATCCTTACATGGGGGCCTGCAATCCTTACACGGGGGCCTGCAATCCTTACACGGGGGCCTGCTACCCTTACACGGGGGCCTGCTGTCCTTACATGGGGCTGCTATCCTTACATGGGGGCCTGCAATCTTTACATTGGGGGCCTGCTGTCCTTACATGGGGGCCTGCTGTCCTTACAAGGGGGCCTGCTCTCCTTACACGGGGGCCTGCTGTCCTTACATGGGGCTGCTATCCTTACATGGGGGCCTGCTACCCTTACATGGGGGCCTGCTACCCTTACATGGGGGCCTGCAATCCTTACACGGGGGCCTGCAATCCTTACACGGGGGCCTGCTACCCTTACACGGGGGCCTGCTACCCTTACACGGGGGCCTGCTATCCTTACATGGGGGCCTCCTGTCCTTACATTGGGGGCCTACTATCCTTACACGGGAGCCTGCTATCCTTACACGGGAGCCTGCTATCCTTACATTGGGGGCCTGCTGTCCTTACATGGGGGCCTGCTGTCCTTACATGGGGGCCTGCTGTCCTTACACGGGGGCCTGCTGTCCTTACATGGGGGCCTGCTACCCTTACATGGGGGCCTGCTACCCTTACATGGGGGCCTGCTATCCTTACACGGGGGCCTGCTATCCTTACACGGGGGCCTGCTATCCTTACACGGGGGCCTGCTACCCTTACACAGGGACCTGCTACCCTTACACGGGGGTCTGCTGTCCTTACAGGGTGCCTGCTGTCCTTACATGGGGCTGCTATCCTTACATGGGGGCCTGCTACCCTTACATGGGGGCCTGGTATCCTTACATGGGGGCCTGCTACCCTTACATGGGGGCCTGCTACCCTTACATGGGGGCCTGCTACCCTTACATGGGGGCCTGCTACCCTTACATGGGGGCCTGCTATCCTTACATGGGGGCCTGCTACCCTTACATGGGGGCCTGCTGTCCTTACATGGGGGCCTGCTGTCCTTACATGGGGGCCTGCTATCCTTACATTGGGGGCCTGCTGTCCTTACATTGGGGGCCTGCTGTCCTTACACGGAGGCCTGCTGTCCTTACACGGAGGCCTGCTGTCCTTACACGGGGGCCTGCTACCCTTACATGGGGGCCTGCTGTCCTTACATGGGGGCCTGCTGTCCTTACATGGGGGCCTGCTGTCCTTACATGGGGGCCTGCTATCCTTACATTGGGGGCCTGCTGTCCTTACATGGGGCCTGCTGTCCTTACACGGGGGCCTGCTCTCCTAACACGGGGGCCTGCTGTCCTTACATGGGGCTGCTATCCTTACATGGGGGCCTGCAATCCTTACACGGGGGCCTGCTACCCTTACACGGGGGCCTGCTGTCCTTACATGGGGCTGCTATCCTTACATGGGGGCCTGCAATCCTTACATTGGGGGCCTGCTGTCCTTACATGGGGGCCTGCTGTCCTTACATGGGGGCCTGCTGTCCTTACACGGGGGCCTGCTGTCCTTACATGGGGCTGCTATCCTTACATGGGGGCCTGCTACCCTTACATGGGGGCCTGCTACCCTTACATGGGGGCCTGCAATCCTTACACGGGGGCCTGCAATCCTTACACGGGGGCCTGCAATCCTTACACGGGGGCCTGCTACCCTTACACGGTGGCCTGCTACCCTTACACGGGGGCCTGCTATCCTTACATGGGGGCCTCCTGTCCTTACATTGGGGGCCTACTATCCTTACATTGGGGGCCTGCTGTCCTTACACGGAGGCCTGCTGTCCTTACACGGGGGCCTGCTACCCTTACATGGGGGCCTGCTATCCTTACATGGGGGGCTGCTATCCTTACACGGGGGCCTGCTACCCTTACACGGGGGTCTGCTGTCCTTACAGGGGGCCTGCTGTCCTTACATGGGGGCCTGGTATCCTTACATGGGGGCCTGCTACCCTTACACGGGGGTCTGCTGTCCTTACAGGGGGCCTGCTGTCCTTACATGGGGGCCTGGTATCCTTACATGGGGGCCTGCTACCCTTACATGGGGGCCTGCTACCCTTACATGGGGGCCTGCTACCCTTACATGGGGGCCTGCTATCCTTACATGGGGGCCTGCTATCCTTACACGGGGGCCTGCTATCCTTACACGGGGGCCTGCTACCCTTACACGGGGGTCTGCTGTCCTTACAGGGGGCCTGCTGTCCTTACATGGGGGCCTGGTATCCTTACACAGGGACCTGCTACCCTTACACGGGGGTCTGCTGTCCTTACAGGGGGCCTGCTGTCCTTACATGGGGGCCTGGTATCCTTACATGGGGGCCTGCTACCCTTACATGGGGGCCTGCTACCCTTACATGGGGGCCTGCTATCCTTACATGGGGGCCTGCTACCCTTACATGGGGGCCTGCTGTCCTTACATGGGGGCCTGCTGTCCTTACATGGGGGCCTGCTATCCTTACATTGGGGGCCTGCTGTCCTTACATGGGGGCCTGCTGTCCTTACACGGGGGCCTGCTGTCCTTACATGGGGCTGCTATCCTTATATGGGGGCCTGCTACCCTTACATGGGGGCCTGCTGTCCTTACATGGGGGCCTGCTGTCCTTACACGGGGGCCTGCTGTCCTTACAGGGGGCCTGCTGTCCTTACAGGGGGCCTGCTGTCCTTACATGGGGGCCTGCTGTCCTTACGGGGGCCTGCTGTCCTTACACGGGGGCCTGCTGTCATTACACGGGGGCCTGCTGTCCTTACACGGGGGCCTGCTGTCCTTACATGGGGCTGCTATCCTTACATGGGGGCCTGCTATCCTTACACGGGGGCCTGCTACCCTTACACGGGGGCCTGCTACCCTTACACGGGGGCCTGCTACCCTTACACGGGGGCCTGCTATCCTTACATGGGGGCCTCCTGTCCTTACATTGGGGGCCTACTATCCTTACATTGGGGGCCTGCTGTCCTTACACGGAGGCCTGCTGTCCTTACATGGGGGCCTGCTATCCTTACATTGGGGGCCTGCTGTCCTTACACGGGGGCCTGCTGTCCTTACATGGGGCTGCTGTCCTTACATGGGGGCCTGCTGTCCTTACACGGGGGCCTGCTGTCCTTACATCGGGGCCTGCTGTCCTTACACGGGGGCCTGCTGTCCTTACACGGGGGCCTGCTATCCTTACACGGGGGCCTGCTATCCTTACACGGGGGCCTGCTACCCTTACACGGGGGCCTGCTACCCTTACACGGGGGCCTGCTACCCTTACACGGGGGCCTGCTATCCTTACATGGGGGCCTGCTACCCTTACACGGGGGCCTGCTACCCTTACACGTGGGCCTGCTATCCTTACATGGGGGCCTCCTGTCCTTACATTGGGGGCCTACTATCCTTACATTGGGGGCCTGCTGTCCTTACACGGAGGCCTGCTATCCTTACATGTGGGCCTGCTGTCCTTACACGGGGGCCTGCTATCCTTACACGGGGCCTGCTGTCTTTACACGGGGGCCTGCTGTCCTTACATGGGGCTGCTGTCCTTACACGGGGGCCTACTATCCTTACATGTGGGCCTGCTGTCCTTACAGGGGGCCTGCTGTCCTTACATGGGGGCCTGCTGTCCTTACATGGGGCTGCTGTCCTTACACGGGGGCCTGCTGTCCTTACACGGAGGCCTGCTATCCTTACATGTGGGCCTGCTGTCCTTACAGGGGGCCTGCTGTCCTTACATGGGGGCCTGCTGTCCTTACATGGGGCTGCTGTCCTTACACGGGGGCCTGCTGTCCTTACACGGGGGCCTGCTATCCTTACACGGGGGCCTGCTACCCTTACATGGGGGCCTGGTATCCTTACATGGGGGCCTGCTACCCTTACATGGGGGCCTGCTGTCCTTACATGGGGGCCTGCTGTCCTTACATGGGGGCCTGCTATCCTTACATGGGGGCCTGCTGTCTTTACATGGGGGCCTGCTACCCTTACATGGGGGCCTGCTACCCTTACATGGGGGCCTGCTGTCCTTACACGGGGGCCTGCAATCCTTACACGGGGGCCTGCTGTCCTTACATGGGGCCTGCTGTCCTTACATTGGGGGCCTACTATCCTTACACGGGAGCCTGCTATCCTTACATGGGGGCCTCCTGTCCTTACATTGGGGGCCTACTATCCTTACACGGGAGCCTGCTATCCTTACACGGGAGCCTGCTATCCTTACATTGGGGGCCTGCTGTCCTTACATGGGGGCCTGCTATCCTTACATTGGGGGCCTGCTGTCCTTACATGGGGGCCTGCTGTCCTTACACGGGGGCCTGCTGTCCTTACATGGGGGCCTGCTATCCTTACATGGGGGCCTGCTGTCTTTACATGGGGGCCTGCTACCCTTACATGGGGGCCTGCTACCCTTACATGGGGGCCTGCTGTCCTTACATGGGGCTGCTGTCCTTACATGGGGGCCTGCTATCCTTACATGTGGGCCTGCTGTCCTTACACGGGGGTCTGCTGTCCTTACAGGGGGGCCTGCTGTCCTTACATGGGGGCCTGCTATCCTTACACGGGGGCCTGCTATCCTTACATGGGGGCCTGCTGTCCTTACATGGGGGCCTGCTGTCCTTACATGGGGGCCTGCTATCCTTACATGGGGGCCTGCTATCCTTACATGGGGGCCTGCTATCCTTACATGGGAGCCTGCTATCCTTACATGGGGGCCTGCTATCCTTACATGGGGGCCTGCTGTCCTTACACGGGGGGCTGCTATCCTTACATGGGGGCCTGCTATCCTTACATGGGGGCCTGCTATCCTTACATGGGAGCCTGCTGTCCTTACACGGGGGGCTGCTATCCTTACACGGGGGGCTGCTATCCTTACATGGGGGCCTGCTATCCTTACATGGGGGCCTGCTACCCTTACATGGGGGCCTGGTATCCTTACATGGGGGCCTGCTATCATGAAAACTCTCTTAGATTACGAAATTAAGATTGAGATGCTGGCTCTATATCACAGCCAGAGCTATGTGTTTTGCCCAACGATCCAAGCGGTCCCTGTATCACACCCAGAGACAAGCGTACCCTCTGTGTCATGCCCAGCGGTCAGAACAACTAAACAACTCTCACCTTTCCTAACGTGCTGTCGCAGAAAGGTGAGTTCCGTTTGATCACCTCTTTGCGACAACTTAGCTAGGACTCATAAAATAGGCAGTAGGTCAGATTTCTGTTAGTGACTGGGTGCTCATATTAGATCTTTACACTTCTTCTTCGTTTGCTATACGCCAAATGCTGGGACTACGGATTAGATGTGGTCTCATACCCACTGCCGGCAGCTTCAGGACAGCCCAGTGGATTCAGACGAACTTTCATTCTATTGCGGCGTCTGCTCACTCTGCTTGCTGCGCAGATGTGAATCCGTACCGGTGGAGTCTTGATGCTTCGGCTGCAGTCGGGCTCGAAAAAGTAATCTCTCCTGGCTGGCTCACCAAAATGCTGCTCAAATATGAATTTACCTTGAAAAAATTAAAGACAAGAGGCATTGTCAAAACAGGAACAGTTGGTTTAATTAAATGAAGCGGCCAGGAGAACAGGCAACCGAGTCTGGATCTGAAGACTGCCTCAAAGCACATTGGTTTCGGCAGTCTTTTATACATTAAATGAAACGTCATAAAACAACTTGTACATTCCTTTGGAGGCAAAAATCGGGGCCTAGTCACAGGCCATAAATCTGGTCATTTGATAAGAAATGTACGTGGGTCTCGACTTTGCATGGACACAATGTGAGACCAGTGGGTACGTGTCACCATGTCCGACATGGGTAGCGTGTGATCACTGTGTGTGTGGTGAGCATGCTGTGTTCTGATCAGTTGGGTGTTCCTAACTTAGTGTGGCATCTGACTTTATGGTGTTTTGAGAACGCGGGCCCTCCGGCCAAACGCATTTTATTAGGGCCAATCTCCTAAGACCATTGTAGTGTTGCTGACTATCTGTGGGATGATCTGGGTTTTCCTGTTTGACAGATCACAGGTGAGGTGGCATATAACCCTTAGGTAAACGCGCAACCAGAAGCTTGGGGTCCAGGTCGCAGGGCCTGCCTGACCACGTGTTTCTGACTTGAGGTTGATGGGGATTTCATATCGGGTGGATTTGCCAACAGCGATGCAAGTTCAATGTTATACATAGACTTATATCATGACGTACATCAACATCGTATTTATCAATATAAACATGAAGATGATATGAATATTGCAAATCACCTTATAGTTCTTTAACCTTATAAAGGAACTTGGGCTTTCGGCTTATTCCTCTGTATGGTCACGGATCTCCTTGTTGACTTACCATTCCCTTCTAATATACTGCAGGGGGTATTTTATCTTATATATTACCAGACCCCTTCTCCTTTTAGTGGCCTTTTCTTGCCCAGACCCAAGCACAGTACTGAACTGCCCAGCTGTGAGCCCCAGCTGTGCTGGGGCAGAGGCACATTGCTGCCTGCTCTCCTGACTAGTCTGTGTCTCTGGCTACACGTTGCATTTTCGCACCTCTGGTGTTTTTCTGATTTATAATTAAGGCTCCCTGTTTTCCGTTTTTACAGATAAATACAGACAGGAAAAATGTGTTTTCTGTCTGCATTTATTTTTAAAGGGGGATAAATACAGAAAATGGTGCTTCTTTGAATGAACGTCTGTGCTGTCTTTCATGAATTATAGCCCAACAGCTGAGCAGATGGACAGCATGGGAAAAGAAATAATGGCATTTCTCAACATGCATTTGTGGTATAATGCTAATATTTACCAGTGGATGTGTTAGTATGTAATAGCTGGTAGCTTAAATAGTGAAAACATGACAGACATCAAGGTATGAGTGTGCGTCGAAGAGTTAAATAAATATGGAAATGTAGTTTTACAACTTTATTTTTACGCAAAACACAAAATAAATATGGATAAATATAGACGGAAATGTAAAAAAAATACCATAAAACCGAGAGCCCTATTTATAATGTGTTTTTTTAACTAAAACATCCGTGCTCATATATCTTCCCGTTTATTCAGGATAGCTGAGGAGGTTAGTTCACCTCCTGAGCCGTCTTCTGGTGTTCCTAGGCCTTCATCCTTCGGAGATCGGTAAAATGAGCTGTCTTAACAGCTTCTGTTTGTGGTGTAGCGTCACGAAGCCGTTCAGCTGCTGACGTGCTACATTTGATGGGATGTGAGTGTCAGTTGCTGTTACTGCTGGCCGCCTTCTTCTTTCTCTGTGTTTCCCGGTTAGACCCCTGTTCGCTACAGCAGCCTACGAAATGTCTTAAAATAGAGTAAATGTACAGTCATAAAAGCTACATTTCAAGGCTCTGTGGCTTCCACTTTGAGGACATTTAACTCCACAGATCCGTGCGGAGAAGTTGCAGAAACACCTTTAAAATCCTTCGGTTTTCAGACCTTTGACAGTTCACGTCGTGCTGCAAAGAGGGGATTTAAATGACGTGTCACCATCCGGCCTCTCTCGTGAGGTCAAAGGTCGCTTCAGATGAGGCCCCCAGCCCTTGTCCAGAGGTGCCCGGCTCCAGCTGAGGGGCTTTAAATGGCTCCTTTTGCCAGATGTGGAAGCAGAGGCGAGGCAACGAATATCCTGGCTTCATATTAAAGGCCCCTAATTTCTGTTCCCTTGTCATTAGCAGACCAAGATTGGGCTCCAGGGGCCCCGGGCCAGCGATTTAGAAACCCGCACCTTCCCCTCTGTCAGAAGAAATTAGAACAAAGAAAATAAAAGGAAAATGACTGAGACAGAGAGGGGTACATTTAGGGTTTCGGTTTTCTTCAAAAAGGCTAGTTTTTTCAGCCTCTGGGATTAAATCTGTATGACTGGGTTTTTAAATCGGCATCGATTAATCCACCAGAAGTTGACGTGCAGGGGGTGACAAAACGGCTTTTTAAATACAATATGGGTGTGCACAATTCACCTTTGGAACCTTTGTGTAATTACGTGAAATTGTTGCTTGTATGCCATATGTATCAACATCTCCATTTGCGATTCTCAATTAGCGATTTTTTGCAATTCGCTATTTGAGAATCGCAAATAGCTATCAGGCACATGCATTTATGTTGGCTTTTGCGATTCCTTAATTGCGATTTTTAAGGAATCACAATTAAGGAATCGCAAAAGCCTATGCATGTAGAAATCACTTAAAAAATAGCAATTTCTAAATATTCCTGTAGGAATGAACTGGAAGACATTTTCAATTTGCGATTCGCAATTAGCGAACCGCAAATTGAGAATGCAATTTCAAGAGTGCAGGGGTGTCAAAAAGACACCCTGTTGCACCCCTGAAATAAGCATGGGTGCACATGTGGCGCACATACATGCCCTAAGGGCATGTATGTGCGCCACATGGCACTTTCAAAAATGCAAAAAAGTGCATTTTTCAAAGAAATCGCAAATTACCACCAACTTGAAGTTGGTGGTAATATGCGTTTCCTTAAGGCCAAATTGCACTTTTTTAGTGCTTCTTACATTGCATTTAAGGAATCGCAAAATTTGCGATTCCTTAAATGCAATCGCAAAATAAGAAATCGCAAATTGCGATTCTTTAATTTGCACAAAGATTTGCCTCATACATACCATTTGGCAAAATTGCGATCGCAAACGCCGAAATTCTGCGAATTTATTCTGCTTGATACATATGGCCCTTAATTACGCAAATAGAGACCCCGTTTTAGCGCTATTTGTTCCGCCCAAGGTCCGTCCTCCTGTGCAGTGTGGCAAGGGAGTGGTTTGTGTTAAAAAATAGTGCTAAATCTGACAGCAGCTACAGCGCCTCGAGACCCACACGGGTAATTCGCAGCGCTACATAAACGCTTGCTTGATTGACAGCATTGCCGCCATCCTTTTGTTCCTCTGTTCCCGCAAGAGGATTTTTCTTTAAACGAGTGGAACGTACGCACCCTGATGCCATTTTGAACATTTTGTGTAAAAAGTGCAGAATATGACACCAGACAACGCAATGGTAACAACATTGTGGTGTTGCAGTCTAGTCATCAGGCACCCACGTGACCCTGCGCCGTGCGTAGCAGGGGAGCGCGCTGTGATGCGCTATTGAGTACTCGGATAGCTGAGGTGGTATGTGCCTCACGTGGTCCCGGTCTGAATTCACCACGGGAAGAACGCCTCATGTCCGGCGCTTACGAGAGGGAGAGCGGCATCCAGGCATCTATAGCCCTGTGGGCAACCAGCCTCATCCTGATCTCCACCAGCAACCTACCGCCCAGCACACGTGAGGTGAGCACCTTTAGCCACAGCAACAGCACGCTCCTGCATGACAGAGCCCCTCTGCTGCATTCGGAATCTCTATTCCGGGGTTGTTTGTGATGCAGCCAAACCATATACTCTTAAGCGCATTATAACCTCGCGGTGAATGCTAACTTTAAAACGGCTGCATGGAAGCATGTCATGTTTGGGGTCAAACCCCATGGAATCATACCTCCACACCAGTAACAAGTGTGGGAGGTATGATTCCTCCATGGTAGAACCACTAATGTGGGGCACCGGCCTACCAGGTACCAGCTTTCCTCGACTGTGGCAGCCACAGACACGCGTCTGCTCTCCTGCCGCTGAATGAACCTCTGGCAGGGGAGGCCTGGACAATAGGTTTCCTGTCACTGGGTCTCCCAGACAGGGTTTAGTGTATTGGGGCTGGGTGGGTGCACTCCAAGAGTACTTTGGGGGCACATGTGGTGTCCCTGTGCCTAGTGCAGCTCAAACCGGTTGCAGGGCTACCAGCCCCTGCTCTGGCGCAAACCTGGACAAAGGATATGGGTGTAACCAACCCTCTGTCCTGGGTCCCCAGAGTTTATCCCACCCCTTCCTTGGGTATAAAGTAGGAACCCCTGAATACAGGATTTTAGATTTACCCGGACGAAACTCTGCTACAGAAACCAAGTACTTCGACTATCTACACTACGTTGGATGACTGAAGAATCTCTCTTGGAGTAAAGGAGTTACTCCCCTGCTAAGCAGGCACCAAAGACGCATCTGACCGGTTTGCAACTCCGAAGCTCCTGAGGACTCTAAAACCTTTTGCAACACAGGAGGTGGGTTTCCAAGTGTCCACGAGGTCGACTTCGTGTGCTCAGCAAACCTGAGACCCATATCCGTCGTGGGGACCATGCAACCCGAAACCCTGGGCTCCGTGTCCATTTGCAGAAGCATCTGTTTCCGGTGACCCCTAAAGTTGTGCTTTGGGCTACTCGTAGTCCAGACCACAAGCAGTGATTCCTCCAAAGATTACCGGCCTACACTCCACGAGTGTTCCGTGGGTTGGTGTTTTGTGATTCCTCTCGAGGTCCCTTCTCAATCCCTGGTCCGTTGGCCTGTGGGTCCCTGTGAAGGCAACTTTAATTTCCAAAAGGCTTTCCTGGTTGCTCCAGATGTGCTCTGACTCTCCATCGTTTGCGGAGTCCCCAGGACCTTGCTGGTCCTCACCGAATCATCTTTTCTATGACAGCGTGGGTTGCAGTTGCCAAGGCTTGTTGGTGTTCCATCCGGACACTGACCCTCCCCAGCACTCGACATCCTTCGTGGGACAGCGCGCCTGTGGACTTTGGTCTTTGTCAACGTCTCCTGGTCCCCGTAGCTGCAGAGTCAAGCTTCACCTCACTCACCTGAAACACCCAACATCGGTGGGCATCTGCCAATCGTGCTCCTGGTCACTGGCAAATGACCCAGACTCTGTCCCCTCTGCTTTCAGGTTCTTCATAGCTCCAATGCAGGCTTGGATCACTCCAGACACTTTTCCTCTTCATGGCAGCAGCACTTTGCAGCATCACGCCTTTGAAAATGACGAAGTTTCCTGACATCATTTGACACCTATGCACCTGGCTTCCCTTGCTTAGGTAACACAAGTACTCCAGTGCTCACATGGGTGCTGGCCTTAGAACCTTCTAAGTCTAAAAGGGTTTGCTCAAAGTCCTCTCCTAAGTGTACTTATTCTTTAAAATTCCAACCGCGACTTTCCCATAGAGTTGTACGGAGCTCGCGCTGTGTTCTCACACTGCACGCATCCCCCGTGGGTCCCCCTTGTGTCACTACCGTGGGTGGTTCCTTTAGGTCCCCGCGATTCTATGTGCTAGTCAAGTTGTGGTTGTAGGAAGGGGGAGTCTCTAGTTGGCACAGTGCAGCACTGGCGACAAGCAGGGACTCTCTCTTCCCCGTCAGGGCTGAGGGTTACCTCTAAGAACAACCTCTGCTTACCCTCTAGGTAGTGTGGCGCAAGCAGTCTAGGCTAATCTCTGGGGCACATAGGGTTAAACATTTGCAACATTATACCATCACCACCAACCCACCACACAATGACACCAAACTGTAGTGTAGTAAAAATATATTCTCTTTATATACTTTTAAAAGCAGGCTTGTAAATACAGTTCAGTTACTTTCAAAATGCGATGTTCCAGTTACTCTCAAATATAAGCCACAGTTCTTGTTAGGTTCTTTACTTGTCTTTCAAAAGAAAGGGGGTTTCAGGCTCTTTAATGTACTTTTCCTGTCCTGCTAACCAGCCAGGGTAACCCCGGGCTGTCCGCGGGCCTCTCTGCGCCCCTGGGCTCCTCCGCGTAGGAAAAGCGGGCCCGGTCTGCCCACTCTCACGCTTCTGGCGGGAGCGGCGGCCGGGGAGTCAGCGTCCGCCTCTCTCTGCGAGCTGCACGGCTGTGCGCGGCTGGCGGGGGAGAGAGCGGGGGCCCTGGGAGTGCTCCACACGCGGCTCCGAGGGCTGGGCGAGGCAGAGGGCGGTGCGAGCGAGGATGGCAAGGGCTCGCACCGCGGGGCAGGAAAAAGTACCTTTTTGTTGAAGCAGCTGGGCGCAGGTCAGCGCGGTGATCCGCGTCGCGGTGTCTTCCCTCCGACGGTGGAGCGAGCGGCGGCTCGGCTCTGGCTCGGGGGTTGGCGTTGCGGCGCGGGCCGGGTCGGGCTGGTGAAGCGCCTCGGGGTTTCCTCACAAAGGGGGGGGCACACGCAGAGGGCAGTGATCCTCAGCGCAAGCCTCTGTCAATCCAGGCGACGCTCAGGCACCCCACGCAGCAGCTGTTTCTCGGACAGCGACGGCGCGTTCAGGGGCACAAGACACAAAGGGGTGCAAGCAGGCACCGGGCACGGCCTTTCTTCACGTTGCGAGCTGCGGCTCGGGGCCAGTCACGGTGCTCGGATCAGCTGGGCTGGTCTTCACGATGTTTCTGGGCCAGGCAGGCGGCAGTCACGTTGTTTAGAGGGAGGGCAGCTCCCAGAGCGTTGCTGAAGAGCGCGATGGTCACAGCGCGCTCCGCTTTTCCTGGAGGGGCTTGCAGACGGAAAACAGCGTCTCACAGTGGTTCCTCTGTCAGGGGGTAGCGCCCACTGTTCCTGGGGCGCTGGTCAGGGGGCAAGTTCCACAGCAAGCCCTTGGAGATCTTTAGCAGAGTTTGGCACAAAGTTCAATAAAAGCAAAAGTCTCTTGTAGTCTCTTCTTTTCCTCTCCTTTGGCAGCAAGGCACCAGACACAGGCCAGAGTCAGCACTCCTCCTTGTAGTCCTTCCAGGTCCTTCTCTTCGGGCAGAGTTTCTTCTGTAGCGCAAACAGGATCTAATTTACAAGGAGCAGGGCTCCTACTTTTATACCCAGTTTTTTTTGTTCTAGCAAGCCAGGGGGGCCTCTGCATAACTGCTCCAGTCTCTGAGCACTTGTTGTGGGTACTTCTGGCTTCTGCATGCAGTGTGAGGGCAGGCACATCAGCCGCTCCCCAGGGGGGCGGAGCCGGCATTGTGAAGACAGAGGCAGCTTGAGCACTTTGTTGACAAGCTTCGGTCCTTCCTGGGCCAGGTGCAGGCTGAGT
Organism: Lissotriton helveticus; assembly: GCF_964261635.1. Taxonomy (NCBI): domain Eukaryota; kingdom Metazoa; phylum Chordata; class Amphibia; order Caudata; family Salamandridae; genus Lissotriton; species Lissotriton helveticus. The sequence continues at coordinate 6,837,408 of NC_136069.1, read as the reverse complement.
CATCAGTCGCTCCCCAGGAGGGTGGAGCCAGCATTGTGGGGGCAGAGCACAGCCTGATGCATCATTCAGGGGAAACTCCCACCACCCACTAAGGTGTCATCCTGCTATTCACTACCTGTCAACTCCCAGCCCTGTCAATCACACACACCAGACAGTCAGATCCACATCCAAGCAGAGGCGGGCTGAAATGGTTAGGCCAGCAAATGCTAACTTTCTAAAAGTAGCATTTGCAAACCCAGGATATTAAAATAAACTTTACTAAAAGAAGTATTTTATTATTCTGAGTTCAGGCATACTAAACATTAATTTCCACCATGTTCCCTGAGCCTGCTGGGATTATAGAGTGTAATAATTCCAGCAGCCCATCTGGCCTAAAGGGAACTGGTAGCCTTACAATAGTGAAAAACGAATTTGGCAGTAATTCACTATTAGGAAATGCCACACACATCAGAGCATGTCCTACCTTACACTTACAATGCACCCTGCCCAAGGGCCTACCATAGGGGTGACTAATATGAAGTTAAGGGAAGGTTTTAGGGGCTGGCAAGTGTGTGCACTTGCCCAGCCAGTGTGACAGTACCAGACTGCACGCAGGTTCTGCAATGGCAGACCCTAGACACATTTTAAGGCTGCTTCTGTGGGTGGCGCAACCAGCGCTGCAGGCCCACTAGCAGTATTGGCATTCACAAGCCCTGGCACTCCTGGTGCACTTTACTGGGGACTGACAGTAAATCCAATGAACCAATCATGGACATCAATCACATGTACACTTTACAACAGGGAGAGCATATGCACTTTAGCACTGGTCAGCAGTGGTAAAAGTGCCCAGAGCCATTAAACCAACAAAAACAGGTCAGAGAGAGTATTGGAGGAAGGCAAAAAGTTTAGGGATGACCCTGCCAAGAGGCCCAGGTCCAACAGTGGTTGTTATACGACTTTCTTAATATATGGTCCAGTCTCCCCCTGTAGCCCGCTGTGCTATTTACTGTTGTTCTAGTACTGTAATATTGTGTGCCTTGCTCTCTACTCTCATAAAGAGGTTAGTAGAGAGTGTTTAGTAATAAATACATATATTTTATATATTCCTTGTGTGGTTCTCCTTTCATTTGGTCATTCAGGAGGTTCTGATCTGGTAAAACAAGCTGCTTTACATTCCTCGAGACTTAGCCTGAAGGCTGCTCTCCACAGCTACTATTAGGATAGCTTTCAATAAAGGATGTCTTTAACCTAATCATCAATAAAGTTCGATTGGACTGGTGCAAGGTGCCCACTAGAACTAGTGGACAGTGGTGCTCGCCTCCTCCCTGGCCAAGCCTTGGTGTGCTCGACTTCACTCCCCTGAGGGTCAGCTCTAAAGGTCCTTGGTGCTCAGTTTGAAGTCCAGTAGTAAGGTGGACCTGGTCACCAGAGGAAACGGCCTGAGGCCACTAACCCTTGAATCCCGCGAGAGCCGTCAAACCACGTCTCGCACCCTGAAATATCCACCAAAGAACCAGGAGAGGAGAGCTGAGTCCAGTGAGAACTTGTTCCAGGGGGTATGTTATTAAAAAGCCAACACAAGAACTCCAGGAGAAAGGGCAGTGAGACTGCCCGCAAATTGAAAAACTACATTTTAACATACTTTCTTGGTCCAAATCTGTTTGCCCGCCACACTCAAACGTTCACAAAGTATCCTTTGCAAGGTACCTGGGCCGAGCCATTTATTCGCTGTGTTTAAGAGCCCTTTCTTCAGCTTGAGCCTCCCGCTCAATTCCAGGAATATGGAACTAGTCATCATTTATATTATCGAAGTGCTGCTTAACTATTTTAAGTTTTCCACTATTAAATGCAACAATCTTGGCCCTTGCACGAGCCTCTACAGGGCTCGGTTAAGAGGTCTGCTCGGTAATTCATCACTGTCACATTTTTATTACCCTGAAAGCTGCAATTTTTTATACTCTGGTAATTTTACAATAGCCATAAAACGGGCATAAAAAGTCATGACCCCCAGTCTGTGAAAAGAGCAGAACAAACATGAGCAATTTGTCTGCCGCGCGGCGTGTACCCGGGCGCCGGAGAGCTGCCAGCGCGGTAACACTTCATAAATAACACATGGTAATGGCGCGGAGCAAGCAGGCCTGGAGGTGTGAAAACAAACATGGCCGCCCCTTCCCGCCGCCTCAGTGGCGCAGCAGCGGGAGCACTTCCGGTGTCCTTCTTCTGTGTCTACTCTCGAAGCAGAGGCTGCCAGCGCGGTAACACTTCATAAATAACACATGGTAATGGCGCGGAGCATGCAGGCCTGGAAGTGTGAAAACAAACATGGCCGCCCCTTCCCGCCGCCTCAGCAGGCACAGCAGCGGGAGCACTTCCGGTGTCCCTCTTCTGTGTCTACTCCCGAAGCTGAAGCTGCCAGCGCGGTAGCACTTCATAAATAAAACATGGTAATGGCACGGAGCATGCAGGCCTGGAGATGTGAATACAGGCATGGCCACCCCTTCCCGCCGCCTCAGAAGCGGGAGCACTTCCGGTGTCCTTCTTCTGTGTCTACTCCCGAAGCTGAGTCTGACAGCTCCCGCTCCTTCAGACTTTCCTTTCATAGTTTGCTAAACAAACCTCTGTTAATTCTTCATTTTTTAATTTTTTAATTACAGTTGACTTAAGCTTCGGCCGTTAAATGTGAACTTATTTCGAAAGGGGGTTCCTGTTTTCTGTGGTTTGTGTTTTTAAAACAAAGTTCTTACTTTTTTCTAAACATAAAAAGCACAAAACGAAAGTGAGCAGAACCAGTGCTTGTGGGCACCCCTCTTTCTCACAGAGTCAACTTTTAAGGTAAGCATGCATAACTTGCAAAATGCGTACAAAGTAAACTCACAGAAAAAGTCTAATATTCTCTGTGGCACTTTACTCCCCTGGTGTAGTACACAAAAACCACTCTGACTCATTGCGCTAACTGGTGCTGAGGCCGCACAGAGATGGCGCTGTAGCTCACACCCTACTGCCACCTTGGAGGCATGGGTACTCACAAACATTTTCCCGGGGGCCACAAAGTTTGGTCTTTGGTGTGACCGCGGGTCGCATTGATGCCAGCGGGGGGTGTAAAGTCGGTGTAGCATGCATATTTAGTGGCTGAACTCAATTGCGCAATGTGAAACCAGAAAACCAGGGCTGAATCCCGGCTGCTCCACTTGACAAAATTGTGTGACCCTGGGCAATCGTTTTATTTCAATTTCCCTCCTTTATCTTCATTAACACAAATGAGAGGAACTCGAAATACATGACTTCAGGATGCATGCTGTACAAAACCATTTCCTGTGCTTGGATGTAATCACTAATGGCAGTGGTGGGAAGGGGCGTGCGAGGGGGACCATGAACGTTTCTAAATTAATGTTTGAATATCATTACTTTAAGAAATACTTCTGAATGCACTGCTATAATTTGATGTACTAAGGTGAAATGGTTCTACAGATCAATGAAATACACTTTTTGAATCTTGAAAAAACTATTTTACTTTTACACGTTTGCTGTCTTTAAAAATGAAGTTGTTCGTAAAGTTAAGGGTCTAGTTACTTTCTTTCCCTAACTGCAATTAACATTTAAATAAGTGCTTAGGTATATATTTAAAAAAAAAATCATGTTAGTTCTGAGTTGAGTAAACAGCAGCCCAGTGCTGTGGCTGCCCAGGGTGCTGCATGTAAAGGTCAGGAGGGCCATGTGTAAAGGTCAGGAGGGCCATGTGTAAAGGTCAGGAGGGCCGCATGTAAAGGTCAGGAGGGCCGCATGTAAAGGTCAGGAGGGCCGCATGTAAAGGTCAGGAGGGCCGCATGTAAAGGTCAGAAGGGCTGCATGTACGTTCAGGAGGGCCGCATGTACGGTCAGAAGGCTTGATGTAAGGTCAGGAGGGCCGCATGTAAGGTCAGGAGGGCCGCTTGTCCAGGTCAGGAGGGCCGCTTGTCCAGGTCAGGAGGGCCGCATGTAAAAGTCAGGGGCCCCCATGTAAAGGTCAGGAGGGTCGCATGTAAAGGTCAGGAGGGACGCATATAAAGGTCAGGAGGGACGCATGTAAAGGTCAGGAGGGCTGCATGTAAAGGTCAGCGGGCCGCATGTAAAGGTCAAGAGGGCCGCATGTAAAGGTCAGGAGGGCCATGTTGAAGAACCGCAATAACCCACTTACTGGGTCTCGCGGCGGGGGAACAGCCCAAGTCTTCCATAACTGCCATACTTAGAAAAAGGAGACACAGGAGCCTTCGTCTGCAGGAGGAACCCAGATTTATTCAATAGCCCGGGCTATGGAACAGAGTCCCAAGCTAGTCAGAGACAAGACAGAGGAGGCTGCTACTTCACTCTGTAGCTTACAAGCCTTTTATACTTTTTCATCCCAGTCTGTTGGCTGTTAGTTCATTGTTTAATCAGGGCAGTGTTTGCAGTTGATAACCAGATCCAGGCGACGTTTGTAGATGGTGACCTGGTCAAGGCTTGGTACACAAATCATTATTCACTCGGCTTTTATCAAGGCTCTGTCTTTTCAGGTCATTATTCAATTGCCTTGATCAAAGCCCGGTCCTTCAAGTCATTGTTTAATCACCCTGCTCAAGGTCCAGCAGTCAGACCATTGTCCAGATAACCTGATCACGGTGTCAAGGATGTTTACCAGGCTGGGAGCAGGAGATGGAAAACAAATTATTTACTCAGGGTGTGAGTGTCTCGTGGCCTTTAGTTGAACTGCAAAGAACAGGGGGGGTTGGGTGTGTGAAAGTTCCTGGGCAGAAATGCAGGCTGCAAGATGGTTTTTGTCGTGTCAGTTAGAATTTCCTCAGGCATCAGCAGAAATGACCAGGAAGGTCGTGTGGAAGTGTTTGACACGAGATGGCAATGAAAAAGTAATGGAGTCCCGGTACAAATGATGCCGATCAGAAGAACACTTTTCCTCAGACCCTCCTTTTGCCATTGAGTGACAAATACTTTAAGAAATGTCAATGTTCATAATGCCATCCGTTTTTTGTTGGAGCATCATCATCATATTGGTGTTGTGAATGTTAGAGGGTGGAGGCTTGATGGTCTGGACACACATTGTACAGAGCACTGGCAGACACTGAAAGCACAAACAGCAGGAGACCAGGACAGTTACTCCCAAGGCAAGGAAGATGAGGATTTTCCACCCCCACTGGGAAAGGAGGCCCCAGATCCAGCCTGTGAGGGACCAGTTGCCTTCATCCAGATGAATTTGGGAACAAAGGCGATGCAGACGTTTGATGGCATTGTACACTGTTGGTGCGTTGTCTGGGATGTACACGCAGCAGCTGGAGCCAATCAATTTACACACACCACCACAATCAGCAAGGATGACGTCTAGGACCATCCTGTTCTGAAGCGTTATGAGGCGGTCCGCCTGTAGCTCTGCTGTGATGTTGGAGAGGGCACCAGCTGTTACTGTGATGGTGGCTTCAAGGACCCTGGTCAATCCTTGTACAGCCCGACTGTTGGCCAAGGGGTCCCAGAAAGGAAGGAAACCTTTAAAGAAGTCCCCAGTTTCCTGGCCCGCTGTATCCTCGGCTGATATGACGCCCCTACGTGAGTGTCGCAGAGCGCCCTTCATTGACAGATGGTAACCTCCATGGGTAGAATACGTTGGTGGAAGGAGGAAGGCCAGATAGCAGGTACCAGACCAGTTATGGGGGAGCCAAGTGTAGGCGGCAGTGCCACAGATGAAATAGGTGTTGGGGGATGCCACCAGCTTCGGAGGAGATGTAGAGTTTAAAGTTTTTGTGATATCACACGTACTGAATGAATGAATGAATGAACTGTGATTTATAACCGCGCAACTTAGCCCAGTGGGCGTCAAGGCGCCTAGCTCAATATCTGGCTGAGTCATCCGAGTGAAGGGAACTTACTGATAGGCTTTAATGAAACACCAAGTTTTAAGAGCTTTCCTGAAGAGATCCAATGAGGGCTGAGATTTAATCTCCAGAGGAAGTGTGTTCCATAATTGGGGTGCCAGGATGGAGAATGCCCTACTCCCCCATCTGACCTTCCTGGAACGAGGGACTATCAGTTGATTCAGCTCTAAAGAGCGAAGACATCTGCTGGGTACTTAACGGGTAAGCAGAGACCCAAGAGCATCAAAAGGGCCTGCCATGAGGGCACTGTAAGCAAGGCAAAGGATTTTAAAAGACACCCTAGAGGCTCTTCCTTGCCATAGTAGCAGATGCAAGCCATGGAAGGGCCAGCACAAATCTCGCAGCGGCGTTCTGCACCACCTGCAAACGCTGTAGAAGACACTTGTTGGCCCCAGCGTAGAGTGAATTACAATAATCCAGCCTGGAGCCAACAAGAGCAGTCACAATCTGCTTGCGTGCCTGGGGTGAAAGGTAATGAAGGATTCTTTTCAGGGTCCTGATAACACCCCAGCAAGTGGCAACTGTCCTGTTTACCTGAAGTTCCATGGAAAGCGAGGTGTCGAAGATGACGCCGAGATTCCTGGCAAATTGGGTGGGAGTGGGGCAGATGCCAAGAGATGATGGCCACCACTCGCCCGACCACATGTCCTGGTCCTTACCAAAGACCAGGACCTCTGTTTTGTCGCCGTTCAACTTTAGGGAGTTAAGGATCATCCACTCTGCAACAAGCTGCATGCAAGACCTAAAGTTGGACGCGGAAGTACTCACAGAGTGGGCCAGGGATACCATAATCTGCGTGTCGTCGGCGTACGACACCACCTCCATCCCCTGTGATCTTACTAATCTCGCGAGGGGGGCCACGTAGATATTAAACAGGGTCGGGCTCAAGGCCGACCCCTGTGGCACCCCACATTGCAGCGATTTAGATGGGGAGAGGAAATCTCCGAGCATCACTCGCTGTTCTCTCTGCTGTAAAAAAGAGATCAGGAGACTCAGGGCCGACCCTGTTACCCCTGCCTCCCTTAACCGAGATGTTAAAGTAGAGGGAGACAGGGTGTCAAACGCCGCCGTAAGGTCCAACAGCACTAACACGGTAGTTTGGCCAAGATCTACTTTACGGCGAATGTTATCTACCACCTTAGTCAAGGCAGACTCCGTGCTGTGGAACTTCCTAAAGCCATGTTGGGACCCGTCCAGGAACCCAGAGGAGTCCAGGAAGATGGATAAGTGAGAGTTTATGTGAGCTTCCAACATCTTTGCAGGGGCCGGCAGAAGGGATATTGGTCTGAAATTCTTAAGAAGGCCAGGGTCCAAAGAAGGCTTTTTAAGGAGAGGCTTCACTATCGCCTTCTTCCAGACCGTGGGAAAGGTGCCCTGTTCCATAGCCCCATTCATTATTTCCAGCAGGGAGGGTAGGATGATGTCCCTACATTCCTTAAATACTTTCAAAGGGACATGGTCCAAAGGAGAAGCTGATTTAGTTCTATCAAGCAATCGATTTAGACCCTCCAAGGAAAGCTCTGGAAAGTGAGTAAGGGTATGGGAAGGATCCCCAGTCCAAGATTCAAGATGCATAATTCCAGAGGAATCATTGTCATTCAGAGAATTCCGCTGGGATTGTAGAGCAAGATAGATATCATCTATTTTTTTATAGAAGAAGTCAGAGATATCGTTGCATAACTCCTGTGAGCTTACCACGGGGTCAGGTGCCTGAAGAGAGCAGAGGGAGTCCACGATCTTAAAAAGCTCTTTAGATGAAGTAAGAGAGCTTGTCAGGTTGGTGAAGTATTCCTGTTTCTCCTTAATAACTCTGCTTTTATATTCTCGCAACTGGCACTTGTATACCTCCCGTTCTGTAAGATTCCAAGATTTGCGCCAGCCTCTCTCTTTCCTTCTACATTTTTGTCTGAGAAGCCTCAAAGATTCAGAGAACCAGGGGGCGGTAGGTTTCTGTCGTGCCACATATCTAAGTGAAGTAGGGGCTAACTCTTCAGCTGCCATGGTGATAGAGTCGGCAAGTTCTGGTACCAACTTTCTTAGTCCCTAGGCCATGAATGCAGACACGGCTTTGCACATTTATGACGTTCACAGTGTCTCGTTCATCAGGCAGTATCCTTCTTGTGCGCAATCTGGAAAATGTTTGTCGATTGGTTGAGTTGAATACTACCATCGCACCGAGTTCATCTGGTGGTAGTAGCAATGTGGACGAGCTGGTCGGGCAAAAAGGAGCATTGGCATGGCCGGATCTGTTCCGCCAGAAGTCATCCCAAAATGTTCCAAGGGCAGAATTGGCAGTACCATTGACAGTGTAGGCCTCCTGCATCAACATCCACCATGCAAGAAAAGACCCAGAGAGGGAAAAGTGGTAGGGAAAAAATGGGACAGGGTGTATCATGGAATGCGGCATCAGTCCTCACACCCAGCAGTTGGAAGTGTTCAGGATCAGCTGGTGATGATGCAACATTTGGATCAAGGTGTTGTTGAAGAATTCTGCACGGCGGGGTAATTCGTGGGCTGGTAACGTGTAATACTGGTGTTCTGCAGGAGTCGGGTAGGAGTTGGTGAGGTAACAGGATGGTAGATTAGTAACAGCCAACCAAGGATAGACAGGATGAGGGAGACAAACCGTGTCACCACGGTGACCATGAAGCATTTACTATGTCGGAGGCTGACATCTTGTTTCTGGATTCGGGTGTTTTGGACGGCGGCCATTGTGCTAAGCCAGGGACCTCTAGTGGCTGTCTGTGATTGGTGGTTGCTTCACTGGGCACAGGTGCCAAAATCCCTTATGGCTTACCTCAGTCTGACACACCAGCACTACTCTCCGCTGGGGAAGATCACAGTCTTACAGCCTGTAGGTACTTGGCGAAGTAAAGGGCAAGCCTTCCCTCGGTGGCGCAAGTTGTATCGGTCGGAAGAAGGAACAATATGGTCGGGAAACAATTGTTCTTGGTGTTGAGCAGAGTTAAGGGAGGGTTCCACCCTTCCTTTCAGTATGCTGTCACTCTCTGCTTCCGTAGATGTAGAATGCAGTCTGGCATCGCTGAATGGGACAAACGTCGGGATTATTTCTGTTTCTGAGTCTCCTAGTCCTTCCCTCACCCACTGATCATAAGGTAGGGGCAGAGGCACACGCCTTCAGTGTGATGAATGCACCCAATTCTTCCGACCTTCTACTTTCACGGCGGTGCGGGTGGCCAGTAACACCTGTTGGGGCTGTGTCCAGCAGGGCTCATGGCTCTTGGTCCGTTGAAATTCCGGATCAGGACCCAGTCACCAGGTTGGATAACGTGTCCTGGGCCCTCGCTTTTGTCAGGTATGGCCTCATGCACCTGGTGATAAAGAGTACGAAAGGTATTAGTTAGACTGTATCGGTAATCAGTTAATAAAGGGTATTCAACGTCAGACAATTTCTTAGGCCGTGGGACACCCCATACATTGGCAGGCCTCCCGAACACAATTTCATGGGGAGACAGGCCGATTCTGGTGGTGTGCCATTGTTTTTGTGGACAGTAGGGCTAAGGGCAGAGCATCAACCCTATTGACACCTGTCTCGGCTACTATTTTGGCCATTTAAGTTTTTAGGATGCCATTGTACACCTCCACTAGACCTGCTGACTGGGGGTGGTTAGCTGCATGAAATTTTTGTTTTATACCCAATGCTGTACAGACATATTCCATAATTTGGGCCGTAAAGTGTGTCCCATTGTCACTCCAGACCAAGCGGGGCAAACCAATCGTGGGAGGTACTCTTTTAATAGTACTTTGGCGGTAGTGATAGCGGTGCAGTCTTTGACGGGGTAAGCCTCCCCACCCATCGGCTGAAGGTACAGACCACCACTAGGACATATTTCAAATTGTTACATCGGTCCACGTGGATGTAATCCATTTGGAGGACTTCAAAAGGGAAGGTAGGAGGAGAGAATCCTCCCTTGGGAGTAACGGTGCCTTTTCCTGGGTTATTCATTAGGAAAATCATGCATGTTTTAACCAGTTTGTCAGCATATGCTGGGATCTTAAAGTTGTACCATGTAGGTTCCAACAGTTTGCAAATGCCTTTTGCACTAATGTGAGCAGGACCATGGGCCATCGTAACTACTGGTGGCACGTGACTGTCAGGTAACATCCATTGTCTTTCCATAGTCGTACGGACCCGACAACCATCAATTCCCTCCTTTGCTAATTGCTCCTTCCACACCCTTAGTTCCTCAGGAGTAGTATCGGACTGAATATCAATCACACTCTGTACTGTTTTTTCAACCATGCCCTCGTCTGCCACCCACCCAGTGGGACCTCCTACATACATTCCTTCCCTTTTTCTAAGAGCTGTTTGTCTGGCCGTCTGGTCTGCCAGGGCATTGCCTTTCCCAACATCATCTGTCACTTTCTTATGGGCCTTACATTTTATAATGGCCACCTTTCTGGGGAGTGTCAGGGAGTCTAACAGTCTGTGAATTAGGGGGCCATGTTGAATTTTGGTCCCATGGGAAGTAAGGAAATTCCTTTCTTTCCACAACCTCCCGAAGTTGTGGGCCACCCCGAAGGAATATTGGCTGTCAGTATAAATATTTACCGCTATCCCTTTGCTTAACTCACAAGCTCTAGTGAGGGCCACTAATTCTGCTGCTTGAGCAGAGCACTGCGGAATCTGAGCGGTTTCTACTACTCGCCCTAATGTCGTGAGAGCATAGGCAGCTGAGGTGTTACCATCTGCCCCTCAGAGACATGATCCGTCTACATACAGTGTACCTTCTGGTTCTGCTATTGGGGTGTCCTGTAAGTCAACCCGTCCCTTCGTCTCCTCCTCTGTCCTTAATATGCAGTCATGTGGGTCTAAGCAGGCATCCTGAGTATCCAGTGGGAGTAATGTGGTGGGGTTTAGTACAGTGCATCTTTTGAGGTTAATGTGACTGGCAAAGAGTGTCAGTTCATATCCTATGAGTCGTGCGCTAGTGAGGTACTGTGTCTTGGTGTTTATTAAGGAGGGTATCTACACAATGGGGGACCATCAGAGTCAGGGGGGAGTTCATGACGATCCCCGCACTCTGACGGACCATGAGGGTGGTCGCCCGTAGGCATCCTGAGAGAGCCCTTGCAACAGGATCTAAGGTGGCTGAAAAATAGGCACCTGGCCGATGGTGACCTCCGAACATCTGGGTCAAGACAGCGCATGCACAGCCATCTGTCTCATGTACAAAAATAATTTCTTTTTTGTTATAATCAGGAGTACCGAGGACTGGAGCAGTACACAGAGCCTTTTTTAAATCTTGGAAGGCCTGTGCATGCTCTCTAGTCCATGGAAAGGAACTGTCTGATATGTCTTTGGTGGTGAGGGCAAAGAGAGGTTTGACCATGGCCGAAAAATTGGAAATCCACTGTCTAAAGTATGATGTTTGGCCAATGAAGGCTCGCACCTGCTTCTGTGTTCGTGGGGCCGTCATAGCATTGATAATGGCTACACGATCAGCAGTGAGCTGCCTTCCCTCCTTCGAGAGAAGATGACCTTAATAGGTCACCTTCTCTTGACAAAACTGAAGCTTTTTCAAAGAGACTTTGTGATTATGGAGGGCAAGGTGACGTAACAAACAGAGAGTAGCTTCTTTACATGCTGGGGCAGAATTTGCAGCAATGAGAAGGTCATCTACATATTGTAGTAGTGTGGAATTATCAGGGAGTTCCAAGGAATCTAGTTGACTTTTTAGGGCTTGACTATAGATACTGGGGCTCTCGACGAAACCTTGAGGGGAGCGGCAGAATCTAAAGCTCCGTCCACCAAGGGAGAAACCCAAAAAATTTCTGCTGTCAGGATGTATAGGAATGCTGAAAAAAGCATTCTTCAGGTCTATGACTGAAAAGTCCGTGGCGTCAGAAGGGACCATCGTTAAGAGGGCTGTAATGTCGGGGACAACAGGATATTGGGAGATTGTTATTTTGTTAAGGTCAATCACAAATCTGTATATTTTAGGGGAGAGAGCATCTCCATTTGTCTTTTTAAGAACGGGAATAATGGGACTGTTACAGATATTGCCACGTGTTTCCTCCACTTCGCCCTTGTCCATTAATTCAGATATTATTGTTAAAAGGGCCATTTCTCCTTCCGCGGGCAGTCGATACTGCCGGAGGCAGGGGAGAAGTGCACCTGGCTGGATGCGTACCACATGAGGGGATATGTTGAGGCACCCTACATCAGTGTCTGATGATGCCCAGAGGGAGGAAGGTAAAGACTGCAATTCTGGTGGGAGGGGACTGGACAGGTACATATAGGAAGCTGTGGTGGGAGAAATTGTTAGGGATACACCTTGGGGACTACATGATATGGTCGCATACAGAGCTTTCAGTAAATCCATGCCTAACAAGTTTTCACTGCAACCTGTAGTAAGGACCAAGGGAGCGTCAACATGTGCAGGGCCAATATCGAGAGGAAGGGGTTCAGAGACAGGGCTCGTCACAGGTGTTCCTGCAAAACCCACGGAGACATTCATATTGCCAGAAAGGGGTGCCTCCGGAACTGACAGACGTGCAATAGAAGACCTGGTGGCCCCAGTATCCAAAAGGAAATTCTGATCGTTCCCCACAACTGACATTTGAACATACGGGCCCTTTTGATCCACTGGAATTTGCACTCTGGTAATACCCCTTTCCTGGCTGGCCTATGCTTGGTAGGACCCTGTCTCATCAACTTCATCATAATCATCATTGTAATAAGTGCGTGTTGCTTCGTATCCATCAAACCTATTGGCCGGGCGCTGCCGGATGGGAGCGTCATCCCTGGGCCTACGTTCTTTATCTTGTGGATGGGGCGGGCCATGGTCCCTAGTCGGCCTCCCCTCCCTGGGAGCGCGAGGCCGAGTCTTCCCTGTTCAGATGTTTTCAGATAACACAGGACACTCATCTATCCAATGGCCGTACCCCTTACAATAAGCACATTGATCTGTTTGGAGGGCTCCCGTACATTGAGGGCTAGAGGGGGTAGACTGGAGAACCCTCGGAGGGAGGTGGGGTTGAGGTCTGAAATTTCCAGCGGGCATCGGGACCTCGGGGAAGGTAAGCCTGCTGCAGAAGTGCCTTAGTCGTAAGATCCCTAACCTTCTTAGTTTCTTTGTCTCTATCCTCATTCTCCCTATTCTCGTGATATTGTGCCATAGCCAAGATACCAGTCATAGTTTGGGCAGACCACGTACTTTCAACTTTCTTAAGCCTGGCAGAAATCTCAGGAAGCAAGTTGCTGACAAACTTATCGACAAACACTAGGCCAGAACCTGGGGTGCGGGGATCCAAACCACCATGTCCCTTGTATTCTGTCTCAAAACGGGTAAAGAAGTCAGCCACATTCTCATCTTTTTGCTGCCTACAGGCGTTAATTTTATCCCAGTTAATGACAGTTTCCGGCAAAAGTGTTTTCATAAACGTCATTATTTTACCGGGCAAAGTCAGGATGGCAACTTCTGGTTTAGTCCCTCCTACCCTTGCTTCTTCCATAGGCTCCAGGTCAGCCCATTTACCTCCCAACGCCGCTTCATGGTCAGTATGTCGAATTTTGTCCCAAATCTCAATGGGGATAACTGTACCAGAAAGTAAATCTATATCCTCAAGAACGCGAGTACCTGCAGATATAATCTGACCTAATTCTCTGTAAAAGGCAGCCGGATTCTTCCGGGGATCTGGTAATTGTCCTTTAAACTGCATTACGTCTGACATTTTACAAGGAACATGAACCCAAAGTCTGCGCCAGTGTGCCTCAACAGCCCCTCGACCATTATTTTGGGCATCTGTAAGTGCGTAAGACAGGGGCCGCCTCTCTCATTGGCATAGCTGTTTCTAGAGGGGTGTTGGGAAAAGCGGTCATATCACGGTAAGCCTTTAAAGCAGACATAGTGCCAAACATCCCCTCTCCCTGAACATCGCCTCTTTTTATTTGCGACCTAAGTCCATTAATCAGGTGGGTATCTGCATAAGCGCACTCTCGAATCTTTGCATGACCAGCATAAACATGTATTCAGCCCAGGTGGTCTGTTCCATAATCATCCACTGGGAAAAGGTGGACCATATTTCTTTAAAGGCATAACTATTCCCATTATTTATCCAACATTCACATTGTTGCCTCTGTAGGTCATTTTCTCGAAGGGATGAAAAGCTGACTGCAGAGCTCAAGGAGTCCAGTCGGGGGGAATTCAACAATTTATATAAATCCTGCTTAACTGTAGACCACGGGGAAGCAGGAAAAGGGCATGTAGGGGTAACGCCGCAGGGGTTGAGCGGATGTAGACTTGTTGTCATTCCCGTAGCGAGGACAGGGTTAGCAGGCGTGGTCTGTGTTGTAGGAAAATTCGGGCGGGATGGTGTGACAGGGAGAACAGTAAGAGGGGCAATGGGGGCAGGAGTGGGCTGTGGCGGGGGGACATGCGGGCTGTGAGGCATAAGGGCAGGGTACATTGGGGCATATGCAGGAGGGTTTTCTAGCATGGTATCAAGCAAAGAATTACCTTCTTCTGTGGAGAAGTGTGGCTCACTGGTTAGAGGAGGCAGACCCTGATGCAGAGGTCAGACCCAGGACCAGGGTTCAATTCCCGACGCGGCAGGGTCTTGAGCTCAAAATGTCCACGGACTCGATAATTCTCGCCTCGGTGCCTACTCGAATCATGGGTTCATACTCTGCAACTCTGGGCAATAGCTTGCTTAATCTCCACTACAGCCCCACTGCGATGGGATGCCTGGTCTTCACCTTGGGGATGCCCAGTCGGGGTTATCTCGCAGGGAAAGCCAGGACGGGTTCCCAAAGCAAGCGCTAAGAGACCTGTCGGTGATTTGGCGCTATATAAATCGAAATTAACATAACATAACATAACATCTTCTCCCACTTCCATATGGCCCTTTCCTTTCTCCTCACGAGCTAGATAACATTTTTGTACCCGGGCCCCATGCTTCCTATCGGCTATTTCTACTGACTTTGTCATTTGATTTTGTAAATTTTCTCTGGCGTGGTCGGCCATTGACATACGTTCCTGTTTTCTTTCTTGAGCCTTCTGCTTTCTAGCTCTCTGCTCTATCTCTTTCCTCCAAAATCGGACAGATTCAAACATAGACAGGCGCGCTTTCTCTTCATAAATTGTTCCTCTAAGTTGGTGAGTACTTGGGAATTAAAGGAGCCATAAAGTAGCCACTGTAATTCCGCATCACTTCGTTTCCATTATTTGACCCAGAATGAGGAAAACATTATGGCAGGAGTGCCATGTTTAACATACATCGTATGGCCAGGGGTCTCTTCTGGAGGAAGCGAACAAGCCGCCTCTAGCTGGGAGTCCTCCGTACACATACAACAACATAATTTCTTGAACTTACTACTGACTGGCATGCTTAAAACCAGATAACAGACTCCAGCGGGTTTTTAAAACTCGCCTCGCTTGCCTGGGTTTTGCAAAAGTCAATAACAGCAGAATCATACAGAACAGACACCAGCGGGATTTTAAAATTCACCTCGCTTGCTTGGCTTTGGCAAAAGTCAATAACAGCTTGGCTTTTGCGAAAGTCAATAACAGAATCATACAGACTTGGTGGGTGATCAGTCCACCCTTACCTTACAGGGGTAGTTCTCTTCTGCAGACGTAGGGCTGTGTCCTGCTCCTGAAAATATTTGCAAGGGGACTCCAGCGAGAACGCAGTCAAGTAGCCCAGACCGGGTGGGGAGGAACAGCAGGCGAGTCGTTCGGCTTACCGGATTGCAAGAATCCCTCGGGTAGGGTACCTCCGTCGGAGTCTCTCCGTGCACCCCCTCACATCCACCGGGCCTGACCTTCGTGCTCGTGGAGTCCCTGTTTAGGCGCCATTGGAAGAACCGCAATAACCCACTTACTGGGTCTCGGCGGCAGGGGAACCACTCAAGTCTTCCATACCTTCCATACTTAGAAAAAGGAGACACAGGAGCCTTCATCTGCAGGAGGAACCCAAAATGTATTCAATAGCCCGGGCTATGCAACAGAGTCCCAAGCTAGTCAGAGACAAGACAGAGGAGGCTGCTACTTCACTCTGTAGCTTACAAGCCTTTTATACTTTTTCATCCCAGTCTGTTGGCTGTTAGTTCATTGTTTAATCAGGGCAGTGTTTGCAGTTGATAACCAAATCCAGACGACGTTTGTAGATGGTGACCTGGTCAAGGCTTGGTACACAAATCATTGTTCAATCGGCTTTGATCAAGGCTCTGTCTTTTAAGGTCATTGTTCAATTGCCTTGATCAAAGCCCGGTCTTTCAAGTCATTGTTTAATCACCCTGTTCAAGGTCCAGCAGTCAGACCATTGTCCAGATAACCTGATCACGGTGTCAAGGATGTTTACCAGGCTGGGAGCAGGAGATGGAAAACAAATTATTTACTCGGGGTGTGAGTGTCTCGTGGCTTTTAGTTGAACTGCAAAGAACAGGGGGGGTTGGGTGTGTGACAGTTCCTGGGCAGAAATGCAGGCTGCAAGATGGTTTTTGTTGTGTCAGTAAGAATTTCCTCAGGCATCAGCAGAAATGACCAGGTGGGCCGTGTGGAAGTGTTTGACCCGAGATGGCAATGAAAAAGCAATGGAGTCCCGGTACAAATGATGCCGATCAGAAGAACACTTTTCCTCAATGTGTAAAGGTCCGGAGGGCCATGTGTAAAGGTCAGGGGGCCGCATGTAAAGGTCAGGAGGGCCTCGCGTAAAGGTCAGGAGGGCCTCGCGTAAAGGTCAGGAGGGCCTCGCGTAAAGGTCAGGAGGGCCTCGCGTAAAGGTCAGGAGGGCCTCGCGTAAAGGTCAGGAGGGCCTCGCGTAAAGGTCAGGAGGGCCTCGTGTAAAGGTCAGGAGGGCCTCTTGTAAAGGTCAGGAGGGCCGCATTGAAGGTCAGGAGGCCGAATGTAAAGGTCAGGAGGGCTGCATGTAAAGGTCAGGAGTGCTGCTTGTAACGGTCAGGAGGGCCGCATGTAACGGTCAGGAGGACCGCATGTAAAGGTCAGGGGGCCACATGTAAAGGTCAAGAGGGCCGCATGTAAGGTCAAGGTGGCCGCATAACCGGTCAGGAGGGCCGCGTGTAAAGGTCAGGAGGGCCGCGTGTAAAGGTCAGGAGGGCCGCGTGTAAAGGTCAGGAGGGCCGCGTGTAAAGGTCAGGAGGGCTGCGTGTAAAGGTCAGGAGGGCCGCGTGTAAAAGTCAGGGGGCCGCATGTAAAGGTCAGGAGGGCCGCGTGTAAAGGTCAGGAGGGCCGCGTGTAAAGGTCAGGAGGGCCGCGTGTAAAGGTCAGGAGGGCCGCATGTAAAGGTCAGGAAGGCCACGTGTAAAGGTCAGG
The DNA here is from genome assembly GCF_964261635.1 of Lissotriton helveticus. Lineage (NCBI taxonomy): Eukaryota > Metazoa > Chordata > Amphibia > Caudata > Salamandridae > Lissotriton > Lissotriton helveticus. Next base: position 6,820,232 of record NC_136069.1, on the reverse strand, counting down.
AGGTCTGCATGTAAAGGTCAGGAGGGCTGCATGTAAAGTTCAGGGGGGCCGTATGTAAAGGTCAGCAGGGCCACATGTAAGGTCAGGAGGCGCTGCAGCCTTTGAAGTCTGATGCGAGGCAGTGGTGCGCAATGTGTACGCGGGGGGCGTGGGAGCGGCAGCCTTTGAAGTCTGATTCGAGGCACAGACAAATGGTGGTGTGTTACGCGCCTGTCTCACATGAACTGCATGGGATCCGCCGCCGTTTTGGTAGACTTTACTCTTCCAAGTCCTATAATTCTCGCCAGCAATGCGCAAGCGCATTGGCAGGCGAGACCTAAAAAGCCCAGCCTGGCAGGGCCATTCTTCAGGCTAGCATCTACTGACATGAGTGCTTCTCAGTGTGTGAAAATAAACATTATAAGCACAGAACCCTCTCAGCAAAAAATAACACTGTCCCCGTCTGACACTTAGTTATCTTTCTTTATAATTATATGTCTTGCTAAATGTACTATTTAGCTTAATGGACTACAAAAGAAAAGCACAGTTGCAATACGTCTATAATTTATTTACGTGTTTGTATTTAAAATGTGACTTGTCATGATACACTACGTAAAAAACACCTTTTAAATATTAGCATAGTAGCACATTATATCCCAAAAAATCCACATTTCTCCAAATATTTCTGGTAACACTAGCACACATATCTAAAGTCTCAGGCAAACAATTAATATTAAACAGATGAATGCGGCCCTCCCGACCTTTACATGAGGGATTTAGCTATTTTACAAATCCCTGCTCGCTCATTTTTACTTAATCGCGGGACCCTGGGCACTCCTTTTTAGGTCTCGCTGGTGATGCAGCGCGAAAGCGCTGTCGCCAGCGAGATCTATTGTTATGGACTTGCCTGGAAAGTGGTACAGACCAGGGCACGCGCCGATTGGGGTCTGTGGATGCGCTTCTGAGACGCGCTTGCGCAGACAAGCACACACAGTCCCTGCTTTTGCTTGGCTCGCATGCAGTAACGGCACACACACACACACACACACACAGCCAGCCCTCCCGCCCCCCTTGCGCACACACATGCACAGACACGCACACACACACATGCGCGCGCACCCTCCCCCCCACCAAAGCCCCACTCACCGCATCGGCGGCCTCAGCCGCCACTCCTGACTTCTGCAGCCCCGCGTCACCACTACTCCTCTGGGCCAGCCACTCCGTGAGCGCAGGCTTCCCGCAGAAGACGAAGTCCCGCCCCACAGGCGTGACGCTCCCGAACTTCCGGTTTCGGGATGTGCACGCTCATGGGTTATGTTTATGGATCTAAGTGCAGTATGATCAAACCATGGCGTAGCAAATTAATGCCATACCGTACAAGCAAAGGTACGTTATTAACGTATGTTCATATTCACGAAAACGTCATACAGCAAAGTTATGTCCCTAGTCATTTATTTTCTATATTCCAAAATCTTGGTATTGATGTGAGTGGATCCCGTTTGCTACCAGAAATCTAGCTCCAGACTCAAACGCGCACACACACACACACACACACACACACACACAAGAGAGGTGCAGCTCCACTCACCTTTTGGAAGTTTTTCTGCCGAGCACAGCACGGCCAGGGCTCCTCCATAAGGTAAGGAAGCTCTGTTCATTATGCAAATGTTATGCATTGCCATCCGATCATAAGGCCGGACCGTGCCGGGCATCGGATCTCTCCTCTCATTGTCACGTGACTTCTTCAGCTGCACACTATTTATTTTTTCCCCACGTTGGCTTTGGTTTACAGATTGGTTCAGGAGCTTAGTTACTGAGCTCTTCGTGCATTGGTGCTCCGGGTCGTGCCACAGGACAGAGCGAGCTGCCGCCGCGCGTATGTAGGACAGTATTGTATTAGTATTACTGCGTGACGACCTGGCTCGGATAAGTGCACAGCGATGCGGGAGGCCGCCATTATGCCGCGGCGCTATGAAGCCTGTGCAGGCTCTGCGCAGAATGTGGGCACGTGCAGCAAAACAAATCCGGATGTTTTCAAGACACCACGCGAGTTGCCTGTCAGAGTTTTCTAGGAATGCTCTCCTTTTTTAAACAGCCGAAACACCTTCTTCCTTCCCTCCTTCGCCACAACCCTCTCTTTCGTCCGATGAACAGGTCTGTTCGTTGCAAGCCAGCAAAATGGGAGCATTGTTCTGCCCGGCGTCCTTTGCAGCCATCTCATCTGTCATCCTTAAGTCATGTGCAATGTGTTCATGATTCTATCGACTGTAAAGCACTTTTTTGTCACACTGATGTTGGTGGTATATAAATCCCCAAATACATTTCCTCAAAGGAAGATTTGTACAGGGTACCCCAATCTTGTGGCATGAATGTACCTCACATTGGCGATCAGAAATTATCTGGGCAAGAAAATGGGCATCAGACCGGGATAGTTCGCCTGAAGTGGATGAAACGAAGCAATCGTATTTCATTTACTATATAGCAGTTCATAGCACAGTTCTGCCTTTTCTTAGGCCTGTGTTATATTATCCAATTCAGTGGTACTTTATATACCAATCTCGAAAGGACCGAAGGTTGAGTCAGCCTTGCCCAGATTTGAACCTCTGACCTGCAGATCCTCCTCAGCCGCAGCCTTCTAAAGCATTGTGCCATTTTGCTGGCTAGAGCTACACATAAGAGATAATAATTTGGTGAACAATAGTCTTGTACCACATGACTTCACTAATAAATAAATATTTTGCAAATTCTTAGTTATTCACTAACTTCAAAATGAAAGCAATGCCTAGTGCTACTGAAAAGAAAAGAATTGTGAAAGGTGGTTTTAATTTGTTTTTTTAATGGTCCTAGTCACATGTGTCACACAGAACAGAACACCATACACTGTGATTGCAACTCAGTTTACTCATATATATTTTTTAACAAGACATGACAAAAACCACTGCCACCTATGAAGACTTATGACAAAGCTCCCTTGATTTTCGTTTTTGAATTTCTTGGACTGTCTGAAAGAAACAACACAATATTGAACATCTTTACCACACAGTAAAAATATGTTTACAGCTACTTTTATAGTATCCAGGTCCATAGAGGTCAATAAATATCTCTGATATAACCAAAACATGTTGTCAGAGTGCACAAAAAGGCAAAGGTGGTGAACATGTTTAAACCATCCAAGCAGTGGGGGCTAAACTTCACAGTGTAAGCAAAATTGAGGTGTGTTCTATCTCATAAACAATCTCTGCATGCTTCGGTTTCCAAAAAAATGACATTAAAGCTTTAGAATTGTGCCTTTGTGAACCACTACTATTTCGATATTCTACTGCAGCGTCTCATGGTAGGCAGTGAAATGTAATAAAACAAATTAATTTATTGGAAGTGTTTTCTCCTATAGTGTTCTGGAAAGGAATGAATAAGACTCATTATGATTTCTTAAGCTCTAGCAGAATTCATCTCATCAAATATCTATAGGTTGTCCCTTAATGTCTCCGTGAGGAATGTTGGTATTTTTATCAGACACTTGTGTGTTTAGTTGTGGTATTTGGACCTGGGATCAACTGTCATCCAGGGAAATCTACTAAACCCAGACATTTCTTAAAACAAAAATCTGTGTGGCCCAATGTATTGTGACTTGCTTGTGTCCCATTAGGTTTTCTTATGCAGAATGACCTGCAAACTTCAAATTTTGGCCAATATCACACAGTTTCCTTACATTTTAGTGCAAGGAAAGTTCTGAAAACCGTGAGGAACCATATCAGTACTACCACCCAGCCTTCCCAGGTTTTTTACACAGTGTATTAGGTTGGAGCGGCTCAGGAGGCTGGAAGCCAAAAGGTGGATTCATTCTGCTCTTACTGACATTGTTGTGTGTCTGGTCCACAGGAAGCTGTCTCGCATCCAAAGATAGAAGTAGCTTAAACCTGTGTGAACTTGATTCGGTTCCCAGTTTTATTTAAGAAGCAGAGGTGAATCTGACATTGTGCATGCTATTGCTCAGTTAACTGAATCAGTGGCACATGTTGAAATGATTGAGCTGCACAAGGGACTCAGGTTAGTGGGTTTTTTATCTATCTATCTATCTATCTATCTATCTATCTATCTATCTATCTATCTATCTATCTATCTAAGGCTATCTATCTATCTATCTATCTATCTATCTATCTATCTATGTATCTATCTATTTATCTATCTATCTATCTATGTATCTATCTATCTATCTATGTATCTATCTATCTATCGCCCTCACTCTATCTATCTATGTATCTATCTATCTATCTATCTATCTATCTATCTATCTATCTATCTATGTATCTATCTATCTATCTATCTATGTATCTATCTATCTATCGCCCTCACTCTATCTATCTATCTATCTATCTATCTATCTATCTATCTATCTATCTATCTATCTATCTATCTATCTATCTATCTATCTATCTATCTATGTATCTATCTATCTATCGCCCTCACTCTATCTATCTATCTATGTATCTATCTATTTATCTATCTATCTATGTATCTATCTATTTATCTATCTATCTATGTATCTATCTATCTATCTATCTATCTATCTATGTATCTATCTATCTATCGCCCTCACTCTATCTATCTATCTATCTATCTATGTATCTATCTATCTATCGCCCTCACTCTATCTATCTATCTATCTATCTATCTATCTATCTATAAATCTATGTATCTATCTATCTATCGTCCTCACTCTATCTATCTATCTATCTATCTATCTATCTATCTATCTATAAATCTATGTATCTATCTGTAGGAAGGTGGCTACCTGACTATGGTTACCCCAAATTTTTTGCCTGTGTTTAGCTGGTTTTTTGACTTAGTTGACCTGGTTCCCTGCTAATCAGGGCCCCAGGCCATCTGCTCTCTCTGTAAAATGGATTCCATGTACCCTAGGTACATACCACAATTGGAAATGGACTCCTTGTCAGCCCCTGTATAATGCACTATAGGTGCCCAGGGCATAGGGGCCACCAAGGCCTACCAGGGGCTGCAGCATATCTTTTGCCACCCCTGGCTGGTTCTTAAATTGACACAACTGGCTGATCACTCAGCTGGGGTAAGGTGGTGTAAGCACCCCTTGCTTAGATATAGTATACCTATATCTAAACCTATATCTGGACACATGTAAACCTGTGAGCCACTCCTATGGAAGGCCTCATCAATCCTGGAGGCAGAGTGCGTGGTTTTATGTGAGATGGAGCTCTAGCATGAGCTGAGCCTGTCTGC